>NW_027507758.1:46668152-47268152 GCF_037356315.1 Lithobates pipiens | reverse complement strand
GGCGTATGTAACCTGTGTGTATCTGGCTCTGATACTAGCCAGTGCCTCACCAGCCACTCACCTCACTGCACGTCCCTGATACTTACCTGTTTTCACGCCACTCCGGTCACACGATCCTCTGTGTCAGCCAGCAGCGCTGCAGGAGTGAGGAGAGAGCATTCTGAGAAGGACTAGTAAAGCCTGAAATGTCTCCCCCAGGCTTCAATGGCCCATCTGTTGTCTGTGCTCACTCCTCTCCCCTGCAGCTGGCTGACACGGGAGCCCGATCATGTGACCGGACCACCGAGGGCTAAAAATAGGTAAGAGGCGAGTGGGGACCGTTTTAAGAAAAGTTAAGGTTGAGTCCAGAATTCCACTTTAAGAATGCATTGAATATTACAGACTGTGAACCCATATAAAGACTAGGGGTGCTCAATCCTCATCCACTAACAACTGCTGGGATTGCAGCCAGGGAAAGATAGATACAGGCAAAGGAAAAAGTGTGCTCCAGAGTGCCGCACATCTCACAAAACCCTGTGTGAATGGTAAGAGCAGCTTCAAGCAGCCTCAACCCAGACTCCATCCAGGCCACACACTCCAACGCATTTCATCCCACCCATGAGGCTTAGTCATGGAGGTCATAGCCTGGACAGAGTCTGGGTTGAGGCTGCTTGAAGCTGTTCTTACCATTCACACAGTGTTTTGTGAGATGTGCGGCAATCAGGACCACCCATTCATTTGTGTCTTTTATTTCTGCCTGGAGTTCAGCTTCAATCATTGCTTCACATTACATGAAAAGTGTGTGACCAATTGTATCCGAAAGCTTTGGAAATCATATGCCTCATCTAAATTTGTTATAAAAGCACTACAAATTTTAATTATAAATTGTCTGTAGAACCATCAAGAGATGCAAAAAGAAAATCTATACCAACCAATGTACATCATCATCCTACAAATGTGAATGGTCTATCATTGTGCTGACTGTTATTCATCTAACAATCTTACAAAGAGGGATAGCAAATGTTTGTTATTATAAGCTGAATATGTATTAGCTAATTCATTTTTTTTTTTGTATGCATGTATTTAAGCTTTGTTTTGAGGTTATAGGATATCCAAAGAAACAAAAAAAGGGGAAAAAAGGACCACTAGGTAGGATTTTCAAGGTAGATTGGACCACAATGTTTACAAAAAGTCATATTTTATTGTACAATACAATAAAATATGACTTTTTATAAACATTGTGGCCCAATCTGCCTTTAAAGTCCGACCTAGTGGTCCTTTTACCCCCTTTTTTTTGTTTCAAGTTATACTTCTGGATGTGCCAAGGGAGTGAGCTTAATAGTCATATCAGGCTATCCAAAGACTAATGGGTATGGCCCATTTTATTAGGAAGGATTAAGGTGACCCTGTTGCTTTAGCAAATATAGGAAACCATATTTGTAGATCTTTAAAATACTTGCTGTTCCTGCTGCCTGCAATGCTTTCTTAGCCATGGACATAAACAGTTAAGCCGTCAGTGAAGCCAGAAAAAAATGATTATTCAGAGTAAATTACTCAGAAAGTATTGAAGCCAAGACAGCCAAGAAACTAGAATTTTAAAAAGAAGAGGCCAGCAGTGGATGCCTGGGTATTTCTTCTGCCATACATCTTGCGGCTTTCTCGGCCATCTTTGCTGGGGTGGCCACACTGGGAGTTCCTCAAGGGGAAAATGGCCATCGGCAACATACATCCTGTGTTTCCATCTTGTTTTTAATTACGAGTTTAATGGAATGCTTATCTAACACACTATTTTGAATATGTAAGTGTATCCTAAAATATCAACATGTGTACAATGTATGTATGTTCTCTAAAAAAAATATTTTTCCAATAGATCTTTCCTATATTTTATACCTAGCCCTGAAGAAGGAGATTCAAACTCTACGAAACACGTAGGGTAGTCTAAGCAATTAGTGTGTATATAGATTACTAATGTACTTATGCATTCCATGTTTTATATGTTTTCTTATAATACCATTTCAATAACAAATCTTCTTTTGTACCTCATATACTTGATACTTATAGTATGTGCCTAAAAAGTCCACCACTAGGAGTGTTCTAATTCTTGGTTTACAATTTTTGGATGTGGCACACAAAATAGTAAAATTATTGCCTTCCGTATATATTTCTTTCTTCTGCCATAAGCCTTCTTTAAAGGTAGATGGTACTGAGGGAGATACTCAGACTAGACATTGCAACCTTATTCCAAAAATACATTTTTCTGGCAGTGTTTGGTTTGGGTATTTTGAGACACTGCCCTGGAACAAGCATGTAGAGCAGGAAATCAGAGTTGAAATCATAAGTTCAAATCTGCAAACTTGCTCTTAGTAATAACCACATTGGATCACAAGGACAGCCAACAATGAACATTTTCAAGAAGAAGTCAACAATTGCAACTTCCTTACTTCCTTTAAGGAGATTTTCCAAGTTTAGAAAAGAAAATGTTCCACTTGGAACACTCACCAATTGGTCGTGAAAGAGGCATTGGTGCTGATCTCATCTGTGCCAAATTCATCCATGGTGGGCATTGTTATTTTTTTCACAAAAATAGACGTAAACAGGGTCACTTATCCAGTGCTCAATCTTATTTTTTTGGGGCTAATTCATTATTTGCCCTCTACACAAACCATCTCCCAAATAATAATATAATTCGTTTTTGATACATCAATACTTAATACTTTAATTATTCAATACAAACACATTTGTCTACATTATATCTGCCTATATATTTTGACTATTTTATCTTTTAAATCCCTCAAAATAAATAATGAACAAATGTGAAAAAGAAGTACCAGTTTAGATATAAAAGTGTCTATCTAAATATAAATCACAATCACATCAAGCCATTTATTTTTCTTTTTTTTTCATAAAATAATTAGAGCTTCAGTTACATTAAAACAAAGAGTAGTTATTTTATACTCGATGACTTAACATTTCCAGATGTTCCGTAGAGCTCTGTATTTCCATTTTCCAAATACTGTAAAAAATCAATTACATAAAAATATTTTGACTTTTCCAACAATTACACAATTGGCACAGACATATCATGTAAACCTCAGTTTGAGTGACAAAGAAAGAGAATATTATTACTAACTGACAAACTAACAAATACAAATGGGCTTATAGTGAGTTGTTATAGTGTTGAAACAGCAAGTTGTGATTTAAAATATAAAGGATGTATTTTTTTTATCATTCATATTCTCTCTTTACTGTTGAATTTTTATATTCCAGAATTTTTTCCTAGACACGTACTATCGATTGAGTTTAATTATGACTAATCCATATATTTTGTTAAAAATACATAACATATCCTTGTTTTTTTAAGCACTTAACGGTACAGAATTAATTCCACAGGCGATT
This sequence comes from Lithobates pipiens, assembly GCF_037356315.1. Classification (NCBI taxonomy): domain Eukaryota; kingdom Metazoa; phylum Chordata; class Amphibia; order Anura; family Ranidae; genus Lithobates; species Lithobates pipiens. The sequence continues at coordinate 47,264,777 of NW_027507758.1, read as the reverse complement.
TTGGTAAAACGGAAATGAACAGCTGTTTCGTTGGAAAGTATGTAGCTTTCAAAATTCAACACTGTTTTCCTCTGTATTGAAAGGTGTTAGCAACAGTTATAGCTATAAAGAGCTGTTAATGCTACAGTTATATGGGGTGGTTTACCAAAGAACTCACATATCAGCTATAAAAAATTGCTAAGCCACGTGAAGAAGTGCAATAAAATGACCATGTCCCAATTGGCATTGGAGGGAATATTTAACATAAATCACCATGCTATGATTGTGGTCTCCAGGCAAGCAGTAAAGCAGAGGGACATCAATGATTTTTTTTTTTTAACAAAATAATTTTCCATGTAGTGAACAATATAAAATTGTTTTTATACTACAAAAAAGTATGAGTAACATCATCCATGTTTTAATATTTAATATAAATCAATATTCAACATAAATCACCATGCTATGATTGTGGTCTCCAGGCAAGCAGTAAAGCAGAGGAACATCAATGATTTTTTTTTTTTTTTTTTTTAACAAAATTATTTTCCATGTAGTGAACAATATAATTTTGTTTTTACACTACAAAAACATATGAGTAACAACATCCGTTTTTTAATATTTAACATAAATCACCATGCTATGATTATGGTCTCCGGGCAAGCAGTAAAGCAGAGGAACATCAATAATTTTTTTTTTTTAACAAAATAATTTTGCATGCAGCAAACAATATAAACTACTTCTCATACCAAAGCAAAGTATAATTAACGTCATCCATTTTTTAATTGTTAGGTACTGTGATAGGAACAATCGTATCTTTTTTGCATTGTTTGCTTATTGCTTTTATACGACTTGCTGGTCCTAAAATGAAAACAGAAATAAGACATACATTTTTGAGTATGACGAATGTTTAAATATTAACTCTAGGTATTCTTGTATCCTTTTATGCGAGGGTATGTGTGTGCGTAAATTAAAATAAAATATATATTACATTACAGTTATAAATTACAGTTATAGCTCAAACTCAAACGTAACTGAAATTTAAGACTCAACTCAAAGTTTTGTTTTTCAAGTATATTACTGAATTAGGATTTAAATACATATAAAAATGGATCTGGTAAGTTTCCAAATTTCAGATGTCACAATATAGGCCCCAATATAGGAGTTTCTGCAAGATTTGTTTTACAGAATATCTTTCTTTTGATACACTGTAGTACTTAAAGTCAAATCGTTGATGAATTTTCGCATAAAAAATCATTAGGTCAATACAAGCTTTGTAACAAAAAAAAAAAAAATACAATTTGTTGATAAAAAAAAAGATATAAAAAAAATATATATATATATATATATATATATATATATATATATATATATATACACACACATATATATTTTTTTTAATAAGGGAAAAAAAGATTTTCTTACATATGCTACTGTGCTTTAAATAGTTTTTACAACATATCTCCAAATACATCTTGTTGTCAGAGTTAACTGCCATTACTAATTGCAGGTCTGAAGCAACATGACTGCATAGCATTGGAATGACTCAGCGCTCTCATTTGATTAATTTAACAACAATAGTGTTGATTGCCTTGTGTTTGTGGTCTAATAATGGTTTACGCTATATTAATTTACCTAAAATGATTTGACCACAGATTTCATCAAAGCAAATAACTCCTGGTTAGGGGAAAATTACAGCTGTGATGAATAGGCCCATTTAGCAAGGTGCAGCCTATACTGTAGTCTGTTTTTTCTAGTTTTTTTTTTTTTTACCTTGCTCCTCTTTATTAAATTGTGTTTGCTTTTTTTAACCTTTACAATATCAGTGTTTTTGAAAATTAGAGAATAGCTTATTCAAATAGCTATACCTAACCTGTGTCTCATGAATTGCATATCCCAGGTGGACCAGTTGGTTGGGCACAATGGAATGGGTAGTTTACAGGTGCTCAAGCAGAAGTTGTCCCTAACTAATCTCAAGCATTGTACACAGGCATGGAATTTACTACATGTGTGCATACGTCCAAAAAAAAGAAGAAGCTATAATGTGTTTTCCTTGGTATTACTTGACCAGGACTAGCAATGACATTTTGAGGGGACACAATGGCCAGGTTAACGATTTTAACAGGGGAAACGCAACAAAACATTTTCCAAATTTTTAATGTTCATCCTTACTGTGAATTATAAGACTATACTAATCACTGTGCCTGATAAAAAAAAATGATCAGCCGTTTTGAAAGCTTGAATTTTAGGAAAAAACATCAATTTGTTTCTTATTTTGTAAATGGCTAAAACCCATACTATTTATGTCTTCAACAATGATCTCAATGTGAAAAAAGTGGGTTTACACGATATGGAAAAGACTAAATCATATTTTTAAATACACAGGGATTGATTTACTAAAGGCAAATAGGCTGTGCACTTTGTAAGTTCAGTTGCTCCACAGCTTAGTAAATGAGGGGAATCTCTGCTGACATCCATCCTCCAATCATGTGCAAGCAAAAATGCTTTTTTTTTTCCTTTGCACGTGATTGGGTATTCTTTATAAAGTGAAGCTTTACCTCATTTACTAAGCTGAGGACCAACTGCACTTGCAAAGTGCACAGCATATTTGCCGTTAATAAATCAACACCACAGTGCACCATTTGAATCATGTACAGTGGGGTTGAATTACAAATGGCATAAAGGCTGTTCACTTAGCAAAACAAATTTTCACTTTGCAAAGGAAAAGCCAATCATGTGCAATCAATAATATAAATATATATATATATATATATATATATATATTTCTATATGTGTATATATATATATATATATATATATACACATATATACTTTATTTATTTATATATTTTTCATTTTCTTTGCACATGAATAGGAATTCATTGACAAGTGAATTTTTATCACATTTACTAATTTACTTTGCACAGTTACATGCTGTACCCCTATAGCAAATCAACACCAATGCAGACAATAACCCAAGATTAAAGTATACTGGAACGGACTAGAACTTTTTGTCACTCCTTTTAATCAACTTTTTCTTTCTTTCTTTCTTTCTTTCTTTCTTTCTTTCTTTCTTTCTTTCTTTCTTTCTTTCTTTCTTTTTCTTTCTTTCTCTTTCTCTCTTTCTTTCTTTCTCTTTCTCTCTTCCTTCTTTTCTCTTCATTACTTTTCTGCCCCCCTCTCCATTTATCTCTCTATGCATATTTTAAAGTGGTATCAAACCCAGAAGCAAACCTTTTATTATACTACAGCTTATCAATTATTAGACATGATAATTGCATTAGTGTTCTTTTTTAGGCTTTCTTTCTTTCATTTTAACCTGGTGGTCTGGCCAGTAAGTCTGTTGTTTTTCAAGCTCTCATGCCGATGTAGAAGATCCCTGTATAATTGTCAATCGTCCCAAAAATATGTCAAAAGTGTCCGATGTGTCCGCCATAATGTCTCAGTCCCGATAAATATCGCAGATCGCCGCCATTACTAGTAAAAAAAGAATTATAATAATAAAAATGCCATAAATCTATCCCCTATTTTGTAGACGCTTTAACTTTTGCGCCAACCAATCAATATACGCTTATTGCGATTTTTATTACCAAAACTATGTAGAAGAATACATATCGGTCTAGACTGAGGAAAAAATTAGCTTTTAAAAAAAAAATTGGGGATATTTATTATCATAAAAAGTACAAAATATTGTGGGTTTTTTTTCCAAATTGTTGCGCTTTTTGTTTATAGCGACAAAATAAAAAAACGCAGAGATGATCAAATACCACCAAATGAAAGCTCTATTTGTGGGAAAAAAAGGACGTCAATTTTGTTTGGTTACAGTGTCGCACGACTGCGCAATTGTCAGTTAAAGTGACGCAGTGCCGTATCGTAATGCCTGGTCATTGAGCAGCCAAATCTTCTGGGGCAGAAGTGGTTAAAGGATATGTAAGGAAAAAAAAAAACATATCATACTTACCTTCTCTGTGCAGTTGGTTTTGTACAGAGTAGCCCCGATCCTCCTCTTCTGGGGTCCCTCAGTAGTGCTCCTGTCTCCTCCTCTTCTCGAGTGCCCTGTTGTAGAGCCGCTCTCCCTTGGGCCACTCGTGCTCCCGTCTCCTGCTGCTGCATCCATTGACACAGACAGCAGGACTCAACCCCGCCCCTGGCTCCCGTGTCATTGGATTTAATTGACAGCAGCGGGAGCCAATGGCTGAGCTGCTATCGATCTATCCAATCAAGACACTAAGACACTGGCTGGAGCTGCTGTGCTCGTCCCCGTCACTGGAAAGACCGGGTTCATAGAATGCATTAAGGTGAAAAAACTCAAGGGTTTATGACCCCTTTAATCTGCCAGTACATTCAACATTATTTTCCCCCCAGATTAATAATGCTGCTGTCCAAAGGTATTTTGTTCTTCTTTCATCCAGAGTGGGGGCACTCTAATACAGGAGGTGTGTAACTGGCTAGATCACCAGGTGAAAATAGATGGAAAAAAAGCTTAAAAAAAATAAAACGAATGCAGCCACTACATCTAATGATTGTTGAGCTGGAATATATTAGATTTTGGTTTTGGGTTTAATACAGCTTAAATTCTATTGAAACTATGCACTCACTGCTGTATTGATATCATTTTTCTCTGCAACATTCCAATTCAATAACGTCTAAGCTATTTCTAAAGATAAATAAATGTATTATGCATAAAAAATAAGTGGGTCCGTATTAAAACATTAAAAATGTACATCACCACCAACCTCTGACAGAAATAATGATGACATTGTATGTTTAATGGAGACTTCCTAAGGTCACGTAGATCATTACATGTCTTTGGGTATGTGTTTACTGTTTTCAGTGTAGTGCAGCTTCAGCCTTGTTGATCTTTGGCAGAAATATGTAAAATTAGCCACATTATGCTTTCAATGTGCACATCTTTCATTCATTAAAGAATCATTTTTCATTTGTTCATTTGAGGAGTTAGTGGCACAACAAAACCCACATACTGTTAAAATTGTAATATTTTATTATTTATACATAAAATGGTTAAAATTGATATCCATATAACATCACATACAACAAAACAATTGCTGGTAACCACCATCAGCCCAATTGTAAGGTGGAACCCCCCCCCCAAAAAAAACTAGATGTAAGGATTATATGAGAATGAAGCCTAAACCCACTATGGCACAGGGGTAACCACTTAAAGGGATTATGAGATCAAGTTTTAAAGCGGATGTCCATCCTAAAAAAATAAAAAAATAAAATAAATAAAAAAATAAATACATAAACACGCTCCTTTAAATACATTAAAAAACATTTGAAAAAAAATAGTTTTACTTACCAGAAATGGCTGTTGCTAGGCAGATCGTCCTAATCTGCCACTTCCTACTCCGCGGTTCTTGTCCTCCCTCGCGTTGTCTCCTGGGAGATGGGGCGTGATGTCTTCTGAGACATGTGTGTGTCAGAGTAGACAGGCGTCCAATCACAAAGCGCCACGCGACTCGAGCATGCACAGTAGGAAACAGGCAGTGAAGCCGCAAGGCTCCGCTGCCTGTTTCCCTTCATTAGCATCCGATCCGGTGGATGGATCGGCAGTGGGGGGCCGACATCGCAGGCTCGCTGGACAGGTAAGTGTCCTTATTAAAAGTCAGCAGCTTCAGTGTTGGTAGTTTCTGACTTTAAATTAAATGGCCGGACCTCCGCTTTAAGTCCTGCTTGATATGTTTCCCGACAAATGTGCTTCTTCAGGAGATTAAAGGTTAAACTGATTTTTTTCTAAACAAGATGAAAACAGTACAATCAGTGTCATACAAACAGTAATATCTAAATACTGGACACCATTTTGTGACATTAATTTTACTGTTTTCACCTTGTTTAGAAAAAATGCCTTCAACCCTAAAACTCCTGAAGAAGCGCATTTGTCCTGAAACATGTCAAGCAGGACTTTAAGCTGAATCTCATCATCCCTTTAAGTGGTTTCCCCTGTGCAATAGTGGGTCTGGGCTTCATTCTTGTAGTACTCTTATATCTAGTTTTTATTTGCGGGGGGGGTTCCACCTTACACTTGGGCTGATGGTGATTACCAGCAATTGTTTTGTTGTATGTGATGTTATATGGATATCAATTTTAACCATTTTTTGTATAAATAATAAAATATTTAACTTATAATATAAATATTTTAAATATTTTTACTTAACGGTATTTGAGTTTTTTTGTGCCACTAAAGTCAGTTTTTCTCTGTACCAACCTATACTATTCAATTCAAGAAGAGGCACTGTTTATGTCCACGGTACCACTCTGTGCTGACATAAAATATGAATCTATTTGAAGAGTTATTCAAAAGATATAATATCTTTATTGTATTGTTCACTACATTTTAATGAACATATATTATGTTGCTGTATATTTTGTAAAGTTGAGCTACCTTTTGGCCCTGAATGGGGGTGGGGTGTATTGGAGTCCAGTTAGGGTGTTCTTATTTGTCACAATTTTTAGTTTAACCGGTTCCCGACCAGCGCACGACGATGTACGTCGACAGAATGGCACGGGCAGGCATATTGGCGTACAGGTACGTCCAATATTCAATGCCGCCCTGCCATCGGGAGCGCGCCGCTGGCCGGGACCCCCGTGAGTCTGGTCGCGGGACCGGCGGACTCGATCACCGCGGGCATTCCCGCGATCGTCTCACGAGACGGCTGAATGGAGGAAATGCTGTGTAAACAGCATTTCTCCATTCTGCCTAGCAACTAGTGACGCTGATCTCTGCTCCATGTGATTGGAGCAGAGATCAGTGTTCACTAAATGAAAGCCCAACCCCCCCACAGTTAGCAACACACCCCTAGGAACACTTAACCCCTACACTGCCACCCACTGGTTAACCCCTTCACTGCCAGTGTCATTTACACAGGAATCACTGCATTTATATAGCAGTGATTACTGTATATATGACAATGGTCCCAAAAATGTGTCAAAAATGTCCGATGGGTCCCCCACAATGTCGCAGTCACAATAAAAATCGCTGATCGCCGCCATTACCAGTAAAAAAAAAAAAATAATAAAAAATTATTAATAAAAATGCCATAAAACTATCCCTATTTTGTAAACGCTATAGCTTTTGCGCAAACCAATCAATAATCGCTTATTGCGATTTTTTTAACCAAAAATATGTAGAAGAATACGTATCGGCCTAAACTGAGGGAAAAAAAAGTTTTTTTATATATTTTTGGGGGATATTTATTATAACAAAAAGTAAAAAATAATGCGTTTTTTTCAAAATTGTCGCTCTATTTTTGTTTATAGCGCAAAAAATAAAAACCGCAGGGGTGATCAAATACCACCAAAAGAAAGCTCTATTTGTGGGAAAAAAAGGACGTCAATTTTGTTTGGGAGCCACGTCGCACGACTGCGCAATTGTCAGTTAAAGCGACGCAGTGCCGAATCGCAAAAAGTGGTCTGGTCTTTGACCAGCAAAATGGTTCGGTCTGTAAGTGGTTAAGACAACATGGAGAGAATATATAATTATATCACTCTGGATCAAGTTCTTCATTGAGGATTTTTTTTATTGCTTTCTTTATCTTTCCTTTTCATCTGTGTCCTTTATTGGCAATTGTAATCGTCAGTTATAGTTCCTGCAGCCCCCCACAAAGACATTGGTGATGCCACATGAATGGATGCTGACACATATGGATTACTAAAACTGGAGTGTGCAAAATTTGGTGCAGCTCTGCACAGAAACCAATCAGCTTCCAGGGTTTATTGTCAATGCTTAATTGAACAAGCTGAAGTTTGAAGCTCATTGGCTATTGCACACCACTGCAGCAGATTTAGCATTTTCCAGTTTTAGTAAATCAACCCCATGATTTTAATTCAAGGTCTTCTCTTATGCGGCACATACAGTATACTTATGTACATCCTGTCCCTGTCCTGACGAAGTGAACTGTTGCTCTACAAAACGTGTCCCATTATTTATTACCATACAGTTGTTGTTGAATATATTGTCAACAATGTAATGTATTATTCATGTGAACTCGATTTGAGGATATGTGGCGAGTTGGATGTGGCAGTATTATGGTACACATGAGTGGACTTTTCGACGGACTAGGTCTGACGGTCTTCCCGACGGACTGACGGCGGAGTTCCGACAGACTTTCCGAATGAACGGACTTGGTCACACACAATCACACCAAAGTCTGATGGATTCTAACGTGAGGACTAGAATAAGGAAGTTCATAGCCAGTAGCCAATAGCTGCCCTAGTGTCGGTTTTCATCCATCGGACTAGCATAAACACGAGCGGATTTCTCGATAGGAACTGGGTCCGGCGGAGTTCTGGCGAAAAAATTTGAAACATGTTCTATTTCTAAAGTCTGTCAGATTTTTGAACAGCAAAGGTTCAATGGAGCCCATGCATTATCTAATTGTCCGACGGATTCATTCCGTCAGACATTTGCTGTCGAAAAGTCCGCTTGTGTGTACGCAGCATAAGGCAATGCAACCTTTACAATAACATCACCAGAGTATATGGTTTTAATAGAGTTTGTATAAAAATTGATTCTAGATTTTACCAGTGGTAATGTTGAATTAAAGTATACGTAAACCCTCACCTTGTAAAACAACCCATTCAGTTTAAAATAAAAATAAAAGGCAACATATTTGTATAAATATTTTTAAAAAACATTATAAATACCTTTTTTTTATAAGTGCCCTTTTAACCACTTAAAGACCGCCTCACGCCAATATACTTCGGCAGAATGGCACGTCTGGGCACAAGCACGTACCGGTACATTGCCCTTTAAGTGCCCAGCCGCGGGTCGTGTGCATGCCCCCGGCGGCGCACTCGCGACCTGGTCCTGAGCTCCGTAACCGTGGCCACGGGACCCGAGGACCCATTTGCCGCCGGTGTCACGCGAATGGGTCACAGAGCTGAAGAATGGGGAGAGGTAAGTGTAAACAGACATCTCCCCGTGCTTCCTAGTGAGCTTGTCACTGATCATCTGTTCCCTGTCATAGGGAAAGACGATCAGTGACCTCACACGCCAAGCTACCACCCCTGCAGTTAAAAAAACACACATTAGGTCACATTTAACCCTTACACTGCCCCCTAGTGTTAACCCCTTCACTGCCAGTGACATTTTTACAGTAATCAGTGCATTTTTAATTGCACTGATCGCTGTATTAATGCCAATGGTCCCAAAAATGTGTCAAAATTGTCCGACGTGTCCGCCATAATGTCAGAGTCACAATAAAAATTACTGATTGCCTCCATTACTAGTAAAAAAAAAAATATTAATAAAAATGCCATAAACTATCCCCTATTTTGTAGACGCTATAACTTTTGCGCAAACCAAACAATATACACTTATTGCGATTTTTTTTACCAAAAATATGTAGAAGAATACATATCGGCCTAAACTGAACAAAAAAAAAAAAATGTTGTATATTATTATAGCAAAAAGTAAAAAAAATTGCGGGGTGGGGGGGGGTTGCATGTCAGTACATGTCTGATCCTTGCAGAAAAGCAAGTTAAACAGATTTTATAAACTGTAATTTTCAATACTTACATTTCTAATGCATTATTTTTCCTTTTTTAACTGTTACTATTATCATCTTGCATACTTTTACCTTTTATATATTCAATATATATTACTTTAGGTAATCTTTTGTTTTTATTATTATACAATATAATTAATGAGTACTGTAAGCCTGTGTTCACTTTACAGAAACCAGTAAGAAGATTGTTTACTAAAGGGTCTTACATTTCCCATTAACCTAAATGGCTGTAAGAAGAAGAAAGCATAGGTTGTCAGAAGTCATGTAACCATATAGCCTTAGTCAACGACCCCCTAACTCCTCCCACTCTTCAAGAAACCAACACTGTATTGCCTGTAGGTGTCACTGTTGCAACTGCGAAGGTGATTGGTCAGATAAGGTGACTTGTCTGGATTTGAAACATCCAATCATGTAAAAGAAAAGAAAATGATCCCCCCCCCCACACTGACTGTGTAAAAAGACCAAAAAGATTGCTTGCAAATCTTTAGGAAATTACCAATTTGTTTCTAAATAGGTGATGTCTGACTGTGATAACATAGTTCTACATACAGGAAAATTAACATATAATATTAATAATAAGCAAGGTTTATTACTAAAAGATGCTGTTAGGAAAAAAAATTGACATTTTATTTATTAACATTTTAAACAATAATAATAATACCAATAATACATATAATTAATAATAAATTAATAAAATTATGAAATAACAATTACTTATAATACGCTTAAGATTTTAAAATCATATTATGATAACATGTGAAATTGTATATTTATAGGAAACAATTAAATATAATATATATATATATATATATATATATATATATATATATATATATATATAATATACACTGCACAGTATTTGAGTATTTAAATGATGAATGATTTTTTTTTTTTGCTGACAATGAATTTGCAGCAGGCAGATTTTTCTATGGAGTTGTAACTGAAAAATATGTGCTTTCACTCCTAAAGATTATGAAAAATAAAAATAAATGCTTCTTTGTGTAGTGAAATGTGGGACCAACTTGGGTTTTATTTCTTCTCCCCCACCTTCCCCTCCCCCACCTTTTTGTTTTTTTACTCTGGGCTCTTTTTGCAAATCTTTTAAGTCAGTGACTATTCTAATTTATTTAAATTTATAAGAGGCACAGCCTCCTGGGAACATTAACTGCTCCATATGTATTTATTAATCTGGGATATTGATTTTTGCTTGTCTGGAATAACATTGCTGGAGGCAAACATCTTTTAAGGTTATGATAACTTAAAGTGTCATTTTGTACAAACAGTCGAAGATCCATTAATATTACAGAGCTCTCAGTGAAATATATTAATTTCTTCATTATACAGAAAGTTAAAGTGATGGCTGTTGGTCTCGGAACAACTACTCACTGCTAGAAATAACCGCCAGCTAAAGAGCTGTAAATTTAATTCACACCTTGCTTTTTTTTCCCTGTATTGTTCCTTCTTCTAAGAAAAGGTTTGCTTTGCCTTGCCTAAAGACATGCTGTTAAGTAGAATTTGGCTTTACTTAATAGAAATGTGATTTTCGATTTCACTTTCTTAGTCGGGGGCAAGAAAAATAAAAGCCAGCCTTTGATTGGTTGCTGGCAGCGACAACATTATTTTTTTTTTCGGCGCTGTCATTTTTAGAAATACGCCCCAGCAGCCTTTGCAGCAAGCAAAAAGCACCTCTTGTGGTCTCATTTACTAAATTTGAACTGAGCAGTGTCTACTGTCTGCTCCTTCTAAAATCATGCTTTCATTCTCATGCATTCCTGAATATGTATATTCACATGGGTGAATGCAGCCGTGCTCCGTGGATGATCTCTGGGATTTAGCCTAACTGTGGATGATCTGCTAACAAATAATTAGGCAAGGAATGAAAAATTGGCAGCACAAGACCTTTTTTTTGATTAAAAGGCTTGTTAATAAAAAATTAAAAAAAAACATCTAAAAAAGTTGTTGAAATACATTTTGTGTGAAAAATGCATTACAAAATCACTTCATATTGCCTATGTTTGATAATATATTATTTAAATAATATATAAAATGCTAGAACTGCAGAATTTTTTTTTTTTTTTTTTTTTTTTTAATGCTTACATTTTTCTATTTTTTTTTTACCTCCACTGGACCATCCGTGAAAGATGACAACATGCATTTACACATATTAATCAAACAAAGCAATTTCTGGTGAGGAATATTTTGTAATACATGCATGCACATCACAAAAGCAGGCTAGTCATAGTCATTACCATTGGCTGTGCTTTTTCACATTAGCTAGCTACAATTAGCTGGCTCACAGTTAGCTAATGTAAAAAAAAAAAAACAACGAAAAAAAACTGCCCAAACAAAGCGTATGAGGCTGATTTAAAGGCAAACAGGCTGTGTTCTCTTTGCAAGGAAATTTGCACCGTGAAAGGGGTTTTCCCCCCAAAACTTAGTGAATGTGGTGAAATTTCACTTTGCAAAGAATACCCAATCACATGCAAGAAAAATAACAGAACAGTATTTTTGCTTACACATGATTGGATGATAGAAGTCACAGGACTCCCCCTTATTCATTAAGGTTGGGAAAATTGAATAGCGTATTTGCCTTATTATATAATTAATAAATAATATTACTTCCCTGCTTATAGTAAATCAACCCCTGTGTTGCGCTAAAATACACATATTTCATGAAAACACAATGAAATATAAATATAAACCCACACAAGAATGAAAGTCCAAACCACAAGTAAAAAAAAAAAGTTCACGCCATGAATTATTCAAAATTCCTTGTGTCTGAGAACCTCTGGATAGTGCATCCCACTACAAAGAAAAAAGCTTCACCACCATATGGTCACAAATGAAGGCTTACTGGAGATATATGACATATGGGAATGTTAGTCTGCTAAAGGTAAACCTCCTGGTTCTCAGTGGCAGGATCCACCGCCAACAGGAAACAAATATGCCCACAAATGTCTTCCGTCACCCTTCACCATGTCTGTATATGTTAAGAAGAAAATGGGAGACCAAGCGCTCCAAAAGTGTAAAAGCCCAATGGGTAATTTTATTAAACATACACAGGGCACTTACATATAGGAAAAAAGAAAAAAGGGAAATAGAGCAATCTGGACCGGCTCAGCGTCACTTTGGGTCCACTTCCAAGAACATGTAGATCTGCCCCGGTGCACTTCATCTGAGATGATGTCTTTTAGGGAACGGAATCAGATGAAATTCGAGTTGAGGGTTGTCCTGTTGGCACCACCCTGCTAAACAAATATAGATTTAAAAATTGAGTGAGGGTCATGGAAATTGACTGTGAATGCAAAGAACTCTCCGATTGGATGCGGTGGAGAGCATGATGTCCCCACCTGCCTGTCACCCCACTCAATCAGAGAATGCATCACATTCTCATGTCATAAACCACGGCTGTGAAAAGCAGAGTCACTGAAATGGAAAACCAATTACCCCCTATGGCAAGAGATACCAACACTGCATACCAGATGGCAAAGGAAGCTAATGATAGAGCTGAAGCCATGGAGAATCATCTCAGACGAAATAATGTGTGCATAGTGCATCTTCCTGTTCAGAATGCAGCAAGGCAACAGTTCAGCACGGGACCCGAAAAGCTAGTGGACATCACTGGAGTAGCTGTCATATACCTGGTTGGGGCTGAGTTGATGAGAAGGCTGCTCTTACATCTCTTTTCCTGTTTCCTCTAGGAATTATGACCGGGTATAACAAGATACAGAGTGGCATGGGTGCCTGTAGGAGATCTGGTTCAGAATATCTTGATAGCAGATGCGTAGCTGAAGTAGACTAGCTGGTAGCAGGTAGATTCTGGATCTCAGATGTGTAGTCAGATGGGCAGTGGTCAGCAAAAACCAGGCAGCAGGCATACAGAGTCAGGAACCATGAGCAGAGTCAGAGCCAGGCCAAGGTCAGCATCAGGTGAGCAGAAGAAGCATCCAAACAGCAGGCAGAAAGCAGGGTCAGGTCACAAGCCACAGTCAGCAACAGAGGTTCAGAAACAAGCAGAAACAGCAAGCCGGGTAAAGATACGGATGAACACAGGATCAGGTCACAATCAGAAAGTGCTGACAACCACTCAGCAATGAGTCCTGTAAGGCTATAAATAGGCCATTGGGTGCCAAAGTCCATCAAACAAGCACGTTCATGTAAATGAGCACTTGCAGAATACTAATGCTTGTGCGCACATTCCCATATAGCTGTGCATAGGGTTCTAATGCTGTGTACAGTTCCATGGACCCTTCTGCCCGCATACACATTCCTTTGAGCATGGGCATTCCTTTGAACATGGTCCTGAGCATGGCTTTCCTGACAGTAGCAGTGCCTACTACAGTGATTTCCAGCTTCTAGCGGGATCCCACAGGTATGGTATATGCAAAGCTACATTGGACCACTGTGAATAGGGGAAAAATACCATACCTGTAATTCAGCTTTAGCACAATATAATTAGAAATTCCATAATATGATAGTAATATATTCTATAGTCCTATTTTACCACCACAGCCAAACAAACACTAGAATACTAAATACTAGACCCATTTTGGTTAAGCCAATTTACTTACATGTAGTATATGCGATGTAACAAGCAAAGTCTATATCTCATAGGTCATTAACACCCCCCATTATTTCTACCTTAAAGATCCCTAATGTGTGCTAACGTAGGGTAGTCGAGACTCACCCATCATACAGTTTATCATGCTCACCAGCACTGCGATGTGTCCCAGAGTTCTAAGATGAAGTGAGAGGTTGAATCAACAACCAGCAAGTAAATTAAACTTTGAGGTTGGCACCCTGTCTGATGTTCTGGTCTGGCAGTCTTTACTATGTACGATAGCATTCATTTTCTTCAATACATCTTTGTATTTTTTGTTCATGCAAAATATCCAAGAAGAGGTCACTGTAGACTTCATCTTTTCGCTTAAAGAAACACTGTCAGTTGCTTATAAAAGCTGACTTGACAGTTCCCTGCAATAAAAGAGCTGTTATATTCACTTTTCCAATGGCACATGTCTCCTAACAGCACTACAACCTCCACTGGACTCGTCAGCATTCAACATTTCCAGGAATGTCAGCTGCCTGTGTTCCCCACCACTCACTGTGGGTTCATCCTCCCTAAGTCACTACAGAATATTTAGCTGTCCTACCTGCCCTCACTTCTCATCTGATGGTTTCCAGCCCTGGCCACTGTCTCTTTCCTGATCTCATTTCAGTCTTCATTCTGGCACCTTGCTTTAGTTATTTTGCAGCCAACCTTTGGGCTGAATACAATTATGAACCACCCTTAAATTTTGTACTCAGCCTTGGTTGGCTTGACCTTCCTGTTGCAACGACTAGAGCCATCCCTGTGAGTTTTTTTGAGGATGCTTATGACCCAAGCTCCCATAACTTAGTGGCTCTGTTAAAGACCAAGTACCTCTAGAGTTAATATACCTTTCACCTTCCTACTGGTGGAAAGAAGCATCCTTCAAAACCCCTACACCATCTGCATGGATCCTGTAAAGGATCCTTATATCTATGATCAATGGAGCATGGCTTCCAGGCTGCCAAAATCAGAAAGCCATAACCAGTTCCATTATTCAAACTGCATTGGGCTTAATTTGCTAAAGTGCAAATAGACTGCTCTTTCTTTTACAATTAGTTTGGCCTACATACAGCAGCAGCAACCCAATGTGATTTTCAGTTTGAAAAAAAGGCTTTTTAATCAAACTGTAATAGGCCCACATTGACTGGCAGCGAGAATGTGTCCAGTAGTTTGCTGTGGCTGTTTTCTATCAGATCCAAATGGCCACTGGCCAATTTCTATCAAGGTCTTATCAGGAATTAGGAGGTCACAGATGATACAGCAATATGAATTTGGCCAGCAGCAGTACATTTTTAATGGATAAGAATTGCTCAAAATATACTGGACAATAAGAGTACAAGCAAGTGTTTTACTACATGGATGAATAGACCACAGATGATACGGTAGTTCAAAAATAGCAAGCCACAGTACAATTTTAATTAGCAAGGGTAGGCCCAAATTTACCAGAATCAAAGACCAGAGGATGAGGATGTACTACAATGATTAAGATATTGCAGAGGTTACAGCAATGTAATATTGTTTAGCAGCAGTACAGTTGTAATCAGGATAATATACCTAACTGATTTGTGACCAACCTTTATCTATCTCTGGGGATACAGGTACACACTGTTCTTTTACAATGCAGCAGCATTCTGTAAACAAAATGTAGCTTCAAGAAAAGATGGTCATTAAGTAAATGCTGCACTTTGTGCACTTCAACGTAAACAAAAACCCCTATCAACATATAATTGAAAAAAACACTAAGGCCCCTTTCACACGAGGTACGTTTTTGTTTTTTTTTATAATCCAAATTTTAATACGTTTTGTATGTAAGAGAAAGAAAATACAGAAAACAAAAAAACACAGGTATACATGGTGCATTTATCAGATTCGTACAGCAGGAACAAATCTAACATAGTCAATTTGTGATCAGACTATACAGGTCAAGATCGGCCAAGCATCTCCTAGAGAAATGTGCACGTGATGGTTCTGATCTTTATGCAGCCCTACTCAACCTCCGCAACACACCTAGGGATGGCATGCCTTCTCCAGCACAACGTTTACTATCACGATGAACCAGGACTCTGATTCCCATGGTACCATCTCAGCTCCTGCTAAGAGCTGAGACTGATGTTCAGGCTGATTTTATTTACACTCAGGCAAACGGGAAAGATAAGCCATGACAAATCAGCCAGACGCCTTTCCCCTCTGGAGCCTGGGCAGGTGGTAAGGATGAAGACAACCCATGGGTTTGACAAACTGGCCAGGGTTCATGGAAAGACCTGCCAACCAAACAGCTATGCTGTCCATTCTGTTGGTAGGACTTGTAAGGAACCGCAGTCACCTCCTCAGGTACCTGAATTGCACCATACTGTCGCTGCCCATGTGCCTATAATCACTTTAGGACCCCAAGCACAGCTGTCTGCTGCTGTGCCAACTGACACTTCCAACAATGGATGTAACACACAACACAACACACAACAAAATTGAAAAAACGGCATTCAACACCATGAACTGAAAGCAACTCAGTGCCCAACATAGAATGAATGATGGCAACAGGCAAGAGGTTTCAGACTCGCAAACCCCACAAGTTGTTACTCGATCTGGAAGAGTGTGTAAACCCAATCCAAAGTTCCAAGACTTTATCACACACTGACTTTTACTCAGCATCTTTTGTTTTATATTGCAGTTTGTAGTAGTATTGTTTCTTGCTATGCTGTACTCCTTGCTGGTTCTATATTAGATGTAGAATATGTATGTGTTGTATTTACATAGCTGTGTTAGGATCTGGGGGGTGGGAACAGAAAGTAGGAAGTTATGAAGTGAAACTAGAAGAAATAGGTTTTACATGTGGTTCGCTGCTGGCTGGAAAAAAAAAAGCTCTTCACAAGATTCATCTGACTAGTCATCATTGCTTCTACAAAATCTACAACTTGTTCCCAAAACCTGACGATCAGGGATTTGGCTTCGTTCAGCAAGTGTGGAGTAATGCTCTTTTTATATAACTTAATGGAGGATGGATCCCCATGGAAAAGAAAGTGCAGTGGGAGCTTTCTATGGGTTGATCCATGGGGTAATGGCCTCCCAAAAGGTCCTAATCTTGAGGCAAGACCACCACAAATGGAGGAATGTGCCCCTTTGTCCGCACCATTTTCAACATTGGGTATCCACTGCCAGAAACATCTGCGGTAAACAAGATGGGGCTCTACCATCTAGTAAGATTTAAATGACGACTCCTGAATTTGAGAACAGGAGTGGTATGTGTAAATTTAATCATCCTCTGAACCCCACTCCCTAAGATAGTATGGGACCAGAGGACCATTCAATTCAGTCATGTTTTTTCAATGAAAAAACGGATGAAGTTTACATCGTTTTTCATTTGTTTTTCATCCATTTTTAAATCAGGTTTTTTACATCTGCCAGCTAGAATCCTTAACCACTTTAAATCCCAGCACCATTTTTTAATGCAAAAATGGACCGTTTGTACATTTACATCCTTTTTTTTGTCCAATCAATTTTTTTAATGGAAGAAAAATAGGGTTTTGATCCGTTCCACAAAAGAGAATGTTGATGGAAGGGGATATAAACAGATCATCCATTTACATCCGTTTTATCCATAGAGATGCATTGATAAAAATGGACAAATGGTCCGCATGTGTTAAAGGGGCCTAAAGAAATAAAATTCCCAAAACACCACACATGATACAAAAGCCTGCCATTTTAAAACCTTGCAAAAAAAAAAAAGCAGTTTAATCTAAAAAAAATATATATATATTACTATCACTATTACTATCAAATAAAAAAATATGCCCTCAAAATAGATGAAAACTTCAAAATACCACCCCTGAAACAAAACATATTTTTTTAAAGGAAACCTTGCAGCAGAAAAAAAAAGTGCTATGGACAGCAGGTAAAAGTGACCTTTGACTTTATATAAAAAAAAAAAAACAATAAAAAGAAGTAAAATGTCAGGAAAGGTTTTGGTTTTCCAAAGAGCTAGCGATCAATATTAAATTACAGTTTCCTGACCCTAATTTGTCCTTATGGAGTTTTGTCAGCTTTCCTTATCCCTATACAGCAGCTTTTAATACATGCACACTATGACTGCTCTCTATCCAACCTTTTATAGTTAGGGAGCTAGTTTGGCCAAAAGCTATTATGGGTCCCTCTAAGTCAGCTGGCCCTAGTTCAAAGGACATGCAATGCATTATGGTTTTAAACAAATTCTTCTGTGCATATCTGCACATAAGGGGGATCACCAAACATTTCAGTGCAAGGACCACATCGTATGTTTTACAAATACTCGTGGGCCCAAAAAAATACGTTTTCTAAATGAACTAATCAAATTTAAAGTGATATTAAACCTTATTTTTTTAAACTAAAATAACAAATATGTAATAATTACCTGCTCTGTGCAATGATTTGCAAAGAGCAGCCCTGATCCTCCTTTTCTGGGGACCCTCGGGCCAGGCCCCTCCTCTTCAACGAGTGCCTTTCCCTGGGGGCACCTGTGCGTGCTTGCTTATGAGCCATCTAGTCTACGTCTATTGACATGACTGGGCCCAGCCCCCACCCCCAGCTCCCTCATCATCACTGCATTTGGTTGACAGTAGCAGGAACCAATGGCTGCCGCTGCTATCAATCTGCCCAATGAGGATATGAATGAATATGTTTTATTTGGAGTTGTTTTGTAATTAGCTTGATATAATTTAGAACAGAAAAAACTTCAGTAAAACAAAGAAATAAAATTCCAAATAAACTGGAGCCCATCAGAGTCTTCCCCTACATCAGCGTCCCTATCAAAGTCCCTCTTATATCAGAATTTCCATCAGAGTCCCCTATTACATCCAAGTCCCCATCAGACTCTCACATTACATCCAAGTCCCCATTAAAGCCCGCTTTCCCTTATATGAGAGTCCTTATCAAATTCGTTCATATATTGGAGTTTCCCTTACATCAGAGTCCCCATCAAAGTACCTCCTTTCTGGGAAGTCCCCATCAGAGTCCCCCTTTACATCCAGGTCCCTATCAGACTCTCCTCCTACATCTGGGTCTCTATCAGAGTCTCCCTCTTACATTAGGGGGCCAAAATCTTACAGCACTTGGCCCAAAGGCTGCAGTTTGGAGACCCTTGACCCTAGTCCATTACTGTCCAGCCAGTTTGTATAGGGATATGTTTGCAATAGGGTTGCATCAATACCACTTTTTAATACCCAGTACAAGTACCGATACTTTTTTTCAAGTACTAGCTGATACCGATAACTCATAAATTTTTAATGTCATGTGACAGTGGCACTAATAGGCAGCACTGATGGGCACTGATGAGGCAGCACTGATGTGGTGGCACCGATGATGAGGCACTAATATGCAGCACTGATTGGCACTGATAGCTGGCATTGATGAGATGGCAGTGAATGGCACTGATGAGGAGGCACTAATGGGCACTGATGGGCACTGATGAGACATGGACGATGTCACTAGTTTTTTATTTTTATTTTTTACAATTTATACATTTTTGTTATTTATTTTTTTTTTACAATGCTTTGCAAATGCTTGGTATCGGCACCGTAGTTTGTAAACACATAATAAGTTGGAACACAGCATTTAAATAGCTTGACATGTTTTGTGGATTTATCCACTCTTCAGGAGCAGGCATGGGGTATATATCTGTAAGAAAATATGTAAATTCCTATATAGTCTTACATGATCAAAAAGAAAAACCAAAAGGATAAGATGAGGAGGCCCCCCTTGAGCTTACAAAACAGCTGTGTACTGAAGGCATGGTGCTGAGAACTGGAAGAACCCTGGGGGTATCATTTCCAGGAACTGTGGCAGTGTTATCTGCGACAACAACCCAACACAAGGCAACATCCACAGTGGGCATATATCCATAAAAAAGTGATCCCCATGAGTGAATAAGGGTGTTTGCAAAATTCATCTCTGAAGGGCTTCTGTGGAAAATATTAATATATGTTTTTTGCCTCATTTAAAGTCCCAAAAACTCCCCTCTTTTTTTAGTACCTAATAGGGATGGAAGTACTCAGTCATATCAAGTCGAGTTTAATTTATGAGTATGTACTGTACATCATGCTTATAGTTGGCCCTACACTGCTCTTTTGGTTCAGTTTTTTCCCCCCTTCCCTTCCTGCAAGGATTAGGACATCCAACTTGGTGTGTGAAACCAATTCTTTCTACTATACAGTTATTTAGCGATTCATCTTGTGCTGTGTTTATTGGTGATATATGGCTGGGTCTTTGGGCCGGCTGGGTTCTCTTCAGTTTTGGGAGCTGCGATGCGCACTGTGGTCCCTCCATCCTCCGCTTTCACATGGCGCAGGACTGATGGTTGCCTAAGTGCTGCGCATCAACGTCACGCCACATGCGCCAGATTTGCGGCGTCACTTTCCATTGCATCCGAGGGCACCGTAAGAGGGAGTTTTTTAGCACCAATTAGCGGGCAACTTCGCCGCCCAGGTGATGGCGCCTCCCCCTCTTATTTTTCAGGCCTTCATTTCATTGCTTGGCTTCTCCTTTCCTTAGGACACCTTGCTCCATCCTGCATTACGAGTTTCATGTGTAAACATGGAGGTATCACTCGGGTTTATTGGGTTTATTCCTAGCTTTTTTTCAGTATTCATCTGTATTGGCTCTATTTTCCTTTGGTGGTATTTTCTCATTTCTAATCTTCACTCCTCATACACTTCACTTTCTCTTCACTTGGGCTTCAATAGTGTCATTACTTATCGAATTGCACTCACTCCACTTTATTCATGAGGTTTGGGTTATTATGGTTATTATGGACTAAAGAACATATATTAATATTTTCCACAGAAGCCCTTCAGAGATGTCTTTTGAAAACACCCTTGTTCACTCATGGGGATAACATTTTTATGGATATCTACCCACTGTGGATGTTGCCTTGTGGTGGGTTGTTGTCGCAGATAACACTGTCACAGTTCCCAGAAATGATGCCCTTAGGGGGCTCCCAGTTCTTAGCACCATGCCTTTGTTCTTTCAAAAAGTGACCGGGCATGTGTAGAACAGAAGGGGACTCCAGCTGATTTCCCGATCAGCTGGAGTGACGTAACCAGAGCGCTTGCGCACATCGTAGGAGGCTTTTTTGGATGGGATATACCATTTCACAGGCACAATGGAAAACTATGGAAAGAGCGGCGGGACACCATAGTTGTTAGATTAAGCCTCGCTGTTGCACGGCGGGTTGTGGGTTTGTTGAAGGGCAGGTTTTGTTTGTGTTGCAACCCGCCCTTACACACAGGCAAAACCTGCCGTTCAACACAGCCACAACCCGCCCTGCAACACAGACAAAACCGTACCTAGAACACACTCTAAACCTGCGGCGCAACAGCGAGGCACAATATGACAAATATGGTGTCCCTCCGCTGTTTGCATACCATTCAATTGTGCCGTTAAATGGTATCTCCCGTCTCAAAAAGCCTCCTGCGATGTGCGCATTCGCTATGGTGAAGTCACGCCAGCTGAAATCAGGGAAATCAGTTGGAGTGCCCTTCCGTTCTGCATATGCACGGGCACTTTTTAAAGGAGGGCACAAATTGACAGAACACCTTCGACACACAGCTGTTTTATAAGTAAGCTCAAGGGGGGCCTCCTCATCTTATTATTTTGGTTTTTATTTTTGATCATGTCAGACTATATAGGAATTGATATATAGTTACAGATATATATTAACATGTCTGTTCCTGAAGAGTGGATAAATCCACGAAATGCATGGAGCTTTTTAAATGTTGTGTTCCAACTTATCATGTGTATACAAACTTCTCATACAATTTTTGTATTTTATGAATTATGTGTTTACAGAATATACATTTTTTATACAAATCATTATAGTATGGATTAGAGAGTATTTGTGTATGTATATGAATTTTATCACGATACTTATTATCATTATGTATCATTGTTCTGAACCTTGACATACACAGATATATATGTACAAAATAAGATCATTGAACATTGTATCCACTTGCAACTGCTTGCTTCATATAGAGTTCTCCTAATCTCAGCTTGTTACCTGTATAAAAGACACCTGTCCACAGAAGCAATCAATCAGATTACAATCCCTCCACCATGGCCAAGACCAAAGAGCTGTCCAAGGAAGTCATGCACAAGATTGTAGACCAACACAAGGCTGGAATGGGCTACAAGACCATCGACAAGCAGCTTGGTGAGAGAGTGACAAAAGTTGGTGCAAATGGAAGAAACACAAAATAACTGTCAATCTCCCTCGGTCTGGGGCTCCATGCAAGATCTCACCTCGTTGCATTTCAATGATCATGAGAACAATGAGGAATCAGCCCAGAACTACATGGGAAAATCTCGTCAATGATCTCAAGGCTAGAAACATAGAAACCAAGAAAACAATTGGTAACACACTATGCCGTGCAGGACCAAAATCCTGCAGCATCTGCAAGGTCCCCTTGCTCAAGAAAGTACATGTACAGGCCCAAACAGAAAAAACAAACAAAATATTGCGCTGGGGCAAAACCTAAAAGCTGCAACTAAAAACCATCAAATATCATTATGGATCAAATCAAAGAAGTTATGTGTGAAGTTGCGCTGAATATATGTGAAATCTATAATGTAAAAAGTAATAACATCCAATATAGATCATATATGAAGCATGAGTCAAAAATACACCATATAAAAAGTCCTAATTTACATATTCAGTCTCAAAGTCCTCATACGTAAAAAATTATGGTTGTGATTTAAGTCCCCAAATTTTAGAGAACAAGCAAATCAGTACTTCTCAGAAGCTTGATGAAACCTTCTAAATTTTGCCAGTATCACTTCCTGACCGGAAAAAAGTTGGACTCTTACTGCAATGGATGGACTCCAGACCAACGGAGTCATTAGCGCTGGCAGACAAACCCTCTGCAGGGATCGTAGGTGCGTACTCCGCTCTCACAAGCCGCTGAGGGTGTGAGCACGTGTGGATCCTCCGAGGATTTCCGACATGGGCCGAAAGTTTCCGGAACCAGCCGAACGTCCTCCTTCCCTCTCAGTTGACGCTGAGCAGATGGACAGGGTGTCCGTCCAATCACTGTTAGTTTCTGGAGTTTTGGAGAGCTCTCCAATAGGCTATCATACAAAGAGGTTCCTCAATAGAAAAATCTGTAGTAAGACATAAACCACTCGGGCCGCCCGAGATTGGAGATGTACAGGCCGTCTGAAGTTTGCTATATGCAGTATTTTATATTGAATATGTCCAGCTAATGGTAGAACACCCAAGTATTTAGCACCTCATCCAAAGTAGTCAAATATGTGAAAAGGGAAAGGAGAAGGTTGTCGTGTTGCTTACAGATAATAATGGAAACTGTATATTTAAAAAAAAAGTATAGAATTTTAATAAGAATAAAGTTATAACAAAACAGGGCCAATTCATTCAGGAATATTCAAACATTTCATGATGAAGGTGGTCATGTGGCAATGTTCAGCTTATATTATAGTATATTAGCCCTACATGTTTCACCTACTAGCTTCATCAGAAGATATAATAATCAGTCAGGAAATGCTTAAGACTGTACAGAAATACAAAAAAGAATGAAATAAGTACAAAATATCAAAGACATAAATGTATCATTAAATATACAAGTATACATCACTTGCCAATGCCCGCTCCTAAGGGAGGAGAGCCTACCGCGACAAACTTCCCAAAAGTAACCTCTGCCAAGGGGGACCAATCGAACCAAGGAAAAGGAGCCCTGCGTGGCCACAGAAGTTGCATAGTGACCAAGCTGTAGGATGATCAAGAAGAAGGGGGAGATAATTATGTAAAATATATATAATATTTATAAAGTTTTCCATAGAGAGGAATTTGGCAAAAGAATCGTAGTGAGGTACCCACATAATTGAACAGAAATAAGGAAAAAATTTTTATCCAATAGGGATGTACCGTATTTTCCGGACTATAAGGCGCACCGGATTATAAGGTGCACTAGCAAATGGCTGCCTGCTAATGGGATATTATATATAAGGCGCACCGGACTATAAGGCACACTGGATTATAAGGCGCATTTAATGAAACAAAACTCTGAACTCAAAACTTTGGTAATCCCACGAAGCTGCACTGCTTGGATTGGGCATTACGGCCATCTTAGTCAGGAGGTGTGCGCATTCATTCGTTCATTTTCTACGGTCTACCCGCTGCCCCAAAAATGGCTCCTGTTAAGAGACATGCTTACGAAGCGGATTTCAAACTCATCGCTATCAGTCACGCAGTAGAACAACCTGAGAGAGGTTTACGGTACGTCAGTTTACGGTAAGAGACCGGGTGGCTTTTTCCACAAATCTCCATCCCTATTGATCTGTGACTCCATGCGCGCCCATCTGACAGATACTGTCAAAGCCCAAGTGAAGAAAACTTATTCGGTGCTTGCCATCATTCCGGGTGCATTAACCAAAGAACTCCAGCGATGTCAACAGGTCATATATAAGGCGCACTGCATTATAAGGCGCACGGTCGATTTTGTGAGAAAATTTAGGGCTTTTAAGTGCGCCTTATAGTCCGAAAAATACGGTACTAGAAAACTCTAGAAAAGAAAATTAATAATAATGAAAAATTGGTAAAGGAAAAACAAAAAAAGAGAAAAAGAAAAAACAAATAATAACTATATATACAACCAGAGTAGATTTCGCACCTCATAGTAAGATATAATGGTTGATAAGATTGTAAGTAAAAGGATCAAGCAAATACTGAGGTTTTAAAGAGATTTTTATATATAGAAAGCTGTAAAAATTGAAAATAATTGCAGGACCATTGAAGTTAACATGAATATTTAATTTTATATATATATATATATATATATATATATATATATATATATATATATATATAAATATATATATATATATATATATATATATATATATAGAAAAAATAAAAATGTATATATAGATATCAATAACAAAATCATGGATGTATCCAAAAATAAAGGGATGCACTGGACAATTGTCTCAGAATGATCAGCATGGAAAAAAATATATTTTTAAATACATTTTTTTTTTTTAAATATACAGTTTCCATTATTATCTGTAACCACTTCCCGACCGCCTCACACAGATATACTGCGGCATAAGGGCACGTACAGGCAGATTAACATACCTGTATGTTGTCCTGGGAGCTCTGTGACCGTGATCGTGGGTCCCATGGACTCGATGTCTGCGGGGATACCCGCAATCATTTCATGGTGAGGCAGAACGTTCTGCCTAATGACACTGTCACTGATCACCACTCTCTTTAATTGGGAGCGGTGATCAGTGATGTGTCACACATAGCACCCCCCCGGTTAGAATCACTCCCTACGACACACTTAACCCCTACAGTGCCACCTAGTGGTTAACCCCTCCACTGCCAGTGAAATTTTTACAGTAATCAATGCAATTTTTTAGCATTGATCGCTGTATTAATGCCAATGGTCCCAAAAATGTGTCAAAAATGTGCGATGTGTCCACCATAATGTCCCAGTCACGATTAAAATCCCTGATCGCCACCATTACTAGTAAAAACAAAATTATCAATAAAAATGCCATAAAACTATCCACTATTTTGTAGACGCTATAACTTTTGGTGTAAGCCAATGAATATACGCTTATTGCGATTTTTTTTTTTTAACCAAAAATATGTAGAAGAATACGTATCGGCCTAAACTGAGGGAAAAAAAATGTTTTCTTATATATTTTTGGGGGATATTTATTATAGCAAAAAGTAAAAAATAATGCGTTTTTTTCAAAGTTGTCACTAATTTTGTTGCTTATAGCGCAAAAAATAAAACCCGCAGAGATGCTACTACCAAAAGAAAGCTCTATTTGTGGGAAAAAAAGGACCTCAATTTTGTTTGGGAGCCACGTCGCAGGACCGCGCAATTGTCAGTTAAATCGACGCAGTGCCGAATCGCAAAAAGTGTTCTGGTCAGGAAGGGGGGTAAATTCTTCCAGGGCTGAAGTGGGTAAGCACTGCGACAATCCCCTTCTCCTTTCTCATTTCACATTTATTTTTTTGGGTGTTTTTTTTCCTGCAAAGAGGACAGGACAACTTTACCGCATCAAAGATGGATGATGGACGGGCCCATGTACCATCAAATCTTGGGTGAGCACCTCCTTCCTTCAGCCAGGGCATTGCGAATGTGTAGTGGATGGGTATTCCAGCATGACAATGACCCAAAACACACGGCCAAGGCAACAAAGGAGTGGCTCAATAAGAAGCATATTAAGGTCCTGAAGTCTCCAGACCTTAATCCCATAGAAAATATGTGGAGGGAGCTGAAGGTTCAAGTTACCAAACGTCAGCCTTGAAACCTTAATGACTTGGAGAGGATCTGCAAAGAGAAGTGGGACAAAATCCCTCCTGAGATGTGGGCAAACCTGGTGGCCAACTACAAGAAACGTCTGACCTCTGTGATTGCCAACAAGGGTTTTGCCATCAAGTACTAAGTCATTTTTTGTAAAGGGGTCAAATATTTCACTCTTCAAAATGGAAATGAGATTATAACTTTTTTTAAAAAATGCTTTTTTCTGGATTTTTATTTTTGGTATTCTGTCTTTCACTGTTAAAATAAACCATCATCGTTAAAATTATAGACTGATCATTTCTTTGTCAGTGAGCAAACGTACAAAATCAGCCGGGGGTTCAAATACTTTTTTCCCTCACTGTATGTACCGCACCCTTTCAGACACTCCAACCAGCCATGATCAGCTTGTATTGCATAGAGAAGCACAGTGACCCAGTGATCATGTCACAGGGTCCCAAATTAGGTGTTTAATAATCGCAGAAAGGTTTTATTTAGCGCAGTTATGATGGGGGGGGGGGGGGGGGACCAAGAAAGGCAAACTATAAGCAGATTAACTTCAGATTTAATAAGACTATATCTAGGCAATATGTTTGACCAGATTGCTCATGTATCTCTCCACATAAAAATGTGTAAAATAATAACAACCGTGATACATAACGTCATCTGAGTTTCTTCTGTTCTGTTATTGGATTTTTATTTATTCCATACAATGTCCCTACTATGAAACATGTGTAAATATACAAGCATGGAATCTAATATTTGGAAAGACATCCTAAACATTTGCAATAATAATGAATATGATAAAGTGCTTTATTTAATGCCTGTCACAATTGGTTCCATATCCAAGGCAGCACTCATTGGCTTAAACAATGAAATGTTGCACATCATTAATATTTTTCTGGCTGCCACGAAAATTCAGTCTGGTGCTCAGGAAGAAACAGATTTCTGTTATTAACCTTCTTCTCTCCCTCTCGCTCTCACAATGTTCCAGAGTAGAATGTCATGTTACAAACTTACTGTGCGTTTAATAAACCATTTGTAATTGAAGAGAGCAGTAACTGGAGATGGCCATAGTAAGATTGAGATGTTCTGGAACTCTCCTGACAGCCCCCTAGTGGTCAGCCCATAGACGGTGCTTAGAGCGACGCACAAGGCATCCCACTCGCCATGCAATGGAAAAGTGCAAAAGTCCCACGCCTGTTTAAATGGAGTGTTACTTCATTTATGATAATGAGGCACAAGCACAGTATTGTTTAATTCATCATTCACAAAAGTATTATAAACAGTTCAAAAGGACTGATGTACTTTTAGATGGGCTGGAGGTTTTTTTCTTTTTTTATTATTATTATTTTAATAATTCAATATGAAAGAATTATAAACAGTACAGCTGGACTGATGCCTCTTTATATGGGTTTTATTTTTATGTTCCTTGTTTTATTTACCTGTCACATCACAAATATAAGAGACGCCATTTCAAAACACGGTTTCTGTTTAAAGTTAGGCTCGGTTCACACAGGGGCGACTTGTCCAGGCGACTTCGCCGCCTGACAAGTCGCGCCCCATTCTGTACTACGGAACCGTTCTAATAGGAACGACTCAAGTCGCTCCGACTTAGAAAAAAGGTTCCTGTACTACTTTTGCGGCGACTTCGGGCGACTTGCATTGACTTCTATACAGAAGTCGTTTTGCAAGTCGCCGCTGAGGTCGCGGCAGGTCGCGGCGCTGCAAGTCGTGCCGCCTACTGTGTGAACCGAGCCTTCATCTAATCTTTCTTTTTTTTATATAGTTTTAGTTTCTGCTTTAGTTTGTTATTTTACTTTATTTTACTATTGTAGCCCATAGTTACAATACATTATTTATTTTTTGTTTCAGTGATAACAAATAATGTTATAAGCAGTTGGTTAGGTGCAGTTACTTAAAAAAAAAAAAAAGTTGCATTCTATATTCCCTTTTTTCCATTTTATTTCAGTTGAAATTTGATATATATATAGGGTGTCCCAAAAGTCATCATACACATGGAAAATAGGAAATTGTGGCTTAATGTACCTTTATTTACAAAATGTTCATTGCAATTTTTTTACAAATAGTTGCTAAATGTTAATATAATAATTAAAAATATAAATATATATATATATAATATTTTTAATTATTATATTAACCTTTAGTAAATATTTGTAAAAAAATTGTAATGAACATTTTGTAAATAAAGGTACATTTAGCCACAATTTCCTATTTTCCATATGTATGATGAATGAACATTTTGTAAATAAATATTATTACAAATATTTACTAAATGTTAATATAATAATTAAAAATATAAAAATATTATATATATATATATATATATATATATACATACATATATATATATATATATATATAGATATATATATATATATATATATATCTATATATATTAGCTCTATATTAGCTCTAAGGAGCAGGGCCCTCTGATTCCTACTGTATTAAAGTGTATTGTATTTGTACTGTCTACCCTCAAGTTGTATAGTGATAAATAAACTGTTGGCGCTATATAAATCCTGTATAATAATAATAATATATATATATATGTGTGTGTGTGTGTATGCATATATCAGTATAGTATATCGTTTTTCAGTGGTATTCTTCCTTAGTGCTTATATACATGGATGCCAAAAATGACACATTTTAGGCACCCAGGCATTTTTGTTTTATTGAACTAAATGCAGCCCATTCGTTTTAATAGGCCTGCACACACTCAGGTGCATATTACTTTTATTATTATCATTATACAGGATTTATATAGCACCAACAGTTTGTGCAGCACTTTACAATATAAAGGGAGACAATACAGCAACAATACAATTAAAAACAAAAGGGTTGGGGGGGGGGCCTGCTCCTGAAAGCTTACAATCTAACAGGGAGGGGCTGGTGTAACAAAAGGTGGATAAACTAGCACTGTGTATAGATCAGTAAAAAAAGAAAAAAATCCCAAAGATTTGCGTTGCACACGTACTGTGTGCAAGAACCCATATATTCCTTAATTTTATTTTTTTTCTGTAGAAAAAAAGTAATATATATTGTGAGAAGCTTACTAAAACTGGTGCAGCAGTGCATAGTAACCAATCAGCTTCTAACTTCAGCTTGTTCAAGTAAGCTTTGACAATAAAACCTGGAAGCTGATTGGTTATTATACACACAGTTACACCAGATTCTGTGCGCACCAGTTTAAGTAAATCTCCCCCAGAGTTTTTCACTGTTAATCTTGCTTAGGGCTCTTGCACAAGGGCTGCAAAAACGCCACATTTTTTAGGCATTTAGGCCTTTATTTTTTTATAATGATCTAAAAGCAGCCCATTGTTTTTAATAGGCCTATACACACACATACACAGCACACACAGACATAGACTAGCACTGGGTATAGATCAGTTAAAAAAAAATAAAAAAAATTTGCATTGTTGATCAGTATTATACCTGCGTAACATGTGCAAGAACCCCTATATCCCTTCATTTAAATGTTATCAGTTGAAAAAAGGTCAATGTATATTGTTTTTTTAGTGTTCATCTTCTTTAAATTCATCTTCTTTAAATCATCTTCTTTTAATATATATATAGGGTGTTCCAAAAGTCATCATACATATGGAAAATAGTAAATTGTGGCTAAATGTACCTTTATTTACAAAAAGTTCATTACACATTTTTGACAAATATTTATTAAATGTTAATATAACAATTAAAAATATAAAAATAAATAAATATATATATATATATATATATATATATGTATACATATATATATATATATATATATATATGTGTATATATATATATATATATATATATATATATATATATATATATATATATAGCTCTAAGGAGCAGGGCCCTCTGATTCCTACTGTATTAAAGTGTATTGTATTTGTACTGTCTCCCCTCAAGTTGTAAAGTACTACGTAAACTGTTGTAAAAGTCGGGACTCGTACTCCGATACAATCTTTTTAAGTAATGTTTTAGAAAAATCTACAAATCTGTAAGCAAGCCACTTTACAGTTGCAAGCGACAATGCTCTTCATTAGGATTATCTAACTATGTGTGTAGTCAGATAAGCCTGATGAAGAGCCTTGACGCTCGAAACTGTACAGTGGCTTGCTTACAGATTTGTAAATTTTTCTAAACCATTACTAAAAAAGATTGTATCGGATCACGAGTCCCGACTTTTTTCTTTCATCTATCATCAGTGGAGGATTGGGAGTCCGCCTTGACAATACTTGGTTAAATGAACAATAAAGAAAAGAAAGTAATCCACCCATTCATTTCCTTATATATATATATGTGTATATATATATATATATATATATATATATATATATATATATATATATATACACATATATAAAAAGATAAAAGTATATATTTTTTGGTGTTCATTATCTTTAAATATTTTTATTTTATTTTTATTTTTTTTCAGTTGAAATACAAATAATAAATATATTTTTTTATTTTTATTTTAAATAAATTAAATACTAATAATATATATATTTCAACTATATAATATATGTAATGGAAGTGACCCATGTCTGACTAGATGTCACCTAATTTAAAATGAGCACACTGTATTGTTTAATTTACTATTCATGAAAGAATTATAAACAGTACCCCTGAATTGTGATACTTTTAAAGTAAAGGTTTTTTTTCTGTTTTGTTTTTTAATGTCCAAATATATAATAGATTCTCAACTTTTTTTCCTCTATGAGAAGATTTATTCAAAAATAAATTTAGCTAAGGGGAAAAAAAAAAAAAAAGACAGATTTCAAAGCTGACTCAGAGCCAAATGCTAGTACGCTGCAACAGCCAGTCCCTCTGGAGACAGCTGCAAAATTTCACGGTGTAAAGTCAGCGAGTTTCCACAAGTTTTGCTGCCAGAGACCACAAGATGGTTTCAAACAAGGGTTCACTTCATGAAATTTCAGCTTTCTTCCCCCCTCCTCTTTGTAGCAAAGTGTCCTTGCGCTGCTGAGTGGGCAGCGTGCATTAGGTTAGTAGATTAATGAAAATGTTTGGCTGGACCAGGAATTATTTTTGATTGCCCCAGTGCAAAATTGCTTGCAGATTGAAAAACAGCATGTTTCATTTCAGGCTCATTTTTTTGCCATACATTAGCACTTGTCAATATAGCCATTAGGCACCGTCAGTGGAGAAATTTAATTACAAAACCATTTATTTTATTGAAAGGAAAATAAACCCAGGCTACCTCCAATGCATTAGGTGGGTTTAGAACATGCTCTGATGATAACACCCAAGGGTGAGCTTGCTCGAAAAAATAATGTTCCTTTCATGTGTGGTAGGGAGGAACTTACTATTGGAAACATCTGTTTATAAGATACCCTCTATTTAACTTCAATTGTAAATGAAAAAAAAAAAATACATTTTTAATGGCAAAACTTTATGTTTTCATTGATTAAATAAGTCAACTGTGGTTTCCATTTTTGATTAACCTATACTGCATATAAGGTTTACCGTAAGTAAACTCGTCCTACCTAAACATTTGCTTGCATAGCCATTGTGCCAGCATTTTTTGGGCAGGACCAATATATATTATATTATCTAAAGTATTGGGACGCCTGCCTTTACACACATATGAGCTTTATCGGCATCCCAGTCTTAGTCCGTAGGGTTCAATATTGAGTTGGCCCACCCTTTGCTGCTATAACAGCTTCAACTCTTCTGGGAAGGCTGTCCACAACATAGTTTCTCAGGCCCACTCCTCAAGGCGCCCCAACAGGTCATGTTTTCAGGATTTCCCTCAGGAGAAACGGCTGTGGTAATTACTAAGGCAGTGAAACAGATCAAATCTCCCGTGCAAAATAATGGATAGCCTGAAAACATGTCCTGTTGGGGTGCCTTGAGGACTGGAGTTGAGAAACACTGGTCTACTGAAGAAGATGTTCCCCATGTGGAGATATTCATTATTATTATTATTATTATTCCGGATTTATATAGCGCCAACAGTTTGCACAGCACTTTACAATATGAGGGCAGACAGTACACTTACAATACAAATCAATGCAGGAGGGATCAGAGGGCCCTGCTCGTTAGAGCTTACAGTCTAGAAGAACCCTCAATACCATACCAATTGCACATGGATGCCCTGTAAGTATCATATATTGTGTTTTACCCCCCATTTCTTTTTATATTTTTCACACCTGTGACTATAATAGACCAACTAGAAATTCACAATATATCATTACATAGATATCTTGCACATGTACACGCTTTCTCCTGATGAGTGACATCAAGTTACGAAACGTGTTGAGCTAACAGATGTCGTGTTCAAATCGCATACTTCATCCTACAACGTCATTGTGGATTCTGTTCGTGCATTATGTATTAGACATGTGCAATTCATTTTGTAACAAATCGAAAATTCGGCCGAATTTTGCATCTTTCGGACATTTGGATGCATCCGAATGTCTGAATAAAAAAATAACAAATTTCAACGAATACGAAAGAAATGATAGCAGATATAACAAATGAATTTGAGATGATTCGGTAATTCGTTAAAGATCTAATGAAACAAAAAGTCAACTCAAAGTAAATCTTACAGTCCAATCAGCTGATTCATTTTGTGCTGGAGGATGGATTACTGGCAAAGTGCATTCCTGAGAAGTGAGTGAGAAGGGTGTTGTATTGTATCTGAGCCGAGGAGAAGAGATATTGTCATTGTGTGTGTTAATAGATTCAATAAACAAACGACTTTCCAAACTACAAATCATTATCATGAATGTATAGACATACATAAATATTGAATTTCAACTAATACAAAAGAAATTATAGTGGATATAACGAATGAATTTGACATGATTCAAGATTCAGTATAACAAATATCGACACTCTACAGAAATAATGAATTATCCGAAAATGAATTAACGTAACATAACGAATATAACAGAACAAAATTATGTATTTTACGAATGACAACGAACCGAAACTAAACAAAATTTTCCGTTGTGCAAAATTATATCATGTATTTGACTATATTCTAATCATGTGCTATCCAATTTTGGGCTTTTCTATATGTATCATGTGCCATCCATTTTTTGGATTATTTATGTATTGCTGTATGAAATAAAGTTTTTCATTTAATATCTTACTCCATGTAGGTATTTAATTACTGCGTAGTATATCAATTTTCTATTGAATATGAATTATGAGACAAATGTCCTACTCCTTTATATATATTATAGCTATATTAATTATAATGCCACACAACACTTGTGTCTATGGGAATGTTTGACCATTCTTCCAGAAGGGCATTTGTGAGGTCAGGCACTGATGGTGAACAAGAAGGTGTCCTATCAGGTTGAGGTCAGGAAAGTCAAGTTCCTCCACCCCAAACTCGCTCATCCAGGTCTTTATGGACCTTGCTTTGTGCACTGGTCCAAATCATTTGGTGGAGGGGAGATTATGGTGTGGGGTTGTTTTTCAGGGGTTGAGCTTGGCCCCTTAGTTCCAGTTAAGGGAACTCCTAAGGCATCAGCATACCAAGACATTTTGGACAATTTAATGCTCCCTACTTTGTGGGAACAGTTTGGGGATGGCCTCTGCCTGTACCAACATGACTGCACACCAGTGCACAAAGCAAGGTCCATAAAGACATGGATGAGTTTGGGGTGGAGGAACTTGTCTGGCCTGATCTCAACCTGATAGAACACCTTTGGGATGAATTAGAGTGGAGACTGCGAGCCAGGCCTTCTCGTCCAACATCAGTGTCTGAGCTCACAAATACACTTTTGGAAAAATGGTCAAACATTCCCATTGATACACTCCTAAACCTCGTGGACAGCCTTCCCAGAAGAGTTGAAGCTGTTATAGCAGCAAAGGGTGGGCCAACTGAATATTGAACCCTACGGACTAAGACTGGGATGCCATTAATGTTCATGTGTGTGTAAAGGCATGTGTCCCAATACTTTTGGTAATATAATATATTAAAGGAAGGCTATCGAAGAGTGCCTGTACTGTAGTAATAAAGCTAAACACTGAGAAGGGGAATAGTTGGGGTCGATAAAAGATATGGCTCATCCACTAATAAAGGTTTTAGATTTATTACAGGTACTTATATAGCACCATCAATTTACGCAGCACTTTACTATTTATTATACATCCACATCAGTCCCTGCCCTCAAGGAGCTTACAATCTAAGTTTCCTAACTCACATTCATACACCTACTAAGGCTAATTTAGACCAGAGCCAATTGACCTATCAGCATGTCTTTGGAGTGTGGGAAGAAATCCACACAGGTATAGGGAGAACCAGGGCCGTCTTTACTATTTACTATTACCATGCAAATTGTCTCTCCATCCCAGCATTCGAAAAAAAAAAAAAACACACACGTAGACTTATGTATATTGCATTATATTGTAACTGTACTGTCTGCCCTCATGTTGTAAAGCACTGCACAAACTGTTGGCGCCATATAAATCCTGTATAATAATAATAATAATGATGGGGGGAAGAGATGGGGGGTGGCAGAGTCCAGGATGATGGGGGGGGGGAGAGATGGGGGAGTTCAAGATGATGGGGGGAAGGGGTGATATAGGAGTCCAGGATGACACACAGGGATTGGGAGTGTGTACTTTGAGGTGTTTGTATCATACAGGGCACAGAAAAAAATCAGCACAAGGGGCAGTACTTGCATATCCTCCCCCAAAGTAACCATCTATTGGTCACCTCTGCACATCACTTTGATTACCTCTGTACCCCCCTCCACCCGCAGCTCACCTCTGTATTCCACATTCACGTCCATACTCCTATATCCACAGCTCACTTCTGTATTCCCTGCCTACCACTGCCCCCCCCCCCCCCCCATCCACAGCTCACCTCTGTATCCCTCTATCCACAGCGCTTCTGTATCCCCTGTCTACCTCTGCCCGCCATCCACGGCTCACTTTTTAATCCCCCATCCACCTCTGTACCCCCCCATGTCACCTGTATATCTTTCCCTCCACCTTTGTACCCCCCATCCACCTCTGTGTTCACCTCTGTACCCCCCATCCACATTCACCTCCATATCTTTCCATCCACCTTTGTACCCCCCCATCCACCTCTGTAGTACCCCCATCCATGTTCACCTCTGCATCCCCCCATTCACAGCTCACTTCTGTATCCCCCATCCACCTCTGTATCCCCCCATCCACGATCATCTCTATATGCTTCCGTCCAGCTCTGTACCCCCGTTCCCCCTCTGTACATCCCCATGTGCACATTTGTACCCCCGTCCACCTCTGGGTTCATCTCTGTAACCCCCCCTCCACCTCTGTATCCCCCATGTCCACCTCTGTACCCCCCTTGTCCACCTTTGTACCCCCTGTCCACCTGTGTTCACCTCTGTACCCCCTCATGTCCACCTCTGTACCCCCTTCACCTTTGTACCCCCCTCCACCTCTGTTCTCCCGTCCACCTCTGTGGCCCCCCATGCACAGCTCACTTCTGTATCCCCCATCCACCTCTGTATCCCCCCCATCCACGTTCACCTCTATATCATTACGTCCACCTCTGTACTCCCCCCCCGTCCACCTCTTTACATCCCCATGTCCACCTTTGTACCCCCGTTCACCTCTGGGTTCATCTCTGTAATCCCCCTCCACCTCTGTACCTCATCCCCCTCTGTTCCCCCTGTCCACCTGTATCCACCTCTGTAGCCCCCCATGTCTACCTCTGTAGTCCCCCATGTCCACCTCTGTACCCCTCCACCTCTCTGTACCCCCCATGTCCACCTCTGTAGCCCACCTCCATGTCCACCTCTCACTTCTGTACCCCCCCCCCCCCCATGTCCACCTCTGTACCAGCAATTCTCGCTCTTTCATTGACTTCGGTCCGCAGCTCCTGACAGGGGGAGAAGTGGGATGTGTGGGCTAAAACACATGAAGCCCACAGCTGTACAACTCTCCTGTATAATTAATGTGTCCGCCACTTGGGAGAGTGGGGGGGTTTGGCTGCACCCTGTACTCCGGGAAAACCGCGGGCAGCGCAGGGCTTAAGTGGCAGCTGCTTTGGGCCCCACAGCAATGACAGGGCCCAGGGCAGCTGCCCCTTTTGCCCTGTGTTAAAGACAGCCCTGGGGAGAACATGCAAACTTCATGCTGCCGGGTAGAAGCACTAACCACTTAGCCACTGTACTAAGTACAGTCTC
This sequence comes from Lithobates pipiens, assembly GCF_037356315.1. NCBI lineage: Eukaryota > Metazoa > Chordata > Amphibia > Anura > Ranidae > Lithobates > Lithobates pipiens. The sequence continues at coordinate 47,228,215 of NW_027507758.1, read as the reverse complement.
AGGCAGCTGCTGGATTGCTTTTATGCATGCCTAAAACGTTTGACCCCTGCCCCAACAGGTTCTTGGGCTCCACTGTCACACCTGAGGGCTCAGGACCGGCATGGCAGGTGTCGCCAGACAGAGGGAAGGAAGACCAGTGAATGTCCATCTGCATATCCTCCCTAGCTATTAACAATTTAAAAGCGACGTGTATTACTTCACTTATTCCACCTGCTGTGGCCAGGGAAGAACCCGAAAGGAGCACAATCTGCACTCCATTAGCCTCAATGGAGGCCAGGGGAGACATTGGGGTTCCAACAGACCACTGATGTCTCAGTAAAGAGAACCTGTCATGGAAAAATGCTATTACATAGGGACACTTAGACACACAATGGTAAGCACTCTGGCTTGTAGCACTGGGGTCCTCCATTCAAATCCTCATCAGGATACTGTCTGCATGGAGTTTGCATGTAAGTTCTGTGCTTGCATGGGTTTCCTCCTACACTCCAAAAACATGCTGGTCAATTGGCCCTTGTCTAAAATTGGCCCTAGTATGTGTGTTCATGTATGTATACATGTGACGTATGGACCTTAGATTGTAAGCTCCATAAGGGCATGTTAATGTACAATATGTAAAGCAGTGTGTAAACTGCTGGTGCTATATAAATGCCTGTAATAAATACATAGACGAGTCCTTTAGACAAATGCTTATGGCCTGCATGGGTCTGGATTCTGTATTTACAGTATCAAACTACTTCTTACTCAATCAATAAACATTTTACAGAACCTTGAAAAAGTATTCACACCCCTTGAAATTTTCCAAACTTTGTCATATTACAACTAAAAACGTAAATGGATTTTATTGGGATTTTATGTGATAGACCAACACAACGTGGCATATAATTGTGAAGTGGAAGGAAAAGGAAAAAATTGGTTTTCAAATTGTTTTACAAATAAATATGTGAAAAGTGTGATGTGCATTTGTATAGCGCCCCCCTGAGTCAATACTTTGTAGAACCACCCTTCTCTGTAATTACAGCTGTAAATCTTTTTGGGGATGTCTCTACCAGCTTTGCTCATCTAGAGAGTGACATTTTTGCCTATTCTTTATTGTAAATAGCTCAAACTCTGTCAGATTGGATGGAGAGCGTCTGCGAACAGCAATTTTCAAGTCTTGCCACAGGTTCTCAATTGGATTTAGGTCTGGACTTTAACTGGGCCATTCTAACACATGAATATGTTTTCATGTAAACCATTCCATTGTAGCTCTGGCTGTATGTTTAGGGTCATTGTGCTGCTGTAAGGTGAACCTCCTCCCCAGTCTCAAGTCTCTTGCAGACTCTAACAGGTTTTCTTCTAAGATTGTCCTGTATTTGGCTCCATCCATTTCCCCATCAACTCTGACCAGCTTTGCTGTCCCTGTTGAAGAAAAGCATCCCCACCACATGATGCTGCTACCACCATGTTTCACAGTGGGGATGGTGTGTTCAGGGTGATGTGCAGTGTTAGTTTTCTGCCTCACATAGCATTTTGTTTTTAGGCCAAAAATTTCAATGTGTCCCCCACATGGCTTCTCACAAACTGCAAACGGGACTTATTATGGCTTTCATTTAACAATGGCTTTCTTCTTGCCACTTCTTCCATAAAGGCCAGATTTGTGGAGTGCACGACTAATAGTTGTCCGGTGGACAGATTCTCCCACCTGAGCTGTGGATCTCTGCAGCTCCTCCAGAGTTACCATGGGCCTCTTGGCTTATTCTCTGACTAATGTTCTCCTTGCCCGGCCGGTGAGTTTAGGTGGACGGCCATGTCTTGGTAGGTTTGCAGTTGCGCCATACTCTTTCCATTTTCAGATGATGGATTGAACAGTGCTCTGTGAGGTGTTCAAAGCTTCAGATATTTTTTTATAACCTAACCCTGCTTTAAACTTCTCCACAACTTTGTCCCTCACCTGTCTGGTGTGTTTCTTGGTTTCCTGATGCTGTTTGTTCACTAAGGTTCTCTAACAGAACTCTCAAGGCTTCACAGAAGAGCTGTATTTATACTGAGATTAAATTACACACTAGTGGACTATACATAGGAGGACTCTATTTATTAATTAGGTGACTTCTAAAGGCAATTGGTTCCACTAGATTTTAGTTACGGATATTAGAGTGAAGGGGGATGAATACAAATGCATGCCACACTTTCCAGATATTTATTTGTAAAAATAATTGAAAACCATTTATCATTTTCTTTCCACTTCACAAGTATGTGCCACTTTGTGTTGGTCTATCACACAAAATGGCAATAACATACATTTACATTTTTGGTTGTAACATGACAAAATGTGGAAAATGTCAAGGGGTATGAATACCTTTTGAAGGCACTGTATATTGAGACTACTTAAATGGTACATGTTTAGCTATTAGAACAGACCAATACTTTAAAATCAGTGCTCATTTGTTTTAAAATTCAGTAGGCACAGGAAACGGAATGCCAATTTGGAATGATAATGTAAGCAGGAGTGCAGAATTAATTCTTTCAATGGAAAGGATCAAAATAAAAACAACACGTTTTAGGAGTTAGAGGGCTTCCTCGGGGCTGTAAATAAAATCAGCAGGGTGTGGATTAAAGAGTTATTTTATACATATAAATACATTATTAAGGTAAAAAGCATTCAAAGGTACACTAGGAGGATGTATACTTCATGCTTAAAAAAATGCTGTTAAAATACAATCACAATCATTTAAAATAATTATATCAATAAAATAATATAATATAGTAAAATGGTATAATTACAATAATGTAATAAAATAACAAGATGACAGTAAAAGAACTGCAAAAATTATCTTTTTCTGTACAATTGTATATCAGGTTATAGTTTGGCACCTGTTCACCTAATCTCTGCCAGTGCAAAGGATTCTGGGGGATTAGCGCCAGTAGATTTGCAAGAAGAACTGCTGGTTGGCGGCCTTTTCCATAACATCAGTCCCTCAAGAACCTTTGGCAGACACCATATAATGAATATAGATCACTAACTATCAGCATATTCCCTTTCTCACAGCAATTCGTTTTTTTTTTTGTTTTTTTTTATCTCATGCAGGAAAATTGTCAATGTCAAATGTCACGCAGGCGCTAATTGGTAAAGTAACTATTATTTTTGTACTCTATTTGTCATCTTTATAATGAGAACCCCTACTATACAATAACAACTACAAGTATACTTCTAGGTAAAAGCTATACTTTAAAATGACTCTATCACTTCAACATAAAATAAAGGTAGGTATAAAAGAGCAAACACTTAATACAGAACGAATCTAAATCAGCAAATCTCTAATGCTTGCTTTTTGTGGTGGAGCGATCTACATATTTGTATTGACCAAGGCAGCAGCATATTGCAGTGATGGATTTAGGAAGATGCTAAATTGTTGGAACTTTGCCAGTTCAGAATTGCCCATCATTCAAGCAAATGTTGAGCAATTAAAGCTGAAACAGTGATGTTATTTCAGTTGCTTGCACTTTAAATCTGCTAGAAGCAGTTTTTTTTATATATTTTTTTATTTACTGTATAGGGTCAGCTTGACGATAACTCATAATTCACTATTGGACAGAAACTGATGGACTGAATCATCAAGAGAAGTAACTGAATGAGGTCACCACTACAGGTGTAATGCATAAGAGATAAGAATGAGGCATAATATCATTATGACCAGGGGTCAAGTCCTGGGAAAAAAAGTGTGGGAACTCCCACCCAAGATCCATTCCCCCACCAAAAAAAAAAAAAAAAAAAGGTACGCTCATATGCATATATACTTCACAGAAAATACAGTACAACATTTATTGTAAAGTGCCAGTTTACAAAAACAAAATAACGTGTCAAACAAAACAATCAACACAATGGGTGATGATCTTTCCCTCGCAGGGAATTTCTACCACAAATACACCCTGTTCCAAATTCTGTTACACAGCCCATTAGAAAATATCCCACAAACAGGAATAAGTATTGGCAGAGTATTGAAGAGTATTGGCAGGGTATTGCAGAGTATTGGCAGGGTATGTATTGAAGAGTATTGGCAGGGTATTGCAGAGTATTGGCAGGGTATGTATTGAAGAGTATTGGCAGAGTATTGCAGAGTATTGGCAGGGTATGTATTGAAGAGTATTGGCAGAGTATTGCAGAGCATCGGCAGGGTATGTATTGGCAAGGTATTGCAGAGTATTGGCAGGGTATGTATTGCAGAGTATTGGCAGGGTATGTATTGCAGAGTATTGGCAGGGTATTGCAGAGTATTGATAGGGTATGTATTGTAGAGTATTGATAGGGTATTGCAGAGTATTGGCAGGGTATTGCAGACTATTGGCAGGGTATTGCAGAGTATTGGCAGGGTATTGCAGAGTATTGGCAGGGTATGTATTGGCAGGGTATTGCAGAGTATTGATAGGGTATTGCAGAGTATTGGCAGGGTATTGCAGAGTATTGGCACAGTATTTCAGAGTATTGATAGGTTATTGCAGAGTATTGGCAGGTTATTGCAAGTATTGGCAGGGTATGTATTGTAGAGTATTGGCAGAGTATTGCAGAGTATTGGCAGGGTATTGCAGAGTATTGGCAGGGTATGTATTGAAGAGTATTGGCAGAGTATTGCAGAGCATCGGCAGGGTATGTATTGGCAAGGTATTGCAGAGTATTGATAGGGTATTGCAGAGTATTGGCAGGGTATGTATTGCAGAGTATTGGCAGGGTATTGCAGAGTATTGATAGGGTATGTATTGCAGAGTATTGGCAGGGTATTGCAGAGTATTGGCAGGGTATTGCAGAGTATTGGCAGGGTATGTATTGGCAGGGTATTGCAGAGTATTGATAGGGTATTGCAGAGTATTGGCAGGGTATTGCAGAGTATTGGCACAGTATTTCAGAGTATTGATAGGTTATTGCAGAGTATTGGCAGGTTATTGCAAGTATTGGCAGGGTATGTATTGTAGAGTATTGGCAAGGTATTGCAGAGTATTGATAGGGTATTGCAGAGTATTGAAAGGGTATTGCAGAGTATTGATAGGGTATTGCAGAGTATTGATAGGGTATTGCAGAGTATTGATAGGGTATTGCAGAGTATTGGCAGGGTATTGCAGAGTATTGATACTGATAGGGTATTGCAGAGTATTGGCAGGGTATCGCAGAGTATTGGCAGGGTATCGCAGAGTATTGATAGGGTATCACAGAGTATTGATAGGGTATTGCAGAGTATTGGCAGGGTATTGCAGAGTATTGATACTGATAGGGTATTACAGAGTATTGGCAGGGTATCGCAGAGTATTGATAGGGTATCACAGAGTATTGATAGGGTATCGCAGAGTATTGGCAGGGTATTGCAGAGTATTGATAGGGTATTGATAGGGTATTGCAGAGTATTCGCAGAGTATTGCAGAGTATTGATACTGATAGGGTATTGCAGAGTATTGATAGGGTATTGCAGAGTATTGGCAGGGTATTGCAGAGTATTGATAGGGTATTGATAGGGTATTGCAGAGTATTCGCAGAGTATTGCAGAGTATTGATACTGATAGGGTATTGCAGAGTATTGATGAGTATTGGCAGGGTATTGCAGAGTATTGATAGGGTATTGCAGAGTATTGGCAGGGTATTGCAGAGTATTGATAGGGTATTGCAGAGTATTGATAGGGTATCGCAGAGTATTGATAGGGTATTGCAGAGTATTGGCAGGGTATTGCAGAGTATTGGCAGGGTATTGCAGAGTATTGGCAAGGTATTGCAGAGTATTGATACTGATAGGGTATTGCAGAGTATTCGCAGAGTATTGCAGAGTATTGATACTGATAGGGTATTGCAGGGTATTGCAGAGTATTGGCAGGGTATTGCAGAGTATTCGCAGAGTATTGCAGAGTATTGATACTGATAGGGTATTGCAGGGTATTGCAGAGTATTGATAGGGTATTGCAGAGTATTCGCAGAGTATTGCAGAGTATTGATACTGATAGGGTATTGCAGGGTATTGCAGAGTATTGATAGGGTATTGCAGAGTATTCGCAGAGTATTGCAGAGTATTGATACTGATAGGGTATTGCAGAGTATTGATGATTATTGGCAGGGTATTGCAGAGTATTGATGAGTATTGGCAGGGTATTGCAGAGTATTGATGAGTATTGGCAGGGTATTGCAGAGTGCAACTTACACACTAGTGACTAACCTGGTAGAGAAGGAGAAGTAAACTGGAAAAGTGCAGCGTGTGGCCCCAGGAGGCCAGGACTGACTGGCACTGGGTAGAGGGGAGGAGGGGGGGGGACAGTCCGGAACTCCGGATCCAAGCAGGCGCGCAGCGTGTGTCAGCCTGCCCACTGACTCGTGCCAGTGCGTGCCCACGTGCACGGCCGAAGTCATGTGACCGGTTGCTAGATGCGGAGCGGCCCCTGCCTAGCAACCAGTCACTCGGCGGCTGAGGAGCGGCGGCGAACTACGCGCAGCCCCTCAGCCCTCAGGCAGCTAATGGGAACGGCGTTCCCGCTGTGGGAATAGTACGGGAACGCCGTTCCCATGCGTTCCCGCAGGACTCGAGCCCTGATTATGACAAAATAGAAAAAGAAAGTCCTGTGATGCCTGTGTATGGGGATTGAATCTAACTGTAAGGACAGTTATATTTCTGGAAAAATTGCCATTAATTTGGTCAACATAAAAGCCATGGCAAGATAATTGCATACCTGTGCTAAGAGCAGTATGGAGGCTGCAATTGTTGACCTTTTATGCTGTCTAGTTGACATGTTGAACCAATGGCTTTAATGATCAAAATCACAAACCAAAAATAAGTTAGTATATAACAGGGTTTGGGACCCCCCAACGGATGGCTACCGAATATGCATTGCCAGCCAGGATTGGCTATGCATCTCACTTGCTAACACCTGGGTATTTAGGGTCCGTGGGAGGAATCTAGGCTAGGTAGTTGTCTAGAAAAGTGTAAAGCCTAGAATTTTTCTTAGGGAAAGATTGTACTATGGTACCACCATTTGAGTATAGACATTTTGGGTGCTTCCTTTGGGGTGAGGGGCTACTCCCTTGGGAAGAGAGGGATTTAGAGCAGTTAGGCTCTCCTTTGGCAGAGTAAAGGAACCTCTGAAATTGGCACCAAGATGTGGGTACATACATTCTCCAAACTGAGTTTTGTTGTATTTACCCTCAAGAAAGGCATCTCTAAAAGAACAGACCCTGTGGTATTGGACATTTTGTACTAGTTTTATTATTCTAAGTAAAACGCAGCTGAAATTGTAACCCACTGGTTTGTAAATTCCTTTGCTTCTGATAAAGCTGTTTTTTTTTTAAATATGACAGTAATTCATATTTCACTTTTTTTATTTTTATATTTGATAAACAAGAATTAAAATAATGATTTAGAGGGTTATTTTGGATCAGATGGTTGGGTCTTGGGTGAATTATTATAGTATGTAATGGTGTATTGTTAATGATAATAAGTACCACTTTTCCATATCCCCCCCCCCTTTTTTTTCTTTTTGTGGATGTGTTTTATATATATATATGGTTTGGATTGATGTTAAATGATGAAATGTTTCTAAAAATAAAAAATGTCTATTATAAAAAATATCATGTGCACGTAAAGTCAGGTGTCCCAATACTTTCGGTAATATAGTGTACATTACAGGTGCATCAAAACATAAGATGTTCTTTTTCCTTAGAAAGCAGCCAAAGTCTGAGTAGAAAAGCCTGCCCCTTGTCAGCAAGCTACAGAGAAGACCCTAGCTCTCTGTTTGGAAGCAGTAGACTCTCTGTAGAGGTCTGACATGTCCCCTGCAGAATCAAAGCTAAAGCTGTCCAATCATCAGGGAGTATAGGCTTTGCTGATTGCAGAACTATAGCTCTGACTTAGCAGGGGGCAAGTATGACCTCTGTAGAGAGACCACTGCTTCCATGCAAGGAACAAGGGTCACACTCTGCAGCATAGTGGCAGGAGGCAGGCTTTTTCTACCCAGGCTCTAGCTGTTTTGCAAAGAAAAGAAACTCTAAGATATTGAACACCTGGAATGTATTTAGTTGATGTAAACTGCAAGCTCAGTTGAGCTTTAAACAGAACACAGGTTGTAAATCTGCACTCTGTATGGGCAACCACATAAGACCCCGTGTATTGTATCTGTTATAGGGTGCTAGCAGCAGCAAAGAGCAATCTTCTGAAGCTAAGCGATAGTTCTGGGTCAGGGAGCGTTCTGATGTCACGACACACAGTTCCTCTGTCTCCTGACTAACGATCTGCCAATAGGCGTTCTGTTTTTACTTTTCCGCTTTGAAAAACAGTTATAAGTTTAGCGGTTTGGGTGGACTTGGCAATCCACATTTGGTTTGGAAGCTAGAAAGGTAACTTCTCACAGATACAGTACACACCAATATACAAAAGCTTAATGAAAGCAACTCTGCAAAATAAACAGCTGCCCAAGTAAAAGAGGACATGTTGACAGTCGAGGGAAACATTATTTTAAGTGAAGTTGTCACCTTCAAGTAAAATCCTATTTGTCTACTAAATAGATCCAGCTTACTTTAGGTTTCTCGCAGAAATGAACATTAGTACTATCAAAATTCTCCATGAAGCCACAAAATGCAATAAAATCAAAAATTAATCTCAGCACTTTGTACAGTATTTTTTTAAAAGCCCATATTCCCTGGTTTGACTTTTACCACCGGAGAGAGGAACCTGCAATCTTTATTTTCTTTGTTTTCTCTACCATTCATTTTGCCTGCACAAAATCTTGATCAAGCTTCACTGGTTATCACAATTGATTTATTTTGTACCCAAGGCAAAGTACATGCATATAGACCAGATTTATGCCCTCACAGTAACCTAGCAGCACTATGGTTGTTGGTTCGAATCTCAACCACAACACTACCTGCACAGTGTTTGCATGTTCTCCATGTGCCTGTGTGGGTTTCCTCTAGGTACCCCAGTTTTCTCCCACACTCCAAAGGCCCCTTTCGCACAGGACACATCCGTTTTGACAGACTCCACTTGCTTAGTGGGGGATCGATCCCTTGATCTCCGCTGAGCAGGCGGATGACAGGTCTGTCTCCACTCAGAGACGGACCTGTCAGAGCCCCAGCTGTCTTCTATGATAGATTAGATGAAAATGAATCAGCCTGTCCGTTTTCATCCAATTGCATTCGATCCAATCCGCCAGAGGGATGGAAAATAGGGTTTCCGAGAGGGCGCATGCGCGGAGCTGAGCCGAGCAGTAATGTCGGCTTAGATCTCCGATTCCAGCGGGACTTCAGAGCCTGATAACAGCGGAGGTAACATTCTCCTCCGCATTTAAACATCAGATAAAGTTTGCTGATATATCTTAGGTCTCGTTTGAGACATTTTGGGGGCTTGTAGCTTTTATATGAAGCCAAAAAACGGAAAACAAGTGCCACCTCAGGGACACAGCAGAGCGCCGTTAAAACCATCCTCCTCTAAGACAGCTCACCTTAAAGCTACAATGCAGCCAGCTCCTCTTACTCCATTGTATAGTGAGGTAGCTTCATTAAAGGCACACAGACTCTCTAATTCCCCCTCAGAAATTGTCACTTCTGAAATAAAATTACTGGATATTCCTTCACAAAATGAAATGTCACCTCCTGTAACATTACAACAAATAGAAGAACTGCTTCATAATGCATTGAAATCTGCTGCAGACCATATCACTACAAGCCTTACTAAAGAGATTAGAGATTTGGGTCAACGTACTTCAGCGCTAGAAATCAGAGTAGATGATTTGGAAAATCATACATCAAATTTCTCCTCGGAAATTGACAGCCTTAAAGAAGAAAATACCACTTTACAAGATAAATTAGAAGATTTTGAAAATCGTGCCAGACGATCGAATATTCGCATTAGAGGAATACCTGAATCTGTGACAGACCTACAGACAGCTATGCTTGCCCTTTTTCAAGAACTACAGCCAACTATTCCAGCAGATCGCTTTGAGATGGACAGGGTCCACAGAGCCTTAACTCCCAAAAAACCGGAGGGTCCGCCACGTGATATTATCGTAAAATTCCATTTTTACCGCACTAAAGAACTAATACTAAATACAGCAAGAATTAAAAAATCCTTAATTTTCCAAGGGCACAACTACCAGCTATTTGCAGATCTATCTCAACTAACAATCAATAAAAGACGAGCATTGAAGCCTCTTCTCCAAATTTTACAACGCAATACTATAATCTATCAATGGGGCTTCCCTTTTTCGGTACGTTTCACTTACCAAGGCCACAAACACACTTGTCGCACTGCCAAAGAATTGCAAACTACTCTACAGAATCTAGGTCTGTTATATACCAAAAGAGACTATGCCGAATCAAGCCAAAAAACATCATCATCTCCTGGGAACTCTTCTTCTACCGCCGGAACTAACGAAAATCATAGCCCTCATAAGAGAAGCCGCATTCAATCCCCTATCCTAGATCCAGTTGATTCTATGGATTGAAAGATGCAATATGACAGGATTACATCCTTTTTTTTCTCCCTTTTTTGTGACAGGTCTAAAGACTCAATACCATCATTGTCTTCTGTCAATTCCCTTGCAATTCTAATAATATCTCAGCATAACTGTTTAGGATACTGTAGATATTATCCTTAACCTTCTTTAAACAACAAATCCAACCTACTTCCTTTGTTATCTTAGAGTATTTCTTTAATATATATATGTATTTATTTTATTTTATTTTTATGTGTATGTATGTGTATGTATGTGTGTGTATGTGTGTATGTATGTATGTGTATGTATATATATATATATGTATATGTGTATATGTATGTATATATATATATATGTATATAATTTATTTATTTATTTATTTATTTATTTATTTATTTTTTTTTTTTTTTATTATTATTATTATTTATTTATTTATTTTTTCTCCTCAAATGAGTAACTGTTTTAATATGTATTGCTTTTTTACACATATTTTGCTATTTTTCAGATTCAGTAATGATAAGTTCATATAATATGCCTAGAATGCCTCCCCCCCCCCTTTTTATTTTTTTTTTTTTTTTTTTTTTTTTGAGGTTGGCCTTTTATTTATTTTTTATTTTTTACTCGTAGTCATTGTTGGCATTTTATCCAAATTTCCAGAATGTCACTTTTGACTTGAACATTCTTTCTTGAATTAAATTAAAGTTATTGGTTGAAAGATTACAATTTATTTGGTTGGCTCTTCGTGTTCCGCAGGGATGTTTCTTGCGCTCCCTCTGTCACTCTCGACTGTTTGTCCTTTCCGCGGACAGTCGACTGTGACTCATGTACCCTTGGAGGGAGATTTTTTCTCCCCCTAACGGATATGTTAGGAATGTACATTTGTTGTACCATATCTTTATGATATATATTTGTCATATTTTATTTCTTAAATTTTTTTATTTTTACCCTCTTTCCTCCCCTTCCTCATACACTCCAGTGGCAAAAATTTCTTCTCATTTTCCTTTTTCATACATTATTATATCTATATCTCCTCTAAAAATATGGCTCCATTGAACATACTTTCCCTGAATGTTCAGGGATTCAACATTCCGCAAAAACGAACTAAAGCCTTTCGTACCTTTATATCTAAAAAAACACATATTGTATGCCTGCAAGAGACCCATTTTACTACACAATCCACCCCCAAATTCTTTAATAAATCTTATCCACAAGTTTTTACAGCCTCCGCCTCCACAAAACAACGTGGTGTGCTTATAGCATTTCATCGAAACACCCCTTTTTCACTATTGAAAGAAATCAAAGATCCTGAAGGCCGATATTTGATCCTTAAAGGTCATTTACTAGATACCGCAATCACCATTGTATCATATTATGCCCCTAATAAACAGCCTAACGCCTTTTTCTCCCATCTATTACATACCATTGACTACCACAAAATAGGTACTGTAGTCCTATGTGGCGACTCCAACCAGACTATCTTTCCATTCCTAGATAAATCACCAATTCCACAGCTCCAAAGAAATGATAAACATTCTTTCTCAAAACTCATCACGAAATACAATCTGGTAGACTCCTGGCGTGAATTGAATCCTACCATGAGACAATTTACACATTACTCACACCCACATCGTTCGCTCTCAAGAATTGACCATATATTTATATCCACAGGTATGGTGCCAGAAATCCTAACTTCAAAAATAATCCCCTTCCCTTGGTCGGATCACAGTGCAATATTCAATTCTATGTCTTCATTAGTTCCAAGAGCAAAAGATTCAACATGGCTATTGAGAGATTTCTTAATCAAAAACCCAATATATAAAAACAATATTGAACTTGCACTTAAGGATTACCTACTAAATAATTCTACACCTGATGTTTCCCAGACCACTATATGGGAAGCACACAAACCTGTCATTCGTGGCATTTGTTTACAACAAGCCAATATATTCAATAGAGAACGAAAAACCCTTTGTCGCACCTTAGAAACAAATTTTAATTCATGCCATATGGCATTTCAACGAAACCCCAATCCTTCTTCCAAAGCAGATTTAGATAAAGCCAAATTGGAATTCGATTTATTCCTTACTGAATGTGCAGACAAAACCATTAAAAGATCGCAACATAACTTCTATATGAACGCAAACAAACCAAACACACTTTTAGCCAAGGTTCTAAAATCCTGCCATACCTCAACTAAACCTATTCGTCTTAAGACCTCCAGAGATGTATATACAAATAATCCACTGAAAATCTTAAATAAATTTAAATCACAATTAAAAGATTTGTACTCATCCGATAATGAGCTAGATCTATCCAAAGCAAATGATTTCTTCTCTCACATATCCCTCCCAACTATATCCAAAACACAATTAGAAATGATGGAAAAATCTGTGTCTATTGAAGAGGTGCTTGAAGTTATCAAGAACCTGAAATTAAACAAAAGGCCTGGTCCTGATGGATTTTCTGCTCTCTACTACAAAACTTATGCAAATATCCTATCACCGGTTTTGATGAATACCTTTAATTCCCTATTGGAGGGTCATTCCTTCAGGAGGGAATCACTGTCTGCAATTATTTGCATGATACCCAAGCCACATACGGATGAAACAATATGGTCAAACTACCGTCCTATTTCTTTATTAAATCTAGACATAAAAATTCTGGCAAAAATTTTAGCCAATAGATTAAATAAGATTATTGGTAGCCTCATACATCGGGACCAAGTAGGTTTCATACCTATCCGACAGGCTGGCGATAATATCAGACGTGCAGCACTTCTGTCACATGCCGCTAAGGCACGCCGAATCCCAACCTGCTTTCTTTCCTTAGATATTAAGAAAGCATTCGACACTGTATCATGGTCCTACATGCAATTTACCCTTAATAAATGGGGCTTTGGTTCACACTTTTTACAATGGATTTCCGCATTATATCAAAATCCCAAAGCCTACATTAAATATGCAGGGTACAAATCAGATGAATTTAATATACAGAGAGGGACACGTCAAGGTTGTCCACTCTCTCCATTATTATTTGCATTGCTAATTGAACCACTAGCAGAAAGAATAAGAATGGAACCTACAATCACAGGTATAGATTTAGGTGGATGCCATCATAAAATATGCTTATTTGCGGATGACATCCTGCTATTTTTATCCTCACCACAAACTTCGGCCCCAAACCTTATGATTATATTACAGGATTTTTCGCTTATCTCAGGCCTTAAAGTTAATGTCCAAAAATCACTGGCGCTTAATATCTCACTTAACGAAAAAGTTAAACAAACTTTACAAGACTCTCTACCCTTTAAATGGGTAGTTCATAGTCTCCCATATTTGGGTGTCCAACTCACTCCTGATCCTTCTGATTTATTTGCAGCAAATTATCCAACTTTACTGAAACACATCACCAGTCTATTATCAAACTGGTCATCCCTACCGATCTCATGGTTTGGAAAAATTAACATTATAAAAATGACCATACTTCCCAAATTCTTATATTTATTTAGAACGCTGCCTATTCATATTCCTGCTTATTTTCTCAGATTGATTCAGCAAAAGGCGATACAATTCACGTGGGGTAAAATAAAACCCCGACTACATAAGAATACCTTAGTTCTCCCTAAATGTATGGGTGGTCTGGGATTCCCAGATTTTACATTATATTATAAAGCAGCTCAGTTGGCACAATTAACAAAATATCACTCGACAACGGAGATCCCTATATGGGTATCCATTGAGGCTATTGACTGCGACCCTTTTATTGTCAATAATTTACTATGGTTACAACCTGCAGTTCGCAAGACTTTAAAAAATCCAATCACTAGGCATTCCCTATCTTTGTGGGATAAACATAGGACTTCACATGGCTTACAATCACTGCATAACCCACTTCTTTCCTTCCATAAAAATCCATCCTTCTACCCAGCCTGGATATATCCTAAAACTTTTAAAGCCTGGTCTAAAGCTGGCATTACTTGCCTACATGATTTGGCAACATTGTCCTCGATACGGCCTTTCCCAGAACTATGTGATACTTCGGGGTTACCCCAATCTGAACTATTTAGATACCTACAAATTAAAAATGTTTATACTCCTTTCCTTAATTCTAGTGAAAATCTACAATCTATTTCCCAATTTGAAAAAATCTGCCTCAAAGAACCTCACGCCAAGGGTTGTATCTCTACAATTTACACTCAATTGATTACTAAATCTAACACAATAATACCTACATATACATCCACTTGGGAAAAAGATCTTGAGCGCACGATTGATCCCAAAACTTGGTCTCATATCTGGTCTAATACTAAATCTTCTTCCACAAACATTTTGGCAATTGAGACATCTTATAAGGTGCTTACAAGATGGTATTTGGTTCCTACCAGATTAGCCAAATTCACAATTGATAATTCAGGCCTCTGTTTTCGCGGCTGTCCGGAACAGGGTACTTATATGCACATCTGGTGGCATTGTCCTATTGTGTACTCATTTTGGAAAAATATCTTTCTGATTATCTCGAAACTATTCGATTGTTCTATTTCACCAGACCCAATGCTAGCTCTTCTTAATCTAAAACCAGATTCCCTCACACAGAACCAATTCAAACTATTCCTCACGTTCCTGATAGCCGCAAAACAGACAGTAGCCAATGCTTGGAAAACATCTGTTGTGAATATTTCAGAAACCAAAACTAGAATGAACCAATCTTTTATACATGCCAAAATGGATGCTTTAGATAAGAATCGTCTGTCAAAATTCAATAACATATGGAGACCATGGATTAGATACTATATGTCAGATAATTTTGATAATCGAACGCTCTTGTCATGGTAATTTATATATATATGTATATATTTTCTTTCTCTCTCTCTCTCTTTCTGGTATAATATTTAGCTATATAAACTATAATTTATACCTGGAGTTAAATAATTGTCTCTCCCCCTCCTTTATGTCCCCATCTCCTTTTACCATTTTCTCTTCCATACTTCTTCAAAAAACCTTTAATTATACTACAGTATTTGTTATCTATATTGAAGTATACCTAAGGTCAGGATTTCGTTTTGCTCAAATATGTAAAATTTATATATTTCTGTCTTTTCTAGTTTATTGAGCTCCTGACATTTCAGATATAAATAATTGTATACCCTAGTCTTCTCTAGATTATATAATAACCACACTTTTTCTATTTATTTTTTTGGAATGTTTATTATTCCTCCTTGGTATTTTATTCCCTTTTTACTTAGATATCTGTAGTTATAATTTGCATGCATCTTCATAGGTTGTATATGATGGAGCACCCCTCTCTTATTTTAGTGGGTTTATTTTTGCTTATTTGCATTTTTTTTTTTTATATGTATTTAATTATTTTTTTTTATAATATTTGTACTTTAATATTATATTTTAATATTTTTGTTTTGTCAAATATTCTGTATTTGTTGTTATTTATTATTTCTAAAATTAATAAATCTTTTGAACGGGAAAATAGGGTTTCCATCCATCTGTATTTGGTGGGCCGCATCAGATTGGATAGCGGCAGATGTCAGCAGACATGTCACCCCTGACAAAACTGACCTGGTATATAGGATTGTAAGTTGGGGAATGTAAGCCCCCTGCCCACAGATCTCCACAACCAGCAGCCACTGTTGTGGGGATGAGGCCCTTGTCCCCATCAACATGAGGACAAGGTGCTTTAAGGTGGGAGGGAGAGCCCCCCTACCCCAAAACACCAACCCCCCCATGTTGAGGACGTGTGGCCTGGTATGGTTCAGGAGAGGGGGGGCACTCACTCGTTCCCCTCCCCCTTTTCCTGACCTGCTTGGCTGCATGCCCGGATTAGGGTGTCTTATGGATTTTAGAGGGAACCCCATGCCGTTTTTTTTTTTTTTTACATTTTAGCATTGAAGGGTCTGGTATGGACTGGGGGGGGGGGGGGGGGGGGCATGCCGTTTAAAAAAAAAATGTCTATTGCCGGGCAATGCTGGCATTCTTTTCTTTATAGTCATCTGTCAGTGGGGAAGCCAGCTGACAGATGGTGAGTCATGGTTGTTAAGGACATACAGGTGAGTGAAGTGAGCGCTAACTCCCACAATGTATCATACAATAAAAGGGTGAAATTACATGTAAAAAAATGACAAGAGCAACAGTGACATATAAGCAAATTATTCTTAAAAAAGTTCATATGATTTTGTGGGAGAATAGAAGCTATGGAAGGCAGCCCCATTTGAAGAATAAGAAGCAGCAAGCCATCCTCTGAAGAAGGGGCGTAGCTCCGCAAACGCGTCGCCTATCCAACCGAGTACCCGGAAGTGACGTCATTCTCCTGGTTGTCGGCGTGCATTCCACCGACCGGAAGTGTCAGCAACGATTGATTCAGCTTGCTCTCCGGACACCGCTGTCATCCAGCTCCATGAATGAATTTGCTCCATGGACACCCGGCAGTCTCTACCTACAGGCTTGTTTGCTAGCGTACTTTTGTGAGTACCATATCTTCCGCTTCTATTAAAGTACCATTTTTAACACTGCACTTAGAGTGGCGCCTCTGTTTCCATTTCCATGGTTGTTAAGGACGCTGGCGGGCAGCTTTCCGGTCCACTGCTTAACAACCAGCTATTCTTTACACAGAATTTGAATCAGTCAACTGTTTTTGGATCGATCCGAATTTTAATCGTTCTGAAAAGTTGGAATTCATTAGAAAACGAATAAAAAAATTATAATTTTAACAGATTTTAACTTAATTTGTTACTATATCATCCGGAGATTCAAATACATCGAAACTTCCAAATAACCCAAAATTTGTTCAAATTTGTATTCAGACTGCAATGAATTGCCCATGTCTACTGGCTATGGTGTATGCCGTATCCAATGTACTGACTATGGTGTGTGTGCTGTATCCAATGTACTGGCTATGTTGTGTGCTGTATCCAGTGTACTGGCTATAGTGTGTGCTGTATCCAGTGTACTGGCTATGGTTTGTGCTTTATCCAGTGTACTGGCTATAGTGTGTGCTGTATCCAGTGTACTGGCTATGGTGTGTGTGCTGTATTGAGTGTACTGGCTTTAGTGTGTGCTATATACAAAATACTGGCTACGGCGTATGCTGTATCCAGTGTACTGGCTATGGTGTGCTGTATCCAATGTACTGGCTATGGTGTGTGTTGTATCCAGTGTACTGGCTATGGTGTGTGTGCTGTATCCAGTGTACTGGCTATGGTGTGTGTGCTGTATCCAGTGTACTGGCTATGGTGTGTGTGCTGTATCCAGTGTACTGACTATGGTGTGTGTGCTGTATCCAATGTACTGGCTATGGTGTGTGTACTGTATCCAGTGTACTGGCTATCGTGTGGGCTGTATCCCGTGTACTGGCTATGGTATGTGCTGTATCCAGTGTACTGGCTATGGTGTGTGCTGTATCCAGTGCACTGGCTATGGTGTGTGTGCTGTATCCAGTGTACTGGCTATGGTGTGTGCTGTATCCAGTGTACTGGCTATGGTGTGTGCTGTATCCAGTGTACTGGCTATGGTGTGTGCTGTATCCAGTGTACTATGGTGTGTGCTGTATCCAGTGGACTGGCTATGGTGTGTGTGCTGTATCCAGTGTACTGACTATGGTGTGTGTGCTGTATCCAGTGTACTGACTATGGTGTGTGCTGTATTCAGTCAAGTAATTCCAGCGGTGGGACACAGGAATTGATTTAAATAATATTAGGTATAAATGAAAAATTCTACAAGCAGAATGAGCTTTATAATGACTGTAGCAGATAGGAAGAGGGCAGAGCTATGAAGTAGAAAGGAGATAAGGTGAGCCAATGGGCGATTAAATGGCACGATTTTACTAAATATTTTTTGTTGTTATAACTTCTAACTACATGAAATAAAGACTGTATGGAACTGAAGTATAGGAGAATAACCCATGCTATAATGTAATAAATATATAGAGTACTGGGCGCAGTATTATGTGGCATTTGCTGGTGATTCTGTAACAGGTCTGATCTCTGGCTGTGCCTCTTTAGACGTCACAGCATGCTGCTTTCAAATGAAAATACTTTCATATCTTGATTAAAAGGGAATAGAAATTCCTCCTCTGTCATAGCCAGTTAGTAAAATAATAACAAACACTTTACTGGGCTTAATTCGATGATGCTGAGATTGCCGATGCCAGGCTGATTAGCATATTTTAATGATTACGTTATTTAGAAGGATAGAAAATTTTAACTGGAATTTCCATTGTGATTAAAGCATACATTCACACAGAAAGGAAAATCCATCTTACAGTATATGCACAGAATATACAGTGCCTTGCAAAACTATTCACACCCCTTTTTTTTATTGTGAAGCAAACAACAAATAGGACAAAATAACAGAAAAAGTCAATGTGCATAACTATTCACCCCCTAAAGTCAATACTTTGTAGAGCCACTTTTTGCGGCTATGACAGCTCCAAGTCGCTTTGGATAAGTCTCTATGAGTTTGCCACATCTTACCACTGGGATTTTTGCCCTTTCCTCCTTGCAAAACTGTTTCAGCTCCTTCAAGTTGGATGGTTTGCGCTTGTGAACATCAATCTTTACGCCTGACCACAGATTTTCTATTGGATTGAGGTCTGGGCTTTGACTAGGTCATTCCAAAAAATGTACGTTTCCCCTTAAACCATTCAAGTGTTGATTTAGCAGTGTATTTGGGGTCATTGTCTTGCTGGAAGGTGAACCTCCATCCTAGCCTCAAATCACACACAGAGTGGTACAGGTTTTGCTGAAGAATATCCCTGTATTTAGTACCATCCATCTTTTCCTCAACTCTGACCAGTTTCCCAGCCCTGACTGCCGGGGATGGTGTTCTTTGGGTGATGTGATGTGTTGGGTTTGCACCAGACATAAATTTTCTTTGATGGCCAAAATGTTCAATTTTAGTCTCATCAGCTGCACTGAAGATGAATGGACAGGAGATAGTGGTTCCTCCCCATTCATAAACTGAAGCACAGTTTACGATGCTCAGTGACCGTTCTGAATGATCACTGACTCGGAAAAGGAAGGAGCCGGTAAATTGCATATTTACCGGCTCCGTCCTCAGCTCTCCATCCTGACAGATCGAGGACAGAGGGGGGGCGGAAGAGCTCAGAGGGGGACCGAGGAGCACGAGCGGGGACCGGAGGAGCACAGAGGACTGGAGGAGGATATGGGAGACAGTCAGGGGAGGGTAGGAGTTCCACTGTGCTTCCTGTTATTTTTTTTGTTTCTTTGGGTAGTTAAGGACTAGGGTTGTCCAATACTAGTATCGGTATCAGTGTTGATACCCAGAATTTGCCTGAGTACTTGTACTCGGGCAAATGCTTCAATGCTTAATCCGATACCTGGACATTCAGGGGTGATTGTTGCGCGCTGGGGAGGACTTACAATCACCAATCTCCTTGTACAGATTGCAATAAAGTAGCTGAAAGCCATGGGAGGGAGAAGAGAATCAGCTCAGTTGCTTTATTGAAATGTATATAGGGAGTAGGGATGAGCTTCGTGTTCGAGTCAAACATATGCTCGACTCGAACATCGGCTGTTCGCTCGTTCGGCGAATTCCGAACGTTATGGGCCGTTCGCGCCAATTTCATGTGGCGCTCACGGCCCACAATGCACTGCGATGGCGCAGTGCATTGCTGGCTCATGATTGGCCAAGCATGCACTGTGACCCCGCATGCTTGGCCAATCACAGCGTGGGCAGCGAGGAGAGCCATGATTGGCCACAGGCAGCTCAGGCTGTGTAGTGCATGCGGCCTTGTGTAGTGTGTTGGCGTCTGTAGCAGTTAGTGGATGTTCTGTGTACCTTCAACACAGTATACACCGATCGTTATCGGCCGATTTTTTGTTCTTGCTCTTCTGTAGTGGTTGTTGTCTGCGTGCCCTGACCGCAGTATACACCGCTATATTCACCTATATAGCTAGCGATATATCTATCTTTTATAATAGAGCTTGCAGTCAGTGTTAGGAGATTGTGCGTGCTGTCTGCGTGCTCTGAACGCAGTATACACCGCTATATCCACCTATATAGCTAACTATCTTGCTCGTTTTACATAGAGCTTTCAGTCAGTGTTAGGAGATTGTGCGGGCTGTCTGCGTGCTCTGAACGTAGTATACACCGCTATATCCACCTATATAGCTAACTATCTTGCTCGTTTTAAATAGAGCTTGCAGTCAGCGCTAGGAGATTGTGCGTGCTGTCTGCGTGCTCTGAACCCAGTATACACCGCTATATCCACCTATATAGCTAACTATCTTGCTCGTTTTAAATAGAGCTTGCAGTCAGCGCTAGGAGATTGCACGTGCTGTCTGCGTGCTCTGAACCCAGTATACACCGCTATATCCACCTATATAGCTAACTATCTTGCTCGTTTTAAATAGAGCTTGCAGTCAGCGGTAGGAGATTGTGCGTGCTGTCTGCGTGCTCTAAACCCAGTATACACCGCTATATCCACCTATATAGCTAACTATCTTGCTCGTTTTAAATAGAGCTTGCAGTCAGCGGTAGGAGATTGTGCGTGCTGTTTGCGTGCTCTGAACCCAGTATACACCGCTATATCCACCTACATAGCTCTTCTCTATTTGAGCCATCTGCCATCTGCAGGAGTTAGTGGAAGTTGTGTGTGCCTCCAGCACAATATACACTACCCAATTGCTGGTTTTCCCAACTCCCTTCAGGCCATTACCATGTCTGGAAGGCCAGCAAAGAGAGGCAGACAGGCGTGAGCCGATAAAAGAGGGCAAGCAGGCTCTGTGTCTATAGACAACAGTGCATCGTCATCATCAGCACGTGGCCATGGGACATGCTTGTCCTTCTTTTCGGCAGCTGGACATGTTGAGCCGCAACATGCCAACGACTTGATAGAGTGGATGACCAAGCCCTCTTCATCCTCCTCATCCTCTCTCACCCAGGCTCAGGGTACTAGCAAAGCAGCAGCCAACGCATCGTCTTCCCTCCTCTCAATGTCATCATCAGTGACTCCTTCCGTAGACCCACCACGTCCTCCTGAGGAGTCTCCTGAACTCTTTGAGCACAGTGTTGGGTACATGCTCCAGGAGGATGCCCAGTGTTTTGTAGGCTCTGATGATGATACTCAGCTAGAGGAAGGCAGTAGCGTGAATGCAGAGAGAGGGGATGCTCAAGAAGGACAGCAATCTGGCAGTCATGTTCCACAAGCTGCAGCATACTGCCAGGTTTGCACCAGCAATGAAGAGGGAGGGGATGATGAGGGCACTGACTCCTTGTGGGTGCCTGGTAGGAGAGAGGAGGAGGAGGAGGAGGAGGAGGCACATGTCCAACGAGGCAGGATGCCCTCCGGGGGCCAGCTTAGGGGCAGCACACCGACTGAATCACACCGCAGAGCTCCACCTGTGCAGGGCACTGCCTCTGCGCGTTATTCCAAAAGTTCTTTGGTGTGGGCCTTTTTTGAGACGAGTGCATCAGATCGCACCGCTGCTATTTGCAACATATGTCTCAAGCGTATCTCACGTGGCCAAAACATCAGCCGCTTGGGCACCACATGCTTGACCAGACATATGTTGGCCTGCCATGCAGCTCGTTGGCAAAGACCCACACCAAAGAACAAAGCGGACCTCTCCTTGCTCCTCATCAGCTGGCATCTCCAAGCCCACTAGACCTTCAGTCCTCTCTGAAACCTGCTCTGAGAGGAATGAAGGTGTAGAATTAGGTGTGTCACAGCCAAGTGCTTCCGGGCACTCTGCTAGCAGTACACCCACGTCCGATTATAGCAGGCAAATGTCCCTGCCCCAGCTGCTGGACCAGCGAAAGACGTTCACTCCCAGCCATCCACATGCCCAGCGGTTGAATGCTAGCTTGGCTAAATTGCTAGCACTTCAACTGCTGCCTTTTCAGTTGGTAGACTCGGCCCCCTTCCGTGAGTTTGTACAATGTGCGGTTCCTCGGTGGCAGGTCCCCAAACGCCTCTTTTTCTCACGGAAGGCGATTCCGGCTCTCTACCGGCATGTGGAAGGCAATGTCCTTGCCTCGCTTGACAGGGCGGTCAGCGGTAAGGTGCATATTACCGCTGACTCATGGTCCAGCAGGCATGGACAGGGACGTTACCTGTCTTTCACGGCCCATTGGGTCACTCTTCTGGCAGCTGGGAAGGATGCAGGACAAGGTGCAATAGTGTTGGAGGTTGTTCCGCCACCATGCCTCCAAAATGCTACTATTGGTTGTGACACACCTCTCTCCTCCACCCCCTCCTCTTCTTCTTCCTCCATGGCCTCTTCCAGTGCTCTGTCCTCAGAACCAGCGGTGCTCCGTAGGCGTTCCAGGGGCTACGCAAGTACGCAGGCAAAACGATGCCATGCCGTGCTTGCGCTGGTTTGTTTGGGGGACAGGAGCCACACTGGGGCGGATGTTTTGTCAGCTCTGCAGGGGCAGGCCGAGAGGTGGTTGACGCCACGCCAGCTTAAGCCAGGTATGGTGGTTTACGACAATGGCACCAACCTCCTCTCCGCCCTCCGACAGGGACAACTGACCCATGTGCCCTGTGTGGCTCACGTCCTTAACCTGGTGGTGCAGTGGTTCTATGGAAGGTACCCAGGCTTACAGGATGTCCTGAAGCAGGCCAGGAAAGTCTGTGTGCATTTCCGCCGATCATTTAATGCCTCTGCTCGGCTGGCTGAGCTCCAAAAGGAGTTGAACCTGCCCAAGAACCGCCTTATATGTGACATGCCCACCAGGTGGAACTCAACGTTGGCCATGCTGCAGCGGCTGCACACGCAGCAGAGGGCCATCAATGAGTACCTGTGCGACTACGGCACCAGGACAGGGTCAGGGGAGCTCGGTTTTTTCTCACCACGCCAGTGGGGCATGATCAGGATGCATGCACTGTCCTGTCACCGTTTGAGGAGGCCACAAGGATGATGAGCAGTGACAGTGCATGCATCAGTGACACTGTACCTCTTGTCCACCTCTTGGTGCATACGCTGCGTGGAATAATGGACAGGGCACTTGAGGCAGAACAGAGGCAGGAAGAGGAGGACTTCCTTGCCTCTCAAGGCCCCCTTTATCCAGACAGTGTTCCTGCTGTGCCACCCATCACACAGGAAGAGGATGAGGAGAAGGAGGAGGAGGAGGAGGATGATTGTGTCAGCATGGAGGTGGAGGCTGGCACTCAGCATCAGCAGCAGCAGCAGCAGCAGCAGTCTTGTAGGGATGATTTACAGTCCCAAGAAACCCGTGGACTTGTACATGGCTGGGAGGAGGTAGCTGCGGATCATGTTGTCCTTAGTGACCCAGAGGACTCCGGACTGAATGCCTCAGCTAACCTACGCTGCATGGCCTCCCTGATCCTGCAAAGCCTGCAGAAGGATCCTCGTATTCTTCGGATCAAGGAGAGGGACCATTACTGGCTGGCCACTCTCCTTGACCCACGGTACAAGGGTAAGGTTGCCGATCTTATCTTGCCATCGCAGAGGGAGCAGAGGATGAGACATCTCCGGGAGGCCTTGCAGAAAGGTCTGTGCAACGCGTTCCCAGAGACTGGGAGGTTACAAACTCCTGGTCCTGGACAACGTGTTGCTGAGGCATCGGTCAGAAGGAGCAGTGGAGAAGGTGGCCGTCTGACCGATGCTTTCAGACAATTTTTTAGTCCGCAGCCCCAAGGTATGATCAGTTCCAGCAACCATCGCCAGCGTCTGATTTACATGGTGCAGGAATACCTAGGGGCAAGGTCAGACTTGGACACCTTTCCCACCGAAAATCCTCTGGCTTACTGGGTCTTGAGGATGGATCACTGGCCAGAGCTTGCACAGTATGCAATTGAGCTACTGGCCTGTCCTGCATCCAGCGTTCTTTCGGAACGCACCTTCAGTGCTGCTGGTGGCTTTGTTACCGATCACAGGGTGCGCCTGTCCACTGAATCAGTTGATCGACTGACCTTCATCAAGATGAATCAGTCTTGGATCACCCACAGCTACCAAGCACCTGAAGCTGATGTAACCGAATAATTTTTTTTGAAATATCACATCCCTTCAAGACTGCCTATGCTGATGCTGAGTGACTGTCCTGTTATGTTGATTGTCTATCCTCTTCCTCCTCCGCTGATATGTTGGAAGAACATTTCTGGTTCTGGGTGATGCCATCAGCCCAATTTTTCTGCCCCTGTTTAACAGGGGCGTTTAATTACAATTTTTGATGCAATGCTTTGCAGCAGGGCTAATTCCTGCACTACAACTAGAGTATATGGGAGAGGTTGCAGGGTCGTGGCACCAGCACCAGTGCCTAAGGCCCAATTTTTCTGCCCCTGTTTAACAGGGGTGTTTAATTACACATTTTTGATGCAATGCTTTGCAGCAGGGCTAATTCCTGCACTAAAACTAGAGTATATGGGAGAGGTTGCAGTGTCGTGGCACCAGCACCAGTGCCTAAGGCCCAATTTTTCTGCCCCTGTTTAACAGGGGCGTTTAATTACAATTTTTGATGCAATGCTTTGCAGCAGGGCTAATTCCTGCACTAAAACTAGAGTATATGAGAGAGGTTGCAGTGTCGTGGCACCAGCACCAGTGCCTAAGGCCCAATTTTTCTGCCCCTGTTTAACAGGGACATGTAATTACAATTCTTGATATAATATTTTACAGGAGGGCCTGTTCCTGTGCCCACCCAGAGTAACTGTGAGGACTTATAGTGTTGTGACACCAGCACCACAACCACTAAAGGTAAATTTTTCTACCACTGTTCAACAATGGCATGTAATTACAATTCTTGATATAATCGTTCACAGCAGGGCGCTCCAGCGCCCACCAAGAGTCACTTTGAGGGCTTACAATGTTGTGGCAAAACCAACACCTTGTTCCGCCATTTCTGCAGAGCATATAGGGCATGCCCCTACTTTCAAACATCCAACTTACAAACATCTCCTACTTGCAAACGGAAGGAGACAACAGCAAGTGAGATGAAAAAAGACGGACGGCAAAACAAATTATACAGGGGTGATAACCCTTCCCTATGTTTTCCAAAAAGCTTAAAAATAGTTTTTTTGACTGGAGCTACACTTTAAAAATGTACCAGTTGAAAATTACAAACAGATTCAACTTAACACAACAAACCTACACAGTCCCTGTCTTGTTTGCACCGCCTGTATACTGCTGTTCTGAGTATATAGGGCCTGGGGGCCACACGTATTTCCTTTTTTTAATATGGGTACAGGGTTCCCCTTAATATGCGTACAAGACCCAAAGGGGCTGGTAATGGGCAGGGAGGGCTACCCATGCCATTTTTCTCAATGATTTTCAACCATATTGCAGGAGCCAGATATAACATTAAAACGGCAAGCAGTTTTAAATGACATTATTTCCGTTAAATGTCATTTTGTGCAGGGACTGTTCTAAACACGGGAAACACGTGGCACTTCACAGGCATACTACAGACACCCCCCAGGCACGATATTTAAAGGAATGTTTCACTTTTTTTTTCACTTTAATCGTCATTAAAATCAGTGCTCCCGCCAAAACGGACATTTTTAAAAACATTTTAGGCATTGACCCATGTCCCCTGGGGCAGGAGCCAGGTCCCCAAACCCTTTTTAGGACAGCATCTTGCATATTAGCCGTTAAAATTAGCACTTTTAATTTAGAACGTTCGAGTCCCATAGACTTCAATAGGGTTCTAAAGTTCGTACGAATTTGGGGTCCGTTCGAAAGTTCTGGTGCGAACCAAACCGGAGGGTGTTCGGCTCATCCCTAATAGGGAGATCGGTGAGTGTAAGTCCTCCCCAGCACGCAACAATCACCCCTGAATGTCCAGGTATCAGATTAAGCATCGAAGCATTTGCCCGAGTAAAAGTACTCAGGCAAATTCTGGGTATCAACACTAATACCGATACTAGTATTGGACAACCCTAGTCCTTAACTACCCAGAGAAACAGAAAAACCCAGGAACCACAGTGGATCACTGTTAACCACTTGAGATCCGCGCTATAGTAAAAAGACGTCTACAGCGCGGATCTCAATTTCCGGGACTACGTCTATTGATGTCGTCCCCTTTAAGAGTTCCCCGCGCGCTCCCGGGAGCGCGCATCGGGGAAAATCTGTGTTGGCCGTGTCCGCTGGACACAGCCAATCACAGATCGCTGTAAACGGCCAATCACAGCGGCCGTTTACAGCGCGATCGCCTCCTCCAATGGGTGATGATCTCAAATGTAAACAAATGAGATCATCACCCATTGCCGAACGTGTCTCCTCACACAGCGATAGCGTGTGAGGAGACCGAAGGTTTTTGTGAGTGTGTGAAGTGACAGTAAACTTATAAAAACCCGACCTGTGCCCAGATCTACCCTGCCAGTGCCCAGATCTACCCTGCCAGTGCCCAGATCTACCCTGCCAGTGCCCAGATCTACCCTGCCAGTGCCCACCTGTGCCCACCTGTGGCCACCTGTGCCCACCTGTGGCCACCTGTGCCCACCTGTGCACCGCCAGTGCCCACCTGTGCACCGCCAGTGCTCCATCTGTGCACCACCAGTGCCCGCCAGTGCCCCGCCAGTGCCCGCCAGTGCCTGCCAGTGCCCGCCAGTGCCAGCCAGTGCCAGCCAGTGCCAATCGGTGCCCATCTGTACCAATCGGTGCCCATCTGTGCCTCAGCAGTGCCCATCTGTGCCGCCTAAGCAGTGCCCATCTGTGCCGCCTCAGCAGTGCCCATCTGTGCCGCCTAAGCAGTGCCCATCTGTGCCGCCTAAGCAGTGCCCATCTGTGCCCATCTGCTGCCTTATCAGTGCACATCCGTGCAATAAATCAGTGCACAATCTTTATGATTTGCACCATAGCTTGTAGACTCTATAAATTTCACACAGATCATATAATATGCAAAAATTTGGGTTATTTTTACCAAAGATGTGTAGTAGTATAAATTGTGGCCAAAATTTATGAAGAAAAATTGCTAATTTGCTAAATTTTGTCACAGAAACGAAGAAAAATTCATTTTTTTTCAAAATTTTCGGTCTTTTTTCATTTATAGCGCAGAAAATAAAAAACCGAGAGGTGATCAAATACCACCAAAAGAAAGCTCTATTGGTATGAAGAAAAGGACAAAAAAATCATTTGGTTACAGTGTTGCATGACTGAGTAATTGTCATTCAAAATGTGAGAGCACTGAAAGCTGAAAATTGGTCTGGGACTGAGGGGGGTTTAAGTGCCCAGTAAGCAAGTGGTTAATGTGATCAGGCAGCTATAGAGCCACCTGGATCACTTTTACTGAACAGTCAATCACTGGCTGAAAAAATGTCAACAAAAGTTATATTTTAAATTCATGTTGCCATTGGTGTTTTTTTTATTAAAACCTCAAGCTCTTCAGCAGAAAGCCACATGGTCATGGACACTTATAACTTTTCAGAATGGCCAATGCCAGAGTGAATTTTGTACTCCATTGTAACATGGATCTGGACAGACAAATTGGTGCTCCTCTGGCCTTGCACTTTTATCCTGGTGACAGATAGCTTCAATCGATTTTGATGACTTATGTCCAGTATTTACGTTGCGATTTATAAAGTTTAAAGTTTAATATGAAATATGAGAAACCACAAAATAGCTATTTCTCATGAATTAAACTATTCAAGAAAATCAAGAAACATCAATTGAATCTAGAAACTCAACACATATATATTTCATTTGCCATCAATTGATTTTCAATATCAGAATTTCTTTTTTGAAATCAGGTTATCTTAATTAAACTTTTTCTTTTTCTTTTCCATTTTCACAAAACACACAATTCACATTCACCAAACCTTTAACTCCAGTTGTCTTAGTTTTAAAATATTTCATAGACTACAATACATACATACAGTATGTCTTTATCAACAGACATAGGTTTAATTTGCCCTCTGGAGACTCAATCCCTTCAAACGTCTAATATTATATTATATACAACAAATAATTATTAGGTGTTTCTCCCATTATTTAAATATTATTTAAATACACCATTTATTTAAGATTCTCTAAATGTCTCCACATTTTTTGTCAACATTAAATTTACTTAATGGATTATTACATTTTCCAATTGCAATTTATCCTTTTCCTCCTATGTACAGTATATCTGTGCCAACCTCATACATTCTCTCATTTTGATTTAATCAATTAGTACCTACTATGAGTTCTCCAACATTTAGCACAAACTGTACAAATAATCAATAATAAAAGACTGATGTATTTCCAGGATGGTCCACGGATATATCTTAGTTGAAAACCATAATTTAGTTTCATTATAATTTATTATATTATTCTTTTATATTTTATTATTATTGTTGTCAATATTTGTATAATTAATAATAATAATAATAATAATAATCATAATATATTTTATATGTTTGATCATATCAATGGGCCGACGAGTCATATAAATAAATGTTGTACACCATACCACAGGTATTTGCAGCCACTGCAAGCCATAGTTAAGCATTAGTGTTACCCTATGCACTTTTTTAGGGCTGTATGCATTCATTGTAAGGCATTTTAAAGGACAACTGTAGATTTAGTCTGCTTGGTCAAATACCTTGCTCCCCTCATCCAGTTACCCTCACTGTATGCCCCTCCCCCCTCCCGCCCAGTGCTGCAAAACTCTGAATTGAAAAGATCCCAACCAGGTCCAACTATCACGGCCCTACTTATTCCTGTGGATGAGTTGTACTCATGGTGGCCTTCAGGCAACTGGCAGTATGGCTCACCTGTTGGCAGGTGTAGGGCCCCTTTAACTGTTACCCCTTTATTAGTAATGCAGTGGGGGGAGTTAGTGCCATTTTATATGCCAGCTGTGGGTGGTACCCAAGGTTTTTGGGGTATGGGAGCTAGACACCCCTAATCAGCAAGATGTAGTAGTGCTGTGCTGGAGGAGAGAGAAATGGCCCTCTGCAGGGCTGAACTGCCAGGGGGGTCAGTGGAAGACACACTAGGAACAAAGACTAACTATGCCACCCCTGACCCTCATCTAGGGGGTAATGTGGCTTGATTTAGGGCCTATGGAGGAGCACACCAAGTGTGAGGGAGGGACAGTCTAAGTGAGGTTCATTTTAAAAGCTGCAATGATTCTGTGAATTATTTACATGCTCTTGCACTTGAGGAATCACTGTACAGTGAGTCAAGCTAATGCTACCTGTACTATAAAGTGACTTTAACTACAAGAGTTGTACTGGAATGAAGTTGTAGAGTAAAGCTTTTTAAAATGCAACTGGCCTGGATATTCTTTTATTCTGGATAACAGACCCAAGGCCAGGAATATGGAGGAGGCAGGCCTCGGGCCAAGAGAGTTGGACACAATATGGTGACGTATCTCCTAAAATGACAGGTAAGTGACTATAACACCTCAAAAGAAGTGGGGAGGATCAGAGTCAGATGTCCAATGATGAACTCTTAAGCCCTGTACACACGGTCGGAGAATCTGTCGGAATGCGTCTTATCGGACCGTGTCGTCAGATAATCCGACTGTGTGTGGTATGCATCGGACTGATTCCGTCCGAATCTCCGTCCGACCCAATTTTCCAACATGTTGGAAATATTTCCCGACCAACTGGGCTGGTCGGACCTAATCCGATCATGTGTATAGCATTTTGATCGGACCAAGTGCCACGCATGCTCAGATCAAATTCCTACATCAAAGCTATTGGCTACTAGCCTGAATGTAGTCCCATCGTAACCAAATTACGTCATCACGTTCTGAAAGATCGGATTTTTCGCCAACTTGGCCCGACCGTGTGTATGCAACAGTTTCGGACACAATCCGTCAGACTAAATCCGACGGGCAAAATCCGACGGATTTGGTTGGCAGAATCTCCGACCGTGTGTACAGGAGCTTACACACCCATAGGAAGGAATTGGACGGCAAGTAAGGTAAGAAGGATATCCAGTGTGGGGGTTTTCATTGTTAAGTAGAAATCGCTGGAACAAAGAGGAAAGTAAGTATTCGACCAGACAGGTTGCACTCAGGAATAGATGGGAAGGGGTAATTAAAGGACAACTCTATTAACCACCAAAGCCCCGGACCAATTTGCAGCCAAAGTACCAGTCCCCTTTTTTGCGATTCGGCACTGCGTCGATTTAACTGACAATTACGTGGTCGTGCGACATGGCTCCCAAACAAAATTGGCGTCCTTTTCCCCCCACAAATAAAGCTTTCTTTTGGTAGTATTTGATCACAATTTTGAAAAAAATTCAATATTTTTTACTTTTTGCTATAATAAATATCCCCAAAAAATATATAAAAAAACATTTTTTTTCCTCAGTGTAGGCCGATACGTATTCTTCTACATATTTTTGGTAAAAAAATCGCAATTAGAAATGATTGATTGGTTTGCGCAAAAGTTATAGCGTTTACAAGTAATGGCGGCAATCAGCAATTTTTATTGTGACTGCTACATTATGGCGGACACATCGGACATTTTTGACACATTTTTGGGACCATTGTCATTTATACAGCAATCAGTGCTATTTAAATGCACTGATTCCTGTGTAAATAACACTGGCAGTGAAGGAGTTAACCACTAGGAGGCGGGCAGGGGTTAAGTGTGTGTGTGTTTTTTTAACTGTAGGGGGCGTGGCTTGTCATCTGATGTTACTGATCGTCTTTCCCTATAACAGGGAACAGACGATCGGTGACAGGCTCAGTAGGAAGCACGGGGGAGAGGTTTGTTTACACTCACCTCTCCTCGTTCTTCAGCTCTGTGACCCGATCGCAGGACACAAGCGGCAATCGGGTGCGCTGGTCCCGTGGTCACGGAGCTCAGGACCGTGCCGCGAGCACCCCGCCGGGGACGTGCTCGCGACCCACAGCTGGGCACTTAAAGAGCAACGTACCTGTACATGCTTGAGCCCAGCCGTGCCATTCTGCCAACGTAAATGTGCAGGAGGCGGTCCTTAAGCGGTTCAAGGTACAGTTAAAGGTTAAAGGTTGTCCTTTAAAGCTGAATTTCAGGAATTTAGCAGCTTTGCTAGCACCTATGCCCTCCCCTCTCCTGACCATTCACAGAGTTCACATAATACTAGACTGTGCACTGCTGAAAAATTTGTTCGTTTTCGTTTCATTTGTTTTTTGTTTCTTCCAGAAATGCGAAAATTTGTAAATTCGAAATTTGAAAATTTGTAAATTCGAAATTTGAAAATTAGTAAATTCGAAATTTGAAAATTTGTAAATTAGAAAATTCTAAATTTGGTAAATTAAAAAATTCATAAATTAAAAAATTAAAAAATTCTGAATTCAGAAATTCGAAAATTCGGAAATACGGATATTCGAAAAATGCAGAAATTCGAAAATTCTAAAATCTGAAAATAAGAAAGGAAAATCCAAAAATTCAAAAGAATGAAAATCCAATAATTCAAAATAATAACTAACTAACTAATAATAACTACCTATAAAATTATAGGTATTGGAATTTCCTTTCATATTTGGCTGTTAGTGAATGTAACGAATACAAATCTATCTGAAATTATGAATTATCTGAAATATAGAATGCCACATTGAATCTAATGGAATGGAATAAAATAATAATAAATAATAATAATAATGAGTTATTATTATTATTATTATTATTATTTGTTATTAATTTGTACGTTCCATTCATTTAGATGCGGCATTCGTTATTAAGGATAATTCGTAACTTCGGATAAATTAGTATTCGTTACACTCACTAACAGACAAATTTGAAAGGAAATTTCAATACCTATAATTTAATAGTTAGTAATAGTTAAAGGGGTGGGCCAGCGAAAGAAAAAAATAAAATAAAAGTCAGCAGCTACAAACACTGCAGCTGCTGACTTTTAATAAACACTTACCTTTCTAGGGTGCCCACGATGTCGGCCGTCCGAGGCCGACCCGTCTCTCGGCTCTCGAGTCCCGGCGCCATGATTCAAAGTAAGGGAAACAGGCAGTGGAGCCTTGCGGATTCACTGCCCATTTCCTACTGCGCATGCGCGAGTTGCGCAGCACTTTGTGAATGGGGCGCGCTGTGTTGTGGGACACACAGTTCCCACAACACACCATGCCATATTCCCCAGAAGAGAATGGGAGGAGGAGAAGACAGAAGATCACCGCGGAATAGGAAGAGGCAGATTAGGACGATATGCCTAGCAACAGCCATTTCTGGTAAGTGAAAACATTTTTTTTATTTTTTTATTTTTCAGCCTTTTTATGCATTTTTTTTAGGGTGGACCTCCCCTTTAAGTTATTATTAGTTAGCTATTATTTCAGATTTTAAAATTTTCGTATTTTTGTTCTTATGTTTGCATTTTCGTTCTTTTGAATTTTCAGATTATCATTCTTAAGTTTGGCTTTCCGAATTTCCGAATTTTTCGGATTTTTTATTTAGAATTTCCGAAAATCATGAATTTTCGGGTTTTTGAATTTCCGAATTTTCGGATTTTTAATTTCGAATTTCTGACTTTCCGAAATTATGAATTTTCGGATTTTCAAATTTCCGAATTTTCGAATTTCCAAATTTTTTAAATATCGAATTTTCGAATTACAGAATATTCAGAAAAATTTGGAAATTTGGATATTCCGAAATAAACAAATTTGTCTACATTCATTAAAAAACACATTTGTAACTAAACGAATTGCACATGTCTACATAATACAAAGGCTTCTGTAAATGGGCAGAAGGAGGGGCGGACATAACAGTTCCAGTGACTCTGCTCTTGAAAAAACTGAGACCACAGTGAGCAGCGTCAAAGCTCCAGATTCTATCTTCCTGGAGCACAATAAACTTGTCAGATGTAAATAATAGAGATAAGCTTACAAGTTGGCAGGCACCTTATTAGACATTAGATATGATTAAATATAAACTCATGGTATGCCTGCAGTTTTTACAAAGTAGTGAAATTCCTGGAATTCAACTTTAAAGCTAAATGGTGCTTTCCAAACCACCTTTACCTTTTAGCTACTTTTCATGCATGATATATTTTATATGATATGAAGTAAAGCTAATTGTGCTATTACATTAGGTGAAAAATAAATGATGTGTTAGAATTTATATAGCACTGAACTTGTGGAAGTAATTTTTGTCAGTTTGATGAATATGCGGAGATAGCAGAGAAATGTATAAGCGTAAGAAAACATCTATATATTCCACATTATATCTGGGATCATTTTTAACGGACCTAAGGTGGCAAGGTTATTATTTTTGTTCCTTATCTTGAGTAATTATTACATTCAACAGATGGAGAAAATTAAAATATAAATCAATTAGTTCTAAAGGCTGCGTTAAATGTGCAGAACTCTAGACATGACTATAAGTCATTTTTTTCAACTGAAAAAAGGTTGGAAGCTTATTTATTACCTCCTGAAATTATAGAACCTGTTCATGAAAGAAAAAAAAAGAAAAAATGTGTGTTGAAACTTAATCCAATCTAAAATCACACCAGTTTTCTTTTTAACCTCTTCCAGTCCACATAATACAAATGTGGGTGGGGGGGGGGGGGGGCTTTAATGCCAACATACCACACATATGCTTCCAGCCGAGGTTTCTGTGCTGAGAGCATGCTCCCGCGTTCCCAAAATGTAAGGAACCAGCTGCCAGGGAAGGGGACAAGCACAACACACTACTGACGTAACCGGCACCCTACGCCAAGTCTTCCATTCCCTGGCTGGTTGGATGCTTTAGGCTAATGACACATATACGGTTGTCCCTAGCAACGGCACTATAACCTGCTCTAAACAGCAAACTACATGCTGGACTACTCTAACCTACAGTCCCCATGTAACAAGCCCTGTTCTTTGGATATGCCTTGCAAGACACCACTTAAGAAGAAACTTCAGACCAGGCATTAAACAGTTAACAATAACTTTCCTGAAGAAAGGCATCACATAGGAACAATTCTTATCAGGCAGCTTCTCGCATGAATTCCTGTGCAAGGTGCTTTAGTGCCCATAAGTAATTATACCTGAATAACAGCAGAGAGTCATTAGTGTCTATTATGCCGCGTACACACGATCAGACTATCCGGCAGAAAGTTTTTCTTTTTCCTGACCAGCCGGGTTCCGTGCTCAGATAAGGGTCCTATATGGACCTTGGGGGGGACCCCCACGCCGTTTTTTCAGCGTAGGGCTTCCCCTTTAAGTCCATACCAGGTGACGGGGCCAGCGACGTGTCAATCTCACTGCCAAAGGCAATCTGGTCACGGACAGTGTTTCTACTAGTTTCATGGACTAGTCCGCTTCATCAGGAAAAATATCTGCAATTTAATTAGCACATGATCAAAAACAATACATTTAATCACATATAAAACAAAACAATGTTTCACACAATATATACATTTAAACAATATACAACTGTTAGAATGGGGGCAGATAGGGGACCGCTTACCCGAATCCCAGCACAAACAGGGCACAGGGCGTCACCCGTATGGGGGTCTCCCGTGGCGTCTGGGGGAGACTACAAATTGACAGGCTGTCGATTTGAAGTAGGAATAATGTCCATGTCCAAGTATCCCACTGTGATCTTCCCCATCAGGGGAGTATTATCCTGGTGATACACCTGGACTGAAACCTATTTTTTATTCATCATTGATATTTTGTCATGTATTGTGTACTAATAAACTTTTAATATATCTAATATATCTTTAATATATATATATAATATATATATAAAATATATAATATATCTTTTTACATGATTGTTTTCATACCTGAGCTTACTTACACATTTTTTACTTACTTTTAGTGTATTGTACCGAGATAGTCCATTTGCCCCCTAGTTCTTTTGGTGAGCACCTGCTTGGGGACCAGGCTCCGAACTCCCTTATCTTTAGTATATACATACAGTATCCTTATTGACACCGGTGTTTGGTTTTGAGCCTTTTGACTGAAAGAGTAGCTATAATTATATGTACTGATTGTCAGTCTCCCCTACTTGTGATATTAAAAACAAAAAAAAAAATTAAGTGCAAGTTATTTCCAATTTTATTGTAGGAATTTCAGCCAATGGTATGGACTCCTGCATAAATCATTGTTCAATAAGATTAGGAGGGCTGTGGGCCCCTGTGCTGCTGGGCCCTACAGCAGTTACTGCTGCTATAGTTTTGCCCTTGTCTATAACGATTTCTCCAAATGTATAGTAACACTTTCCTTTTCAGCAGAACTACTTGGCTAATCAATTCCGTAAAAATATCCCATTACAGAAATGATCCAACAGATTTATATAAGTCATATATTTTACAAACATTATCGTTATACAAGGTTAAGTCATGTTTAATAAAGAATGGCAGAGGTAGCTCAATTATCCCCTTGGAGAGATAAACGATTGATCAAGGACATTTGTCTGTAACATTATATGCAATCTGATCTATCCCATATTACATATGGGACTTTTATCTCCAGGCTGATGAATATGTGGCATTTCCTTCACAGCATGAAAACCAGGCAGGTCACTTCCGAACAGCAAACTCAAGGTCATCATTGGATGTCTTCTCCCAAATATCAAATACATATCAAGACTATTCAAGTTGAGTATTAAATATTTCACAGGAACAAATCTTTTATAAAATGAGTATCTTACAAATAAATATAACAAAAGATAGTCTGTGAAAAGGGAAAATTCTGGATTAGGACAAAAATCACTGGTTAATCAACTTAATATTAGGTTGGGTTTTCTTTTTCCTATCCTGCAGTATCAAAAATAAATTCTGTAAATCATTTAAATCAATTCAAAGTTATTTCCTCTAATTTAAAAAAAAAGGAGATTGAGGAGACTCAGTGCTGGGTTGAACTACATTGAATGAAATGGCTAATTCAGTTAGACTTAAAGTGGGGTACCCCCTAAAAAAAAAAAATTTAAAGTCAGCAGCTACAAATACTGCAGCTGCTGGCTTTTAATAATCGGACACTTACCTGTCCCGGGTTCCAGCGATGCGGGGGAACGAAGCCCCCCCCTCGCTCCCCGCTCCGCTCGCGGCGCCGTCATGCATACTGTGGGCACCCGGCTGTGGCTTCACAGCCGGGCACCCACTGCGCATGCGCGAGCGGCGCAGGGCGCCGTGATACGCCGTACAGTCACCTGGGACACGTGACAGGTCCCAGGTGAATGTGCGGCGCGAGGGGAAGTGATGTCACCAGCCCGGGCAATGAAGAAGGCAGACTACGAGGGACCCCCTAGCAACCGGTATTTAGAGGTGAGTAAAAATTTTTTTTTTTGCCAATTATTTTTTTTTTATTTTTTTTAAGAATTTTAAGTAGTTTTATTTTTTGGGGGGCAACTCCACTTTAAGATATTTTACGAAATAACGGCCAGTATTGGAAAAAAGTGTTTTCTTCTCTACCTTGCCTAATAATCCACCTACATTATTCAGGCAGGTACCCTGCAAATCACCTACTATAATTGACCCTTTACTGAAAACCTCCTTTTTGAAGATATTTAAGGCTGGGTTCACACTATTGAGATTTGGATGCGGATTTCCCCACTTTTTTTTCCAATTCGCATTTCAGAAGATAGTGATTGGCTGTCAATGAAGCTGGTTCACATAGCTCCGGAGCGAATTGCACAGGAGTCCTGTGCATCTTATGGTCTGTTTCATGTCTAAATTCAGCCAAAAATTCAGACCAAAATCAGACCTGAAATGGTGAACAGGGACTCACCTGACGCCTGCTGTGAACCGCTCCGCGTGGCAGTGTGAACCCAGGTTTTGTTCCTTGTAGGAGGTGCTAGATTGATATTATATATAGGGTGGGTAACTAGCTGCAGAAACCTTCATTACCCTTGTTAACCACTTTATATTCACATTGTATTAACTCTTGTTCCCCTGGTGTCTTCATACCCTCATGTGTCTAGTGATCTGAGTTGTAGACTATGTTTGCTGGTTACTTGCATGATACCCCTTTAGTAACTTCAGACCAGGCAGAGGAAAAGTTTTAAATGCTTTACTTGAATAAATTAACATGATGACATATTCAGACAACAATCCAGGATAAAGGGCGAACATTTCCCTAACATCCCTAGTCCCTAACTCAGGCCTGTGGTTGCCCCTAGTTCGGGGGAAACCTGAAGCTCATCTCTATTAGTGGTGTTTCAATTCAGGTCTGATCTGCTTGTCAATAGCTGACTTTTATACAGAAATTATGCAACAAACATCGGCTCAGCGTGGAATTGCATGCAACAATGTTTTTATATTATTATTATTATTAATAAATAATATTTTTATTTAAAAAAAAATTGCTATACCATGAGAAGTCCTTTGGTAACCATGTCCATATTAGTACTTGAGTCAACATCAGTGAAACATTGCTGTCAATGCTACAAAGTTCTTCACTGTTTTTTTCATCTTGCAAAAAAAGAAAAAAAGAAATGATAACTAGATAAAAATATTTTATTTGCATTGAGTTCTGACAGCTTGTTAAAGATGAAGAAATCAAGTATGAGGTCACAATACAGTATAAGCGTTTCAAGAAAAACGAGTATACCTATAATGATTATTTATTTTGGGTATGTTATTCTATCCTAAAACTGTGGTCTGTTTTGCAGCTGGGAACGGAGAGTCTGCCCACCAGGTTTTGTGACTCCTGAGTCAACATTCAAAGCCAAAAGTTTAATGAAATCCAGCTAAATGGGTGACAAACCTTCACTCAGGCAGACAAGGTACAGGAGTGTATGAAATATGACAGATCCGTCAACCTAAACGTTAAAGTCAACACTGGAAGGAGCTGCTCTTTGAAATTGAAAGGGGCAGTTAATAAAAATGCTAAATTGGCTACATTTTGCATGTCTGAATTAGACTTGGGGTAATTAAATACAAGAGGATAGTCACCCCCTGCCAAAACTAATACATCTGTTCAGATAATGCTGAGCCAAACACACAGCACCTCCCAGGCTGAAAGCTAGGCAATTAAATAATGGCAGAAGAGGCTGGCCATACCTATTCTAAGGTATGACAGGTCCTGTGTATGGGTGTTTGTGATCAGTAGGGGTTTGGAACCAATTCACTCCCAATTGATGATTGCTTTGGGAGTTCCTAGGTGGGGTTTGGTTATCAGGGTTCAGAGTTGGTGAGTGTTAAGCATAGCTGTGAATGTATTACTGGGACACAAGGTGGTCATCTGTTAAAGGGAATCTGTCACTTTGCCCCCATCCCCCTTTACTGATACTTTCCTTCATCTTCATGCCTTGGTCCATTACCACAACATTTTTCTTGCTGCCCTATTCCACCAGCGACTTTGCAACTTACCAGCTTTCTAATCTCTAATGTAAATAAAGAGACCATGTAGAGCAGGGATATGCA
Source organism: Lithobates pipiens (assembly GCF_037356315.1). NCBI lineage: Eukaryota > Metazoa > Chordata > Amphibia > Anura > Ranidae > Lithobates > Lithobates pipiens. Next base: position 47,189,574 of record NW_027507758.1, on the reverse strand, counting down.
ATTAGCGGACCTCCAGCTGTTGCAGAACTACAAGTCCCATGAGGCATAGCAAGACTCTGACAGCCACAAGCATGACACCCAGAGGCAGAGGCATGATGGGACTTGTAGTTTTGCAACAGCTGGAGGTCCGCTAATTGCATATCCCTGATGTAGAGGAACAGGGGAGAGCAGAGTGTTGACACCTGACTTGAAAGGCTTCACTGCTACCAACTCTGGCGGCCTGCCCATGGCTTTTCTCAGGTCCGCCACTTCCTGGGATCCTGCACTTTTCCATCTTGGGCCTCCACCTGTGAGACTCACAACGCACCCTCTGCAGATGCGCCACTGGATTTCTGCCCTCTGTCACAATTTCTCTTTTCCAGAAAACAGCCTTTGAGCACCTCTGCCACCACTCACTTGGAGCCCGTGGCACTCTCCTCGATCTACTCCTCCATAATTGTGTGGGGTTTGTCTCATTCCCACCCATATGTTTCCAAATGGGAGTGAGACATAGCAGCCCTTATGGACTTAGAGGACTGAAGTAAAGCCTGGTCAATTGTAGCCAAATGTTCCTTTCACATGGTCACCTTGGAGATGGCTTGCAAGGTCCTCCCTCGCTGGTACTGGGTACCGGCCCACATAGCTCATTCGAACCAGTCATACAGTGATAGATGCTTTAGGGGCTGTGGCCAACATGGAGATGAGCTCTATATCTGGTGGTCATGCCCTCGATTGATTTTGGTTAAGGGTCTATGACAGCCTATCAACGCTTTTTCATGTGCCTTTTGCAAGGGCGCCCAGCATGCACCCCTCCATTGCCCCCTTCCAGGTCTCTTCTCCAATCAACAGAGGTTGGGCACATACGTTTTCATAAGTGTAAAGTGCGCCATTGCTAGGGCCTGGAAGAAGCCCTTGGATGGGTTTGCAGAGGTGAAGAGCATTTTAACTACTCTCATGATCCACACGAAAATGACCAGTATTCTCCATGACTCTCACTTCAAATTCTTCTGTGGAGCCCATGGTGGTCATATGCTCTTCCCACTCTGCCCCTGAGCAGTCTGGGTATCCCGGACTGCTCTAAAATGCCATTTAGCCCACAGGTACTTTCTTCTTCCCTTACTTAGACTTGTCTATCTTTTTCTTTTCTTTCTCCTGACTATTTATCTGTCTCTCCCTCGGTTCTCTCCCCCCCCCCTCAACTCCCCACCCAGTCCCCCTTTATTTTTTTTCCCCACCTCCCTCTTTACCCTCCCTCTTTCCAATTTAGACCCGGACCTGGGCTTTAACTCTCCCTTTTTAACATATTTTTTTCTTATACCAATGGATGGGAAACCCCACTCCTCCTGCAGCACTCAGCCCTGGGCCACAGTGCTTGGACACTCGTTGTCATTTCCGGCACCAGATGCTGGATGCTACTGCACTTTTGCTTTGACTAACTCAAAAAGTGTGTTTCTTCTATAAGCATATGTTTTTTTGTTTGTATTGATCCCCTGTGTGGGACTTATTTGCTCAGTACTCTGTTATGTTGCTATTTTCAATAAAAACTATTCTACCAGAAAGACTTAAAGCGGAGGTCCACCCTAAAATGGACCTCCGCTCATCGGATTCCTCCCCCCCTCCGGCGCCACAATCGGCACCTTTCAGGGGGGAGGGGGGTGCAGTTACCTGGATAATCCAGGTAACTGCACCCACTTCCGGGCTAGCTCTCTGCGGAACGGGGCGTACGTTCCGCAGCGCCCGCCCCCTTCAGCAAGTGCCCCGCTGCCTGCTGGGAAACACACAGCTCCCAGAGGCAGCGGGGACCGTCCGGATTGCGCCGCGCGGCTCGCGCATGCGCAGTAGGGAACCGGGAAATGAAGCCGAAAGGCTCCATTTCCTGATTCCCATACCCAAGATGGCGGCGGGACCCGGCAGCCGAGCGAGCGATCGGCTTCGGGTGCCGACATCGCGGGCGCGCTGGACAGGTAAGTGTCACTATTTAAAAGTCAGCAGCTGCAGTATTTGTAGCTGCTGGCTTTAAAAAAAAAAAAAAAAAACGCGGAGTCCCGGTGGACTCCCGCTTTAACTGCTATTCTTGTAAAATTTGAAGAAGAATTCTTCCACAGAGCCTGCAGCTACAGAGGTCAGTGAGAGCCGGTTTTAAATCTAATTTACTGATTCTCATAGATATTTAAATATTTGAATGCCCATAACTTGGCCGCAATTCTATTTTAAAGCCAAATCTTGCCCCACCAAATTTTTCACCCCACTTCGCTTGGAGGTCCCCTGCATGTATTTTATACTTTTAAAAAGACATACTTTTGCCAGATATCTTCAGGTTGTTCAGACCTCGATGCAGAGAGTGTCACATGATGATGGCAGTGATGCCCTCTATGTCAATACACTGTGGAATAGATTTAAAAAAGGCAAACAGCCTGTTCACTTCACAAGGTAAATTGCACTTTGTAATGGAATTTGCCCCAGACCTTAGTAAATGTAGGGAAGTATCACTTTGCACAGAATACCCAATCAAGAGCAAGGAAAATTACCAAAACATATTGTTTTAATTGCACATGATTGGATGATGGAAGTCAGCAGAGCTTCACCTCATTCACTAAGCTCCGGGGCAGACTCCCTTGCAAAGTGTACACTCACAAGCTACTTTTTTAGGTACACCTTGCTAGTTCCGGGTTGGACCCTCTTTTGCCTTCAGAACTGTCTTAATTCTTTGTGGCATAGATTCAACAAGGTGTTGTAAACATTCCTCAGAGATTTTGGTATCATTAACATGATAGCATCACGCAGTTGCTGCAGATTTGTCGACTGTACATCCATGATGGGAATTTCCCATTCCATCACATCCCAAAGATGCTCTATTGGATGAGATCTGGTGAGTGTGGAGGCCATTGGAGTACAGTGACCTCACTGTCATGTTCAAGAAACCAGTGGTGAGATGATTGGAGCTTTGTGACATGGTGCATTATCCTGCTGGAAGGAGCCATCAGAAGATGGGGACACTGTAGTCATAAAGGAATGGAGATGGTCAGCAACAATACTCAGGTACTCAAATTGTGCCAAGAAAATACCCCCCACAACATTACACCACCACCAGCAGCCTGAATCATTGATACAAGGCAGGATGGATCCATGCTTTCATGTTGTTTATGCCAAATTCTGATCCTACCATCTGAATGTTGCAGCTGAAATCGAGATTCATCAGACCAGGCAATGTTTTTCCAATTTTCTATTGTCCAATTTTGATGAGCCTGTGCGAATTGTAGCCTCGGTTTCCTGTTCTTAGCTGACAGGAGTGTGGTCTTCTGCTGCTGCAGCCCATCTGCTTCAAGGTTCAATGTTTTGTGCGTTTAGAGATGGTATTCTCCATATCTTGGTTGTAATGAGTTGTTATTTGAGTTACTGTTGCCTTTCTATCATCTCGAACCAGTCTGCCCATTCTCCTCTGACATCAACAAGGCATCTTCTTCCACACAACTGCTACTTACTGGACACTTTCTCTTTTTCGGACTGTTCTCTGTAAACCCTAGAGATGGTTGTGCGTGAAAATCCCAGTAGATCAGCAATTTTTGAAACACTCAGACCAGCCTGTCTGGTACCAACAACCATGCCACATTCAAAATCACTCAAATCCCCATTTCTTCCCCATTCTGATGCTCAGTTTAAACTTCAGCAAGTCATTTTCACCACATCTAGATGCCTAAATGCATTTGAGTTGCCGCCATGTGATTGGCTGATTAGCAATCTGTGTTACCAAGCAATTCAACATGTATACCTAATAAAGTGGCTGGTGAGTGTAACTTCCTTTGCAAAATGAACAGCCTATTTGCCTTTAATAAATCAGGTCCTGTAAGTGCAGAGCGCCGTAGTGACACTCCCTGTGGGGCGGGTCCATGACACCCTACACTCACAGGTCACCTCCTCCTTGGGGACCATTTAAAAAACAGGAAATACAGCCTATTGTTATGCTTTAAGCAGTGCAGGATCATCATTAACAAGTATGACGTTTACTATATCACTCCATGCAGAATGGCCTGTGATCTGTAACAATATGGGTAGTTAAACACCAAAAAGGTCATACATCTGCTACCAATCTAAGATATGCATTTAAAATGTAACAGAGGCCATACTAGAATTTTTTTTTTAAATATCTCTACATACCTTAGTTAAAAAAAAAAAAAAATGATTGTTTAAAGTGTGATGCTAAAAATATGTACTTTGACATGGCAAGACAGATCTGCGCTGCTGCTGACAAGATGGGCTTGTTGAAAGAGAGTGATTAAAACGTAATCATTAATCCCTTCAATGGGGCAAGTCATAAAAAGCGTTAATGTTTAGGCCCTTTTGAAGAATTTTCTGACAGTTCATATATCATCTTTGTCTCCCAGGCTTGTTTTTCCCTTTTTTCCACTTTTGTGACACCTTTCCTTTTAAATCCTCATCTTTCAATAAGTCTACCCAAAGCGTCAGCTTGACATGACAGTAATGTGAAGGAATCTTTCGTCTGACATCGGCCCCCGGGCACTCTGTGCCTTCTTAAGGTGATTTTGGATTTAGCACTGTCTAGGTATGTATTGGACACTTCTCTCCATTGTGGCACCTATCACAAGCAGGGAAATGTGATTGTCAACAAAGCCAAGTGAGGACTTTCTTTACTTTGTGCCAGTGACATGATGCGAATAAATTTCGTAAGCGATGCTTCTACAAAGACATCTAAAATGTATGTCAAATTCAGCTTGTGCATAAATATTTGTATACCCAGAAAAGAAAAAAAATATAACATTCAATAGTATGATATAGCATATCGTAATATTACAAATTAATTTCTAGCTGATTCATACCTTTAGATGCAATGGTCCTAAATTACTAAGAGAAATTAAAAAAAAGGAGGGATAAATCGCTGTAGCACAGGTGCATTGAGAATTTGCATGAGTATGCATATCAGAAACGTTACTGCAGATTATAGGGCCCCATAGCAAAATGTGCTATGACAACACCAGAGATGCCAACTGGGGTTTGCTGGGACAGTCCTGCATTTTTTCTTGATGCCATGTCCCTGTGCATATTCAGTAACGTAACCTCTTGACGCAGACGCAACACAAATATGGAAGCCCTGTGCCACATATTTGCGTTTCTCTCTTTGTGCTGGGAGCGCGCCGCATAGAACAATCCCAATACAGGGATACATAATTACATAGTTAGTAAGGTTGAATAAAGACACCAGTCCATCCAGTTCAACCTGATGAGTGTGGGTGCGTGTCTACAATTGTCCCTATCCCTGTACATTGTGTCTCATTAAGATGCTCATCTTTTATATTATTATTTATTTAACCACTTGCCGACCGCCGCACGACGATATACGTCGGCAGAATGGCACGGGCAGGCATATTGGCGTATATATAAGTCCATGCCTGCCCGCGGGTGGGGGGCCCGATCGGGCCCCCCCCCCCGGTGCCTGCGGCGGTCGGCATTCGTTCGGGAGAGATCAGGGATGAGGGGACGGCCATTCATTCATGGCCACCCCCTCGCGATCGCTCTCGACGAATGGAAATCCCCCGTGACATCACTTCCTCTCCTGTAATGTAAACACAGGAGAGGAAGTGATGTATTCTCTCCTCCGTGTCGGTATTTTCCGTTCCGACACGGAGGAGAGCGGATCGGTGAGTTGCACCAACACTCTACACACACAGTAGAACATGCCAGGCACACTCACACCCCCCCTTTACCCCCCGATCACCCCCCCAATTACCCCTGCCCCCCAGTCACAGTGACACCAATGTCATTTTTTTTTTTTTTTTTTTTTTTTTTGCATTGGTGTCATTTGTGACTGTAATAACTGTTAGGGCAGTTAGAGTTAGCCCCCTTTAGTTCTAATGTACCCCCCTAACCCCCCCAATAAAGGTTTAACCCCGTGATCACCCCCCGTCGCCAGTGTCACTAAGGCTGGGTTCACATTGCAGCGGTTTATGAGAACGAATGTGATTCGCACCGCACTGCAGTGCAAATCACATCCGATCTCTGTGCGATTCGAGTTCAGCCATTCGCCGCACCCGCCGCACCCGCCACACCCGCCGCACCCGCCGCAAATTCGCACGGGACCCTTTTTTTGGCCCGCAGCAGAATCGGATCGCATGGGTGTTCACACCATGCGATCCGAGTTTGCAGATCGCACTGCGATATGCGAACTGATCTGGGGGTGTCAGTAACATTTCACTGACACTCCCAGCAGTTCGCATAGGGCAGTGTGAACTGCCGCCGGGAGGCATGCGATGCGGGAACCCGCCGCGGATTCGCGGCGTTTCCGCATCGCTCCAGTGTGAACCCAGCCTAATAAGCGATCATTTTTCTGATCGCCGTATTAGTGTCACAGGTGACGCTAGTTAGGCAGGTAGGTATTTAGGTTCGCCGCAGCTTTTTATAGCGCCAGGGACCCCCATATACTACCGCATAAAGCCCCCTGATTGCCCCCTAGTTAACCCTTTCACCAGTGATCACCATATAACTGTTACAGGTGACGCTGGTTGGTTAGTTATTTTTTTATAGTTTCAGGGCACCCGCCATTTATTACCTAATAAAGGTTTAACCCCCTGATCACCCGGCGGGTGTCATTTGTGACTAATAACTGTTAGGGCAGTTAGGGTTAGCCCCCTTTAGTTCTAAGGTACCCCCCTAACCCCCCCAATAAAGGTTTAACCCCGTGATCACCCCCCGTCGCCAGTGTCACTAAGGCTGGGGTCACATTGCAGCGGTTTATGAGAACGGATGTGATTCGCACCGCACTGCAGTGCAAATCACATCCGATCTCTGTGCGATTCGAGTTCAGCCATTCGCCGCACCCGCCACACCCGCCGCACCCGCCGCAAATTCGCACGGGACCCTTTTTTTGGCCCGCAGCAGAATCGGATCGCATGGGTGTTCACACCATGCGATCCGAGTTTTCAGATCGCACTGCGATATGCGAACTGATCTGGGGGTGTCAGTAACATTTCACTGACACTCCCAGCAGTTCGCATAGGGCAGTGTGAACTGCCGCCGGGAGGCATGCGATGCGGGAACCCGCCGCGCATTCGTGGCGTTCCCGCATCGCTCCAGTGTGAACCCAGCCTAATAAGCGATCGTTTTTCTGATCGCTGTATTAGTGTCACAGGTGACGCTAGTTAGGCAAGTAGGTATTTAGGTTCGCCGCAGCTTTTTATAGCGCCAGGGACCCCCATATACTACCGCATAAAGCCCCCTGATTGCCCCCTAGTTAACCCTTTCACCAGTGATCACCATATAACTGTTACAGGTGACGCTGGTTGGTTAGTTATTTTTTTATAGTTTCAGGGCACCCGCCATTTATTACCTAGTCTCACTAGTGTACCCCTAAATTTAGGGGTGTCTACTTTCCAAAATGGGGTCATTTGGGGGGGGTTTGTGCCATCTTGGCATTTTATGGCCTTCAAAACTGTAACGCCCTTAGAAAGCCTGAAGGCGGTGCTTGGTTTTCGGGGCCCCGTACGCGGCTAGGCTCCCAAAAAGTCCCACATATGTGGTATCCCCGTACTCAGGAGAAGCAGCAGAATTTATTTTGGGGTGTCATTTCACATATGCCCATGGCATGCGTGAGCAATATATCATTTAGTGACAACTTTGTGAAAAAAAAAAAAAAAAAAAAAAAGTTTGTAATTTTCCCGCAACTTGTGGCAAAATATAAAATATTCCATGGACTCAACATGCCTCTCAGCAAATAGCTTGGGGTGTCTACTTTCTAAAATGGGGTCATTTGTGGGGGTTTTGTGCCATCTTGGCATTTTATGGCCTTCAAAACTGTAATAGGTAGTGAGGAGTGAAGTCAAATATTTACGCCCTTAGAAAGCCTGAAGGCGGTGCTTGGTTTTCGGGGCCCCGTACGCGGCTAGGCTCCCAAAAAGTCCCACATATGTGGTATCCCCGTACTCAGGAGAAGCAGCAGAATTTATTTTGGGGTGTCATTTCACATATGCCCATGGCATGTGTGAGCAATATATCATTTAGTGACAACTTTGTGAAAAAAAAAAAAAAAAAAAAAAAGTTTGTAATTTTCCCGCAACTTGTGGCAAAATATAAAATATTCCATGAACTCAACATGCCTCTCAGCAAATAGCTTGGGGTGTCTACTTTCTAAAATGGGGTCATTTGTGGGGGTTTTGTGCCATCTTGGCATTTTATGGCCTTCAAAACTGTAATAGGTAGTGAGAAGTGAACTCAAAAATTTACGCCCTTAGAAAGCCTGAAGGCGGTGCTTGGTTTTCGGGGCCCCGTACGCGGCTAGGCTCCCAAAAAGTCCCACATATGTGGTATCCCCGTACTCAGGAGAAGCAGCAGAATTTATTTTGGGGTGTCATTTCACATACGCCCATAGCATGTGTGAGCAATATATCATTTAGTGACAACTTTGTGTAAAAAAAAAAAAAAAATTTTTTTTTTGTCATTATTCAATCGCTTGAGGCAAAAAAATAAAATATTCAATGGGCTCAACATGCCTCTTATCAATTTCCTTAGGGGGTCTACTTTCCAAAATGGGGTCATTTGGGGGGGTTTTGTACTGCCCTGCCATTTTAGCACCTCAAGAAATGAGATAGGCAGTCGTAAACTAAAAGCTGCGTAAATTCCAGAAAACGTACCTTAGTTTGTAGATGTGACAACTTTTGCGCAAACCAATAAATATACAATTATTGACTTTTTTTTTACCAAAGACATGTGGCTGAATACATTTTGGCCTAAATGTATGACTAAAATTGAGTTTATTGGATTTTTCTAATAACAAAAAGTAGAAAATATCATTTTTTTTCAAAATTTGCGGTCTTTTTACGTTTATATCGCAAAAAATAAAAATCGCAGAGGCAATCAAATACCATCAAAAGAAAGCTCTATTTGTGGGAAGAAAAGGACGCAAATTTTGTTTGGGTACAACATTGCATGACCGCGCAATTACCAGTTAAAGCAGCGCAGTGCCAAAGTGTAAAAAGACCTCTGGTCATTTACCAGCAAAATGGTCCGGTCTTAAAGTGGTTAAGGTACCCATATAGCTGCCATCAATTTACACACCACTCCACACATACATTGCACACTCACATCGGTCCACAAGGAGCCCACAATCCAAGGTCCCCAACTCACATTCATATACTAGAGCCAATTTTGGACAGAAACCAATTAGCCTACCAGCATGTCTTTGGAGTGTGGGAGGAAACCTAGAGTACCCGGAGGAAATCCATGCAGGCACAAGGAGAACATGCAAACTCCAGGCAGTTAGTGTCATGGTTGGGATACGAACCAGCGACCCTTTTTAATGCTAGGCAAGAGTGCTACCCACTACACATCTGCGCCGCCCAAACAGGATCAGGGTCTCACGAGAGCCTCAGGCCCGGTACTAATGTTTGGGACCTGGAACTCCTGATTCGGGGGTCACCTGATCGCTGTGATAGCTTCTGATTGGCTACCACAGTGATCAGTCACTATGAAACCCACCCCTGTGTGTCTCTCCCTGTGAATAGAAAGGGAAGATACATTGTATGTTTGTCTCTCCATGTCTAAAATTTCTGGGAGCAGTCGGAAGGAAGTCTACAGAGGATCTGATCTGGAGACTCACAGTACTGAAGCTGTCTGATATTGCAGGAAAGCATTGAAGTACTCAGGGCACAGTGAGTACAAGCCTGTAAGAGATCCTTCAGACTGGAAAGACTGCACCAGATCTGCTGGCTCGGGTCTGCTCTTGCATTGCAGTCCCCTGCACTGTAGTTTACTCCTCACTAGCCTCAAGAGGGGTTTCACCCTGATGTGACAGCTATAGTCAGAGAGTGACCTCCATTATGTTTGCACTACATTTGTAGTATTCCAATACTCCCATACATCCCATACCCTACTCCAGTTCTTCAAGCAAGAAAACTAAAAAAAGACACTTCCTGCCTAGTTTTTGTGTAGAGAGAATGGGAAGCTACTGTATGCCTGGCTGCGTGTGCCCATTCAGGAATAGAACTTTGGACAAACATTCTTCATACTTCATGGTCTGCAAAAGGGATCTTTGACTGGTGTCATAATCCTGAAGACTCTTTTTGTGCTGCTAATGTGTGCCTGCTCTTCTGGGCTGGAAAGGTCACACTGGGAAAGGGTTTACTTTGCCTCAACAGCCTCCCTAATGGAGCCACTCTTACCTGTAGGCAGGTAGAAGTAGGAAGAGGTCACCTTGAGGGTTGCTCATCCTCCTGGTGGAGTGCTTTTTGGGTATCCATGTATAAGGTAGAGGACACTTGGGCTTCTTTAACTGGGAGTCAGACAGAAAAGGAAGGTCTGCTGAGGGTGTTTGGGCTCTCCCCTTCAGGGGTGGGGGTGGGGAAACATCCCTTACTCTCATCAGGGAAAGAAGCTTGAAATAAAGCTGAAAAGGATGAGGTTGGTGTTTCCCTTTGTTTGCTCCTTACGAAGATATGAGCAGCTGTAAGAGTATGCAACCAGGGGCTGGAGAGTAAATAATAAGGTAACATCTGAGTGAAGCGAAAAGAATGCCTGATTGCCTTTACCTCATGCCATTATTCGGGAAATGCTAAAGCCAGTATTTGCACTGTTATGTGTTATTTGTTGAATTGTTCCAGTAAAGAAGTCTGATTATCTGTGGAATAATCTAATGGAGTGAAGTGTTTAACACAGCCAATACCTGTGGAGTAGAGTAAGAGGAGTCCTTGCTGGTGCAAACCTGGCTGTCCGGGTCTTGGAAGCTGACATGTGGACCAAGTGTGTGAGTACTCCCGGGGAAGAAGAGGTTAACCACATCGGGGCCAGGAGGTAGGGAAGTCTAGGCCTCAGGCCACCATCCATGTACATGACAGTATTGGTTTGGGCTGAGCAGTCTATCATGCCCTGCAACCCGTATGATTGGGCTGAGACTGGCTGCATGTGAAGGGCCATGTTAACTTGGTGCCTCCCTACATACCGCCAGGGCCCATAGAAGCCATGCAAGATGCTATGACTATTATTATGGCACTGGCACAGATGTACAGGCACATAGCAAACAAGATGCTTAAACTGATCTAGCAAATCGTACACTGATGTTCAATGAGTATGCTGTGGTCCTAATTTGCTATATTGAACATCCAAATAATATGACTCTTTTTTTAACTTCTGTCCTGTTGAAGTGTACAAAAGCATGAATGTGTAAGAAGTGCATTTTTGGCAAAACGCGTTGGAGTCAAAGGGGATGATAAAATGAATTTAGTTTACAATTTCTTTCTTTTTTTAAAACTACTTTTTATGCTGCCACCTTTCCCTGAATTTTTGTAGCCAAGTGTATGAGTCATGTAGACTTCTATCCATTAGCATGATGTGTGGAGACCCCTTACGAAATCAATTCCAGTCCATATAACCCTTGACATCAGGCTAGATTACAAGAAACACTGGACAAATCAGGATGGAATTAAAGTTGTGTTTCTATTCAATAGCCAGCAGGAAGTATATGACGTAGGCATTCCTCAAGAGACACTCTAGCTTAGAATAAAAAAATACATCAGGTGTTCCTGCAGGCTACTAGTGCAGTAATATCAAGCTAGTATTTGAAGAGAAAAAAACTGAAAAAAGTTTGGGGTTCTCGCCTCTCAAACAGCAGCCCAAAACTGGGCTGCTGTTTGAGAGGCGAGAACCCCAAACTTTTTTCAGTTTTTTTCTCTTCAAATACTAGCTTGATATTACTGCACTAGTTCCAAGCCTTTTCTTCTTGCTTGGAACAGTGCTTCAAGTTTCGTAAACCCCTACTGTTGCATTCAACACACAAGAGGAGAAGAAGAGACATATTCAAAACTGAATATGTCTCTTCTTCTCCTCTTGTGTGTTGAATGCAACAGTAGGGGTTTACGAAACTTGAAGCACTGTTCCAAGCAAGAAGAAAAGGCTTTTTTTCTCTCTGGTCCTCAAACATGGGGGCACTGGTGTCCTAGCTCACTCATCCAGAGGTAACAGTGTTTGTAGACATCGGAAACGCCACTCTCCCGAACCGACCCGTGTGTACTAAAGGTGTTGAACGGCCTCAGCCAGCGCTACTCCACAAAACATGCCCCCCTGAGGTGGGTTTCCCCACCCACTTGGGCATAGAGGTCAGAGGTAGGGGATTATGGGCAAATTGACTGCAAACAGGAAACTTTACCCATGTCCTTACACCTAATTGTAAGGGGCTAAGGGACTAACTTACAGTAGATATACCCTAAAGTTGGCTAAACTAGAGTTTCTTAACCTTTTTTCTGTTGCGGGCCCTTTAAAACTTGCAAAATCTTAAGGCATCCCAGTCTAAAATGAAAAAAATTTAAATGTTACTCATCAATGGAAAACCTGAGTCTGGAATGATGCACACAACCGCCTTGATTAAATTAACATCAGAAGCCCCCTTTCTTGTCAGAGTCCCTCCATCTTGTCAAAGTCCCCCTATCCTATTAGAGTCTCTCCATCTCATCCGAGACCTCCCTATATATATCAGAGCCCCCCTTGACATCAAAATGCTTCCATGACAGAGTTCCATCATTCTAGAGTTCTCCTCAATCACTCAGGTCCTTCTTCACATCAAAGCTCTACCTTTTGCCTCTAACAGTGTAAATTGGAACAAGTCTGGAGGAGGTGGACTTCCGTCCTCTTCTAAATGCCTGGAGCAGGCCTGCACACCACCTGCCCTGGACCAGCATCATTTGATGTCATCGTGCAGAATGACCAGCACATGATGTCAAGAGTTGTGGCCCTAGAATGCCATTGAATGTTATTATGCTAGAGGCCAACCCACGCCCACCATGGCAACTCATGTGGCTAATACAGGGCAAACTGGGACCTATGTTTGTGGTTGAGAAACGCTGGCCTAAACTACCACGTGATTCTATTTTTCTGACATTCCACAAATCAATGGTATTATTGCACCTCAAGAAGTTGGAGAAAGGAGATAAAAAGGGCCTTCTCTACTTACTCCTAGCCTACTAGATTAATAAATATAGAATGAATGGGTTAGATGTTCTTTAGTAGCTTTAAAATTATATAATTAGCATATATGTTCATAAAGATTGACATAGAGAAAAACTGGTCCGGATTTTACATCTAAACCCTGAGTTCTGAGCGTGTAGATCATGTGGTAGTAACCACAGGAAATATAGCATCACCAAATCTACCTCTGCCAGCTACTTATGTTCTGAAACATTCTTCAAAGTCTGTTTTGAATGAACAGTAATATGGTGTATTTGGACACACAGGAACGATTAATCAAAAGCCTTAAGATGTTGGCCGTTAATATATTGGTTTGTTTTACAGTGTGGTATACTAGGTTATTAATTGAGGGCTATACCCTGCCAGAAGTAAGAAAACACTATGAAGCTTAATGGGCACTGGTAGAGCTGTGGTTATAGAAACAAACCATATATTAGGAGCTCATAGAAAAACTTCAGTGCATTATAGGGATTTCATAGCCAAGTACATATTTTTATCATATATATACATATATAAAATATATATTGACTTTCATGTCAAGAAGTCATAACAACCTTGCAAAATATGACTTAGCATTATTTTGTGCCAAATAATGATGTTTTAATTCAAAGTACAGCTTTAGAAACATTAAAGTTACAAACTGGCAATTCGTTTATAGTAGACACCTTCTGGTACAAATGTATATATCTCAAGCTGTGGAGATTTGCACCAATATTTGCACCAAAAGCCCCAATAGCCGGGCTGCTCAGTTATCTGAATATTGCCTTTAGCTCCTAGAATTAAAGACTAAGGTCACTTTTTCCTGAGAATAACATACCGTATATAGTGAAGGGGCACCAGTAAGTATTTTAAGCTCTGCAGCTTTGTAAAATGTTCATTAAGGCTCCATTCACACCTAGGCGATTCGAAACATGGGCGGAATCGCCGTGTTTCTGCATGCGATTCAAGAATTGTGGCAAAATGCTAAACATGTTTGCCATGCCATTACTTCCTAAGGGCACCCCAAATGCGGGCCGATTTTGCATAGATTGTCAAGTGTCAAGCGCGGCAAAAAATTGTTGACCGCAAATGCTCCTGGCTCTGTACCAAGATTTGGTACATGAGCTTCCTTTGGAGCATTTTTGGAGCAGAGGGAGGTCCATTCAAATGAATGGTGCAGCTCCAAAAACGCTCAACTAAAAAACCTCAAAAAGCTACAAAAAACAAGCGGCTGCAGCTGTCGCTGCAGATCGCTCAGGTGTGAATGGAGCCTAAATTTGATGTAATACCTGTAGGCCATTTGGATGTTTGGATCATTGTAAGCCCCCATGTCAGTGTTAAATGGTTTGTCTCAAGCCTTGGACAGCTTGTTCTGTTAAAGACAGCTGAAAAATAAAAAATTTACTGGTCGGATCATCAGGAGAAAACAAAGGGAGGGAAAAAAAAAACAACTGCAACCAACACATCTAAGAATTGGTGAGCTACAATATATTATATTTTTGGTTTCTGTGTTTATTGATGCTTTAATGTCATGATTACTACTGAATATAATTTTACCTTAAGAAGTGTGTGAGGGTTAGACATTCTCTGAGACCACCATGTGGTGGTGGTCTTTTTCTCTATTTGTATCTTGTGTATGTACTTTCCTATTTGGAAATTGAATAAAACCTTATACTTAAAAAAAAAAGGGTCGTGGGGGTGTAAAAAAAATTGTCTGCCACAGGTTTTATTATAACCAAGAAATTGGGTCATATAATATGGATGAAAAAATATAGTTTTGCACTTTGGATCCCCATGTAAGCGGTAAAAAATGTATAACATATGAATAATAATAATAATAATAATAATGTCAATGGTCCCAAAAAAAAAGTATTTCAGTAGATTTTTGTATGAGTCTTAATTTTAGTTTTTTAATGCAGATTTTAGTGGCAATATATGTGAACAATATAGGTGAAAGTGTTCAATTCTAAATTGAACTGATTTAAAAAAATGTTTCACTTTCTTTTTAAAAATTCTAATATAATTCAAGAAAATGAAAGAAGTAAACAAAAGACGTTGTGATGCCATCTTGTTTTGTCGGTGTAAACCCTTTTTCCTACTTCAAGCTGAACTTGACAATGACCATTTTTTCAAATTTAACACCTTTAACAGATTGTGTCAAATTCAAAAATGCGTTAACACTTGTTGGCTGTAGGAGCACACAGCTGGCGTTTTGGCTGAATCGGCTTTCCATGGCCTCACAGCTATAATATTTTCCAGCGTAATCTCAAGCTAGAAACTTTAAACCATTTTTATTTTTTCACAACAGATGATTATCTTCCAATATAAAAATCTAGTAGTATTAGGTAGCAAGGAATTCCATGGTTCTCCGCCCCAACAAAGATAATTAACTTACAGTAGGATCTGATAATATTCTCATTATTACATTTCTGTTTACTCTTCCCCCTCATTCTGGAACACTGGAATGTTAAAGTCGTGCTTTTCTAAAAAGGTTTAGGCTAGATTCACATTTCGCTGTTCCTGCGCATTGCATTAACATGCATTGTGTTAATATGCAGTGTGTCACTTGTTATTGTGCGTTGCTCTAGGAAAGCCTATTTTTTAGAATGGGCTGCCAATCAACAGGAAGAGACCAAAAATGGACAGTATTTTTTTCAGTTGCAATCGTGCTGGGTTTATAAGGGGGCAAAAGGAGCAACCACCACCCAGGGCCCAATTTTTCTGACCCTGTTTAACAGGGGCATGTAATTACTATTTTCTGCAGAGTATATAGGGTAGGCCATATAGTATATATACTGCTGTTCAGAGTATATAGTGCCAGGGGGACCCCCACACCATTTAAAAAAAATATATAACCCAAGGGGCCTGGTAATGGATGGGGGGGGGGGGACCCATGATATTCTTTTTCAATGATTGTCATTTATATTGCCAAGACCCAACAATACATTACAGCTGCAAGCCATTTTAAATGACTTTATTCCTTTAGAAATCTCATTTTGCTGTGGTATTGTTCTAAACATAGGAAAACTGCGCCACTTTACAGGCATGCTATAGACACCCCCAGGCACGATATTTAAAGGAATATTTCATTTTTATTGTTTCACTTTAAGCATTATTAAAATCACTGCTCCCCGAAAAAAACGGCCTTTTTAAAAAAAAAATTACATTGATACATGTCTCCTGGGGCAATATGTCCCCTGTTATGGCAATAACTTGCATATAAACCCTTTAAAGTTAGCACTTTTGATTTTTACACATTTGTGTCCCATAGACTTTAACGGTGTTCACATGTTGGAACAAATTTTTTCTGCTGCGAACTGAACCAGGGGGTGTTCGGCTCATCCCTAGTTATGAGGAAAGGTTGTGAGGACTGAACTTTTTTCTCTCTGGAGAAGAGATGCTTATGAGGGGATATGATTTCAATTTACAAATACCATATTGGTGACCCCACAATAGGGATAAGACTTTTTTGCGGAAGGGCGTTTAATAAGACACGTGGCCACTCACTAAACTTAGAAGAAAAGAGGTTTAAAGTTAAACTGTGTAGAGGATTCTTTACTGTAATGCCCCATACACACGGTCGGAAAATACAGACGGAAAAGGTCCGATCAGATTATGTTGTTGGAAAATCCGATCGTGTGTTGGCTCTATTTGACTTTTTCTGTCGGAATTTCTGTCAGAAAAAGTTTGAGAGCTGGATTTAAAATTTTCCAACAACAAAATCCGATCAGACTTTTTCCGATCGTGTGTAGAGAATTCCGACGCACAAAGTGCCACGCATGCTCAGAAAAAAATTGGAGACAAAAGCTATTGGCTACTGGCCTCTACGTAGTCCCGTCGTACGTTACAAACGTCATCTTGTTCCAAACTATCAGATTTTCCGACAACTTTGTGCGACCGTGTGTATGCAAGACTAGTTTCGGACAAAATCCGTCTGAAAAAATCAGACGGATTTTGTGGTCGGAATTCCCGACCGTGTGTATGGGGCATAAGAGCGGCAAGGATGTACAATTCTCTTCTACAGGCAGTGGTTTCAGCGGGGACCATCAATAGTTTCAAAAAACTATTAAATAAGCACCTGAACGACCACAACATACAGGAATATACAAGGTAATACTGACTAATCACACACATAGGTTGGACTTGATGGACTTGTGTCTTTTTTCAACCTCTCCTACTATGTAACTATGTAATAATAATAAATAAAAGTGGATGTAAAAGCTGAAAAAGAATAGCAACAAATAATGTAATAAAACAGATGATATTTTTTTCCATTGGCTAATAAAAAAAAGCCAAAGCTCAAAAAACACTTTATAAGCACAGTGCAAAAACGCTCAAAAATGCTAATACAAATGGCCAAAAAAAACCCAGAAAAAAACTCAAAAATATGACGCTCAGGTGTGAATGCAGCCTTAACGTTTACATCTACTAAAATATCACATAACAGATTCAATTTTTTTTTAGCTTTATAACCTACTGGTGCTTTTACATAATAATGAAATACTATGCTACCTTGTTATACAGTATAAATTCTTACTTGACCTTTTTTCTGTGCAGCAACTCCTACAAGAAAAATAAATTGCATTACAGCTCAACCTTTCATATGATGCATTTGAAGGATTGGAATTCACATTTTCAATCAACAAGCGAAGGTAAACTACAGATGAATCTGGACTAACCCTGCAAATAAGCAATATCCCATTTTTACCTTGTAAATCTGTTATGAAAACTGTAACTTCTTATCAGCTGCATTTGTGATAATAATTTGTTAGCAATGTTAAATATCACCTCGGTAAAAATAACCTGCTTGTAATGACTAGGAGATAAAAGAAAAATGGTTGTAAAAGCTGTTACACAGTGGTTTATTAGAGCCAATTATCGCTTGTAAATCCTTGCTACTGGGTAATTTAACCAAAATAATGTTAAACACACACAGCCTGCAGGTAGCATAACTCAATGTCATGTCTACCTGAAGATGGCTGGCTCAGTTTAAAAGGATGTGCCAGAGGGCTGCGAGAAAGCAGAAAGGATCCAAGATAAAATGTATCATCTTCTTAGGAAGCACATCCAACTTTGAAGCTGGTTTAAAGATTTGTGTATTTCTATTATGGCAGCTTGTTTTATCTTCTGCCCCGTAGAATTGGCCCTACAACACAGGTGTTTTCAAGGGAAAGATTATATAGGGGAACCTCAGGGGTATCAAACATAACTACATCCCTTCCACTTTTCCAAGAGTGTCAAGACCGGGTGCAAAATGAATCAAGTGATCTGTGAGGATGTGTCCCGCTGTGCCCACCTGTATGTCATGATTATGCATATCAGTAGTAGGGACGGGAGCCTGTCCCCCCAACACCTCCGCCACCCTCCCTATCCATGTGCCCGGCCCCTTTCAGGAGGCTGGACATATGAATTCCTATGGCGGGGTATGATTTTTGGAGCACCTGATTAGAGCCAGAGGCTCTCATAGGCTTCAAAATAGGGCGGGCTTGGGTCACAGAGTGTGTGCCCCAAGCCCATCCAATTGTGTGACCATAGCAAATGTATTTTCGTTATTTTCACACTATATTTACTCGCCGCCAATCAGGTGGCAAGTCAGTGAGACCTGTTTCCCAATTGGCCAAAGCGGCACGTGATCCTATTGGATGCCTAGTGCTTTGGAAGAGGAGACACGCTGGAGCAGGCCCGCCTATGCCGCTGACCAGAGAGGAGAACACAGCCCACCGCATAGTAAGTGCCAGACCTCCTGGGGGGTTTGGGGGGTGCTGGCTGACAGTGCTGCAAGCCCCACGGCTGCCCCTGCCGGGGGGGTTGTATCAGTGCTGCGCTGCACGGGGCGGGTAGTGCTGATTGTTTGCCGCCCCCCAGAAGAAAAGCCCACCAGTAGCCACTGGTAGTAGGAATGAGTGAATCTGCCTGGGTTCAGTTCAGAAACAGTTTTGCAAATATTGTTCAAAATTCCTAAACTTTATAGCCAACCGCATTGAGATCTGTGAGGATCTGTGAGGATCTTCCTTAATTTGAAATCCCTGGTGTTCCTGCCAGTCTCTCTGCTTCCCTATTAAAAACTGACCACTCTAAGCAGAAGAGCACACCGTTTTCAGTTCCCCTATGCTGGGAACTCAGCCTGCTCTCCTCCAATGATCAGACTTATCCTGACACGCCCCCCACTGCACAGCCATTCACTAGGAGGCTCAGTGTGCTGCTGCTTCTCCTCCCCCCCCCCCAGCTCTTATGCAGCTGAGAACAGAGGGAAAATGATCACTTATAAAAAAGGGAAAAAAAGATATTTAGCATTTTATTTATAACTATACATACATGTGTTGCCTTTCATTTCTATTTTAAACTGAA
This sequence comes from Lithobates pipiens, assembly GCF_037356315.1. Lineage (NCBI taxonomy): Eukaryota > Metazoa > Chordata > Amphibia > Anura > Ranidae > Lithobates > Lithobates pipiens. The sequence continues at coordinate 47,170,308 of NW_027507758.1, read as the reverse complement.
TGGGTTATTTTACAAGCTAATCGTTTACAATCACTTTAAGTTCATGCCTAATCGATAAGGCTTTTTTTCCCTCTCCTTAAACCAAAAATGGAACCCCAAACTCATCCCTACCCAGCAGTTCTTACACATGTTTCTATATGTGGAGTGGTTTATCTTGGACTCTACTCACTGGCGGTAACTAGATTCTCAGAGTCCTTGGTTCTTTACAGGTAGTGCTGGGAATTAGAAACTAAGGGCCCTACCTTCTGAGTCCAGTTGTTGATAGCAGATCTCCCCATTACCACCTGTTTAGGTAAGACCATACAAAATTATTTTGGAAAGGAAGAGAGTCTGAAGGTAAACAGCTATGTCTGTGCACTTTCTTCATTAAAATAAATATTTATAAATATAAAATGTCTAAAAAGATAAAATTAAAAAAAATAATAAAATAAACCCAAAATCACTAGTCATCCTTTAATTAAATTAAATTGGTGTATTTAATCAACCACATATCCTGTATAATTCACAGGCATCAGCAAAGTTTAATTTTTTCAAGTACCTCACAGCTGTTACATGATGCTTCCATTTTAAAGTAGAACTATAGGCACAACTTTTTTCCATTTTGGATAGAGTAAGGGAGGGTCAGATTTTTTTTTTGCCATCTGAGTCCTATTGCAGAGATTTCCCTTCACTTTCTGTCCCATAGCCAAACAGGAAGTAAGAGGAAATCCCTGCAAATTAACCACTTACAGACCGAAAGATTTTCCCCCTTATGATCAGGCCATTTTTTGCGATACGGCACTGTGTCGCTTTAACTGACAATTGTGCGGTCGTGCAACATTGTATCCAAACAAAATTGATGTCATTTGTTTCCCACAAATAGAGCTTTCTTTTGGTGGTATTTTATCACCTCTGCAGTTTTTATTTTTTGCGCTATAAACCAAAAAAGAGCGACAATTTTGAAAAATTATTTTTAACCTTTTGCTATAATAAATATCCAAAAAAAAAGTTAAAAAAAAATAAATCTTCATCACGTTTAGGCCAATATGTATTCTTCTACACATTTTTGGTAACAAAAATCGCAATAAGTGTATATTGATTGGTTTGCGCAAAAGTTATAGCGTCTGTAAAGTAGGGATTTATGTCATTTTTATTATTTTTTTTTTTTTTTACTAGTAAAGTAGGCAATCAGTGATTTTTAGCGGGACTGCGACATTGCGGTGGACGGATTGGACACTTTTGACACTTTTTTGGGACCACTGACATTTATACAGCCATCAGTGCTAAAAAAAATGCACTGATTACTGTGTAAATGTCACTGGCAGGGAAGGGGTTAACACTAGGGGGCGATCGAGGGGTTAAATGTTTTCCCTGGGAGGTGTTTCTAACTGTGGGGGATGGGACTGACTGGAGGAGGAGTGAGATTGCTGCTCCTAATCACTAGGAACAGATGATCTCTCTCTACTCCCCTGTCAGAACGGGAATCTGTGTTTTTACATTGACAGATCCCCATTCTGACCCTCTTTCCCACGATCGTGGGTGGCCGGCAGACATCATGTTCCCCGCTGTGCAGCGGTGCACATGCGCCTGCTGTGGTTCTTAAAGGAGCCGACATACACCTATGGAGATTTGCGGGAACGAGCCGACCTGTCGCAGTATAATGATGGTTACTGGTCGGCAAGTGATTAAGGGAATTACTTGGAGACCCCCAGGTCACCATAACTAGAACTAAACGTTTTGGCTTTAGTTATACTTTAAGAACATCTGTCATGGGAAAAGTTACTGATGACTTTTCATTGCGAGAATACAAATTTTCTGGTTTACATGCTAAAATGTCGGTGAATTTTGAATAACTGACCTGGAATAAGTGTAGAAATTCGGAATTTTGACACTCATGTACAGTATCCTTATTCCACATTTCTGACTCAAAATCATTGAAGCCAGACAAAGAAAAGTAAATAGCATTTTCAGAAGGAAGCTGGCAATGAGGGCCTTCATATTCTTTATTTGTTAGGTATATTTTAACCTCTTTCCATCCACACTGGCATCCCCTTTGAAAGTACTAAATGCCCACGGGGCAGGAAGTATCAGTGATTATGTGACCACTGTGATTGGCTGCCACAGTGGTCACATGATCGGAAGCCAGTTCCACTAGCTACTGATGTTTATTCAGGACTGAGAGACGTTTTTGGCAGCTTTGTCTTCATGTAGGAAGTGCGCTCTCCAAGCACATAAACATCGCCTGCGGCATTATGGATTTAAAGTGGAGTTCTGCTTAAAGAAAAAAAAAGTCATACTGCAGCTGCTGACTTTTAATAATTGGACGCTTACCTGTCCCAGGGTCCACTGATGTGGGGGATCGAAGCCTCGCTCGTCTCCCCCTCCTCTGTGCAGCACTGGCATTGTCACTGTAGGTGCCCGGCTGTGGCGTCACTGTGGGAGCCTGGCTGTGTCCTCACAACTGGGCACGCACTGCGCATGTGCGAACCACGCGGCATGCTGTGACTGCCCGGCAATCATTTGGGACCTGTGACTTGTCCCAGATGATTGCCGAGAGGGAGGGGGGAGAGGTGAACATACTTCCGGTGCCGCAGTGCCCTGGGAGGAAGTGGAAGATGTAACCTTCTAAAAAAGAGGGTCTCCGTCCCCCCCCCCCAAAAAAAAACTGACATGCCAAATGTAGCATGCCAGGGGGTCACCTTCCCTTAAAGCGGAAGTTCCATTTTTGGGTGGAACTCCGCTTTAAGCTTTCTGGATCAAGAACACTAGATGGATTTGTGATGTAACATCAAGGATAACAGAGGTAGCAGCTGTTTGGAGGCCAATGGCCCTGGTGTGAGGGCTGCATATTAAAAGGAGGGCCCAGTTCTGATCGAAAATAGGGATGAGCAAATCTTTCTGGGATTGATTCAGGAACACGTCCACAAATCTTGCTCAGATTTTCCGGGGCAAATCTTTTTATTAAATTTTGCCCATTTGTAGCTTATAGATGAGCTATTGTCAAACTAAAGGCATGCATGGGAAGCCAGACACAGGCATAGGGGGCATCTACCAATGCCACAATTAATATTAATTAAAGAAATAAAAAAATAAAAAAATAAAGAATTGCACAAAATGATCAGCTTCTACTGATGCCACGTACACACGACCGGACTTTCCGGCAGACTAGGTCGACGGTCTTCCCGACGGACTTTGGGTGGAGTTCCGACAGACTTTCCGAACGAACGGACTTGGCCACACATGAACGGACTAAGTCCATTCGAAAGTCTGTTCGTTTTGAACATGATGACGTAAGACGGGACTAAAAAAGCAAGTTCAATAGCCAGTAGCCAATAGTTTGCCTTGCATCATATTTGGTCCATCGGACCAGCACAAAGACGAATTGTTTTCCCGGTTTTAGTCTGTCGGAATTGAGTCCGTCGGATAGATTTGAAACATGTTCTATTCCTAGGTCCATCTGATTTTTTTTTTCCCGAAAAACGATCGGACTAACCCACACATGATTGGACTGTCCGACAGACTAATCCCTTCGCACCTAGTCTGCCGGAAAGTCCAGTCGTGTGTACACGGCATGACAGTTTCAAAACACTATGACAATATGGCTGCTGTGACTTCATCCTGTTATAGAAAGGATGGCTTGGTTGTCCATCCCTTCCAATTACTGGCTCTTGTGCCTCAGCTGACCAGAGACAAAGATTATGCACAGAATTACAGGTTATTTCTCATTTCTACCGGTGACTATGCACAGTTTTTAGTGAAAGGTTTTGATTTGTAAACTTCCAGGTTTTGCCCTGGTAGTGGCAAAACCTGAACTTCTCTCCTAATCTAGATGGCATTTTTCCCTTTCCGTATTCCAAATTTGGAAGTATCAATGAGATAAATGTATTTTATTGTTTTTTTTTTTTTTTTGTTTAGATATTTAATGATAGTTCTTGGCTCATATTTTGCTTTAGCTCTATTGGAGCAACAGTCCTAAGCAAACAATGTCTAAGCCAGTATGTATGAATGCTTAATTTAGTAAATTTGTACAGAAAATGCTAACCATTCGTCAGCTAGCTTGTATTTCTCCAGTGTAATGTAGGCGTAAAAGCCAATGTCTAAGTGGTTTATACTTTTTGCACCCAAGTTCAATGTCAGTATGTAATCTGCATTATCTTCAGTCGATTTGGCTTAGGCAGACCATTCAATAATTCATAATAGTCAGGCATAGTTTACTCTGGATTTCTTACCTCCCTAAATTAATATTTACGTGTTTTACAGGGAAAAGAACCAGACTGAGCTAAAGTAAGTTCCATTTATAGATATAAAACTGAGATATATTGTTTCACCATTGCTAAATTGACTCCTTATTGTAAAAAGAAAACGAGACGGGTTATGCCAGGAAATTGACTAGAAGCCTGCAGGCTACAACACAGTCAGGAATTTTAATTTCCTTAGGCCAGGCTTTGCAGCTGGAGATTAAGAGCATACAATTAACTATGATCTTACAGAGATAACACGCTCATGACTTCTTCAGTTTTGTTCTGTTGCCAAAAAGTGAGCCTTTATGAAAGTTTCACGGTAATACTTTCTGTGATTATTTTTTACTTGGTAAGCTGAATGTACTGAATGGGTCTTAAAGTCTACCTGTTGCCCTGGCCAGCAATGGTAAAAAGCTGGACACCACCTTGAGAATATCACACCACAATGTCAATACCACCTACCACACCACCTAAATATCACACGATCTGGATACAAATTGAATGAAATTCCTATCTTCCACATTCACTTATGAATAACACTGAAGTAAAATAATTTAATAGCCCTTAAGATCTATCATGCCTGGTGTTCTGGAAATTTTATAGCTAGGCAACTCGTATCCCTATAGTGATCAGTGGTTTCAAATTAATGACTACTGCAATAGGAAACAGACACAAAAAGATACTCTCAGCATCTTCCCAAAATAACTTCTGTTTATTCAATGAAATTTACATTAGCACATTAATATTACAGTTGTACTTTTATGTTAACAAGGGGCGTAACATAGGCAGGCTAAATTATAATCAGGACTGGAAAGAATGCAACATTTAATCAAAACATTATTAGTGCCGTGTGCACAATGAGTGCAGTGTGCAATCCATAGGCAAAGCATACAAAATAGAATTCCATTTTATGCAGAATTTACAGCTTCTTTAACACTTGGTCTTTACTGTGCTGATCAGATATGGCTGAACATCTGACCGATAGAACAGAATGAATTTTGCCTAGAAAGGAGGACCACCTAAGGGTGTTTTCTCAGATTTGAGCTTCAGAACTACAATGCAGAATATCACACAGTTGTCAAGTATAGTTTAGATCCATTAGAGGCGCCCGGGCACCACCCCCCATATGCAATGGATAGATTCATGCTATGCAACGAGGAATGAGAGTCCCCAAAGTGCCGAAACTGTAATGCACGTTGCTGGATTACGATGGGTGATGGGGCTCAGGTATGCAGTAGGGGGGACTGCTGCAGAGAGAAGGTTTTTTTACCTTCATGAAGGTAGACAAAGACAACGAACAGTCCATCAGCTTTTGTTTCCGCAGATTTTCCGCAGACTTTTATCCGAAGGGCGTTGGCCATGAACTTGTCTTACATAGTTACATAGTTAGTCGGGTTGAAAAAGACACAAGTCCATCCAGTTCAACCACAAAAAAATAAAAATAAAAATAAATAATAATATCATACAATCCCATATACCCAATTCTATACCCACAGTTGATCCAGGGGAAGGCAAAAAAAACCCACCAGAGCATGATCCAATTTGCTAAAGCAGGGGAAAAAATTCCTTCCTGATCCCCCGAGAGGCAATCGGATTTTCCCCGGATCAACTTTACCTATAAATATTAGTACCCAGTTATATTATGTACACTTAGGAAATAATCCCGGCCCTTCTTAAAGCAATCCACTGAGCAGGCCAGAACCACCTCTGCGGGGAGTCTATTCCACATTTTCACAGCTCTTACTGTGAAGAAACCTTTCCGTATTTGGAGATGAAATCTCTTTTCCTCTAGACTTAAAGAGTGCCCCCTTGTCCTCTTTGTTGACTGTAAAGTGAATAACTCGACACCAAGTTCACTATATGGACCCCTTATATATTTGTACATGTTGATCATATCCCCCTTAATCTCCTCTTATCAAGAGTGAATAAATTCAGTTCCTCTAATCTTTCCTCATAGCTGAGTTCCTCCATGCCTCTTATCAGTTTGGTTGCCCTTCTCTGCACTTTCTCCAGTTCCCCAATATCCTTTTTAAGAACTGGTGCTCAAAACTGAACTGCATATTCCAGATGAGGTCTTACTAATGATTTGAACAGGGGCAAAATGATATCTCTCTCTCTGTTGCATACAAACGGCACACAATTGTCGGCCAACAAACACAAACATAGTGACTTACTATGTGGCTTTTCAGCTCTTTAATGGCACCCTTTGGGCACCTTCTGCTAATGTTGTGTTTGGTGAGCATCGATTCTGAGCATGCGTGTTTCTACTTTGGACTTTTGTCTGACGGACTTGTTTACACACAATCGAAAAATCTGACAACTTACCGTTATCTGCAGAAAATGTATAAGCTTACCAACATCCAACATTTGTTCGTGGAAAATTCAACAATAATTGTCCGATGGAGCGTACAAATGGTCAGGTTTTAAGCCAAAAGTCTGTCAACACACAATTCACTTCAGAAAATCCAATTGTGTGTACGAGGCTTAAGGAAGACCTGGTTTATTTCCAGTGGTCTCTCTGGGGGTGAAAAATACAGCAGTTTTGTAGAAAAAAAATCACCAAATTGCTAGAAAACCTACCTTTCACCTTTTATTCCTATCTGCAATATCAGTATACATGAAATTGAAGGTAACAAGGTGTGGTATCATGAATAAACCTGTGCTCATCCTAGGACTTGTTGGGATGACTTTGACTTCAGGCCAGTTGTCTATACTGTACTAGATGTCTGATATTATTACACCAGTTCACACCAAGGACAGCTCGAGTTTCTCTACTCCTTTGAGTTTCATCCCATAGTACAAATTTCAGCACACTGTCGACCAGATATAAGAGATGTGCAAAATCTTTTCAGTGATATAAGACCCGTTGCCTGAAGCACAGGTCCCGCAAATCCTTTATTGAGGGATTTCTGGCTCGGCTTTTGTCAGAAAGGAAAAGAGAAGAATTGCTGGGAGGTGAAATGTACAGAATACATTGTTACTTTCTCAACATTCCGGCAGATGTGCACTCGGGCAAGCAGCGCCTTACGAAAAACCAAGATGTTTTTTACTCTTCTTCTTCAAAAGACCTCGGCTCGGCACAGCCAGCAAAATGGAATTCATTCACAGCACAACTTATCAAAATCATATACCTGACATCAAGTCATATTTTATGAACGCAAAGCTTTAAAATTGCTGCTCCGTGTCAGACAGTTTGCAGTCCCTGCATTGTGTTGCAATATTTATGCCAAGTTTGCTAAGAAAGAACGTGGCTTAAACTTTTCTGACCTTATTGTGTCAAAAACATCTCCCCTGCACCCCATCTTATGCCTTTTCAGTTCTAGTTAACATCTACGGCTCAGGTTCTCAAGAACTCAACTCTAAAAAGTCTTATGTGTTTCTGTACAGTAATAAAAGTGTTTCAGCATAAGAATAAAATGTTATTTGTGTTAGTTAAACGACCATGATCAGAACAAGTGATTATGTTTAAAGGATAAGTTTACTTAGAAAATAAAAAAATAAATGCAGATTTTTTAACAGGTAAAAAAATTTGCATTTACTACTTTTTTGTAGAAGCCTGGAGATCAACAGATCACAGGTGCAATACAAGACTCCTGCAGACTGCCAGTGTAAGCTAACCCTTTTACCTGCAGCAGACATGCATCACCTGGCTGTTCCTCTTGGACTTCTCACTTTGAGGATTTTGTTTCCTTGGGCTCCGGTATGTGTCTCAACCCCAGGTCTACCCCCTCTATCGGCTCCCAGACAGAGCGTACTCTGAGGACATTATTCCATTTGGCTGTAAACCTTGACATACTTGCTCCATTAACTATGTGTTTTTAGTGCTTCTTTATGAATTTTGTTGCATATGCGCAAATCAAACTTTGGCTGTCTCCTGATGAAGTGGGTGCTGCTCCATGAAACGCGTAGAAACTACAGTTCAAATATGCATCAACTCAAGTGCATTTGTAATTTTATATATATGTAACTCTACAGAAATACACATACATTGTGTCTTTGTATTCTGACATACACAAAATTGAATATGTCTCATGCCAACTGCAGCGGGAGGCAGCATAGTGCTGGATGGGGGCGGGAGCTGCTTAGTGATTGGTTGTTAGGCTAGCAAACAATCACCAGCTTGTTATTGTGAAATCCAGGAGCTGCCCATCCCACCTTGCACCCAGCACTATGCTGTCTGCTGAACTCTGCTCTGCTGTACACATGCTGACATGTAGGCAGTGCTGTGTTTGTGGGGGGGTTTGTGGATGTGAAGTGAACAGAGGAGACACTGTTGGAGGGGGACAGAGGATACTACAGTGGACTCTGCTTTCAGGGGGCAGAGGGGTAGAGGACACTTTGTGGGGGGCATAGGGCACTGCTTTGGGAGGGTAGAAGACACTACAGTATGTGTGTGTGGGGGGTTGGGAAGGGGCACAGAGGACACTGTTTTGGGGGAGGGGGTGAAGTTATGTAAAGGGGGCAGAGGGCACTACAGTGGGGGGAGGTCATGTGAAGGGGGGCAGAGGACACTACAGTCGGCAGGGGGGTCATGTGAAGGGGGCAGAGGACACTACAGTGGCCAGGGGGTGATGTAAAGGGGGGCAGAGGAGAGTAAAGTGGGGGAGGTAATGTGAAGGGGCAGTGGACACTACAGTGGACAGGGGGTTATGCGAAGGGGGGCAGAGGACACTACAGTGGGCAGGGGGGGGTGATGTGAAGGGGCAGCGGACACTACAGTGGGCGGAGGGTTATGTGAAGGGGCAGAGGACACTACAGTGGGCAGGGGGGTGATGTGAAGGGGGGCCGTGGAGACTACAGAGAGCAGTGGGTTGATGTGAATGGGCAGAGGACACTACAGTGGGCGGGGGGTGATGTGGAGGTGGACAGAGGAGACTACAGTGGAGGGATAATGTGAAGGAGGGCAGGGGACACTGCTGTGATACACTATGTGTTCTTCATGCTGTCATTTTATTGTAAGCTTAATATTAAGGTTTTTTTTTGGTGCCGCCTAGTACCACCCCCACCGGGGATCTTTCATTTCCTCCATGATGTCCAGGTAAATCTCAACCTCCGTAAGGTTGCCTACCCCTGCTCCAGATAAGTAACTACTGACACCAATGATCTTTTTAGCTATCGGTAAGGGGGGAATCCTCTGACTAGAAATGTAAGGATCGTTCTCCCCACTGGCCATCAGGCTAATGTACCACAAGCTGCAGATAAAAGTAACTATTAGCAGGGGTTCCCTGAGACTGGAAAGTTCTATTGAGGGTTCTCCCATTTAAAAAAAAGATGAAGAAAGATGGTCTGGGGTAGAGAAAGAGAAAGACATAAATAGATGTCTATTAGCAGCACATAAAAAAAGAAGATCGCACATCCCTTACTTTCTACCCAGGGCACAACTACTAACAGTGGAATTGCCCCTGAGCCCAGGTGATGTCAGGACCGCAGCCATAACTATTCCTGCCTTTTATTTATTATCTACAGTATGTTCTCACATTACATTCTAAGCAAAACAGAGCTGCATTACTCTTCCCTTCATGTTCTTTTTTTTTTTTTTTTGCATTTTGTTAACAGATGTTTGAGTTTCTAACAGACACACTGAACTGAAGGAAGCGTATCTGATCTTAGTAAAAAGATGGAAGTTGAAGGTTGTCCTGTAATATATCAGGAAACTGTTAAGACTTTACACTAACTTAACTTAAAGATGAACTGCAGTCTGCTCACATAATTTGTAAACATTTTTGCCATTCTGAAGCTTCCCTCCAACCACTTTGCATATTATTTTATATATACTGTGATTCTGTACTTGCCAAATATGCTGCAGAAATCTCCCTCCACTGAGTCTGGCTGCAACCATTATAACTATGGGAAGCTGAAACTGCTGCCTGTTCACTTCCCGGATTTACACAGAGGCACATCTCCAGCTATGCAGCTCTCATTGGCCCTCTTATGAGTCATTTCCCCTCCCTTCCTGGCAAACTTTCACAAGACTGAGAGAGAGAGAGAGAGCTTTGAATGATGTCATAAGCCTAATATAACCACTTAAGCCCCGGACCATTTGGCTGGCCAAAGACCAGAGCACTTTTTGCGATTCGGCACTGCATCGTTTTAACTGACAATAGCGCGGTCGTGCGACGTGGCTCCCAAACAAAATTGACATCCTTTTCCCCCACAAATAGAGCTTTCTTTTTGTGGTATTTGATCACCTCTGCGGTTCTTATTTTTTGCGCTATAAACAAAAAAATAGCGACAATTTTGAAAAAAACATATTATTTTTTACTTTTTGCTATAATAAATATCCCCAAAAATATATTAAAAAAAACATTTTTTTCCTCAGTTTAGGCCGATGCGTCTTCTTCTACATATTTTTGTTAAAAAAAAAACACAATAATCGTTTATTGATTGGTTTGTGCAAGAGTTATAGCATTTACAAAATAGGGGATCATTTTATGGCATTTTATTAATAATTTTTTTTATTAGTAATGGCGGGGATCAGTGATTTTTATCATGACTGCGACATTATGGCGGACAGATCGGACACTTTTGGCGTGATTTTGGGACCATTACATTTATACAGCGATCAGTGCAATTAAAAATGCATTGATTACTGTGCAAATGTGAATGAATGAATGAATGAAATACTTATATAGCGCACAATGCGAACTGAATCGCCTCTAGGCGCTGTGGCGAGCTTTGATCATCTGCTAAAAGAGGAAGGTCTTGAGTTTTTTCCTAAAAGCCAGGTGATTTTCTTCCAGGCGGATGTTTATTGGTAGAGCATTCCATAGCCGAGGCCCTTGGACAGCGAATCTCCGATCCCCCTTGGATTTATACCGGGCTTTGGGCACGAGGAGGAGGTTTTTGTTGGCTGATCGAAGACTGCGGTTTGGTGTGTAATGATTTATTTTCTCCATTAGGTATTGCGGAGCTTCTCTATGCACGCATTTGTGGGTGAGGCAAAGGGTCTTGAACGTGATCCGATTTTTTACGGTTAGCCAATGTAAGCTCCTCAGTGAAGGAGAAATGGATTCCCAGGGTTTTTTTCCTGTTATCAGCCTTGCCGCCGTGTTTTGGATCAGTTGTAATCGCGCAAGTTGATATTGTGGTAATCCTATGTAAAGCGAGTTTGCGTAGTCCAGTCGTGAATTAATGATTGTTCCAACTACCACTGCTTTGTCATTCTTTGGGATAAAAGGGATGAGTCTGCGAAGCATGCGCAGCAGATGGTGAGATCGACTGACTACTGCTCCTATTTGCGCATCCATTGACATTTGTGCGTCTAAAATAACCCCGAGACTCTTCGCTTTGGTCTTTGGGGAGATAGTCTGCCCAAAGACGGTTGGTGGAGACCAGGAGGTTTTGGTTGCGGGCTTATGATTTGGGTGTAAGATAAGAAGCTCTGTCTTTGATTGGTTCAGCTGGAGGGAGTTGGTGGTCATCCAGTCCTCTATTGATTTGAGGCAGTTTTCAAGTTGTTGTTGGTGATCTTTTTTCCCATTGATCCGGAAATAAAGTTGCGTGTCGTCAGTGTAAGAGTGGAAGCAGAGCTCTGAGCATCTGATGATTTGAAGGAGTGGGCGAATGTAAATGTTGAAGAGAACGGGTGACAACGGAGAGCCTTGAGGGACTCCGCAGGTGACTGCCCGAGTTTCGGAGAGGAATTTTCCTAGTTTCACTGTCTGTGACCGATTTCCTAGGAAGGACGCGAACCAATGGAGATCTATGTCTTGGACTCCGGCTACTTCTGTGAGGCGGACGAGTAGAGTATTGTGATCTACTGTATCAAACGCTGCACTTAGGTCTAGCAGTACGAGGAGACACGGCTCTCCGTCATCTGCCGCTTCGAGGGCGTCATCCCAAATCTTGAGGAGAGCTGTTTCTGTTCCATGACCCGGGCGGAAGCCTGATTGCAGCGGGTCCAGGAGTTTGTGAGTATCCAGGTGAAGTTGTAGCTGATGTACTACAGCTTTCTCCATGATCTTAGAAATGGTGTTGAGGCTTGTAATTGGCCTACGGTTGTTTGGATCCTGAGGGTCCAGGTTTGGTTTCTTGAGTAGAGGTTTGACGATGCCTTGTTTGAGGATGCTGGGAACAATCCCTTCGTGGAATGATCGGTTTATGAGGTGGGTTATGGTTGGAGCCACGATGTCGGAGCATTCTTTCAGTAGTTTTGTGGGGATGATGTCAATAGGTGAGGTACTGTCACGCAGTTTATTAATGATGTTTTTTGCGGTGTCTACGGTAATTGGGGATAGTGAAAATTTTGGCGGTTGCGGTATGTTGGTGCGGACATCCTCTTTATGTATTTGCTGGCTGAGGTCGGATGTTTTCTTCTGACAAATTGTGACTGGCATGGAAGGGGTTAACCACTAGGTGGCGATGTAGGGGTTAAGTGTGTCCTAGGGAGGGATCCTAACTGTGGGGGGGAGGGGCTATATGTGACATGACACTGATCACCGCTCCCGATTACGGGGAGCGCTGATCAGTGACAGTGTCAGTAGGCAGAATAGGGAAATGCTTGTTTACATTAGCATCCCCTTTCTTCCTCTCCGTGAGACTATCGCAGCCCCGCGATCACGCTCACGAAGCTCCCGGGGGGGGGGGGGGGGGCTCGTGCTCGCAACCTGCCTCTTAAAGGGCAACATACAGGTACATGTTTCTGCCTGTATGTGTCCTTCTGCTTGGGAAGCTGATATGACCGGACAAGAAACAGGAAGTGGGATGTATAAGGTATTTACTGGCAGAAAAAAAATGTTTTACTACCCAAAGTTAAACCAACAAGGGCAGAAGATTTAATAGATGGAAAGTTGAAAAAAATGACTGAAGGTTTGCTTTAAAGTGAAAAAACACCTGGCAGTGACCGGCCCCCCAGCCCCCCTGTTTTACTCACCTGAGTCCTGTAATTTCCCACGGGGGAGACGCACTCTTTCTCTGCCCGGGGTTCTCGGCTCTTGATTGGATAGATTGATAGCAGCGCAGCCATTGGCTCCTGCTGCAGTCAATCAAATCCAATGATGCAGGGGGCGGGTCAAGTCCTACACTGGGCATCTATGGACGCAGAATACTACACTCAGCAGCACGCCCGCAAGGTAACCCCCTGGGAGAGCGCTTCTCCTAGTGGGTTATACGATGTGGGGAGGAGCAGCGAGAGCTGTCGAGGGACCCCAGAAGTCGAGGATCGGGGCAAAACGAACTGCGCAGTGGAGGTAAGTATGACATGTTTGTTATTTAAAAAAATTAATAAAAAGTAGCTTTACAATCACTTTAAGCTTCCTTTACCTATCCCTTGCTACTCATACTACTTTCATAATAGCCGCACATTTTGGGGGCCTTTGAATATTTTCACCATATCTTTTTGGGGGCTATTTATAGGAAAAAATGCTGGACCAAATCTACATGTATTTGCCAAGCCCTCATGAATTCTGATCATATGTAAAGTGATACTAAACCCATAACAGCAAAGTCTGTATATGCAGTAAAGCATGCTTTTTGTACTCACTGTGGAACCCAACGGGCTAATCCTCTGCATCGTGTAAAAAGGCTGTTTGATCCTGTCTTCACTGATTCTTCAAATTTTTCCACAGTCCCCAATCTCCTGATAAGAACAGAGCCATAGGAGGCACTCTGCAGATGCTCAGTTGGGTGTGTAGTGCTAGAGAGTTTTTTCTTCTTCTTGGGAAGGTGCATGTGATCAGCACAGGGCCAATCAGTACTGTTTACACAGAGGGTCAGGGATGCTGCAGCCTCATAGGACAATCAGGGGATAATTAAATCTCCTGCTACAAGCTTTAACCAGACACCGATAGAAGTCACAAGACTGCTATGTACTGCTGATGAGAAAATGTATTTAGCAGTTTATATTTATTAAAATAATTGTATTTCCATGTTCTGTATACTCTGGGAGACCAGATATAGTGAATACAGAGTCCTGGGTTTAGTAACACTTTTAGCTTATTCTAACCTATCCCTTGCTACCTATACTACTTTCATAATGACAGCACATTTTTTTTTGGGGGGGGGGGGGGGGTCTTAGAATATTTTCACCATGTCTTTTGGGGACTATTTATAAAAAAAAAAAAATTGCTGGACCAGTTCCACATACATTTGCCCAGCGCTCATAAATTCTGATCATATTTTGCTTTACAGGGTTATTTCCTATGACCCTTAGCTCCATCTTTTAGGTATAAAGCGGTAACTTCCTGTTTAAGGTATTTCAGGAGAAACACAGCTTATAACTACTAGAAGGAGCTGATGATTATAGGAAACCACTGTATTAAATATGATCAGAATTCGTGAGGACTGAGTAAATGCTTGTGACAGCATTTATTTATTTATTTTAAAAAAACTTAAAAAAACTTTTGTAGCATGTCAAATGACAGTGACCAAAGAGAAGTTCAGCTTAACTAAAATGAGAACCACTTACTGTATATTGACATGCTGTAAATGAGCTATATGAAAATCTTTATAAAAAAATGCGCGCCCCCTTAACCACTTCAATACCAGGCACTTACACCCCCCTTCTGCCCAAGCCAATTTTTAGCTTTTGGTGCTGTCGCACTTTGAACGACAATTGCGCGGTCAGGCTACACTGTACCCAAACTAAATTTTTATCATTTTATTCCAACAAATAGAGATTTTTTTTGGTGGTATTTGCTCACTGCTGGGATTTTTATTTTTTTGCGCAATAATTAAAAAAAAAAAATTATGAAGACATTTTGTTTCTTTGTTTCTGTTATAAAATTTTGTAAATAAGTATGTTTTCTCCTTCAGTGAGGGGCACTGATAAGGTAGCACTAATGGGCACAGATGAGGATGCACCAATGAGGTGGCACTAATGGGCACTGATAATAAGCACTGATAGGTGGCACTGATGGGCACTGATAGGCAGCACTGATGGGCACTATTAGGTGGCACTGGTATGCAGCACTGATGGGAACTCATAGACGCCACTGATGGGCACTCATAGGCGACACTGATGGGCACTGAAAGGCTGCATTGATGGATACTTATGGGTGGTACTGATAGGTGGCACGGATGGCCACTGGTGGGCACTGATAGGTGGGCACTGATAGGTGGCACTGATGGACTTTGATGGGTGGCACTGATGGGTGGAACTGCTGGGCATCACTGATGAAGAGATAACTGGCAGGCATTTGTAGTGGGCACTGACTGGCACCATTTGTAAACACTGACTGGCATATATTAGGGCACCTAGTGGCAACCCTGGTGGCCATGGGGGCATACCTGGCCATCCATGTGTGGTGGGTGCCCTGGTGGTCCTGGCGGCATCCCTGGTGGTCCAGTGTGGGAATCGGCGCGGGGGGGGGGGCTGTGCTGATAAACAATCAGCACAGACCCCCCCTGTCAAGACAGCCGCCGATCGGCTCTCCTCTACTCGCGTCTGTCAGACGCGAGTGAGGAAATGCTGATAAATGGCTCTTCCTGTTTACACTGTAGTGGTGTGTCAGAGTGGCACGCCGCACCACCGATCACCACGCTGCATGAACCCGTGGGCACGCGCCGGCAGCTAACCTGCTGGACGTCATATGACACCCAGTCAGGATAACTCAACCACCGCCCGGCCATCATTCTTCTATATGACGGGCGGGAAGTGGTTAAACACAATTTATTGATGCCCCAGACTTATTGTACAGTGCATCCGGAAAGTATTCACAGCACTTCACTTTTTCCACATTTTGTTATGTTACAGCCTTATTCCAAATTAATTTCATTCTTTTCCTCAAAATTCTACAAACAGTTCCCCATAATGACAATGTGAAAGAAATGTGTTTGAAATATTTGGAAATGTATTAAAAATAAAAAATTTAAAATGTTTCTGTACCCTTCCCCAGATCTGTGCCTCCATACAATCCTGTCTCGGAGGTCTACAGACAATTCCTTGGACTTCATGGCTTGGTTTGTGCTCTGACATGCACTGTTAATTGTGGAATCTTATATAGACAGGTGTGTGCCTTTCCAAATCATGTCCAATCAACTGAATTTACCACTGGTGGACTCCAATCAAGTTGTAGAAACATCTCAAGGTGATCCGTGGAAGCAGAATGTACCTGAGCTCAATTTTGAGTGTCATGGCAAAGGCTGTGACTACTTATGTACATGAGATTTTTTTTTGTTTTTTTATTTTTAGTAAATTCACGAAGATTTCAAACAAACTTCTTTCACGCTATAATTAATGGGGTATTGTTTGTAGAATTTTGAGGAAAATAATGAATTTAATCCATTTTGGAATCAGGCTGTAACATAACAAAATGTGGAAAAAGTGAAGTGCTGTGAATTCTTTCCGGATGCACTATACAGTATATACCTATTATCTCAAGGTGCCATCCTGCCAGCTTTCATCTCTGCCAAGAGTTTGCTAAAAATTATCATTAGTTTTACAAGCTCTTCCTTAAGGAACCTCCACACCTGTTTTTTTTGCACCCCCTTCACTCACCACCACATTTATACCGGGCACCTGTTCTCTCCTATCATTGTCACTTCACTTAACTTCTCATTATCTTGAAGTAATAAGGAGTGTGCATTCTCAAGAGGCTTACTGTGATATCACCGCACAAAGGTTCTTGATGTACAGTAATGTCTACAGCTTATAAAATATCCATTTTATTGAGTGCCTCTCCAGATTCTGCTTGTCCTCCCCTGTCTGGGGTTTGCCAGCCACAAGAGCCCATTCCACTATATTTTGGCATGATGTCCATGTACAAATGGCTACACTCTGATCTCATCACTCCTATAAGAAGACTTATTCCAGGTTCATTGTGCAATAGTCCCCACATAGCCACACCCCTGTAATGCACTTTTGCCCCCATTGGGTTTAAAGTGGTAGTAAAGTCTTCTTTTTGACCTGCACCTACAAGTAAGATTATAATAAGGCTTACCTGTAGGTTCAGTGAATATCTCAAAAACTTGCACTGTTTATGAGATATTCACACCCTGCCATCCTTTCAGAGCTCCGTGACTCCCATGCGCATGTGGGGGAGTGACATCATCGTGGCTCAGCCAATTAGATGGCTGGGGCACTTGAACCAGGAAGGAAGACCAGATGAAGATGAAAGCCCTGTTAGCAGTGACAGCGTGCCGCTGGAGGGCCTCACTCTAAAATAAGTGTTTTATAATGTGCTAGTATGCGATGCATACTAACACATTATGCCATTGTCTTGTTTTTTTTTTTTTATTATTTTTAAAGGTTTGGTTTACTACCGCTTTAATCATAGAAATCTTTAACTAAGCCCAATTAGGTCAAAATACATCAGTGAAGTGTTGTTATGGGCAGGGACACAACAGAACTGGCATAAAATGTTATGGAAGGAGTGATGTTATCAGAATGTGGAAATTTATACATAGATTTTTGCACCTTGTTAGATAAATAGCAATTCGGATTCTGATGTTACAGACACGCCCGTGTGGGATTTCCTCCGTTGATCCATCTACAAACAGTAGCAG
The DNA here is from genome assembly GCF_037356315.1 of Lithobates pipiens. Taxonomy (NCBI): domain Eukaryota; kingdom Metazoa; phylum Chordata; class Amphibia; order Anura; family Ranidae; genus Lithobates; species Lithobates pipiens. The sequence goes on along the minus strand of NW_027507758.1, from coordinate 47,152,645 downwards.
CCCTGAGGAAGGGGGAGTGTTTCCCCCCGAAACGTATTGCTACTTTCAATAAACAATTACAAATGTTACCCTTTTTGCATTTCATTGAATATTGGGCACTGCCTTTTTCCTACCCCTTCAAATTCAGGATTAACCCTTCTGGACAGCTACGTCAAGACATATTAGAAAGCTAACCAACCCTCCTTGGACACGTGCCTAATAAGTTGCAACTGCAAGTGCGAAATTTCTGACCTCCAAGCTTTTTCTGGCAAAGCCCTTCAGAAAGCTTGGGAATGCCCCATTTAATGGACCATCCAGGTTACCAGCAGCTAAAGATAACCCCCACTCATCAGAAAAAGAAGGAAAACCTGGAAGCCACACCAGTCTCCAAAAAACCATATAAGAAAGAACATACAAGAAGAACCACTGTTTTTAGAGCAGATATTAAACCCATTAAATGATCCTTTAATGAACCTCTATCCTCTACTCTTACTAGTTCATGCCTTTGAAGTTAATCCCCTGGGGCTCTTGTGCAATTGTATATGAAGTGGATTTAAGTTAGTTGGGATAGGGGAATGTCACATAAAGTTAAGATAGCTTTTCTATATAACCATTACACGTTGTTTCCTCACCTCCTGAGCTATCCTCATAAATCAGAGAAAATGATAATGAATTAGAGTGATAGATAGATAGATAGATAGATAGATAGATAGATAGATAGATAGATAGATAGATAAAAACGAGTATCCCATCAGGTTTTTATTTTACAGAAGAAAAGGTTGCTCGTTGCCGCACATCTGTGTAGTCCCTCGAATCAGTGTAAAAGTGGAAACCTTAGCCTGGACTCCAGCCAATGCAAAATATATAAAATAGCGCTAGCAGTCTATATCAAGCAATATACATCCTAATACACAGTGCCTAATGTATCAATGTTACGAGAAAACAAAAACATAAAATCTAAAAGTGCTCAGGTGCTTCAGTGAAAAGTGCAACGGTGCTCCAAAACTTTTGAATCAGTGAACCGGCTCCCCCTTTGGTGTCCCCACTCACCAAAATTATTGGATCCTCAGCTTCACAGTCTGGGATCAAAAAGGCATTAATCAAATTATTTGGGGATATGCTGGATGGTTCCTCAGTAAAATCTTGCAGGAAGACATTTTACGACAGGAAGGACAAGACATCTATGGAATGTGGTACTCCATAGATGGGGAAAACAGAGAGAGAACTCATAGTGAAATAACGTTTGGCATCAATTATCAATCACATAAAATGTGCAACTTACATGTTCTTTGGCAAAAACAGGCATCAGTAAAAAAAATCATCCGAGTTCGCCACTGAATGGTGTGCGTTCCACAGAGATGGAAATTTTCATCAATGGTTAACATGAACCGGAAGTACGTTGACGCGTTTCGTCCCTCCTCCATGGTGTAATCAAGAATATCACTTCCGGTTCCATTATAATCTATTTATACCCTAGGAAAGACAGAACCTCCATCTATGCAGTAAAAAATGACCAATTACAAACTGTGTATAGAAGACAAAACCTCCCTCTATGCAGTAATAAATTACCAATTACGATCTGTGTATGGAAGACAGACACTAATTTCCTCCTTTTACATGGTTTACTGTTGCCAAGTATAAAACTTTAATAAAAAATACTTTTAAAGAACAATTTAGTTTAGCTATATGGCAACAATGAAAGCAACTAATGCGATAGACATATGCAAAAGACTTCCAATATATATAAAAAAATTAATAAACATTATTTGAAAAAGACAGAAAGAAAATAAGAAATAAAAAATGAAATAAAATAAAAATAAATATAAAAAATAAAATAAAAATAAAATAAAATAAAATCTCTCAAATCATATTACCAATTGGGCAAAAAACAATTGAGATCTAATTCAATGTTAAGGCCATGGATACTCAAAGTCCGGAGCATATGGATCCATTGGGTCTCATTCTGTGAGATAGCTCTCTTGAGATTGCAACCGCTCCAATGTTCCTCCACCCTATCTATACCACAGAATGTGAAGCCCCCTGGATCTCTGTTGTGGAACAATCTGAAATGATTGGACAGGCCATGATGTTTATAGCCCTTTTTGATTCTATTGACATGCTCCCTAAGCCTTACCCCTAATTTGCTAGTGGTCATGAAGAGATTTGCAACTGATGGGGCGTATTAGCCCCCATGGCCACACCCCTCTTCTGTCTATAGTAGTTTTTCTCATGCCAAAACAAATTGTGTCTCATTGCCAGATCCAGAGCCTATAAAAAAAAAACTCTGTTTAATATTCGTACTTCCCAATGCCCAATCAACAACCTTTAATGCATGCATAACCATGCATTAAAGGCTGTTGAGTGTTGAGGATGTTGAGTGGGAATTGAGAAGTACGAACATTAAACAGAAACAGAAGTCTTTTCTTTTAGAGCCTCTGGATCTGGCAATGAGTTTGTGAGAAAAGGAGGCCGTCTTTGATAGAAATATGCCAGAGCTTAGACTCTACAAGAGATACATAGATGACATTATAATAGTATGGGCTGGATCACAGGAATCGTTATGTAGGTTTCTGGAGAAGATGCAGAATAACCCCTATGGCATCTCTTTCTCAGAAACCTATAGTCATCATAATGTAAATTATTTCGATCTTACCATATACAAAGAGAATGGAAAACTATTTACCAAGACCTTCTTCAAGGATGTAGATAGAAATGGCTACATCCTAGATGGCTGGGTGTCATCCCTAAAAGCCAGATGTTAAGAGTAAGAAGGGATTGCAATAAAAAAGAAGATTATGACACAAAAGCGGAACTGATTTTGGAATGATTTAATGAAAAGGGGTACAATCTAAAAGATCTAAAGAAAACTAAAGAAACCATTGGATAGGGAAAATGTGTTTCAAAAGAAAGCTAAAAAGCAGAAAGATTATGGTGTGGCTTTCTTTACTGGATATAACCGACAATATAAACAGTTTGAAAAAATAATTATGGAACACTGGCCTCTGTTAATGGAAGACAGACAGCTTAAAAAAGTCTTGCCCCCACAGTCCAGGTTTATTTATACGAAACCTCCAACACTCAGGCTCAAATTGGCACACAATGTTATTAATCCTCCTATGAAGTTATTTACTTTTTTGGATCAAACTGTTTTTTTTTAGTTGTGGTAAATATGTGATGTGTAAAACCTCCAGATATAGCAAAAGGAAAACTACCCACTTCAGCTCCTTTTCTAAGGGTAGGTCTTTTCAAATCAAAAAATGTATCACTTGTGGGACCACACATGTTACCTACCTCTTGTCCTTGTGGTCTACAATACGTGGGCAGGACCACAAGAAAATTAGGAGTAAGGCTTAGGGAACATGTCAATAGAATTAAAAAGGGCTATAAACATCATGGCCTGTCCAATCATTTCAGATTATTCCACAACAGAGATCCAGGGGGCCTCACATTCTGTGAGATAGATTGGGTGGAGGAACATTGGAGAGGTTCCAATCTCAAGAGAGTTATCTCACAGAATGAGACCCAATGGTTCCATAGACTTTGAGTCCTCATGGCCTTAACATTAAATTAATTGTTTTTTGTCCAATTGGTAATATGATTTGAGAGATTTTTATTTTTTTATTTTTTTTATGTTTATTTTTATTTTCTTTATTTTTATTATATTTCTATTTTTATTTTTTATTTTATTTTTATTTTATGTTTTATATTTATTTTTATTTTTATTTTCTTTCATTTTTTTATTTTCTTTCTTTTTCAAATAATGTTTATACATTTTTTTTTCATATATTGGAAATCTTTTGCCTTATGTCTATTGCATTAGTCGCTTTCATTGTTGTCATATAGCTAAACAGATAAATTGTTCTTTGAAAGTGTTTGTTATTAAAGTTTTATACCTGGCAACAGGAAATGATGTAAAAGGAGGAAGTGAGTGTCTGTCTTCCATACACAGATCGTAATTGGTCATTTTTAATGCATGGAGGGGAGGTTCTGTCTTCCCTAAGGTATAAATAGATTGTAATGGAACTGGAAGTGATGTTCTTGATGATGTCCGGGAGGAGGGGTGAAACGCGTCGACGTACTTCCAGTACGTGTTAACCGTTGGCGCAAATTTCCATCTCCGTGCAACGCACACCATTCAGTGGCGAATTCGGATGATTTTTTTTTTACTGATGCCTGTTTTTGCCAAAAGATCCTGTAAGTTGCGCATTTTTTGCAATTGATAATTGATACCAAACGTTATTGCACTATGAGTTCTCTCTCTTTTTCCCCATCTATGGTGTGTGGTATATCCTTTCTGTCTTAAAATGTCTCCCTGTAATATTTTACTGAGGAACCATCCAGCATATCCCCAGATCATTTGATCAATGCCTTTTTGATCCCAGATTGCGAAGCTGAGGGTTCAATAAGAGTGGGCCTGCTCTTTGGAGAAGTTATGCAAATATCAACATTTCTTGATGGGTGGATGTCAGTCTGAAGGAATAAGTGTTTCTAGGCAGAGCACATTTGCATACAGACCACCCTAGATAGAGCTCCCATGTGATTCTGAGCCCCCATGATTGAAATAACTGAAATCCATTGAATGAAAGGGGTGGGCCAGGGAAGCCTTTATCAACCTTTTTTTAACTAGAGGAACCCCTAAAATAATTTTCAGTTCTTGGGGAACCATTTCATTGGGAGTCGTCAATGGCAAGAATGCCCCTTACACTAGTGGTCAACAAAAAGAATACGACTATTACAATGATCAGAATTCCCCGCTTATGAACAGTTAAAAAGATCATTGGCGGCATTTGTTTTGCCAAGTGGTGTTGGTCCTTGAACTATGCAGGCACCATTAACCACTTCAGCCAAGGAAGGATTTATCCCCCCCTTCATGACCAGGCCATTTTTTGCGATACAGCACTGCGTCGCTTTATCTGACAATTGCGCTGTCGCGCAACGTTGTACCTAAACAAAGTTTATGTCCTTTTTTTCCCACAAATAGAGCTTTCTTTTGGTGGTATTTGATCACCTCTGCAGTTTTTCATTTGTTGCGCTATAAACAAGAATAGAGCGACAATTTTGAAAAAAAATATATATATTTTACTTTCTGCTATAATACATATCCAAAAAATTATATGTATAATAATAAAAATGCATTCCTCAGTTTAGGCCCATATGCATTCTGCTACATATTTTTGGTAAAAAAAAATCTAAATAAGTGTATATTGATTGGTTTGCGCAAAAAATTATAGCGTCTACAAAATAGGGGATAGGTTTATGGCATTTTTATTATTATTTTTGTTTTACTAGTAATGGCGGTGATCAGCATTTTGTAGCGGGACTGCGACATTGGGGCGGACAGATCGGACACTTTTGACACTTTTTTGGGACCATTGTCATTTATACAGCGATCAGTGCTATAAAAATGCACTGATTACTGTATAAATGGCACTGGCAGGGAAGGGGATAACACTAGTGGTAATAAAGGGGTTAACTGTGTTCTCTGGATGGTGTTTCTAAAGCCTTGTACATACAATCTGATTTTCCGCAGACAAAACCTCTGACTTTTGTCCGAAGGGCGTTGGCCAGGAACTTGTCTTGCACACAAACGGAAAGGAATTGTTGGCCAACAAACACGAACGTAGTGATGTACTATGTGGTTTTTCAGCTCTTTAGTGCCACCCTTTGGGCTCTTTCTGCTAATTTCATGTTAGTAGAAGTTTGGTGAGTGCTGATTCGTGCTTTTCATTTTGCACTTTTCATTTTGTTTCTGAATGGCCATTTGTCAACCAGCCATGTTGCCGAATCGGAGGAGATAACATTTTATTTATTATTGGCCTTGGAGTTATTCCTTTGGACCAAAAATTGGTTGCTTTGTTAATTGTGACCAATTATATAATATGCCTTTGCTGCGGGAGCTCCAGGAGAATAATCCAGATGTTTTTCGGAATTATCTCCGGATGACGGACCCCTGCTTTCACCAACTCTTGGCATTGGTGACCCCCTATATTAAGATGCAGGACACATGCATGAGGCCTTCATTTTATTTTTTGGTTGAATAATAATGATTTGATTTGTTAAATTTTCTAAATTTTTGGATGCATAGAATGCACTTTTTGATTAAGTTCTATTGGCAGATACCATGTCTAATGTTATTTGTTTTCCTATTTATAATACACAATAAAAAAAATTGTGGAGAATAATACTTGGCTATATGTTTTACTTCAATTGACAGTTTGGGGTAGGCAGTTACATTTCAAAAAATACAATGTAAAATTAACAAGGGAAACCAACATAGTTGTATCTTTGATATAAAAAACTGGCGCTGTGGTAACTTCCCCAAAACAAAGCATAATAATATTATTCTTGATATCACTAGAAAAAAAAAACCTTTGAAAATGTGTTTGTAATAACTCCATCAGTGTCACCAGCAAAGCAGCTTCATTATTATCCCATTAACCACTTGCTTACTGGGCACTTAAACCCCCCTCAGTCCCAGACCAATTTTCAGCTTTCAGCGCTGATGCACTTTGAATGACAATTGCGCGGTCATACAACACTGTACCCAAATGAAATTTTTATCATTTTTTTCCCACAAATAGAGCTTTCTTTTGGTGGTATTTAGTTACAGCTCGGAGTTTTATTTTTTGCTAAACAAACAAAAAAAGATGCAAAAAAAAAAAAATCATGTTTTAATAGTTTGTTATAAAATTTTGCAAACGGGTCATTTTTCTCCTTCATTGAAGTGCGCTGATTAGGCGGCACTGATAGGCTGCATTGGTGGGCACTGATGGGCTGCATTGGTGGACACTGATGGGCTGCATTGGTGGGCACTGATAGGCTGCACTGGTGGGCACTGATAGGCATAGTTAAGGCGGCACTAATAGGCACAGATAAGGCGGCACCGATGGGCACAGATAAGGCGGCACTGATGGGCAAAGATGGGCACAGATAAGATGGCACGGATGGGTGGCACGGATAAGTGGCACGGATGGGTGGCACGGATGGGCACTGATAGGTACCACAGATAGATGGGACTGATGGGCACTGATAGGTGGCACTGATAGGTGGCTCTGATAGGTGGCACTGCTGGGCACTGATGGGCGGCACTGCTGGGCACTGATGGGCGGCACTGCTGGGCACTGATGGGCGGCACTGGGGTGCAGCACCTTTGAGGCAGATTTTGGGTGGCACTGTGGGTGGCACTGCTGGGTGGCACTGTGGGCACTGCTGGGTGGCACTGTGGGCACTATGGGCACTGCTGGGTGGCACTGACAGGGGGGCACTTACTTTATTTCAGGATGGCACTGCGGGTGGCAGGTGGGCACTGGCAGGGGGCAGGTGTCCGTTTAAATTGCTGGCCGTGATCGGGACTGATGTCCCGAACACGGCCGCCGGCGATCGGCTTTTTTTTTTTCTCCTCGCGCTGTCAGCGCGAGGAGGAATACTAGCCGATTACCGGCTCCGTTTTATCACATGATCAGCTGTCATTGGCTGACAGCTGATCACGTGATAAGGGGTCGGGATCGACCCCTTACACGGATCGGTGATCAGGCGAGTCTCACGGACTCGCCGATCACAGAGCGCGCCGCGCGCGCCCCTCAGGGGGCGCGCAGGCCGCTCGTAACCGGGACTACGTCAATAGACGTAGTCCCGAAAATGTGGGTCCGCGCTATTGCCGTCATTTTGCAATAGCGCGGTACCCAAGTGGTTAAAGAAGAAGAGAATTGTGCGCTGCATTTCGAGATTTCATAATTTGCCACGTCACGAATGTTAATTCTCCATTATGAACGCGAGTTTACAAGACCGCTTCTGGCTCGTCCTTGCTTCCGAACATGCGTGTTTGTACTTTGGACAACAGATAGTTGTCCGCGGAAAATTCTAAAGCCTGCCATCCAACATTTGTCTGAGGAAAATCCGACAACAATTGCCTGATGGATTGTAAAAGCAGTCGGATTTTCCGCCAACAGCCTGTCATGACACAATTCCCATTGGAAAATCTGACTGTTCTGTGTACTGTGTGTAAGTGGCTTTACTGTAAGGGGGATGGGCTGCCTGGGAGAAGAAAAAGCTGGTCATACAACAGTGGTTATACAACAGTGGTCAGCCAAAGGAGGTCATACAAAGCTGGTTATACAATGGTGATAAGACTAAGGTGGTCATACAAGGGTGGTCATACAACAGTGGTCATCTAAAGGAGGTCATACAAAGGTGATCATACAAAGGTTATCATACAAGGGTAGTCATACAAAGCTGGTCATACAACAGTGGTCAGCCAAAGGAAGTCATACAAAGCTGGTCATACAAAGGTGCTCATCCAAAGTTGGTCATACAAAGGTAGTCATATGCCGCGTACACACGAGCGGACTGTATTGCCGCGTACACACGGGCGGACTGTATGGCGTACTTAGTCCATCGAAACACATTTCAGCGGACAGTCCGCTCGTGTGTGGGCTTCAGCTGACTTTTTCAGCGTGCAGTCCGGCGTACTAAGTATTTCGGATTTTCCGTAATTCTGTCCGTCGTACTTTGGTTTCAGCGGAAAATATGGTCGTCAGTATGCTAGTTTGACGGACTAAGAATGGCGCATGCCCAGAAAGGATTTACACGGCGGAAAGGTGCTTTGCTGTGTATTGGACTTCCTATTTCTAGTCCCGTCGTACGTGCTGTACACGTCATCGCGCAAGCTTTCGTCGGACTGTTTGGGTATCCATGTGTGGTCAAGTCCGTTCAGTGGAAAGTATGACAGACTGTCCGTCGGATTGTATGACGGACTCAGTACGCCATACAATCCGCTCGTGTGTACGCGGCATATGGCGTACTTAGTCCGTCATACAATCCGACGGACAGTCCGTCATACTTTCCACTGAACGGACTTGACCACACACGGATACCCAAACAGTCTGTCGAAAGCTTGCGCGATGACGTGTACAGCACGTACGACGGGACTAGAAATAGGAAGTCCAATACACAGCAAAGCACCCTTCCGCCGTGTAAATCCTTTCTGGGCATGCGCCATTCTTAGTCCGTCGAACTAGCATACTGACGAGCGGATTGTCCGCTGAAACCAAAGTATGACGGACAGAATTTCGAAAAATCCGAAATTCTTAGTACGCCGGACTGCACGATGAAAAAGTCCACTGAAGCCCACACACGAGCGGACTGTCCACTGAAATGTGTTTCAACGGACTAAGTACGCCATACAGTCCGCCCGTGTGTACGCGGCATTACAAGGACAGTCGTACAAATCTGGTCATACAACAGTTTTCAGACTAAGGTGGTCATACAGGGGTGGTCATACAACAGTGGTCATCTAAAGGAGGTCATCCAAAGGTGTTCATACAAAGCATAAAAAGGTTATTATACAAGAGTAGTCATACAAAGGTAGTATACAAGGACAGTCATACAAAGCTGGTCATAGAACAGTGGTCAGCCAAAGGAGGCCATACAAAGCTGGTTATACAACAGTGGTCAGACTAAGGTGGTCATACAAGGGTGGTAATCTAAAGGAGGTCATACAAAGGTGCTCATCCAAAGGTGGTCATACAAAGGTTATCATATAAGGGTAGTCAAACAAAACCGGTCATACAACAGTGGTCAGCCAAAGGAGATTAAACAAAGCTGGTTATACAACGGTGGTCAGAATAATCTGGTTATACAAGAGTGGTCATACAACAGTGGTCATCTTAAGGGGGTTATACAAAGCTGGTCATACACCAGTGGTCAGCTCCCTGTTCCGACTCTCTTTCTCGCAATCGCGGGTGGCGGGTGGACATCGAGTTCGCCGGACCAGCGGGCAAGCTCCTGTGGCACACGGCTGCAAAAGCTACTACATGGACCGATGTAACGGTATGTCAATTCACACAGGGGAGCCAACCTGCCATAGTATATCTGCGGGCGGCTGGTCGAGAAGTGGTCAAATGGAAAATCAACCACCTACAGCTCAAGGAACCCCTAGCAATCTGTGGGGGAACCTTTGATGAGAATGGATGAGCTAGGAGATGCTGGATGTCTCTCCTCTAGCCAGGAAAGGAGGTGGGCTCTATCTGACTTTCTGCAGCTTCTAATGAACACTATGAGAAGCTCACAGTGTGCAGTTAAATTAGAGTAAGCAATTTCAGTATCTGAGAGGGGCATGCAAAACTGTGCAAGGTTGAATGGGAGGCTGGAGTTCAGCTTCAAGCAATGGTACACTTTGACCCGTATCCTTCTTGTTCATAAGCCTAAACTTTCAAATATTTAAAAAGGACTTTCCACTGTTCCCATTTTTGTGGTCTACCCTAATCAGTCTTAGAGAAGAATTTCCCAAACAAAAAAGTAACTGCCTTTTTTTTTTCTGAACTAAGAAAATATCATTTACTAACTCAATAGAACTGCAGCTGCAAATAAACATTATTCTATTTGTAGAAGAAGTGAGCAGACAGTTCTATAAGGAAAGAGCACAAGGAATAACAATGATTATTGCCTAGGGCCCCCAAGGCCCACTTTGTCTGCGCAATCGTTTGTTTTTCTTTTCACAAAATTTATTTTGGCTGAACGCAGATTGATGATGATTATATTTGAAATCCCTCCCACATTTCTGTCACATAAACACTTCATTAATTTTGATTTGAAATCCATATGTAAACAAGGAGAGTGTTCTCTATTAATGGTGAATCTGGAATTTTTAACTTCACTACTGTAGAAGCTTGTTCGGGGTAAGTGTAATTCCTACTACTAAAATGTTAGTTTTATTGAGACAGCTCTCCAAGCACCACTCATGTCGAAATCAAATTTTTCATCTCTTGCCATGCCCGTTACAGCTTAACGGGGCATACCAATTATACCCTGCAAGGCATCTTAAAACAATTAGAGGAAACAAGAACGTGTTCTTTGTATATATTATCATTAACCCTTCACTTGCATAGGAAAGGCTCGGGAATTTCTTTTTTTTTTTTTCAACTCTTCTGGTGAGGAGCAAAAACATAAAAAAATGTCATTTTTGTTCCTTAAACAGGTGTGTAAAGGTGCCAATACAACGGAGGTCATACAAAGCTGGTCATACAAAGGTGCTCATCCAAATGTGGTCATACAAAGGTAGTCATATAAGGACAGCCATACAAAGCTGGTCATACAACAGTGGTCAGACTAAGGAGGTCATACAGGGATGGGCAGACAATAGTGGTCATCTAGAGGAGATCATACAAAGAATGCTCATACAAAGGTTATCATACAAGAGTAGTCATACAAAACTGGTCATACAACAGTGGTCAGCCAAAGGAGGTCATACAAAGCTGGTTATACAATGGTGGTAAGACTAAGGTGGTCATACAAGGGTGATAATACAACAGTGGTCATCTAAAGGAGGTCATACAAAGGTGCTCATCCAAAGGTGGTCATACAACGGTTATCATACAAGGGTAGTCATACAAAGCTGGTCATACAACAGTGGTCAGCCAAAGGAGGTCATACAAAGCTGGTCATACAAAGGTGCTCATCCAAAGTTGGTCATACAAAGGTAGTCATACAAGGACAGTTGTACAAATCTGGTCATACAACAGCGATCAGACTAAGGTGGTCATACAGGGGTGGTCATACAACAGTGATCATCTTAAGGAGGTCATCCAAAGGTGTTCATACAAAGGTTATTATACAAGAGTAGTCATAAAAAGGTAGTATACAAGGACAGTCATACAAAGCTGGTCATACAACAGTGGTCAGCCAAAGGAGGCCATACAAAGTTGGTTATACAACAGTGGTCAGACTAAGGTGGTCATACAAGGGTGGTCATCTAAAGGAGGTCATACAAAGGTGCTCATCCAAAGGTGCTCATACAAAGGTTACCCTACAAGAGTAGTCATACAAAGGTGGTCATACAACAGTGGTCAGCCAAAGGAGGTCATACAAAGCTGGTTATACAACGGAGGTCAGACTAAGGTGGTCATACAAGGGTGGTCATCTAAATGAGGTCATACAAAGGTGCTCATCCAAAGGTGGTCATACAAGGTTATCATACAAGGGTAGTCAAACAAACCCGGTCATACAACAGTGGTCAGCCAAAGGAGATCAAACAAAGCTGGTTATACAACGGTTGTCAGAATAATCTGGTTATACAAGAGTGGTCATACAACAGTGGTCATCTAAAGGAGGTTATACTAAGCTGGCCATACACCAGTGGTCAGCCAAAGGAAGTCATACAAAGCTGGTTATACAACAGTGGTCAGCCAAAGGAGGTCATCCAAAGGTGTTTATACAAAGGTTATTATACAAGAGTAGTCATACAAAGGTAGTATACAAGGACAGTCATATAAAGCTGCTCATACAACAGTGTTCAGCCAAAGGAGGTCATACAAAGCTGATTATACAACAGTGGTCAGACTAAGGTGGTCATACAAGGGTGGTCATCTAAAGGAGGTCATACAAAGGTGCTCATCCAAAGGTGGTCATATAAAGGTTACCCTACAAGAGTAGTCATACAAAGCTGGTTATACAATGGTGGTCAGACTAAGGTGGTCATACAAGGGTGGTCATCTAAAGGAGGTCATACAAGGATGCTCATCCATAGGTGGTCATACAAAGGTTATCATACAAGGGTAGTCAAACAAAACCGGTCATACAACAGTGGTCAGCCAAAGGAGATCATACAAAGCTGGTTATACAACGGTGGTCAGAATAATCTGGTTATACAAGAGTGGTCATACAACAGTGGTCATCTAAAGGAAGTTATACAAAGCTGGTCATACACCAGTGGTCAGCCAAAAGAAGTCATACAAAGCTGGTTAAACAACAGTGGTCAGACAAAGGTGGTCATACAACAGTGGTCATCTAAAGGAGGTCATACTAAGGTGCTCATCCAAAGGTAGTCATACAAAGGTTTTCATACAAGGGTAGTCATACAAAGCTGGTCATACAACAGTGGTCAGCAAAAGGAGGTCATACAAAGGTAGTCATACAAAGCTGGTCATACAACAGTGGTCAGCAAAAGGAGGTCATACAAAGGTAGTCATACAAAGCTGATAATACAACAGTGGACATCTAAAGAAGGTCATGCAAAGGTGCTAATCCAACAGTGGTCATGCAAAGGTTATCATACAAGGGCAGTCGTACAAATCTGGGCATACAATAGTTGTCAGCCAAAGGAGGTCATACAAAGCTGGTTATACAAAGGTGGTCAGACCAAGGTGGTCATACAACAGTGGTCATCTAAAGGAGATCATTTTTTTTATTTTTCTCTCTCTGCTAGGAAAAAGAGAGATAGGATGTCTCTATCCCCTCCATTCACAGTAATTGATCATTGTAATTGCCAGTCAGAGTTTACCACAGTGATCAGGTGAACCATTAGTGGTAAAGCGCCGATATTTTAAGCAGCGCTTTACCGTCGTATTTGCAGGGGTATTCGACCGCTAGCGGGGTGCTTTTAACCCCCGCTAGCGGGCGAAAAAGGGTTAAAACCACCCGCAAAGCGCGCCGGCGGTATAGCCACGCTGCCCATTCATTTCAATTTGCAGGAGCGGTGGAGAAGCGGTATACACACTCCTCCTCCACTGCTCCAAAGATGTGGCTAGCAGGACTTTTTTTACTGTCCTGCCAGCTCACCGCTCCAGTGTGAAAGCCCCCTGGGCTTTCACATTGAAGACAAAGCAGCGGCTGTTTTAGGGCACTTTACAGGCGCTATTTTTAGTGCCTGAAAAGCGCCCCACTGTGAAAGGGGTATGAGAGAGATGTGCATATATGCGCCCCACACAAAAGCTAACAAATTTTTAAATTTTCTATTTGTCGCCCAAATTTTCTATTTGTCGCCCAAATTTCCGACGCGTTTCGTCCTAGAATGACGTCTTCTAGGACGAAACGCGTCGGAACTCCACTGCAGCCGTGTTTTTATTGAAAAGCGCTTGATCTACTGTACACATGGGAGTTTACTACTTTTTATTAAATTTCTTTTAAAAACGGAATTACGCTATTTGGTCCCTATTTTCCTTTACATGTGTTCAACTATGTTTATGGATGTGTATGGTTGGAGATAATTTACTGCCCAGTACACGAACGGAACGGTTATACTTGAAATCCCCTTGGAGAATGTACTGCTGAGAAATCTACACACAAACATATAAGCTTTTGTGATCCTTCGAATGTATATTCGTTTGGATCCAATAGATCTGGTAAGCGTATATCTCGCTTGGTGAAGGGAATACCACGTGGTGCCTGCATGATCTTTATATGTAAAGAAGGTTGATGGTGATTTCTTGCACACCTGTGGATCAGACACAGATATCACATATAAGAGACTTTGTATCTCTGTTTCTTTGGACTTCTTCTCTGTTTGGATTTTCTTTTGGTTAAAAATGTTTTTACTTACCTGTAATTACTATATATATGTGACTTACAGTAAGATTTTATAGGTCACCCCCTTTTTCTCACGTTGTTAATGTGTAAGAACACATATGCACATGTTTCATATATGAGTATATATTATTTCATTTAAGGATGGTAAAATATGCCTGGTTGTGAGCGCTACACCTTTGTATAGAACCTGGTTTCATAGAAAGCAATGTAAAGTGTCCTTACACAAATAATACTCAAACACATATAAAGTAAAAAAATAAATAAATACAAAGTATAATGGCCCTGGAACCTGATCATCGCTGCGCAAGCTAATCCTAAGTTACCCCATTGAGTTCTATAAGTAATCACTTAAATCGGTTGTAAACTGCTAAAGAAAAAAAGGCATAATGTGCTAGTATGCATCGCATTATAAAATCCACATCTTAGAATGAAGCCCTCTCAACGGTGCCCAGTCACCGTTTAGAGGGCTGACATCTTCTCCCGTCCTTTCTTCCGGGAACCACGGGCTCCGGAGCTGTGAGTGGCCGGTGCCGCGATGCCGTCACTCCCACGCATGTATGTGGGAGACCTCTGTACCGACCAGAAGCTCTGAAGTTCTGGCATTCATCCCACCCCCCTCCCTGTCCTCTCTAGGCTGCAGATGGGCATCAATTAGGCTGCACTGATGGCAATGGTGAGGCTGCTACATTGATGGCAATGGTGAGGCTGCTACATTGATGGCAATGGTGAGGCTGCTGCATTGATGGCAATGGTGAGGCTGCTGCCTTGAGGGCAATGGGGAGGCTGCTACATTGATGGCAATGGAGAGGCTGCTGCATTGATGGCAATGGTGAGGCTGCTACATTGATGGCAATGGTGAGGCTGCTGCATTGATGCCAATGGTGAGGCTGCTGCATTGACAGCAATGGTGAGGCTGCTACATTGATGGCAATGGTGAGACTGCTACATTGATGGCAATGGTGAGGCTGCTACATTGTTGGCAATGGTGAGGCTGCTACATTGTTGGCAATGGTGAGGCTGCTGCATTGATGGCAATGGTGAGGCTGCTACATTGATGGCAATGGTGAAGCTGCTGCATTGATGGCAATGGTGAGGCTTCTATATTGAGGCAATGGTGAGGCTGCTGCATTGATGGCAATGGTGAGGCTGCTACATTGATGGCAATGGTGAGGCTGCTGCATTGATCGCAATGGTGAGGCTGCTGCATTGATGGCAATGGTGAGGCTGCTGTATTGATGGCAATGGTCAGGTTGCTACATTGATGGCAATGGTGAGGCTGCTACATTGATGTGGACTGATGAGGACTGATGAGGCTGCATTGATGGCAATGGTGAGGCTGCTGCATTGATGGCAATGGCGAGGCTGGTGCATTGATGGCAATGGTGAGGCTGCTACATTGATGGCAATGGTGAGGCTGCTACATTGATGGCAATGGTGAAGCTGCTACATTGTTGGCAATGGTGAGGCTGCTGCATTGATGGCAATGGGGAGGCTGCTTTATCGATGGCAATGGTGAGGTTGCTACATTAGGCAATGGTGAGGCTGCTGCATTGATGGCAATGGTGAGGCTGGTACATTGACGGCAATGGTGAGGCTGCTGCATTGATGGCAATGGTGAGGCTGCTGCATTGATGGCAATGGTGAGGCTGCTGCATTGATGGCAATGGTGAGGCTGCTACATTGATGTGGACTGATGAGGCTGCATTGATGCCACTTGTGAGGCTGCAGATGGGCATTGATCAGGCTACATTGATGGCAATGGTGAGGCTGCAGATGGGCACTGACACTTATTTTGCTTCAAAGTTTTTTATTTAAAATGTACAATTTATTTTAGATTTAATTAAACGTTTTTTTTCCTGAAACTTCCCTCTTAAAATGAATGTGCGTGATATACGCCGATAAATATCGTATTCATTTTACCTACGGGTAAATCTTATTATAGGCTTACCTGCAGATAAAAATAACAAAGTGCTTTACAACTGCTTTAAGCAGTGAATGTGACATTTACCAAACAATCACTGCAGGTGTATCTTTCTGGTGTATGTGTTTTCAAAGACAGTGACTGATTCACCTAATTGATTTTTGTGTGAAAGTCACATTCACTACTTTATAAATATGCCCTATGAAACTAATACAATACACCTTCCATAAAAAATAAAAAATAAATTCTCCAAAAACGAAAAACTTTTTTTTGTTTTTAATCAAACATTAAGGTTGATTTACTAAAGGCAAATAGACTGTTCACTTTGCAGGGGAAAATAATGAGATGAAGCTCTGCTGACTTCCAACACTCAACCTCGTGCAAGCAAAACTTTTTTTTTTCTTTGCAAGTGATTGGGTTTCAAAAACTGAAACGTCATCCCATTCACTAAGCTCTGAAGATAATTCCTGTGCAAAGTGCAATTTCTCTTGCAAAGTGAGCAGCCTATTTGCCTTTACTAAATCAACCCCATTACGTAAACAGCCAACTGAGCAAAATTAGGATCTTCTGCTTTGGGGAAACTGCCAGGTTTGCTCATTGTCATTTCTTTAGGTAAATTGGTACATTTGTGGAAAAATCTAATTTGCCATAACTAATTCAATCATCCCTAGGTATTAGGAAAGTTATTCAAGCTTATCAGTGTATAATAGAAAAAAAAAAAAGTAATTTTATTAATGTTGTTAATATTATTATTGTTATTATTGTATTTTTATATGAACTATTAGGATATCTTATGCTATTATTAAAACTAATATTTCATTTTAACCACTTGCTTACTGGGCACTTAAACCCCCCTCCTGCCCAGACCAATTTTTAGCTTTCAGCGCTGATGCACTTTGAATGACAATTGCGCGGTCATACAACACCGTACCCAAATTAAATTTTTATAATTTTTTTCCCACAAATAGAGCTTTCTTTTGGTGGTATTTAATTACAGCTGGGAGTTTTATTTTTTGCTAAACAAAAAAAAAAAATGCAAAATAAAAAAAAATCATGTTTCATAGTTTGTTATAAAATTTTGCAAACAGGTCATTTTTCTCCTTCATTGAAATGCGCTGATGAGGTGGCACTGGTGGGCACTGATAGGCTGCACTGGTGGGCACTGATAGGCTGCACTGGTGGGCACTAATAGGCACAGTTAAGGTGGCACTAATAGGCACAGATAAGGTGGCACCGATAGGCACAGATAAGGCAGTACTGATGGACACAGATAAGGCGGCACTGATGGGCAAAGATGGGCACAGATAAGATGGCACTGATGGGTGGCACTGATGGGTGGCACTGATGGGTGGCACGGATGGGTGGCACAGATGGGTGGCACTAAGGGGCACTGATAGAAACCATTGATAGATGGGACTGATGGGCACTGATAGGTGACACTGATAGGTGGCTCTGATAGGTGGCACTGCTGGGCACTGATGGGCGGCACTGATGGGCACTGATGGGCACTGGTAGATGACACTGATGGGCACGGATATGTGGCACTGGGGTGCAGCACTGTTGTTGAGGCAAATTGTGGGCACTGATAGGTGGCACTGTGGGCACTGATAGGTGGCACTGTGGGCACTGATGGGTGGCACTGACGGGGGGCACTTTTTTAATATGTAGGTGGCACTGGCAGGGGGCAGGTGGGCACTGATGAGCTGGCCATGATTGGGACTAAAGTCCCTCTCACGGCCGCCGGTGATCGGCTTTATTTTTTTTATCCTCGCGCTGTCAGGGCGAGGAGGAAAAATAGCCGATTACCGGCTCTGTTGTGTCACATGATCAGCTTTCATTGGCTGACAGCTGATCACGTGGTAAGGGGTCAGGATTGACCCCTTGCTCCGATCCGTGATCAGGCGAGTCATAGACTCGCTGACCACAGAGCGCACCGTGCGCGCCCCTCAGGGGGCGCGCAGTCCACTCATGCACGGGACGACGTCAATAGACGTAGTCCCGGCAAAGCAGGTCCGCACTGTAGCCGTCATTCGGCTATAGCGCGGATCTCTAGTGGCAAAAAAAATACATTATTGTTATCATTAGTATTAGTATTATTATTATTACTCATTTGTTTTTCTTTGAGCTATAATATTATTAGCAGTATTATTCAAACTAATATTTCATGAAAAATAATGTTCCTTAAAGTTATTTTATTAATGCTAGTCTGTTTATTTTTAGTATTTAAAATATATTTATGGAGCAATATTCAAAAATAGTTTAATTTTAAAAATTATATATTCAAATTATTGTTTAATAATACCATTCTGTTTTCTTTGTTTTTAAACATAATATTATTCGTAGTACTATTCAAATTAATAGTTATTGAAAAATAATGTATCTTAAACTTATTTTAGTAATACTATTCTGCTTATTAATATATAAAATCTATTATTAGGAGTGATACTCAACTACGAACAATACTGTAATGGCCCGTACACGCGGTTGGATCTTCAGACAGAAAATGTTCAATGGGAGCTTTTTGTCAGAAATTCTGACTGTGTATACGCACCATCGGACATTTTCCATCAGAATTTCTGACACACAAAATTTGAGATCCGGATCTCAAATTCTCCAACAACAAAATCCATTGTCGGAAATTCCAATCGTGTGCACACAATTCCAATGCACAAAGTTGCTCAGAATCAAGCAGAAGAGCCGCATTGGCTATTGAACTTAATTTTTCTCGGCTCGTCGTATGTGTTGTACGTCACCGCATTTGCAGTTTCCGACCAACTTTGCGTGAACATGTGTATGCAAGACAAGTTTGAGCCAACATGCGTCGGAAAAAATCCATGAATTTTGTTGTCGGAATGTCAGATCAATGCCTGATTGTGTGTACGGGGCATAATACTAAAATAATAGTATTTTTTTTTAGTAATACTATTCTGCTATTATTTGAAACATAATGTTATTAGTAGTACTATTAAAATAAAAATGTATTAAACAATAATGTGCCTTAAAGTTATTTTATTAATACTACTCTACTCTATTCTGCTACTATTTTATTAATGCCATTCTGCTTATTAATATTTGAAATATATTATTAGGAGCAATACTCAACTACGAACGATACTCTAATGCCCTGTACACACATTCGGACATTCCGACAACAAAAAAACGTCTGATTTTTTCAGACGGATTTTGGCCAAAACTTGTCTTGCATACACACGGTCGCACAAAGTTGTTGGAAAATCCGATGGTTCAGAACGAGGTGACGTAAACCAAGTACGATGGGACTATAAAGAGTCCAGTAGCCAATAGCTTTTGTCTCGTAAATGACTCTGAGTATGCGTGGCACTTTGTGCATCGGAAATGTCTACACACGATCGGAATTTAAACAATTGGATTTTGTTGTGGGAAAATTTTAGATCCTGCTCTCAAACTTTGTGTATCGTATATATATGTATAATATTATTTTTTATTAATACTATTCTGTTATTATTTGAAAAAATAATATTATTAGTAGTACTATTCAAATAAATATTTATTGAACAATAATGTACCTTCAAGTTATTTTATTAATACTATTCTACTCTATTCTACTACTATTTTATTAATACTATTCTGCTTATTAATATTTGAAATATATTATTAGGAGCAATGCACAATTACGAACGATACTTTAATACTAAAATAATAGTATTATGTTTTATTAATACTATTCTGTTATTATTTGAAAAATAATATTATTAGTAGTACTATTCAAATACATATTTATTGATCAATAGGGCCCCTTAACCACTTTCAGACCGGACCATTTTGCTGGCTTAAGACCAGACCACCTTTTGCGATTCGGCATTGCGTCGCTTTAACTGACAATTGCGCGGTCGTGCGACGTGGCTGCCAAACAAAATTGACTTCCTTTTTTTCCCACAAATAGCGCTTTCTTTTGGTGGTATTTGATCACTCCTGAGGTTTTTATTTTTTGCGCTATAAATAAAAATAGAGCGACAATTTTGAGAAAAACACATTATTTTTTACTTGTCATTTATACATCAATCAGTGCTATACAAACGATTCCTGTGTAAATGACACTGGCAGTGAAGGGGTTAACCGGGGGGTGGCAGTGTAGGGGTTAAGTGTTACTAACTGTGAGGGGCTGGGCTTTGTGTTAGTGAACACTAATCTCTACTCCAATCACATGGAGCAGAGATCAGTGTCACTTCTTGCTAGGCAGAATGGGGAGATGCTGTTTACAACGGCATCTCCCCGTTCAGCCGCCCCGTGAGATGATCGCGGGTATCTCCGTGACGATCGAGTCCGCGGGACCCGCGACCGGACTTACCGGTGTCCCGACCGGCACACGAGTGCCGGCGGCGGCGCGCACGCGATGGCAGGACAGCATATAAAAATGGACGTACCTGTACGCCAATATGCCTGCCCGTGCCATTCTGCTGATGTACATCGGCGTGCGTCGGTCGGGAAGTGGTTAAAGATATTTTATTAATACTACTCTACTCTATTCTACTACTATTTTATTAATACTATTCTGCTTATTAATATTTGAAATATATTATTAGGAGCAATACTCAACTACAAATGATACTCTAATAATAAAATAATAGTATTATATTTTAATAATACTATTCTGTTATTATTTGAAAAATAATATTATTAGTAGTACTATTCAAATACATATTTATTGATCAATAGTGCACCTTAAAGTTATTTTATTAATACTATTCTACTCTATTCTACTACTATTTTATTAATACTATTCTATTATATTATTAATACTATTTTATTAATACTATTCTATTCTATTATTAATATTATTCTGCTAATTAATATTTGAAATATATTATTAGGAGTGAAACGCAAACTATATTTAATTTAAAAAAAAATATCCTAACGTTGCTTTTATTAGGATTATCCTGTTGTTATTGTTATTTCTGTTATTATTAGTTGTGCTTAGAGTCATAAAGGTAATATGACAAAAGAAGACAATTACAATAAATACAGTTAATTTGAACATTCTGTTTTGGGGGGCAAATGTTTGACAATGAATAAAAAGTGAGCCAACTACAAACAAATGATTGCAAGCGAATCTTAATCTTATTGGGGAACCGCACATCTTTCACTCCACCATACCCCCGGACAACCTATTCCCCGATGACAGCTCTGCACTTACTAGTCTTAGGCAGGATTTCCTTTTGTCTACGAATGTAAGAATCACATTAGAGAAGGTGGACATATGCCTTCCAGCTGTTGAAATCTTTTTTTTCTGCAACTAAGCACCAATGACAAGCAATGTCTGCAGTCCCAAACAGGACCCTTTTGATCACTACATTAACCAAGCCCAGAGTGTGTGTTCATGTCTATTTTACATGGAATGTGTGAATATTTGCCAAATTGTCTTTGTACACTTAAATCACACAGCGCATTTATTTTCTGTTTACGCTTTGGTGGTGAAATCTGCTCTTAATTGATGCTGAGGTTCCGTACTACGTGAACAATTTATATCCACAATAAATATCCACTTTAACATAAAAAGGCATTCTCCTGACTACATAATGAGGAGCATTATGGGCCTGTTCTAAATTACATTTATTTTGGCAGTTTTACAAATGTTTTTACAATTTTCCTCTTTTGTACATTCTGTTAATAATTTTTACGAGGGCTTTCAATTTTCGGGTTAAACAAATTAATCAAGCAGATCTCTACTACAAATAACTTTTGCCACCTTCCGCCAAACAGTACGAAGCTTCAAAACAGATTGCATTACTTGAATAATAAGAGTTGCAGACTTCCCAGCAACAGTGTATATGTATATTTACTATATCAGTGTCAGCCTTACTTAATATTCATTGGACTGTGGCTTTTTTAATACATAACATTTCTCATTAGCATCAGTTTCGTTTTTCTTTTGGAAGTCAGTGATGACTAGCTGCAAAGGATCAGTTTCCTTGTTATCATTTTATTATAAAGATATGCTTTATTCAATATTTCAGATGTGGTTTAACCAGCCCACCGAGGGTTTGGTTTTTCATTAAGCCATAACAGTAGCACAAAAGGCTTAAGATCATCTGGCCTCTAGGAACTCCTATTGCTGAGGTGTGAATATACGCAGGCCTGGTGTCCTAGGTCTAATGCAGTTTAACCAATTCCCCCCTGCCCACAGTACATTTACTGCGGTACAGGCAGAACTCTGTACACAGATCAGCGATCCGACTGTTTCTTCTCCCTGCAGAGCAGGGAGAAGAAACAGCCAGATCTGTTAGTAAAAGTTCTGTTAGTAAAATCTGCACACATTACACACGTTAGGTCGAAAAAAAGACACAAGTCCATCAAGTCCAACCTATGTGTGTGATTATATGTCAGTATTACCTTGTATAACCCTGTATGTTGTGGTCGTTCAGCTGCTTATCTCAGCCCTTGTACACACGGTCGGAGATTCTGAAGGAATGTGTCCTATCGGACCGTTTTGTCGGATATTCCCACTGTGTGTGGTCTCCATCGGACTGTTTCCATCGGAATATCCGATGGACCAACTTTTCCAACTTGCCGGTATAATTTTCCGACAAAATGCTCCGATCGGACATACTCCGATCATGTGTAGCCTACTCCGATGGACAAAGTGCCACGCATGCTTAGATCAAATTCCTAGTCCAAAGCTATTGGCTGCTAGCCTGAACGTAGTCCCGTCGTAACGAAATAACGTCATCACATTATGTACAATCGGATTTTCCGACAACTTAGTGTATGCAACATCACTTCCGGACCTCTTCCGGAATTAATCCGTCGGATTTGGTTGTCGGAATCTCCGACCATGTGTACAAGGGCTCATAGTTTCTAGAAACTACCGATGCCCCCCGCTGAGACCACCGCCTGTGGAAGGGAATTCCACATCCTTGCGGCTCTTGCAGTAAATAACCCTCTACGTAGTTTAAGGTTAAACCTTTTTTCTTCTAATTTTAATGAGTGGCCACATGTCATGTGGTTACACTTGTTAGGCACACATGTAATCATTTGATTGTCCCTTGATGTTATCCCTTTCCCAGACAGTGTCATTAATACAGTGTACAGTATAATATGTGATGACTGTATTAGTGCCACTATTGATATCAGTGTCAGTTAGTCAGTAGTGCCTCGAACAAATGAGCGGAATGTCCGACAGAACAAGTCAGACGGGAGCTTTTCATCGTATATTCCCATCGTGTGTATGCCCCATCTGACTTTTTACGTGGAAAATTTTGAGACCTAGAAAGAGAACATGTTCTAAATTTTCCAGACGGAGCCAATTCCTATCGGGAAATTGGCTCGTCTGTATGCTGTTCCGATGTACCAAAAATGACGCATGCTCTGAAGCAAGTACGAGATGGAAGCTATTGGCTACTGGCTATTGAACTTCCTTTTTCTTCTAGTCCTGTCGTATGTGTTGTACGTCACCGCATTCTAGACCGTTCTAGACTGATGTGACCGTGTGTATGCAAGACAGCTTCAGCGGAATTCTGTCGGAGAGACCTTCAGAGTTTATTCTGACGGAAAAAACGCTTGTGTGTACACGGCATCAGTGTATCACTCAGCGGCGGCTGGTGCTCGGTAAACCAACTCAGCAAATGCAACACCCCCGGCAGAAGACAAGCTCGCCCCTTCCCTCCCCGAGACTTGGAATTAGATGGATCCGCACCCCAGGCCACGAGGGCCTCTGGGGTTGGTCAGGAGGACCAGGACCAAACAGACAGAAAGATCAAATACCACCAAAAGCTCTATTTGGATGGAAAAATTAAACAAATTTTATTTTTAGTACGGTGTAGCAATTGCCAGTTAAAGTAGCGCAGTGCTGACTAGGAAAAAAATTCTCTGGTCATGAAGGGGTAAAACCGTCTGTAGGTCAAGTAGTTAAAGCGAATCTGCGGCATGGCTTTGGACATTCAAGTAAAGTATTTATACATTCTTAACAGACTTCCATAGCCGTAGATACTGTGGAACAAATCATTTTTAAATTTCAAAAGTGCTGAAATTGTAAAAGTCATTGCTTCAGCAGCTCTGTCTATTTATGAATGATCTGTGCCCCCCTCACCTCCTTATCTCTCCAAATCTGATCCTTTCCTGTATCCTTTCTTTCAATACAGTAACATCGTCATACCAAGCAACAGGCCCATGAATGCTCCATTATTTCCTGTAGATTACATTTGTTTTGAAGTTCTTTCAGGTTTGTTCTGTTCTAATGGTACAAATAGCAATGAAGAAGGCAGCTACCAATCAGGTTTTAGCTTACTGTTATATGGCACTGGTAGTGATTGTTTGTGCCACTGGGAAAAATTATTCCAATAAACGTATATATTTAACAAGCAGCAATTTTATGGATTCTAGTTACTCTTTTGCAAAATGAAAGATGACCTATCTGAAGGTAAAGCAGACAACTACTATAGCAAAGGGTGATTAAAGGCTAAAGAGAGAATGATTGTGCACAGTCAATCGCAGGCCTGGAGAGGAAAACTTGAGGTCAGGGTCAACTAAATCTGGCAGCCTGCTGAAGAGATCAGATGATTCCTCCCTATAAGGCCCTCAGAGATAAATGGGTTGCCACTTGTCATCCAACATGAAGAAATACTATTGGAACAGTGATAAGCCCGTAGCCTACTGAGGTCTTGTCTATTGACTGCGGAAGCATTCTTCGTGGAGCTTTGGGAAGAATGTTGCCTTGGAAAGTATGGTACCCATCTACTGCTGCCATGCACACCCAAATCAGAACATCAGTACATAAAGAGTTAATTACATAAGTACGCATTCTAGAATCATGGATTTGGTTTCCTTAAGAAAACCCCAGGAATAATATACCAGCTGAAGCTCGTTTTGGGGTTTATATATCCATATGTTTGTTAATTTCTGTATTTTTTGCCTGAAACTCCTCCCTGTTCTAATGAAAATGTATCTGTTTTTTATAGCAGAGAATTTGCTTCTGTTTAGATAGAGAAACTATGGGAAGATCTTGTGCATGTACCACAATTTATCGTTAGGTCTTTTGTGATCTCAAGGATCATTAGCTCATGTGGTAGCTGCATTTTTTGGTGAAACACTAAAACCCAATTTTAGTTTAAACTTTTAAAGCATGGGTATCCAACTTGCAGCCCTCCAGCTGTTGTGAAATTAAAAGTTCCATCATGCCTCTGCCTTTGGGAGTCATGCTTGCAACTGTCAGCCTTGCAATGCCTCATAGGACTGTCCTTGCGATGCCTCATGGGTCCTGTAGTTCTGCAACAGCTGGAGGGCCACAGGTTGGACACCCATGTTTTAAAGGCATGGCAGGCCTTTTTTTAGGCAAAAGTGAATGAAAAGATTCCAATATAAATTCCCACGCAGGGAATTTTCAATCACTGAAACTATTGAGCCACCTGGCTCACTTGTTAGCAGCATTGCTGCTCCCTTTGGTCCCAAAGATCATGGATTCTTCAAGTTCACTCACTGCAGAGGCCCTTTCCTGGCTTCTAAATAAGGTTCTTCAGTCCCCCTAAACTTGCTTACTCTTCCAGAGAATTCCAGATTCCCCCCAGTCCCCTGGACCCACTAGCCACCCCAGCTTTTTTGGTCTCCCAAACCCATGTAGCTGTCCTGATTTTCACAGTCCAGTGACAAGGATTCCCCCAACAAGGGATGCAGTCTGCAGTAGGAACACCCAGCTCTCCTGACAGGGATCTGTCTCCAAATAGCAGCAATTGCCCTGAGCTATTCTGAAGCCGCGTACACACGGGCGGACTGTCTGTCCAACTTAGTCCGCTGAAAAACATTTCAGCGGACAGTCCGCTTGTGTGTGGGCTTCAGCGGACTTTTTCAGCGGACAGTCTGGCGGACTAAGTATTTCGGAATTTCCGTAATATTGTCCGTCCAACTTTGGTTTCAGCGGACAGTCCGCTCGTGAGTAGGCAAGTTGGACGGACTAAGTATGGCGCATGCTCAGAAAGGATTTACACGGCCGAAGGTTGCATTGCAGTGTATTGGACGTCGTATTTCTAGCCCCGTCGTACGTGCTGTACACGTCATCGCGCAAGCTTTCAACGGACTGTCTGTTCATCGTGTGTGGTCAAGTCCGTTCATTCAAAAGTAGGACGGACTGTCCGTCGGATTGTCTGACGGACTTAGTTGGCCAGACAGTCCGCCCGTGTGTACGCGGCTTCAGACTTGGTTTATATCCAATCTATACATCTGTGTACTCACACAGACTGCAAGCAACCAACTAAACCTGGACACATGATTGAAGGTTTCATCCCTCCCAAGACATTTTGGAACCTTCAAGCTCCAGGCCAAACCCAGAGAAAACTTACAACATAGTTGTCTCCACTTGCAATAAACAAGCCAATGCTTCTCAAACTGCAACTTTGACAGTTCTGTGCAGTGGCATAACTTGAAACTTCAGGCCCTGGTACAAGAAACCATGAAGGGCCCCCTTCCTTCAAGTCTGGTGGTGGAATGCCAGGGCCTGGATGCAAGTGAGACCTTTGTGACCCTGGTAGTTCCATCACTGTTGTCAGTAGTTTTTTGTTTTTTTTTGCTATTTTTTATTTTATTTTATTTTTTACCATTTGTTTTTACAAAATGTTTAAAAGTTAAGCCACGTTGGGGTGCTTTGGTGAAATGTCAGTGGTCTAAACAGACCTCTTATGTTCCACCTTTGAGATAGAGAAAGAAGATTGAGGACACAGTTCTCAATCGCCTTCTCTGCAGCCTCAGCTGTACTGAATGAATGAACAGCAATAGCTCTGCACAGAGCCTCCGGTTCATTCACAAACTGAAGCATAGTACTATTCAGTTATGAATGGACAGATCACTGACTGTATTCATTCAGACAAGTAAGGAACCGGTAAATTACACGTTTACCATCCCTTTGCCGTTATCCATACTAAATGATCCCTTGTAGCAGCTGAGGGAAGAGGGGAGGGAGGATGCAGCCAGCGGGAGAGGTGAAGGGGGACCCGGCAGAGGGGGACAAGGGAGGCAGCCAGGAAAGAGCACAGGGGGGCAGCAGAAAATAGCTGGATAGGTAGAGTGGATGGGGTGGCTGCATATAGAGGAACAGATCTCTTAATTTCCCACCTGTAGCTGCTTAATGCCTGTGGGAGGAGAGGAGGAGAAGTGGGTATTCAGCGGCTGCAGAAGAAAACTTGAGAGATTGGTTCTTCTACATGCAGTTGACCTCACCTTTCCTCCTTTATAGGTGCCGGGGGGGGGGGGCGCACAAGCCCCCTGCAGCAGGGGCCCGGGTTGCAATTGTGACTTTGACCCCATTAGGTATGCTCCTGGTTCTGTGCCATTTTCATATCCATTTCCAGTAATTCCATATTGAATCTCACACGATGGCAGGGCACTGTCACACTTTATATGATTCTTCCTTCATAAGTGCATGAAATTTGAAAAGCTAGCTGTTTGGAGTGCTGCCTATTCGTTATTTGGAGTGTACTAATAGAGAACATACTGAATACTGGTAAAGCTCTATTTCTCTCTTGTAGCATCCCCTTGATCCTTATGTTACAATCCTATAGCTTGTGCGCCAAGTAACCACAGTCCTATGGCGGGTGGGTACATTGATATGTATAGTTTGTTAGAATGTGCACAATCATATGGTGGGTTAGCACATTGTATTGATAGTTCGCTAGTTTCCTAGGGTGATCACAGTCCTATAGTGAATGGGCACTTTGCTATGGATAGTTTACTAGTTTGAGTACAGTTGTATGGCAGGTGGGCATATTGTCAGGTCCCTAGTCCAAAGAATTATTTCCTTATACTTTTGCACTCTCCCTCACAAGTAGGTAGGTTCCTGCCCCTGACCATTCTTTTTTAAAAGGTTCCCTCATCCAAGATGGCCACTGAAGTCTCTCGAGAGTTCAGTGTCCAGTTAGACCACTTCTCATCTTGAGGCACTGTATGGAATCCCTAAAGGTTCAGTTCCCTATGAGACCCCCCTTCCCTCTGTAATAATGGGCCACCTACAGGCAGGAAGGCTAATTGCACTTGCCTACAGTTTTGCAAAATCTTCAATATAAACTAGTTTACTTTATTGTTTGTGTAACATAATGTTAATTCTCATATAATTATCCTGCAGACAGAAGACCAATAGATACTTTGTGACAATAATATAAACCACAAGAGTTTTTAAATGATTAGACAGCGCCACAGGAAGTGACACCCTAAATGAGGTCACATCACTTCTTCACACTGGTTTTGCAAGAAAAGATCCATACTATTAGATCAGTGTTTACTATGGTGATAGTTGATTTATTCCAGAAATTGAAGGATGTTTGTTCAGTCTGTCATCTCTTGCGTAGACATTTAGTTACAGTATTACTACTAAATCAGAGAGCATGTAAATCTCTGAGACCATTGTACGGTCCCCAGCTAACCTCACCACTGAGGATTTTGATGTAATCCAAACACAGCTTGTCTCCTTCCTAAAGAAAGAATGCATTATAAGCCATTGTACTAATCATCCTACTCATTTGTTTTGAAATGTATTTACCTAAGTGCTTCCTTGGACGTCTGATGAAAAGTCTATTCCACACCTCCAATGATGGAGCCTATCGCACCTTGCAAGCTTTCCGTGCCAACTTGGGTGTCAAAAAGAGTTCATCAAATCTATTAAGAAAACATTGCCAGAATTCGTGCCCTGACATATTACACGCCAAGTGAGCGGCAGACATCAGGCAATGTGTTGGGCTTAATAGATGTGTTTGAGTAAAATCTCTTAAACTATGTTTTTTTTTGTGTAGTTCTTAGACTTGACTCTTAACTGCAGAAAATATTACTGTAGTAATGATTAAAGGTATAGTTCACCTTTACCACAAACCTGCCTATGCAGGTATGGGATGTCTGTAGATTAAAGCAAACTGTGAAGCTTTCACCAAAGTGAGATAATGCCCTTGCTATAGGTGTAGGCCATTTATGTACCTCCTGGAGGTCAAGTTCCTCCACCCCAAACTCGCTCATCCATGTCTTTATGGACCTTGCTTTGTGCACTGGTGTGCAGTCATGTTGGAACAGGAAGGGACCATCCCCAAACTGTTCCCACAAAGTTGGGAGCATGAAATTGTCCAAAATGTCTTATTATGCTGATGCCCTAAGAGTTCCCTTGGAACTAAGAGGCCAAGCCCTACCCCTAAAAAACAACCCCACACCATAATCTTCACTCCATCAAATGATTTGGAGCAGTGTACAAGCAAGATCCATGAAGACAAGGATGAGAGAGTTTTGGAATTGAGGAACTTGACTGGCCTGCACAGAGTCCTAACCTCAATCTGATAGAACAGGTTTGGGATGAATTAGAGTGGAGACTGCAAGCCAGGCCTTCTCGTCCACCTCAGTGCTTGACCTCACAAATGCACTTCTGGATGAATGGTCAAACATTCCCATAGACACACTCCTAAACCTTGTGGACAGCCTTCCCAGAAGAGTTGAAGCTGCAAAGGGTGGGCCAACTCAATATTGAACCTTACGGAGAATGGGATGCCATTAAAGTTCATGTGCGTGTAAAGGCAGGGCACCTATAGCAAGAGCAATATTCAACTTTGGTCAAAGCTGCACAGTTTGTTTTTACCTACATATGCCCCTTACCTGCATAGGCAATGTTTTGGTAAAGGTGAACTATGCCTTTAACCCTTTTGCTGACAGTGAGGTAAGGCATACATCAACACAGAACTATTTCCAACTGGCCAGGACAGTATGCCTTACGTCGCTTGCATGTAGGGCCAGAATACAATACAGTCTATTGGAGCTGCAGCTCCAGGCCCCTACCTTGATATAGGCCCAGCTGCCAAAAAGAACAGACCATGCACAGAAAGCAATAGATTGACAGGGATGGATGGGATGTATAGTACAATTGTATTTTCGCATGAATGCGTGCACACGTACGTAAGAATTCTTCTAGTTTTTTTTTTATCGATTGTGATGTACGTGCATAAAATTCTGTCCTAATACAGCTTTTTTGTATTTTTTTGAACTGATTTATTTGCAGTACAAGTTTATGTTCCTTAGTGTACAGGATCATTAAAAATAATGTCATTAAGGTCGGCAAAAAATATGCATGAATGCCTAAAAAACTTTTTTAGTGGTCCAAGTGCATGAGCCCTTTTTTTCTGCTTTCTACTTAGCCTGAAAAAGTCAACTATTCAGCCATCCCTTCCAATGACCTCTAAAGCCGCGTACACACGGGCGGATTGCATGGCCTACTTAGTCCGTCATACAATCCGACGGACAGTCCGTCATACTTTCGAATGAACGGACTTGACCACACACGGATGCACAAACAGTCCGTCGAAAGCTTGCGCGATGACGTGTACAGCACGTACGACGGGACTAGAAATAGGAAGTCCAATACACAGCAATGCAACCTTCCGCCGTGTAAATCCTTTCTGAGCATGCGCCATTCTTAATCCGTCGAACTAGCCTACTCACGAGCGGATTGTCCGCTGAAACCAAAGTATGACGGACAATATTACGGAAATTCCAAAATACTTAGTACGCCAGACTGCACGCTAAAAAAGTCAGCTGAAGCCCACACACGAGCGGACTGTCCGCTGAAATGTGTTTCGACGGACTAAGTTGGCCATACAGTCCGCCCGTGTGTACGCGGCTTAAGCTAATATATTACATTTTTGTTGTTGGGTCTTATTTGTATTTTATTTAGTCCAGGTTACATAATTGTAGCTTATATACATTATATATATTACAGAAAATGAAACATGAATTTAATAGAGGGGGGCGTTTTCTATCATTGCTAAAAAAACACAAAGTCATGGTGGCCACCAGTTTATGGGCTAATTGAGACGCCTTGGCTTTGCTACCATAGAGAATGCAGACAACAGAGGTAGAATATTGCACTCTTTTGTACATTGATTGGTTACGTCCAACATAAGACTTAGAACGTAAAGCTGGTCTCTTGGGTCGGGTCAATTCTGGAAAAAAAAAAATCCTCTGTCTCACAAATTGCTCAGTAGTTAACTTGAATTCCATTTGTTAATTTTGTAAACAGGGCTGTTTCCATTTCTCAGTGACGTGAGGCTGACAATATGCCTCTAATCCTGTCAAGGAGGAAGGATTGGGTTACATGCAGCTCTAGGACACTTCTTAAATCTATCATTACCTCGAGGGTTTTGGTGAAAAGCCATTGTCAAAAGGAAATATTATGAAAACTTGGCCTTAGGGCAAATCATCTGTCTTTTTCTTACTTCTATCCCTGTTTTAACTTTTAATGTGAATACCATGCAGTTGTTAATAAAAGATAAATAAGTATAAAATAAGAAATATCTGATAACTTTACTGACCGTGATCTTTTTAATAACCACTTGCCAACCGCAATAAATACAGTATATATACGGTGCAGTTTGCAAGTGGTTTATCAGGGTTATGGCTGAAGCTATCAGCCATAAAGACAGTATTTTTTTATTTATTTTTTTCAGCTGGCAGCTGGCTTTCTAAAAAAAAGTGGTCCTAGTGGCTCATTTACTGCTGGATCACTTTCTGAAACAGAGGGCGAGGACCTCCCCCTCCTCACACCGCTCGCCTGTGTTTCTTGTGCGTACCGTTTTCATTGGCACGCCAGAGAAATTATCCATTGGACGGCCAGCTGGTCAAAGAAACTACCAAAGACCAGATCATCTCTGATGGCCTCTATTGCCTTGGTGGATCTTTTGCTTTTAAAGGTAAAGAAGAGATTTTTGGGTCTTTTTGACCACAGATTTCTCCATAAAGAGGACCTGTCATCCTTATTTCCATGATAAGGGATGCTTATATATCTTGTAATAGGAATAAAAGTGATGAAAATAAAAATGAAAGGGTCAGTGTAAAAATAAAAATGAAAGTAAATAAGAAAAAAAATTGAAAGCGCCCCATCCCTACATGCCCGCACGCAGAAGCCAACGCATAGGTAAGTCACGCTTGCATACCTAAACAGTGTTTGCATCACACATGTGAGATATCGCTGCAAAGTTAGAGCGAGATCAATAATTCTAGTGCTAGACCTCCTCTGTAACTCTAAACAGGTAACCTGTAAAAAAAATTGAAAGCGCCACCTATGGAGATTTTTAAGTACCGTCGTTTGTCGCCATTCTGCGAGTGTGCACAATTTTCAAAGTGTGACATGTTAGATATCTACTTACTTGACATAACCTCATCTTTCATCATTTAAAAAAAATGCAGTTTATAAAGTGCATTTTTAAAACATTGTACAAATACCGTGTGACATATACATATATATATATATATATATATACCACCAGTTATAGCCAGTGGCATTGATCACTGTATTCTGCTGGTGGGGAGGTCCCCCTGCTGTCAGAATACAATAGCTCAAAGATTTTATGCAAATTTCAACTTTCTTTCTTCCCATCCCTACATTACAGAATTTAGGCCTGCTGATTGGCCATTCAGGCACCAAGCACTGCATTATGGTGGAGGAAGAAGTGTGCCTTGTGTTTCTCCATACCTGAAATACCAGAACTTTCTTGGGGTTTTCAGTAGCTGGTCCAACCAGTAAGTAACCATGAGGAAGACTGCCTTATGTTTCGGCACATCCGTATTATTTGCAGCATAATTGTTAATCCGCCCATAAGTTGCTCTCAGTAACAGCACTAGACATGGGCAGAACGAAAAACAGAATATAACCATCTTCTGAAAATCGAATAGAAAAGAATAGAATACAAAAGAATAGAATTTTTTTTTTAAAAAATAGAATAGAATAGAAAGAATATAACCATTTCCCAAAATGCAAATAGAATCAATTTGAATTTGAATAGAATGGAAAAGCATAGATTAGAATAGAATAGAAAATACCATAATAGTATAGAAAAAAACAACAGAATAGAATAGAACAAAATAAAAAGAATATAACCATCTTCCTATTCTAATCTATTGTTTTCTATTCTATTCAAATTTGAATTGATTCTATTTGAATTTCTGGGAAATAGTTATATTATTTCTATTCTGTTCCATTCTATTTTTTTATTCTATTCTTTATATTTTTGTTTATTCTATTCTATCCTTTTCTATCCTATTATTTTCTATTCTATTCTTTGCAATTCTATTCTATTCTATTTTTTTCTATTCAAAATTCGAATTTCGTAACATGGTTATATTCGTTCTATTCTGTTGTTGTTTTTCTTCTATATTATTCTTTTAGTTTCTATTCTATTCTAATATATAATTTCTATTCTTCTAAAATTCAAATTGATTCTATTTGAATTTTGCTATTCTATTCCATTCTATTGTTTTTTGAATTTATATTCTTTTTTTATTCAATTATAGTCTATTCTATTCTACTCCTTTTTCTATTTTATTATTTTCTTCGGTATTCAAATTCAAATGTATTTTATTTTAAATTAGAATTTCAAAAGATGGTTATATTATTTCTATTTTATTCTATTTTTTTATTCTACTCTATTATTTTCTATTCTATTTTATTCTCTTTAGAAATTGGAAAACAAATTGAAAACTATTTGAATTTGAAACTTTTAAATTGATGCAAAAAACTATTTGAATAAATTCGAATTTGACTTTTGTCTGTTTTTTTTTTTTTTCATTATTTCAGATTCGTTTAAAATCGGATTGATTCTGTTTGAATTTTGGGAAATGGTTATATTCGTCTATTCTTTTCTATTCCATTATAGTCTATTCTATTCTGTTCTTTCTTTTTCTTTTCTATTCTTTTCTTTGGTATTCAAATTCAATTTTATTTTATTTGAAATTTGAATTTCAAAAGATGGTTATATTCTTTCTATTTTATTCTATTTTTTTTATTCTACTCAATTTTTTTTCTATTCCATTTTTATTCTTTTTGGAAATTGGAAAACAAATTGAAAAATATTCGAATTTGAAACGTTTAAATTGATGCGAAAACTATTTGAATAAATTCAAATTTAGTCTATTCTGTTCTACTCTTTCTTTTTCTATTCTATTCTTTTCTTCGGTATTCAAATTAAGTTTTATTTTATTTGAAATTCGAATTTCAAAAGATGGTTATATTCTATTTTATTCTATTTTTTCTATTCGATTCCTTTATTTCCTATTCTATTCTATTTTCTTTGGAAATTGGAAAACAAATTGAAAACTATTTGAATTTGAAACAGTTTCGAATTCAAAAACTATTTTAAATTGATGCGAAAACTATTTGAATAAATTCGAATTTGACTTTAGTCCGATTTTTTTTTCTATTATTTCAGATTAGTTTAAATTCAGTACTATTGTTATTAAAAAATTCGGATACATCCAAATTTTCAAAAACGGAAAATCTGTCTGAAAACGAACTTCACATGTCTAAACAGCGCTTGGCATCTTTCCTTTCTCTTAGTTTGCATGTACAATTTTATATTTTCAATAACAGAATTTCTCGGTTTTATAAACCTAGATTGATGTGGCTGAAGTCAAAAGTGTACTTGAGATCATTTACTAAGCAAACACAGTAGTGTGGTTAAGCCCAATTGTCTAACTTGTGTACTTTGTAGAGCACACACGGCCTCAAAGAGGTTCTTTCTTCAAAGAGTCATTTCATGGTTCAATGCGGAGTCTTTCTGTGCAGTCATTGCAATCACTGGACAATTGATGTTGTTAGTAAAACTCACATGGGATGCAAATGTCAAAAAGTCAGATCAAAGGACGGAAATTCACCGCTTGATTGTTCAAATCACATCATACGCCCCAGATTTCACCCCAGCGTAATACTTACTTCACCACACATCCATACCTCTTTCAGCATACAAAAGATCCCTCACCTTACACCTCATTAATGCTGCCAATCCATGTGTACCAGTCCACCGGAGGAGCACCGATTTCTGAATGGTTCCTACGTGTGGCGAAAACAGCTGATATGGAAAACCTTATCCACCAAGCCAAAGAAAATCCAACAAAGTATAGGGAAACCTGGGCATGCTGGATACACTTTAGGGAATCTACAGATGCTAACAATCTAACTACTAATACATCATCACCCAATTAAGGGAGAACAATCATAGACTTCTTAAAGACACTTAGGTTCTCCGTCACCCCCACCCTCCTATCTACCCCCCCACCCGGCCAAGTCACCCACCACCACTTATGCCCTGTACACATGGTCAGACTTTCCGACTGAAAATTTGCGATCGGATTGTGTTGTCGGAAATTGTGATCGTGTGTGGGCTCCATCTGACTTTTTCTGTCGGAATTTCCGACACACAATGTTTGAGATCTGGATCTAAAATTTTCTGACAACAAAATCCGATCATGTGAAGAAAATTCCGACGCACAAAGTGCCACGCATGCTCAGAAAAAATGACAAGACGAAAGCTGAATTGGCTACTGGCCCGTTTATAGTCCCGTCGTACGTGTTGTACATCACCTCGTTCTGAACGATCGGATTTTCCCGACAACTTTGTGCGACCGAGTGTATGCAAGACAAGTTTGGTCCAAAATCCGTCTGAAAAAATCTGATGGGGGCATAAGGCGACCTGATATTCATATCAGAATCCTGAAGTACAGCCTTTACTGGCTCACTCATGCGGAAAGATACCCCTGAAAAGGCCACCAGAGGTCTAGACAGACCCTCATGTGGGAAACACACAGTTATGATAGGGCTCATTTACACCTCTCTGAATCCAATCAGAACAGTGGGTGCTTTTGGCCTCCACCCACTCACAGTTAGATCCCCTTAGGGGTGAATGGGTTTTGAGGTGGCTTCTTTCGGTTTACACCTACCTCGCAATCGGAGCCCCACTCACACAAACACCCCAACCCCCCACACAGTGCCGGGACAAGGTCATCCAGCGCCCAGGGCAAAGATGCCAAACTGCGCCCCACCCTTTCCCTTGGGGCTAGGGTCAGGGTGCCATCTACCCCTGAAATAAACCATTGCGCCAGGAGCAGCCGCCCCTCCTGCCCACCTCTTGTCCCGGCCCTGCCCCCACAAGGTAGACACTCGGAACACACCACAAATCCATCCATAAAAAATAGAATACCCCTGCAGTGGAATGGACATATCTAGATACAAAGGTTTAGGTGTAACCATCATCTCAGAAAGACAGTCAGAAGACGATTACCAATGTTCCGGATATTGTTTATGTCTTACTTTGTATCCTGCCGATTGTTCTTTGTAATCTTTCTTGTGACCTCTGTTAACCTGAAAACTTTAATAAAAATTTCTTGGAAAAAAAAAAGAAAGTCAGATAAAAGAACAGCCTCCCTCCACATCTAAAATAAAACTATGGTCATGCTCTTGTGAATGTCTGCCCACTGTTGGGTTAATTTTCCTCCATAACACGAAGGAAAGCAAATGTTGGGCTGCTTTTCTCTTCAACAGGTAGACCAGTGATTCTCAACCAGGGTTCCTCCAGAGGTTGCTAGGGGTTCCTTCAGCATTGGGCAATTCCTGCCTCTCGGATAAGTTCCCACCGACACTATTGATATTTTTAGCTATCTGTAAGGAGGGAATTCTTCCCAATGACCACAAGTGTAAGGACCATTCTTCCCACTGACCACAAGTGTAAGGACCATTCTTCCCAATGACCACAAGTGTAAGGACCATTCTTCCCAATGACCACAAGTATAAGGACCATTATTCCCAATGACCACAAGTGTAAGGACCATTCTTCCCAATGACCACAAGTGTAAGGACCATTCTTCCCACTGACCACAAGTGTAAGGACCATTCTTCCCACTGACCATCACACTAATGTATCATGAGTTGTATATTTCAAATTTTTAGCAGGGGTTCCCCGAGACTGGAGAACTATTTCAAGGGTTCCTCTGTGTTGAAAAGGTTGAGAAAGGCTGAGGTAGACACTTATAGGAAGAACTGTCAGTCAGCTATCTTTAATGATGGTCGGTCATATGCTTGGCAGTTTGGATGGAAAATTTGGAGCTTTCTATCATCTTTCAGTCCCAGCTATTTTTCCACCCACATTTTAATTTGCTTCCCAGTGCCAAACAACCGAAATAGGTCAAAACCACTGTGGTGCCAGTCGAAAAGGCATTTTTGATTGCATTCCAAGCCAGATATAATTATGTGAACGTTACAAACTGTAAAATGATTGAAACCATGAGTGGGCAGATTGATGTCGTTGAAAGCTGATGGAAAGCAACACAATTTTCAAGTGCCAACACAAGAAAATGATCCAGCAATCCCAGATACAAACTTTCAACCAGATTTCAACCGAAAGAACAAAAGCTAAACAAATGAAGAAAGTCGTTCATTTCTCATTTTGTGGTGTTGATAGAAACGGTTGGTGATATTCAGTAATTGGTTGGGTTTTTTTTGTTTTTTTTTTTGCTTAGATTATAACTCCTCGGTAAAGCTGGCCATACAAGTTAATAAAGTGATAATAAAGGATATGTAAAGGTTCATTTTAAAAACAAAACAAAACAAAAAAACATGTCCTACTTACCTCCTCTGAAGAGAGAAAGAACGAAAAGTGTGCTTGTTTCTCTGGGTGCCACATCCAAGAATACAAAATGAAAAAGTGAAACAATTCCCCTTGGTGGACTTTTAAGGCAACCGGAGAAACTGAGTAATGGTCTTTCACAATAATATAATTACAGTAAATTTTATTAAAGAACACACATGATTAAAAAATATACACATATGAAACAATGATGAACTGAACGCAATCAGTAGGTAGTGCCATGACAAAGAGTCGTCATATTAAAACCTCCTTACGTTTTGGGGTGAAGTGCATTCCTTCTTCAGGAGTGCAAAAAGAGGGAGGGAACTCATCTAGAGCATAGATATATAACCTAATGAAACGCTGAAAATCAACCTACTCATGTAAGTGAACCATGTTTGAAAGTCTAACATTTATTTTATGTATACCACATGGATGAATGTTTTATCTTTTCAAAGTCACTAATTACATGTAATATATCTATACTCTAGATGAGTTCCCTCCCTCTTTTTGCACCCCTGAAGAAGGAATGCACTTTGTCCTGAAACACGTTGGGTGTAAGGAGGTTTTAATATGACGACTCTTTGTCATGGCACTGCTTACTGACTGCGTTCAGTTCATCAATGTTTCATATGTGTATATTTTTTAATCATGTGTGTTCTTTAATAAAATTTACTGTTATTATATTATTGTGACAGACCCTTACTCAGTTTCTCCGGTTGCCTTAAAAATCCACTAAGGGGAATTTTTTTCACTTTTACTTACCTCCTCTGTGCAGTTGGTTTTGCACAGAGTGGCCCCGATCCTCCTCTTCTGGGGTCCCTCATCGGCGCTCCTGGCTCCTCCTCTTCTCGACCGCCCCATAGGAGAGCCGCTCTCCCTCGGGGCACTCATGCGGGCACGCTCCCGTATCCTGCTGCAGCGTCTATAGATACAGACAGCAGGACCTGGTCCCAACCCCGGCTCCCATGTCTTTGGATTTGATTGACAGCAGCGGGAGCCAATGGCTGCACTGCTTTCAGTGTATCCAATCAGGACCCGAGACACCGGCTGGAGCTGGTGTGCTTGTCCCCCTCACTGGAAAGACCAGGTTCAGGTAAGTAAAAGGGGAGGACCAATCAGATCACTTTCCAATAATGGTAAAAAGAACAAAAAGGCGGTGTGTCATAATCCAGCTCAGCTCTACGTGTTGCGCGTATTCAACAGGTGCTTCCTCAGGAGCTCATGGCGTATTCTATGAACAGAAATTTAGCAATTTTCATAGAATACAGCATAAGTTCCTGAAGAAGCGTCTGTTAAATATGTGCAACACGTAGAGCTGAGCTGGATTATGACACATCGCCTTTTTGTTCTTTTTACCATTATTGGAAAGTGATCTGATTGGTGATTACTAGTATATATGTATATAGGTGGTGTGCTGTTTCTGCTTAGTGGCAATTTTTGTGAATACTTGATGAAATTTATGTCCCAATGTTGCATTTTGTAATAAATATTCTCTTTTTTAATCTATACCTGTGTTATGCCTATAAAGTTCATCATCCACCAATTATTTTTTTTATCTCTTCACTATCCTACTATGGTTTTGAATTTCCTCTGTTCTGATTATTTTCTTAAACCTTTCCAAAAAAAAAAAAATAAAAAAAAAAAAAAAAATATATATATATATATATATATATATATATATATATATATATCAGTGTTGTTAAAACCTGTTACATATACCCCTGTATGAAAATCATGTACTTAGGGTATTGTAGATATTTAATTAAACAACACTTTCTAGCTATGTATCATAAACAAACCAAATACACTGTAAATAATGGTATATACACTCACTGCCCACTTTATTAGGTACACCTTGCTAGTACCGGGTTGGACCCCCTTTTGCCTTCAGAACTGCCTTCATTCTTCGTGGAATAGGTTCAACAAGGTGTTTGAAACATTCCTCAGAGATTTTGGTCCATATTGACAGGATGGCATCATGCAGTTGCTGCAGATTTGTCAGCTGCACATCCATCATGAAAATCTCCCATTCCACCACATCCCAATTGTGCTCTATTAGATTGAGATCTGGTGACTGTGGAGGCCATTGGAGTACAGTGACCTCATTATCACGTTCAAGAAACCAGTGGTAAGATGATTTGAGCTTTGTGACATGGTGCATTATCGTGTTGGAAGGATGGTCATCAACAATACTCAGGTAGGCCGTGGCGTTTAACCACGTGCCTACGGGGCACTTTCACCCCCCCTCCTGCCCAGGCCAATTTTCAGATTTTAGCGCTGTCGCACTTTGAATGACAATTGCGCAGTCATTCAACACTGTCCGAATTAATTTTTTATCATTTTCTTCACACAAATAGAGCTTTCTTTTGGTGGTATTTAACCAGTTCCCGACAGGCGCACGCCGATGTACGTCGGCAGAATGGCACGGGCAGGCATATTGGCGTACAAGTACGTCCATTTTTATATACCGCCGTGCCGGTCGGGACCCCCATGAGTCCGGTCACAGGTCCCGCGGACTCTATCGCCGCGGGGATACCCGCGATCGCCTCACGGGGAGGCTGAACGGGGAGATGCCGTTGTAAACAGCATCTCCCTGTTCTGTCTTGCAACAAATGACGCTGATCTCTGCTCCATGTGATTGGAGCAGAGATCAGTGTTCACTAACACGAAGCCCAGCCCCCCCACAGTTAGTAACACGCCCCTAGGAACACTTAACCCCTACACTGCCACCCCCTGGTTAACCCCTTCACTGCCAGAGTCATTTACACAGGAATCACTGCATTTGTATAGCACTGATTGCTGTATAAATGACAATGGTCCCAAAAATGTGTCAAAAATTTCCGATGTGTCCGCCATAATGTCGCAGTCACAATAAAAATCCCTGATCGCTGCCATTACTAGTAAAAAATAAAATTATTAATAAAAATGCCATAAAACTATCCCCTATTTTGTAAACGCTATAACTTTTGCGCAATCCAAACAATAATCACTTATTGCGAATTTTTTTTTACCAAAAATATGTAGAAGAATACGTATCGGCCTAAACTGAGGAAAAAAATGTTTTTTTATATATTTTTGGGGGATATTTGGGGGATATTTATTAGAACAAAAAGTAAACAATGATGCATTTTTTTCAAAATTGTTGCTCTATTTTTGTAAAAAATAAAAACCGCAGGGGTGATCAAATACCACCAAAAGAAAGCTCTATTTCTGGGGGAAAAAAGGACATCAATTTTGTTTGGGAGTCACGTCGCATGACCGCGCAATTGTCAGTTAAAGCGACGCAGTGCCGAATCGCAAAAAGTGGTCTGGCCTTAAGCCAGCAAAATGGTGCGGTCTGAAAGTGGTTAATCACTGCTGGGTTTTTTATTTTTTACAAAGAAAAAGAAAAAAAGACTGAAAATTTTGAAAAAACAAAAAAGTTTTTCTTAGTTTCTGTCAGTAAATTTTGTAAATAAGTAATTTTTCTCGTTCAATGTTGGGCACTGATGAGGTGGCACTTATGGGCGTTGATGGGAGGCACGGATGGACACTGAAAGGCAGCAGTGACTAGCATCACTAATGGGCACTGATTGGTGACACTGATGGGCCCTGATTGGTGGAACTAGGGGGCTTTACTTTAATCAGGGCACTGATCATCAGTGCCCTGATTACATATCTGGGTGTTCCCAGTGAGGAGATGCCACTGATCAGCTCTCCTCACCACACACTCTGTCAGTGTGAGGCGATGAGAGCTGTTCACCGGCACTTCCGTGTTTACACGTGACCGGCTGTGATTGGACAGAACCGATCACATGGTTAAAGAGCTGCATGATCGGCTCTTTACAGAGATCGAGGTGGCAGTATGTCCTAGCAACACAGAGCAGCCGCGATCGCCGCGCTGTGCCCACTCCCGCGTGCATGCGAAAGTGCCCGTTCTGGGCGCCGTCATGTGACATTCACCCAGAATGAGAGCCGCACCGTTCCTCTGTCATTTGACAGTGGGCGGGCAGCAAGCAGTTAAACGATGCTCAATTGGTGTGGGTTGTATAGTATAATAGGGCGCTTATACAAAACAATATAAAAAGAAAACACAATATTTAAACAATGTGACAAAATAAAGAGCAAAAAATGCTTAATAGTACATATAGGGCACTTATATCTTATTCCAAAAATACATAAAGTGCTAAGTGATAGTAAATGTCCAAATCAATTAGATAACAAGAGTGTCCATAAAACACTTGAAGCAATTTGGATCTTTACACCGTCAGCACTGGAAACGATCATGGAAAACAAGGGACATCCGGTGGATAAAGGTAAGTAGCCTACTTACCGAGCCACCATGACCCCTTTAATTAAAAAGACAAGTCAGCTGGGGCTTTGACAGATTTAGGAACTGTCGTCTGTACTGGTAGACACCAATGGGATAAGCCTGGGAAATCACTCCAATTCAGGATTGCTCAGAAGAAAAAAAATGGAAAAATGGAAAAAGCAGGACAATAGTATAATTCCATTTTATTAAAAAAATAACAATAGAAACAGCAGGCCAAGTGGCCTCTTACTTTAAAAAGTGCCTTGCCTTGGCACTCAAGGAAGTCCGCATGTAGTACCAGGTGGGTTGTAAAGCAGCCATCCCGCTCGCGCTGTGTTTTGGCCGGCGTGCGTTCCACTGCCTGGAGATGCAGGAACTGGAAGTGGCCAGAAGTAAAAACGTGACCGGGAAGCGCCTCCAGTTACGTTTCGTCGTAATGACATCACCAGGAAGCGCGATGCTCAAATGGTACTAAGGGGCCCAAGGCGTGTCAAGAAAATATCCTCCACGTCATTACACCACCACCACCAGCCTGAACCATTGATACAAGGCAGGATGGATCCATGCTTTCATGTTGTTTACACCAAATTCTGACCCTACCATCTGAATGTCATCAGACCAGACAACGGTTTTCCAATCTTCTATTGTCCAATTTTGGCCTGTGCAAACTGTAGCCTC
Organism: Lithobates pipiens; assembly: GCF_037356315.1. Lineage (NCBI taxonomy): Eukaryota > Metazoa > Chordata > Amphibia > Anura > Ranidae > Lithobates > Lithobates pipiens. The sequence continues at coordinate 47,110,095 of NW_027507758.1, read as the reverse complement.
AGTTTTCTTTTCTTAGCTGAAAGAAGCGGCACCCTGTGTTTTATTCTGCTGCTGTAGCCCATCTGCTTTAAGGTTCGGTGTGTTGTGCATTTAGAGATGGTATTCTGCATACCTTGGTTGTAACGAGTGGTAAATTGAGTTCATATTGGCGTTCTATCATCTGTCTGCCCATTCTCCTCTAACCTCAACAAGTAAACACGAAAGATGGCTGTGTGTGAAAATCCCAGTAGATCAGCAGTTTTTGAAATACTCAGACCAGCCTGTCTGGCACCAACAACCAGGCCACGTTCAAAGTCATTCTGATGTTCGGTTTGAACTTCAGCAAGTTGTCTTCACCACGTCTAGATGCCTAAATGCACTGAGTTGCTGCCATGTGACTGGCTGATTAGCAATTTGTGTTACCAAGCATTTGAACAGGTGTACCTAATAAAGTGCCCGGTGAGTGTGTGTATATATATATATATATATATATGTCTCTTGTCTTCTTTGGAATCCTCAAGAATGTTCTCTAGCACCGCTATTAAAATTAATGACAAAATGAGATTAAGACTCGCGATAAACTGGCTTTAAAGGATGGCTATGCACACTTTCAGAAAGGCGTCTTTGACAGGTAAATTATGTCACAATAAATTGACCTTTGACTTCATAATTTCTTACAACAATCCTGAATGTAAATAACAGATTGTCGAATCAGTAGGGGGGATTTTAGGAACAAGCTGGATACAGCTTTACTATAGAGATAGAATTAACTATTTATAAAGCTTGTATGCAGCTCACAGTCTGTTCAGCACCAGAGCTACTCAGGATAAAGGATTATTTTGTTGAAACATAAAATGTTTCCTATACCATACCCTGGCTGCAATAAAAAAATAGCAAAAAAAAGTATAACGTAATTTTGCACAATTACTGCATATAAATATAAATATAAATATAAATATATATATATATATATATATATATATATATATATATACACACAATATCTCACAAAAGTGAGTACACCCCTTACATTTTTTGTAACAATTTTATTATATCTTTTTATGTGACAACACTGAAGAAATGACACTTTGCTACAATGTAAAGTAGTGAGTGTACAGCTTGTATAACAGTGTAAATTTGCTGTCCCCTCAAAATAACTCAAAACACAGCCATTAATGTTTACACCGCTGGCAACAAAAGTGAGTACACCCCTAAATGAAAATGTCCAAATTGGGCCCAAAGTGTCAATATTTTGTGTGGCCACCATTATCTTCCAGCACTGCCTTAACTCTCTTGGGCATGGAGTTCACCAGAGCTTCACAAGTTGCCACTGGAGTCCTCTTCCACTCCTCCATGATGACATCACAGAGCTGGTGGATGTTAGAGACCTTGCGCTCCTCCACCTACCGTTTGAGGATGCCCCACAGATGCTCAATGGGGTTTAGGTCTGGAGACCCTATTGAGTGGTTAGCCCACGTTACACACGTTCTGTGCGCCTTACCTACACCGCATTCAAAATGCACGAATCTGCTACAGATATCAGTATATTCCTAATGACAACCCAAACGCAGTGTTTTCCTGCACTTGATCGTTTTGTACCACAGTACCATGCGATTTGGTGCAGTGTGTTTTTTAAAAGAAGTGTGTGTGTACTACTTTTCGTGTGATCGGTGCAATTTCAGCCAGGTCAGGTGATGGGTTGCCCCGCCCTCTGCATATAACAAACGTCAGGCCGCCGGGATCCCGCAGTGTCTCCTCTGTGGAGACAGAAGATGGATGGATTCGCTGCGCTGGATCAGATCAGCCATCGCTGGTCCCCGGAGAGATGATCATCCGTCGCTGGATAGCAAGAGTGGATTACCACCGCTGGAATCTTTTTTTAATTTTTTTTATTTTGAATAAAGTAATTTTTCAAAAGTGTGTTTGTCTTATTTAACTATTTTTTACACTTTCTTTGTGAAATGGTAGGGGTACTTTTGTACCCCCTTACCATTTCAAACAGGGGGGGCCGGGATCTGGGGGTACCCTTGTTAAAGGGGGCTTCCAGATTCTGATAAGCCCCCGCCACCACAGACCCCCACAACCACCGGCCAGGGTTGTGGGGATGAGGCCCTTGTCCTCATCAACATGGAGACAAGGTGCTTTGAGGGGTCACAGACCCCCAAAGCATCCTCCCAATGTTGAGGGCATTTGGCCTGGTATGGTTCAGGAGGGGGGACGCTCTCTCGTCCCACCCTTTTTTCCTGCGGCCTGCCAGGTTGCCTGCTCGGATAAAGGGTCTGGTATGGATTTTTAGGGGGACCCCACGGCAATTTTTTTTTATTTGATGCGGTGTTCCCCTTAATATCCATACCAGACCTGAAGGGCCTGGTAATTGAATTTGGGGGAACCCCACGCTTTTTTTTTTTTTTTTTCATCAATGACTTTCAATGAGTGTTCTCTGTATTACAGGAGCCGACAATATAGCCACGAGTGATTTTAAATTAATTTTTTTTCTGCAGAAATTACACTTTGTGCAGGGACAGTTCTAAGCACGGAAAACATGTGCCCCTTCACAAGCATACTATAGACACCCCCCAGGTATGAAATTTAAAGTGATTTAACACTTTTATTGTTTCACTTTAATCATTATTAAAATCACTGCTTCCGAAAAAACGTCCGTTTTTAAAACTTTTTTTTGCATTGATCCATGTCCCCTGGGGCAGGACCCAGGTCCCCAAACACTTTTTAGGACAGTAACTTGCATATTAGCCTTTAAAATTAGCACTTTAGATTTCTCCCATAGACTTGTACAGGGTGTTCCCGGCTTTTCGAATTTGCCACGAACACCCCAAATTGTTCACTGTTCGCTGAACAGGCGAGCAGGCAATGTTCGAGTCGAACATGAGTTCAACTCAAACTCAAAGCTCATCCCTATTCCTGACCAGCTACTGCAGTTATACTGTGGCAGGTTGGCTCCCTTGGGTGAGCCATCGTAGATGTACGTCGGCTCTTTAGGACGCAGTAGAAGGCACGCACACACCGCCAGAGGCGCACTCCTGCAGCATGTCCCCGGAGGCAATGTGAGTGTCTGCTGGGCGCTATGACCGCCGGGCACCCGCAATCGCTCATGACTGAGCGAGAACTGGGTTCTGTGTGTATAAACACACAAATCCCAGTTCTGTCAGGGGAGAGGAGACAAATTGTGTTTTCATACTAAGTATGAACACTGATCGGTCTCCTCCCCTAGTCAGTCCAATCCTCCCCACAGTTAGAACACACCTAGGGAACAAAGTCAACTTCTTGATCACCCCCTCGTGTTAACCCCTCCCCTGCCAGTGACATTTATACAGTAATCAGTTCAATTTTTTGGCACTGATCGCTGTATAGATGTCACTGGTCCCAAAAATTTGTCAAAAGTGTCTGATCTGTCTGCCGCAATATCGCAGTACCACTAAAAATCGCAGATCGCCACCATTACTAGTAAAAAAAAAATAATAATAAAAATGCCATAAATCTATTCCCTATTTTGTAGACGCTATAACTTTTGCACAAACCAATCAATATGCGCTTGTTGCAATTTTCTTGTAGAAGAATACATATCGGCCTAAACTGAGGAAAAAATTTGTTTTCGTTTTTTTTAAAATTGGGATATTTATTATAGCAAAAAGTAAAAGATATTGTGTATTTTTTTTTCAAAATTGTTGCTCTTCTCTTGTTTGTAGCACAAAAAATAAAAACCGCAGAGGTGATCAAATACCACCAAAAGAAAGTTCTATTTGTGGAAAAAAAAGAACATACATTTTGTTTGGGTACAGCGCCGCATGACCGTGCAATTGTCAGTTAAATCTACGCAGTGCCGTATCGCAAAAAATGGCCTGGTCAGGAAGAGGGTAAATTCTTACGGAGCTGAAGTGGTGAATGAAGGTACAACATTCAGCAATTTAGCATTTAGAGGCACCTCTTTTCTCTTTTATACTCTGGAGCTTCTGCTGGATTTTGATTCTAATCCCCTTGTGGAGGCTTCCATTTGTAGATGGACATTTTATACACAACCTATCACATAGCTATAATCTTTTTATATGGACTATAAACTGAAGGATTTATGAATAAATGGTTGTGGAACAAATCATCTCAAGTTTCCATTATTTCTTATGGGGAAATTTGCTTTGATATACAAGTGCTTTGGATTACAAGCATGTTTCTGGAACGAATTATGCTCGCAATCTAAGGTTTTACTACTGTACTGATATATATCAGCTAATGTCTTGGCTTTCCATGCCTTTTTTTTTTTTTTCCATTCCATGCCTTTTTGCACCTCCCATTCTTCATGTGTTCAACACTTTTTCCCTGTGTCATTCCATTTTATTATACATAACTTCATTTCTGAACTTATTTGTTTTGTATGTATTGATTGCATGGGTTCTTACCGACATGTGGTGAAAATGTCATGTCAAAAGCACTGTTGGAAGTATATTTACTTAGAAAAATGGTGACGTGTTCCATACTTATTTTACCCGTTGTGTATATATATATACATATATATATATATATATATATATATATATATACATTTTTTTTTTGTTTTTTTGTTTTTTTTCCTCATGCAGACAGTTTGATAAATGAAGCCAAAGTAAGTAACCCCAATGGTGTCATTTCTAGCAGACATAGATGCTAGCTGTAGTAGCCATCTTAAAATAAATGTGTGGCTGTGTGCTAGACCCTAGAGGTATTCACCTGGATTTAATACATGATGGAAATTGCAGAGCAATAAGACAATGCATACAAAACGTTACATTAGGTATGCTCAATACACAATTTTTCCTTTGTCGATGCCAAATGTTATAAACAGGTTTTATATTTGACACTTTATTAGGCAGAGGGGTTTGTTTCATATCAGGACTGGCAGCAGATTTAAGACACCTTACATAAAAACAGTGTTCATACACATTCTTCAGACATATTACATAAATAATCGGATAAATGAATTTGGGAATCAGTGTGACGTCTTCTGTTCGCAATTCAGTACACTTTTTTTTTTTTTTTACTGTACAATGCAAGTTTTTGGCTGAATGAATGTTTACATCATGCAAGAGTGTAACACCTTGCACAGGAAAGAAAATAAGCTTAATTCCCATGAACGTTATATCCAGTTTTTATCCTGTATGTATTACTTTTTTTGTGTATTGCTGTCTTAGTCCTTCTTTAGAAAAATATCCTATCATTTCCTTTTCTTGCGTCACCTTGTCAATGAAAGCTATTCTTCCCAGCATGGACATGGGCAAGTTGCAAAAACCCTTGGTCGATCAATATAAACAAACTGTACTCAGAACTTGCATGATCAAATCATGGCCCACCTCCTGCACTTTCCAGTTGGCCAATAAATATGATGGTCAGTTTAAGAATTCCAACCATCCAACAACACCAATTAACGGTTATGCCGTGTACACACGATCGAATTGTCCGGCAGATTCGGTCCGCCGGACCACAGTACGTCGGACAATTCGATCGTGTGTGGGCTCTAGCGGACTTTTTCATCGGACTTAGAAAGTAGTTTTGACTCAAAATTTGTCTGCCGGACTTGGCTTTCAGCGGACAATCCGTTCGTCAGTGTGCTAGTCCGAACTAAGAATGACGCATGCTCTGAAGCAAGTATAAGACGGAGGCTATTGGCTACTGGCTATTGAACTTCCTTTTTCTAGTCCCGTCGTACATGCTGTACGTCATCGCTTTAGAAATCGCCGGACTTTTGGAGCATCCGCGTGTGGCCAAGTCCTTTCGTTGTAAAGTCCGGCGGATTGTTTGCCAGATTGTTTGCCGGACAATTAGATTGTGTGTACACGGCATTAGTTTACATGTGTGGCAGCCCTTGCCACTCTTCTAGAAAAGAAAGCTGTGTGCATTGCATGCAGTTGCAGCAAGGCCCCATAAACATGCATGGGTTGAGTAAAGGTTCGGTAATGCCTGTCAAATGCGACATGTTTTCTAATTTTTATAGCGAAGCACAGAATCACGACCGCAGCATGTGTACAGCACTGAGCGGTTGTGCAGGTGGGCAGTCCAGGCCGCTTATGTGAACAAATGCTAAAGATAAAAATTCTAACTTATCCGTGCACTTCTTTTTTTTGTTTTTTCGAAAAACATTATTTTTTCTGAAAGAACAAGATGTAGGTTGTGTAATAGAATGTATAAACAACTGTGACTCCATCTTAAAGATTCTCTTCCATTTTACATACAGTAGAAGTGAACTTTTCCTGTGTGTGTGTATGTCTGTTTTACCATAATCAGCTTAAAAGTTTGCATAGAACCATACCCTATGAGATATTGTGGTTAAGCCAAATTTGTGTCAGCAAAAGTCATTAGCTATTTCTGGTTATCTAGTCAAGCAGCCTAACTCTTAAAAAGAAAGTACTGAGTTTAAGTTTTGTAAAACTCTTATGCCACGTACCCATGACTGGACTTTCCGTCGGAATGAACTCTAGTGGACTTTTTGACGGAGTTCCAATTGAGTTCTGCTGAAACGGACTTGTCTACACATGATCACACCAAAGTCCGATCGTTTAACGCGATGACGTACGACGGGACTAGAAAAAGGAAGTTCAATAGCCAGTAGCCAATAGCTGCTCTTGCGTCGTTTTTGGTCAGTCGGACCTGCATACAGACGAGCGGTTTTCTCCATAGGAACTGGTTCCGGCGGAAAGATTTCTATAGTCCATCAGATTTTTGAACAGAAAAGGTCCAATGAAGCCCACACACGATCAAATTGTCGGACGGATTTGTTCTGTCGGAACTTTGCTGTCGAAAAGTCCAGTCGTGTGTACACGGCATAAGGCATGTATTTTTACTGGTATAAATACTACCCTTGTACTGAATACAAATCAGAGATCTTATGAACACACTCCAGCTTGTTTCCCATGTCTCATTGGGTCTCTCACGGATCCGAGAGTCTCGGTGGTCTGCCTGCATAAGCCAGGGTGGTCTTCAAGGTGTACAATTCCTTTCAGGTTGTCTACAATAATTATAGTGTTGTCTTATGCTGTCGTTTTAGATACAATTATACCTTAGTGAACTTCCTTCTTTTTTTTTTTGTAGCAAGCAAAAAAAACAGCAAGTCACAAAAAATCGAGTGCATTTTCTTAATAAACTACTTAGCCAAAAATTTTGGATATCAACCACTACCCATTTATGAACTTGATGGACATTCCATTTCAAAATCATGAGCCTTAATATGGAGTTTTCCCACCCCCTGTAATAGTATTGTCCCCTTCTGGGAAGACTTTCCACGAGATTTTGTCTGTGGGAATTTGTGCCCGTTGACCCAAAAGAGCATTTATGAGGTCAGGTACTGAAGTTGGATAAAAAGACCTGGCTTGAAAACAGAATTCCTTCTAATGGGGTTGACATCATGGCTTTGTGAAGGCCACTCTAGTTCCTCCATGCCAAACTCATTAAACCACATGTAGCACAGACTTCAGACTGGTCACGCTGATTAACCCAGGTTTCTAATCCCAAATTTGTGCAAAGCAGCCAGTCACACAGTATGTTCAGCCAGGTACACAGTATTCCTTTTTCACACAGTGAGCAGGCAGATCACGTCTTTTTGTGGTTTTTATTGTTTGTGAAACTGAAATAGGGATTAGGGTAAGCCTTGGGAACTAGTGAAAACTTGGTTGAGTGCACTATCTTGCAAACAGTTAACTTCTAAAAAAAAGTCTTTCAATGTTGAATATGTGAACAATTCAGCACAGGGGGGGGGTCCCACAGTGGAAACAGCCCTGGCTAGCAGAACCTGGAACAGTCTCCCCAACAAAAAGAGCACAACAGCAACAGTCTACCCCGGGATTCCTTTCAGGCCTTCACTCACTGTGGCACTGGATACATGGACGCCTCCTTCCAGTATCCAGCATCAACACTGTCAGGACCGTACCAGTGCTGATCAGGGGCACATGCGTGCACGCATGTGCACGCGGGCCTCTTCCCGAGTTGTGCAGCAGTGTTTACCCACCAGTATGCTCCTGCGGGCCCTCCGTCTGTGCGCGGGTGCGTGATGGGTGCGTGTGCTTGCGCAGCACGCGCGTGTGTGCGTGCTAGCGCTGTTTGGCGCCAAGGAACCTTCCAAAGTGCCTCAGTGACACTTGTGCGGCACTGTTTTGTCTGCAGCTCTGTACCTGTGTTACCGGAACCTGCCTTGTTGATTGTTACCAACCCAGCTCCGTGTGACTTCTCTGTCTTCTCCAACCTGACCCGGCCTGCCTGACTCTGCCTGTCTCTGCTGTGAACCGTTGCCGACTCCTGCCTGCCTTGCTGACTCTGCTGTTATCTGCCACTCTCAACCGCCTGATCTCCTGCCAACCCGGACCGTCTGACCTTGCTGATGCCTGCTGTGTTTCTCCTGCCTATTGCCTGGTTACACGGACTGTCAGACCCTGCCTTTTGCCTACTGCCTTGCGTTGTTGAGTTCAGGCCTTCTCATCCAGCTCCAGCAGCCGCTGTTCCTGCATCTCCTGCCCCTCAGCTCGCTGATTGCTCCTGCCTGCTGTCATCTGCAGTCCAGCCATTCCTGGAGGATCTTCATACCATTCCTGTGCCGACCGTTGCAACTACCATCAGGCACCCCTACCCTCTGTGCTCACGAGACCACTGTCCTCATTCTAGTGGCTCCTGAACCAGCGTTGTAAGAGGGGTCTTCTCCTACAAGTCGGGCTCTACTATCAGGTATCTAACAAACACTGTGTTGTGAGCTTCCAGGGCAGATACTTCCTAGACTTTGCTCCAACTGTTTCTGCAGCTTGTAGATGCTTCTTCCGCTCTTCCCTGAGCAAGAACCATTTCGAAATGTTCCTGCAGCTTCTCCAAGTCCTTGGAAGGTTTAGCTGCACTGCCAGGTTAGGTTACTCCCCAGCAGGCAAGGCTGCTCCAGGCTCCAGACCTTATATATTCCTTTCAGCCCCCCACTGGTCACTCTGCCGACCAGGGATTGGCTGAAGCTGATCAGCTCTGGCTCCCTCTCCACTCACTATGTTCCATCTCCTTCTGGAAAGACAGGGGGAGACAGACAAACCTGCAGCTGCAGAACCCAGAACAGACCAAATCAATCAAACCCAGCTTCACTGACTACTGCAGAGCCCAAAATAAACTGAATTTACCTACATCCTACCTAATCTAGTAGCACATGACTAGAAGGGTGCTAAACATGTCTTTAACCACTTCAATACCGGGCACTTAAACACCTTCCTGCCCAGACCAATTTTGAGCTTTCAGCGCTGTCGCACTTTGAATGACAATTGCGCGGTCATGCTACACTGTACCCAAATGAAATTTTTATCATTTTTTTCCCACAAATAGAGCTTTCTTTTGGTGGTATTTGATCACCTCTGCGGTTTTTATTTTTTGCTAAACAAATAAAAAAATACCGAAAATTTTGAAAAAAAAAATGTTTTTTTTTTTGTTTCAGTTTCAAAACTTTGCAAATAAGTAAGTTTTCTCCTTCACTGATGGGCACTGATGGGGTTACACTGATGGGCAATGATAAGGCAGCACTGATGGGCACTGATGAGGGGGCACCAATGAAGTGGCACTGATAAGGTGGCATTGATGGACACCGATATGTGGCACTGATAGGCGGCACTGATGGGTGGTACTTATGGGCGACACGGATGGGCACTGATAGGTGGCACTGATGGGCGACACGGATGGGCACTGATAGGTGGCACAAATTGGCACTGATAGCTGGCACGGATTGGCATGGATGGGCATGGATAGGTGGCACAGGTGGGCATGGGTTAGTCGGCACAGGTGGGCATGGGTAGGCGGCACAGGTGGGCATGGGTAGGCGGAACAGGTGGGCATGGATGGGCACTGATAGGTGGCATGGATGGGCACTCATAGGCGGCACAGATGGGAACTGATAGGCGGCATTGTATTATAATATATTGTACTAATGGATGCCAATCAGTGCCAATCAATAATGCATGCCAATCAGTGATGCCCATTGTGGGCACTGATTGGCATCCATTATGGGCACTGATTGGCATCCATTGTGGCACTGACTGGAATCCCTGGTGGTCTAGGGTGGCATACCTTGTCCTGGGCATCCCTGGTGGTCTGGTGGCGTCCCTGGTGGTCCAGTGTGGGCATCCTTGGGGGGGCTGTGCTGATAATCGATCAGCACAGACCCCCCCTGTCAGAGGAGCAGCCGATCGGCAGCAGCTCATAATCCTGATCACGTCATATGACGTCCGGTCAGGATTATGCAACCACTTTGCCACCGTCTATTTGTTATAGGGCGGGCGGCAAATGGTTAAAAGCATGTCTTTATAGAACTGACTTTGTGCACAGGGGCACAGTCATACTGAAAAGGGCCTTCATCAAACTGTTAGCACAAAGCTGGGAGTAGACAATTATCTAAAAATGTCTTTGTATGCTGTAGCATTAACATTATTGTTTACTGGAAACACCTGAACTCCATATTTCGGAGGGATGTCCACCTACTTTGGTCATGTAATGTAATTGCAGGTTGCCCTTTCTGTGTTTACAATTATCACGTTTAAAGGAAAGGAAGGCTAGAATAAAAAGACAAAGGGCTGCGTATTACATCAACTGTTTACTTGACAATCCCTGCTGAAAATGATGTAAGTGTTCGGGTCATTGAAGAGAAGAGAACAATCGTGGGGAACTCGTGCCAAATTGTCCCTATAAAATTCTTGGAAGAGAAAGCAGTTCAGTAATATCATTTCAAGATTTCCTTACCAAAAAAATGACCTAGAGGTAGACCACTGGAAATCAAGAAGGTAACGTCACTGTTGGAAGCACAATGCTTCTGTAAGTGAAATGTGTTGCTGGTACTATATTCATCATATTCATCACTTTTTATTTGCTTTTAAGTTTTTTAAAGGGCCTTTGTGTTAAAATTAAAAAATAAAGAGGACTTTTTTTTTTCAAATATAAGTTTTATTAATGCCCAACTTGGGCGAAGAAAAATAGGTACAACATATATAAGAACATTCCATACAAGGGGGGGGGGAAGGAGATCCTCATATACATCATCCACATATAAGGGGGGTAACAGACAAAGGGCACACATAAGTTCCTAGATTGCTGTATACCCGAGGCCCAAACCCATGAAACCGACAATGTGAGGCCAATAGCCCCCCTCATCAGTAATCCTTGAGTCTGAGGCCTCAGGTCCAGAAAGATCAACCCCACGTCTTCTCCCCCCCTCCCAACTGCCCCCCCATCCCATCTGGGTAGGACACACAGGGCGGGACGGAGGAGGGGGACCAGGATCCCTGGATTACAGAGGACCTCTGGGTGGAGAAAAAGGGGGGTACATGTAGGGCAGGGTAAGCGTGGGGGGGATATGGGGGTGGGGGGGATATGGGGGTGGGGGGGACCCTGGTTGGTTCAGGGCAGTCCCTGGTCTCTTCATATGTTAAGAAGGAGGCTTCTTTATAAAGTTCTAAGGGTAATACCTTCTGAGGAGAGGACAAATTGAAGCCACATATCCCATGTTGCTTTATATTTTCCTTCCTGTTGTTTCGCCGTGAGCACCAGGTCCTCCATTCTCCTAATGTCTTCTACTCTCTGGATCCAGCTAGCTACTGATGGTGGAGCCTGACTTTTCCAGTTAATCGGAATACAAGATTTTGCAGCGTTTAGCAGATTGCAAATGACCGATTTTTTATATTAATAAAGAGGACTTTAGCCACCTATGTTTTTCCCACTTTTCTCAGGGAACCCAGCATGTCCTGCTGTGATTTGCTGTTCAGGTGACATAGCATGGGTACCGCGCGCTGCCATCTTAGTACTTTTCACTAACAGGGGCTGCGTTCCCTTTCCTGGTTCAGGCAGCTGGCCCCCAATGATGAGCGCTAGGCCTGACCACCAGGTGTTCTGCGACCCTGGTTCTACAGCCTCCTAAGTGATGTGATGTGGTATCCCAGGAAGCTGCAGGACCAAGGACATGTCATTCCTTTCCAAAGCACCCCACCCCCCTTACATCAGATGTCGGGAAGAAGCTGGGGGGCATAGCTGGGATGCAGAAAGTGCAGGGTCTGGAGGAGGGCTGGAGTCAGCTGCCAGAGTCTGCTAAATGCTGAGGCCAGGGGAGGCAGAGATGAGGGAGTGCTGCGGCTGCACAGAGAGGAGAAGGATATGTAGGAGGAGTTCTGTCCCCATCTCTGCTGTTGACTGCTGAGGCGGGGGGGGGCAGAGATGAGCCTCTCAGCGACTGCACAGAGAAGCACAGGATATGGCATCCTCTCTGCTGTCAACTGCTGAGACAAGGTGGGGCAGAGACGAGGGAGTGTCGCAGCTGCAGGAGAGGTGTGAAGGCTGCATGAAATGGCCTGGTGGGCTATATTCACATGTGCTCTAATTAATCAGAAGAAGGTAAATATAAAAAAAAATAAAAAATCATGAAATAGGGTAGAAGGGAGTTGGAACAGAAGATCAACATACAAGGCCCATTTTGCAGGGTGTTTTAACCACTTCAATACAGGGCATTTTCACCACCTTCCTGCCCAGGCCAATTTTCAGTTTTCAACGCTGTCGCAATTTGAATGACAATTGCACGGTCATGCAACACTGTACCCATATGAAATTTTTATAATTTTTTTCCCCACAAATACAGCTTTCTTTTTGTGCTATTTGGTGCCTCTGTGGTTTTTATTTATTGCGCTATAAACAAAAGAAAAGTGACAAGTATGAAAAAACACAATATTTTTTACTTTTTGCTATAATAAATATATACTTTTTTTTTATTAAACTATACTATATTATATATATATATATATATATATATATATATATATATATATACAGTATATATATATATATATATATATATATATATATATATATATATATATATATATATATATATATATATATATAAATAATATAGTATAGTTTAATAAAAAAAAAGTTTAGGCTGATATGTGGGACGGGAGTGAGGCAAGCTGGGATCGGGACTATTAGTGCTGTTTGGATTGGAGTGGACTGAAGGGAACACCTGGCATGGAGAAAGACTGTCCCTGTGACTGAAGAGGGGACGTGTCGTGTCGGTGAGGTCTCATCATCATCTGTGCTGCTGCATATTGCTGTTAGTGTAACTGTGAGAGTCAACTTTATGTGTGTGTGCCGTCCATTCTAATTTCCTGTCCCTGAGATACTTACCGTATTTATAGGCGTATAACACGCACTTTTTTCCCCTTAAAATCAGGGGAAAATCGCGGGTGCGTGTTATACGCCGATACTCCGCGATTTCCACACAAATTTTTTGGGCTGAAAGCCACCCAGAGCCCTTCTCGCGGCTTTCGGCCGCTCTTGTACCTTCTCGGCGGCTTTCGGACGCTCTCGGACCTTCCGAGAGCGGCCCGAAAGCTGCCGAGGTCCGAGAGCGGCCGAAAGCCTCCGAGAGCGGTCGAAAGCCTCCGAGAAGGGCCGAGGCGGCCGAAAGCCGCCGAGAAGGTCCGAGAGCGGCCAAAAGCCGCCAAGAACTTCCGGGTGCCGCCGAGATACACGGGACATCTCGGCGGCGCCATTTTTAAAAACATAAGCGGACAATGCACTAAGACGGACAAGCTGCATGTCAAGGCTGCAATGACGACAGGCTGCATGACAAGGCTGCAATGAGGACAGGCTGCATGACAAGGCTGCAATGAGGACAGGCTGCATGACAAGGCTGCAAATGACGCTGACGAGGGTTCAGATGGACACTGATAAGGCTGCATTGATGGGATTTTAAATGTAAGTTTTTTTTCCTTAAATTTCCCTCCTAAAAGTTTTTTCCACAAAATTCCCTCCTAAACTTGGGATGTGTGTTATACGCCGGCGCGTGTTATACGCCGATAAATACGGTACTTGCTATATTGAAAATAAAATAAGAAATATGTTTTCTGCCCTAACTCTTTGAGGACCATAAGTTTACCGTCATCAATATAAAAATAATTAGAACTAATATTTTGACTCAAACCAAAAAAAAAAAGTATTTTAAATTCTTAATCAGATGATACACGCAATTAAAAACATGGGACAAATACGTCCCTTGGTCCTCAAATTAATATCTACCATAAATTGCATCGCTGATTGCATATTGTTCTTGTTTGTAGCCTAAATACTGAAATTTGCACTTAAAACTGTAATTTTGTAACTTTTGCCGGTAAATTGTGGTTGTCATGTCAGTTAATCTCAATCTAGTAGGTTGGCAGCACTGATCTCTAGTCTAGTGTTTCTCAACCTTTTTTACGTCAAGGCACCCTTTAAAATCATGGATAGTCTCGAGGCACCCTCAAAAATTATGAATAGTCTTGAGGTACCCTTTCAACTTATGGACAGTCTTGAGCACCCCAACCTAAAATGTAAAAATTATTCTAATAGTTTTGCATAACACAGCAACATCCACACACGTAGGAGACCCAATGTCAGAGGTGAAAACTGGTACTGACTAGTATTCCAGTGTTTCTCTTCTTCCTCAGTTTTTCTCCATCACTCAGCTAATGTGACCCCAGTGCTGATGGAGAGAGGCAGGGGAGGGTCAAACAAGGATGCTATGCAGGTGACTGATATCCTCCTTATCAACTGATGATGTCATTGGTCACTAGGCGGTTGGCACCTAGAAGGTCTGCACAATGAAAATCTGTGGCTTAGTGTAACTTAGTGTAACTAAAAGGCGGGATTCATCCACACTGCCTTGTGTACAATTTTTGGGCAATTTTTAGACATTTTGCCAAGGCACCCCTGAAGAGACCTCAAGGCACCTTGGTTGAAAAAGTCTGCTCTAGGTAGATGAAACACAATGGGGCATCTTGATTGGCTGGTGTGGGATGCCATATTTGCCTTTATTATTCTCTTTGAATATATATGGTTGGTGACCAGAGGAAATGATCCATGTGTAATCTGGACTGGTTCGGGTGCCAGATGATACTGCTGAGCCAGAGGTGTGGAGAGAGATACCATTGATCCCATTACCATTAAACATACCTCTATGACTTCTGTTATCTACTTATACTTCCTCTTTCCTCTACTTGATGGACTTGTGTCTTTTTTCAAACTCACCTACTATGTAACTATACTTCTTGCTTTTGGTCCCAGTTCTCTAATCTTTATTTCTATTTTATTTCCCTTATTTCTCCTTTCCCTCTCTCAGTCTTCCCCTCTCAGCTTCCTATGCCACATCTCCACCTTCAACCATTACCATGAACAATGAATTATTCCCTCATCACTTTTCACATTGAGCCGGGAGCTGACCCTGGAGACAAAATTGAGTACTGAGTAGCAGAGGTGTCTATCATAAGAACAGCTGGCCAAAGTTACAAGTCTATGCCCTTGTACACACGGTCGGACATTCCGACAACAAAATCCGTCAGATTTTGTCTGACGGATTTTGTCCAAAACTGGTGTTGCATACACACGGTCGGATAAAGTTGTCGGAAAACCTGATCATACATAACGTGATGACGTTATTTCGTTACGACGGGACTACGTTCAGGCTAGTAGCCAATAGCTTTGGTCTAGGAATTTGATCTGAGCATGCGTGGCACTTTGTCCGATCGGAATTCTCTACACATAAATCGGACAAAGTCCGATCGGATCATGTTGTCAGAAAGTTTTATAGCCCAGCTCTAAAACTTTGTCAGTCGGATATTCCGACGGAAACAGTCCGATGGAGCCCACACACGGTCGGATTATCCGACAACATGGTCCGATCGGACATTTTCTGTCGGAATGTCCGACCGCGTGTACAAGGGCTATGAGTTAGTAAAATGATATAGATTATAAAATGTATTATATAATCAGCCTGCAGTGCCACTTAGTAAAGTTAGCTGCTTTTGTCATGGGTAGTTTTCCAGTAATATTTATGATTTTGAATGCCAAATTAAACACCTTTTTGGGAAGTGGAAAAAACAATCCTGGTCTCCAGCAGACACTCATTAAAAAGATTTCCAGGTATATGCTGGCAATGTTATGGGTTCAGTTTTATACTTTCTGCCAGCAGAAATCAGTTCTAGATGACACTAGCAACAGTATATACGCCAGTCTTTCAAGGGAATATATAGTGGTTTTGTATAGGTGTTCTTTTTTTTATGATCAGGACTAAAAAAAGATAATAATAATAATTTTAAAAATATATTTTTTTTATTAGAAAATAATAATAAATAATACATATATATGTGAATATTTTGTATATTGTGTTATGCCCCGCACGATCGGATTTCCCGAAGAAAAATGTTCGATGGGAGCTTTTTGTCAGAAATTCTGACCATGTGTAGGTTCTATCAGAATTTCCGCTACACAAAATTTGTGATTTGGATCTCAACTTTTCCAACAACAAAATCCGTTGTCGTAAATTCCAACACATTTTCGGAATCAAGCAGAAGAGCCGCACTGGCTATTGAACTTAATTTTTCTCGGCTCGTCGTATTTGTTGTACGTCACCGCGTTCTTGACGTTCGCCATTTCCGACCAACTTTGTGTGACCATGTGTATACAAGACAAGTTTGAGCCAACATCCGTCATAAAAAAATCCATGGATTTTGTTGTCGGAATGTCCGATCGTGTGTACGGGGCATTAAACTTTTAATCCAGTTTTCCAGGCTATCCTTGTCACCTTAAAATGGAAGTCCCGTGAAAAATGTTTTTTTTAAAAGTCAGCAGCTACAAATACTGCAGCTGCTGACTTTTAAAATAAGGACACTTACCTGTCCCAGGGTCCAGCGATGTCAGCACCCGAGACCGAACCGTCCCTCGGTCCTCGGATGCTGCCGCCACCATCTTCAGTCAGGGAATCAGGAAATGAAGCCTTGTAGCTTCACTTCCCAGTTCCCTACTGCGCATGCTCGAGTCGCGCTGCACAATCCAAATGGTCCCTGCTGTCTCTAGGACCCGTGGGTGTCCCAGCAGACAGCACGGAGGGATGGGAAGTGGCATAGACTCCCACGGGAGTCTATGCTACTAGTCTATGTTTACAGCCAGCAGGGGGTGCATAGCAGGAGTCTAAGTTTACAGCCAGCAGGGAGTGCATAGGCGTCTATTCACCTGTATTCTAGGCTTTCCTTGACAGCTTGTTGTCCGTATAAAGCGAATCTTTTACTGCAGCAGAGACATGCACCGTCTGTGCTGCAATAAAATTCCCCCAACTGCCTGCTCGCTGTCTTCTCCAATGCTGTAAACTGTACAGCTCTGTTTACAGTGCCAGGCCAGTCTCTTTTTCTTCAGAATATGCTGGCACCAGAAAGTATTCACCCTTTATTTACACTTTAAAATGTTTTATAAGGAAGCCTAAAGTGCATGTAAACCAGATTCATTAAATTTTACCTAAGCACATATATCTGTAGTGCTTTCTTATCTCTCGCCAGAGCAGTAAGTCCTGTGTCTTTCTGCTGTTTCGTTTCACTGTTATCAGTATGATAACTGCTGACAAGTTCTCCATCAACCAAGATAAAACCAGTATGAAATTTGTGTTGTGGGAGGTTGCTATAAATAGGTTAGCAGAGAGCTTGTCTTGTCACAGCACAACTCTGCACATTCCTTCCTTCCTTTGCCTATGTGTAGAGGGAGTGTGTGCCTTTCCTCCAATCAGCTGTCTTTGCTGTATGCCAAGAATCCACTCCCAGTGCTGAACAGGAAGAGAAAATCTCTAATGCCTCATACACATGATCGGAGTTTCAGCCAGCAAAAGACAGATGAAAGCTTTTCATTGTAAAATGCAACCGTGTGTATGCTCCATCGGAATTTATCTGGCCGAATTGCCGCCAGCAAAAATTTGAGAGCATGTTCTCAATTTTTCTGACAGAAAAACTTTCTATTGGAAATTCCAATCGTGTCCATGCAATTCCAACACGCAAAAACTCACGCATGCTTAGATTCAACTATGAGATGGAAGCTATTGGCTATTGGGTATTGAACTTCCTTGTTCTAGTCCCGTCATACGTGTTGTATGTCACTGCGTTCTTGACGGTTGGAATTTGGTGAGACTGTGTGTATGCGAGACAGCTTGAGAGAAATCCTGCCAGAATTCCGTCTGGAAAACCATCAGATCATGTGTACGTGGCATAAAACGATGTGCACTTTATAAAGGATTTATAAAGCTGAAGACAGCAGATATACATCATCTGAGGCTGTTCACTTCACTGGGTATATGTGAGGAAGAGTCTGTAAAAAAAAAAGTAAGCAGCTACAAATACTATAGCTGCTGACTTTTAATATAAGAACACTTACCTGTCCAGGTATCCTGCAATGTCGTCAGCCCTAGCCGATTCATCCATGGGCTGTGGATGCAGTCACCCGCGTCTTCACTAAAGGAAACGTGAAGTGAAGCCTTGCGACTACACAGCCGGTTTCCTACTGTACATGTACGAGTCCCATTGCTCTTTCTGAATGGGCCCGTTGTCTTCTGGTACCTGTGTGTCTCCCAGAAGGTAGCGGGGGGAAGGAGGAGGCAACGGGAATTTCATAGATCACCGTGATCATTGTGTGACGACCATGCCCAGAAGCTCAAGCGGGTACCTGGTTTTGACAGGTATCCGCTCCCCCCTTCATTGACACATTTAGCACTTTTGGGGGGGGGGAGGAGCGGATACCTGTCAAAACCAGATACCAGCTCCCACTTCCGGGTAAGATCGCTGCTCAATGATCACGGCAATCTACGAAATTCCTGGCCCCTCCTCCTGCGAACAAGCGGAGCTTCCCCTTTTGGTTGGAGCTCCACTTTAAATGGCAATTGCTAGAGGAAGGTTATAAGTAGGATAATATAGAACTTGCATACCAACATGCTAAAAAGAGAAAAGGAGAGGAATTATTTGGGGTTAGGAGAGGTATGAATGATTGAACAAATTCACAAATCAATAAGGTGGTATATGAGTATATAAATATATGAGTAAGGGGATTTTAAGACATTTTATCCCTGAATTGAGTAAGGATCACAGGTATCAAGCCATATTGGAGAACAAAGTGACCTTTGTAAGTAAACATTAGAGAGTTTTCAATCACCCATCCTATTTGAATCTAAAGCCGCGTACACACGGGCGGACTGTATGGCCAACTTAGTCCGTCAGACAATCCGACGGACAGTCCGTCCTACTTTCGAATGAACGGACTTGAGCACACACGGATGCACAAACAGTCCGTCGAAAGCTTGCGCGATGACGTGTACAGCACGTACGACGGGACTAGAAATAGGAAGTCCAATACACAGCAATGCAACCTTTCGCCGTGTAAATCCTTTCTGAGCATGCGCCATACTTAGTCCGTCGAACTAGCCTACTCACTAGCGGATTGTCCGCTGAAACCAAAGTACGACGGACAATATTACGGAAATTCCGAAATACTTAGTCCGCCAGACTGCACGCTGAAAAAGTCCGCTGAAGCCCACACACGAGCGGACTGTCCGCTGAAATGTGTTTTGACGGACTAAGTTGGCCAGACAGTCCGCCCGTGTGTACGCGGCTTAAGATCAGTAAGACTACCTGGCTTAGTACCAAGGGGTCGTTAGGTGCCCAAATTGTCATTCTTAGGGGATTCTTCTGAAATTACATAATTCCAAACAGGGAAAACAAATGATATACAATAATTAGTCAATGTTAATACTAGATATGTGAAATATAGGATACAGTATGCAGGATGCACATTGAGATTGAAAGATGGGTTTGGGGAGCACCATAAAGAAGAAAAGTGATACAAATGTAACCAACCACTATACACATATACACAATCCTTGGTGAATTCATTTTGGGTTCAGATGATAGAATGCGTAGACACCCTGGTGAAAGATGAGGGCCACTTCTCTCAGGAGAGAAGGTTTCTGGAACTTTAAGGTTGGTACGTGAATACCACAGGAACTAAACTTCAAGTGGGATTGTTTCCCATTTCATGGTTAATTATCTCATTTCTTCCTTCTCCTTTTTCTTCCTTCTCCTCTTTTACCCCTTATCTCTGCTCTTTTTCACTTTCCTTTTCTTTTTTTTCTTCACTTGTTATCCCTTCTTTTTCTTTCCCTCTTTTGCTCATTTAAGGTTTTTTCCCTTTGCTCCCCTCTACCCACTGCCTCCCATGCTGTCCTTCCTTCTTTTTACCCCCTCTGTCTACCCTTCCCTTCTTCAACCCTTCTTCATTCCATTTTACTTCCCTTCTCTTTCCTTCCCCTTTCCTTCCTCTCCCCCAACTTCTTTCCCTTTATCTTCCCCTCTTTTTTCTCTTCTATTACTTTTACTTGTTTTATTTTGCTTCTTCTGATTATATATCTTTCCCTTCACAGATTTATATTATTTCCTAATGGGAACCATTTTATTTGTAACTGTTTATTGCAATAAAGGTACATTGACAGCATGTCATCTGACCAGCAGTTCAAGATTGACAATATGATGTACAACTTTCTTGGGTATACATAAGAAATATAATTGCAATATACAGTCTAACAGTAATAAAAAAGGTATAATGTAAAATAAACCAACGTCTTCTGTAATAATTTGAACTTCAAGGATATATAGCCCATATAAATGAATAACCATTGAGTCACTGTTAAATTCTCATGGAAACTTTAAACAATTTTTTACTTTGGAGTGTCCTGCAGTATTTATTCTCATTCCATTACTTAACATTTCATTTTTGTAGGGTACATTCATTTTGGGGGGAGCCCAGAGTTAGGCTTTAACACACAAGTAAATAAGTCAAAGTCGTGACTCCTAACCCTCTCTCCTCTCCTCCAGAGGACTTCTCTAGAGACTTTTATTTAAGAGCTGTTGGGCGTATTTACTAAAGGAGTTGATAATCTTTACACAATAACTTGAATGACTATTTACTTCAATAATATATTCATGTGAACAAAAAATTCCTGTTAACTTTGAATATCATGTGCAGGGTTTTGCTTTTCACGTGCTCGGTTACATGAATTGAATATTCACACAATTTATTGAGGCTGATTTACTAAGGAAGTTCAGAATATTCACTGAAATAAAAGTGTGAATATTCACTTCACCGCACATGCATGGATATTCATTTTACATTTTACATGAATCAATATGTGGCATGAATAATCACACAATCTACTTCTTTACTTCCGTCTCTACCGCAGCCTTTCTCAGCCAGGGTTCCATGGTTCTTTGATAGGTTGCTAGGGGTTCCTTGAGCAAATTGCAATTTCTTTTTCTCAGGTAAGGTACAACAATGTCTTTTATTTTTCTGTAAGGGAGGATTCTTCCCAATGGCCATCAATGTGGGGCATCCCTTCCACTGACCACCATTCTAATGTACCAGGAGCTGTGGATATAGTAATTATAAGCAGGAATCCCAGAGACTTGAAAGTTATTTCAAGGGTTCAAGGGTTCTACCATGTGAAAGTTTGAAAAAGGCTGCTCTACATGGTCTGCTTTACTCACTAGAATTAAAAAAAAAATCAAGACAGTACATAAGGCCACAATAGTGATCAAGACATATTGGGTATAATTCTCTTCACCCCCCAACACAAGTGTAGAGTCTTCTTCTGCGGAAATCTGCAGGGGAATTTCAATGTAGAATTTCAGGCAGGACGGTGCTGCTGGTAATTACCTCCCTGATAACTGTGTGGTTTGCTTGGTGTCTATTAAGATCTTTGCGGTATAAGCCAAGGAAGCAAATCAACTGCAGGATGCATAATTTATAGCATACACAGTATTGCAAAATATGCCTACAATGTACAAACTATCTATCTTTCCTCATAAATAAACAAGTACAATGTGTGTGATAGATTAAGCCCTTGTACACACGGTCGAAAATTCTGACCACAAAATCCGTCTGATTTTTTCTGATGGATTTTGTCCGAAACTGGTGTTGCATACACACGGTCGGACAAAGTTGTCAGAAAATTCGATCGTTCGGAACGTGATGACGTTAGTTCGTTACGACGGGACTACGTTCAGGCTAGTAGCCAATAGCTTTGGTCTCGTAATTTGATCTGAGCAGGCGTGGCACTTTGTCTGATTGGAATTCTCTACAAACGATCGGACAAAGTCCGATCGAATCATGTTGTCGGAAAATTTTATATCCAGCTCTCAAACTTTGTTGGTCGGACATTCCGACGGAAAAAGTCCGATGGAGCCCACACGCAGTCGGATTATCCGACAACACGGTCCGATTGGAATGTCCGACCGTGTGTACAGGGGCATACAGTATCTCACAAAAGTGAGTACACCCCTCACATTTTTGTAAATATTTTATTATATATTTTCATGTGACAACACTGAAGAAATGACACTTTGCTACCATGTAAAGTAGTGAGTGTACAGCTTGTATAACAGTGTACATTTGCTGTCCTCTCAAAATAACTCAACACACAGCTATTAATGTGTAAACCGCTGGCAACAAAAGTGAGTACACACCTAAGTGAAAATGTCCAAATTGGGCTCAAAGTCAGCACTGCCTTAACCCTCTTGGGCATGGAGTTCACCAGAGCTTCAAAGGTTGCCACTGGAGTCCTCTTCCACTCGTCCATGATGACATCACAGAGCTGGTGGATGTTAGAGACCTTGCGCTCCTTCACCTTCCGCTTGAGGATGCCCCACAGATGCTCAATAGGGTTTAGGTCGGATGACATGCTTGGCCAGTCCATCGCCAGCTTCTTTAGCAAGGTAGTGGTCATCTTGGGGGTGTGTTTGGGGTCATTATTATGTTGGAATACTGCCCTGTGGCCCAGTTTCCAAAGGGAGGGGATCATGCTCTGCTTCAGTATGTCACAGTACATATTGGCATTCATAGTTCCCTCAATGAACTGTAGCTCCCCAATGCCGGCAGCACTCATGCAGCCCCAGACCATGACACTCCCACAACCATGCTTGACTGTAGGCAAGACACACTTGTCTTTGTACTCCTCACCTGGTTGCCTGCCACACACGATTGACACCATCTGAACCAAATACGTTTATCTTGGTCTCATCAGACCACAGGACATGGTTCCAGTAATCCATGTCCTTAGTCTGCTTGTCTTCAGCAAACTGTTCACGGGCTTACTTGTGCATCATCTTTAGAAGAGGCTTCTTTCTGGGATGATAGCCATGCAGACCAATTTGAAGCAGTGTGCGTATGGTCTGAGTGGATAGTCTGAGCACTGACAGGCTGACCCCCCACCCCTTCATCCTCTGCGGCAATGCTGGCAGCACTCATATGTCTTTTTCCCAAAGACAACCTCTGGATCTGACACTGAGCACGTGCTCTCAACTTCTTTGGTGAGGCCTGTTCTGAGTGGAATCTGTCCTGTTAAACCGCTGTATGGTCTTGGCCACCACTGCAGCCCAGTTTCAGGGTCTTGGCAATCTTATAGCCTAGGTCATCTTTATGTAGAGCAACTTAGGAGTGTACTCACTTTTGTTGCCAGCGGTTTAGACATTAATGGCTGTGTTTTGAGTTATTTTTATTATACAAGCTGTACACTCACTACTTTACATTGCAGCAAAGTGTCATTTCTTCAGTGTTGTCACATGAAAAGATATAATAAAATATTTACAAAAATGTGAGGGGTGTACTCACTTTTGTGAGATACTGTAAGTATACAAATTAGCTACTTGATTTAGGTTTCCTGGCGATAGAACCTTCTCATGGCTCCTTATTTCTCATAGTCCAGCACAACTTCCTCCTCTGCTGTCTCCAGAACAACTCTTGCTCCTTAGTTTTCCAGAACAACTGTTTCTTTGAGCACATGGACTTTTCCCCTTCCCTCCCCTCATTTTGTGTACATCATTTCCTGTGCTGAGCTTCACAAATTAGTCCAATGGGTTAATTTGCATATCAATGGGGAGGCCTAGCTTCTGTAACTAATTCATTTAGATATAAAAAGCTATAAAAAAAAGCATGCTATAGCAACACGCTGTGTCAATTATCCAGTGGTTCTCACTGACCTGGCTATTGCTTGAAGCTGGGGGACGATCACCATCCTGAGGATATTATGCATTAACACAAGTAATGTTTATATAGAAGAGTTGGCATCTTGGGCTCTGCTGAGGGAGGCGCCTTATCTGGGGGTTTGCTGGTCAGCTTTTTAACACAGCAATGAACATGGCCACATATGTATTGTGATCTCTTGGGTCTCTTGCAGATTCTCATTACCTGAGGAAGGCACTAACCCTGTTCGGAAAGCGTTATGAGAGAAGAGAATAGTACCCAATATGTCTTGATCACAACTGTAGCCTTATTTACTGTCTTGATTTTTATTTGGTATTTTTATATGTGTAATAAAGAGCATTTTAGAGAATTATATAAGTGTATATGTAAAATGTCTGTCCCACCCTAATATGGAATTGCATACCGTTGGTAATTGTAGGTAAGATGTCAATCTACCACTGGTCACTACTCAAGGAACCCCTAGCAACCACAGGAAGAACCCTAGGGTTCTTATAGAACCCTGTATGATAAAAGCATGTATAGACTGACAACTTGATTACTGAAACAATTTTGAACTATTTCGATCCATGACGGATCAACAAAGTTGATCCGTCATGGAACTCTTTTCAGAGAGGTGGCTAGGGCTCCTGCACGTGAAACCAGGCCCTTAGAATGCACATTGAGCTGCATATTTCTCTTTGTGTGTCCCCTTCGGGTACTTCGATTCAGTCATTTCTGTAAGTAAAACCCACTTCAGCTTGTCAGTAATCTACACTTGACCTTCAGTGCTCTACCAAAACAGCAGTGGTACCATCCACGAGCAGAAATGCCGCACTTGGGTTAGCAAAGCGGGTTGGCATGCTTTAGCCACCATGGTTGATTTAGATTCTCAATCAGGCACTGACACAAGTTGACATCCAGTCACTATTGATAACGTCGGATTAGGTTTCCTCTTACTTTCCGTGAAACCTGAGTTTTTTTCCAAAATATAGAGAACTATTTATTGGCCCCTAGTGAGTTCTCACCTCTCACAAGTGCAGCAACATGTTCAACCACCTGTAATTGTTTTTCTACATTCCTGAGCAGAACATTGTTTGACCGAGGAGTGGAGTGCAGATGGCCTTGTCACCACTATCTGATGCTAAAAACATAACGATGTAAATGAGTGATTTAAAGGCATTTGCATTGATGGATTCAATTTTAATTCCATTCATCTGGAGTGCGGTAACTAAGCAAACTAGACAAATAGACAATCTCTCCTTATGAAATGTCAATATCAAATGGTGAAGTATAACAATGTACAAAATAGCCAGATATTACTGTAGTCTTGGCACTAACATCTACAGCTAAAGCAGAATAATACTTAAAGTGGTTATAAAGGCCTGTTTTTTTTTTTGCTTTCCTGCATTCTATAAAAAACCTTCTGTGTGCAGCAGCAACCCCAGCCCCCCCCCATTACTTACCAGAGCCCCATCTCGATCCAGCGATGTGCACGAGAGCAGTGGCTCTCCGGGGTCTCTGACTCCTCATTGGATGAAACAGCCAACAATAACCAGCCTAGGGGGTGTTCTTTTTGTTGTTTTTATTTTTGGAGTAACATGAATAGGGTTGAGGGAATTGAGCGGGATACTCCAAAAATGAGAACTATGTAGAGGTTGAGGACAGTGAACTCTATTCTGTAAAGCTGAAGCAGAAGTCCTTGCATATAGCAAACTGTGGACTTGGCTTTATAATAGAAACAGCTTCTTCCTTAGAAAAGAAGGGTCCCTTCACAAAGAACTTGATTGACTTCTTCAGGACACCAGCAGATGTTCCCTTTGGTCAAACACACAGCTGACTCTCTAGCACAAGATGGGTGGCATCAGCTCAGAAGTCTCTAAGATCTCTCACAGCAGTCTGTACCCACAAAATGTCCAGGGACAGTTGGTTGCCTTCTTCCAACATCCATGCGACACCTTTCTCCTGTGATACCAGACTAGATCTTCAGAAAACAGTCACCTCTCTGTAGCTTCAGCATTCCGGCCCTTGGGTCACCCACCTGAGGCCTCACAGACAGCAAGCACATGTCAGCACTGCCCTGGAGAGCAGTAAGCCCTCCGGATGGACTTCCCTTCTGCAGGCAAAGACCCAGAAGCTCTGTGTCTCAGAGCATGTATACAGACTCCCAGCAGCCTTCAGGGCCATCCTCCCTGGGATTGACCAGGGCTGTATAAATATTCCTGCTGCTATTTGCATTTCTCCACACCTATGTTCCAGAGAGTCCTCCAGTTCCCAGGAAAGCAGCTGAAATACTGAGCAGACCTAACTAATCACATGCAGCTGCACTGATTACAGGGAGCACAACTAAATTGACCTAACACAACAAAAACACAGCTCCACTGAACACAGTGAACCAGCACTAAAACTAACAAATCCTGGCACCTATCTAGGAGGGTGCTACACATGTGACCACAGACCCTTGGAATGTACACTGAGATGCACATGCCTGACTTTGCGGTGTGTAAAAGGTGTGCAAATCACAAGGCTGGCTGGAATTACTTTGCCAGGTTAAAGTGGTTCTAAAGCTGCCCCCAGCCCCCCTAAATACTTACCTGAGCCAGATCTCATAGTTACATAGTAGGTGAGGTTGAAAAAGACACAAGTCCATCATGTCCAACCTATGTGTGTGATTATATGTCAGTAATACATTGTATATCCCTGTATGTTGCGGTCATTCAGGTGGTTATCTAATAGTTTCTTGAAACTGTCAATGCCCCTCGCTGAGACCACTGCCTGTGGAAGGGAATACCACAGCCTTCCCGCTCTTACAGTAAAGAACCCTCTATGTAATTTAAGGTTAAATCTCTTTTCTTCTAATTTAAATTAATCTTCATTTTAATCTCGATCCTGTAATGTGCACAAGAGCAGCAGCTCTCTACCTTCTCGTAGGCTCAGACATTGGCTTCCGCTGCTATCAATAACACCCTGTGAAGATTAAGTGGGGGGGGGGGGGCTCAGACATGCTCTGTTTGGCTTGCTATGGGGGCACTCAGAGGGGGGAGGAGCCAGGAGAGCCTGGGGATCTGAGAAGAGGAGGATTGGGGCTGCTTTGTCCAAAACCAATACACAGAGCAGGTAAATATGACATTTTTGTTCTTTTAAAAGAAATAAAATAGCCTTTACAATCACCTTAAAGTAGAAGTAAACCCTTCTATCGTTTTCAGTCAAGGAAGCTGCCATCTTGGCCTCTAATGATTCTTCAACTGCCATAATGCTGCACATGTGATCAGTTATGAAACCAGCCATTGGATGGTTTGAAAGATTGGTTGAGAGCACAACCAATGTGAAAGTTAGCATTTCCGGCATGCCGGGTATGTAAGTGTTTTTTGAAACTGGGTTTACTCCCGCTTTAAACAATATACCGTGAGGGCATTTCAGCTGCGTATATAGCTGTTAGCCTGGAGTTTTCCCTTAAACATTTGCTGTTATTAATCAGTATGAAAACCAGGCTAATCTGCGTCTTGCTCATTATTTTATTTTCCTGAACATATACAGGAAGATTGATCCAACCTACAATTCATTAACCTTGATTGGTTAAGGTACCCAAAGTACATAATTCTTTACATGCAAATATTTTGGGCAATCAAATATAATGAATTAGTGATCTTTCTGATGAAGTCACCTTCTCTCAACTATCTTGGGTGGCATGGGGGGGGGCATCCCCAGGCTAAATACAGCTCATATATAGAAAATTGCAAGCACTAGAATGGATCACATGTTCAAATCCAGGACCTCCCTGGGCACAGCCCGCACTTGCTGAGAAATCCTAGAAGCCTTTTAAAACTGAACTGACATTATACTATAACACATTTGCAGTGCCACTTTAACTTCCAGCCTCTGACATATGGAAAGCTTCAAGTCCTGAAAATTTGGAAAAGCAAAAAGCTGTCTTAATGAAGAATGTGGATGTAATCTGCAAATAAAACAAACCAGCTCATGTCCTATACTGAGTCGGCTATCATCCATCATAGACCCAGAGAATAACAAACCATCCGCTGCTGACTCCTAGTGATTGCTCAGGGATCACACTCCGCATCTTCCCCAGCTTCTCCTCAACACCATCAACTTATTTCAATGTATTTGTTTTTAAGCATTTGCCAGAAAACATGGCAATGATAAGGATTTTATGGAGAAAATTGTAAGTTCTAGTAGAATGAAAGCTGGATTTTTGTCCATGCCATCCCGTTATTTTTATATTCCATCTGATATTAGTCTAAAAGCGATACTAAAGGGGTCTTAAAGCCTTAAAGTGATTGTAAACCTTAGTTTTTTTTGTTTTTTTTTAAAGTGGAACTCTACCCTAAAGTGGAAACCCCCCCCCCCCTCTGGTGCCACGATTGGCACCTTTCAAGGGGGGAGGGGGTGCAGATACTTGTATAATACAGGTATCTGCACCCACTTCCGGGCATAGCTAGCTGCAGAATAGATAGCCGCCCTCCCGTTGTGTTCTGGGAAACACACAGTTCCCACAACACAACGGGGACCAGTGAAGACGCGCAGCTCGACTTGCGCATGCGCAGTAGGGAACCGGGCAGTGAAGCCGCAACGCTTCACTTCCTGATTCCCTGAGAAAGGATGGCGGCTGGGGAAGTCGAGAGACGAGCGATTGCTCGTCATCTGCTGCCGACATTGCGGGCACCCTGGACGGGTAAGTGTCCTTTTATTAAAAGTCAGCAGCTGCGGTATTTGTATCTGCTGGCTTTTAATATTTATTTTTTCTACGGTGGAGCTCTGCTTTAAAAAACAAACACTTACCTCCACTGTGCAGTTCCTTTTGCACAGTGAGGCCCCCCGATCTTCCTCTTCTGGGGTCCTCCTGGAGGCTATTGCGGCCTCTCCTCACATCAGAAGCTCTTCCCCTGGGGGTTACCTTGTGGGTGCGCTCCTGAGCCCAGCATTTGTGTCCAGAGACACAGAATGCCGGGCTCGGCCCCGCCCCTGTCATTGTATTTGATTGACAGCAGTGGGAGCCAATGCTGCTATCAATCTATTCAATCAAGAGCCAAGAAGCCTGAGCAGAGAGGAAGAGTGCGTCTCTGTCGAGGGAATTACAGGGCTCAGGTGAGTAAAACAGGGGGGGCTAGGGGGCCGGTCACTGTCAGAAGTTTTTTCACCTTAATGCAAGGTGAAAAAACACAAGGGTTTACAACCCCTTTAAGGTTTTTCACCTTAATGCATTTTATGCAATAAGATGAAAAACCTTCTGTGCTCTATCTCCCCCCCGCCCCCCCCCCTTTATTCTACCTGAGCCCAATCCAGTCCAGCAATGTACATGAGAGCAGTGGCCCCAGGCACTGTCTCCCTCCTCATTGGGCAGATTGATAGCCAATGGCTCCTGCTGCTGTCTCCCTCCTCATTGAGCAGATTGATAGCCAATGGATCCCACTGCTGTCTCCCTCCTCATTGGGCAGATTGATAGCCAATGGCTTCCGCTGCTGCCAATTAAATGCTGTTGCCCGGCTCAGGGAGAGAGCACGCACAGGTGCCCCCATTGGAAACGGCTTTCCGTAGGGGTTTTTGGTAAACTTAAGATGCATTGTACAAAGATTGTTTGGCAAGATTGTAACCTGGTGAATGGGGAAGGAGATACACTATATTACCAAAAGTATTGGGATGCCTGCCTTTACACACACATGAACTTTATTGGCATCCTTGTCTTAGTCTGTAGGGTTCAATATTGAGTTGGCCCACCCTTTGCAGCTATAACGGCATCAACTCTTCTGGGAAGACTGTCCACAAGGTTTAGGAGTGTGTCTATGGGAATGTTTGACCATTCTTCCAGAAGCGCATTTGTGAGGTCAGGCACTGATATGGAACGAGAAGGCCTGGCTCGCAGTCTCCAGTCTAATTCATTCCAAAGGTGTTCTATCGGGTTGAAGTTAGACCAGTCAAGTTCCTCCACCCCAAACTCGCTCATCCATATCCAGATCTTCTTGTCCACATCAGTGCCTGACCTCACAAATGCCTTTCTGGAAGAATGGTCAAACATTCCCATAGACACACTCCTAGACCTTGTGGACAGCCTTCCCAGAAGAGTTGAAGCTGTTATAGCTGCAAAGGGTGGGCCAACTCAATATTGATCCCTACAGACTAACACTGGGATGCCATGGTAATATAGTGTACTTCCAGTATTAGAAAAACATGGAGGGCATGAGACTTGCGTTACCACCATTTGGCAAAGAGACTAAGGCTGGATTCACACCTATGCATTTTTTGTGCTTTTTGCATTTTGCAGATTTGTACAACAGTCCATTTAACATGGTTTCCTATGGAATACGTTCTATAGTGAAAATCTGCAAAATGCAAAAAGCACAAAAAATGCATAGTTGTGAATCAGGCCTTATTCCAGTATCCACTTCCATTGGGGATTCTGAGATTCCATGTGACTAAATGCCAACAGCCACAAAAGAAGATCTGTAACTTTCAAGAAAGGATCACTTTGTATTTGCCCCCAAGACCAAAGGTTCCTAGTCCTGCCCTGGCTACTGGATTGCATTGGGTGGGGGACAAAATGGGGTCATTTTTTATACATTTTTGCCATTTTTTTATTTGTGATTGTAAAAAATGTGTAAAATATTTACATTAGAATTACCCCGTGAGTTCTTATCATGAGGTTTAGTAGCTGTTCACCTGCACCAAAAATGGCACAGCTAAACATCTACTAAACATAAAGAAAAATGGTAGAAATAAAAAAAAAAGTCATAGGGATAAGCCTCAAGCATTCCTGTTTTACAGATCAACTCAATTTTTCTTCCACAAATCCGAAGTATTACAGAACATAAAATTATATTCAGGAAAAAAAAAAAAAGAATTATTTTTCAGATGTTATTAACATGAATCTGACAAGCAAAATCATTCTTTTACCTTCAGCATGAAAAGAAAAAAGAAAAAGAAAATCCCACAAAGGAAGACATTTCAATCTGTCATGTTGGCAAGTATTTTATGGAAAAACAACCTGCCAGGTTTTAATGTTCCTATGAACACCTCCACCTACACGTGATCCGAAGACCACAAAACTCATCATCAGCATCCATTCCATCATATAGAAACAGTTGCTACCACAAAGTTCATTCAGAGGATGATTTCACAAACTTGGAACCCGGCTGTATCATAAAAGATGTAAAATCCAGGAGGCATTTAATCCACTTGGCAACAAAGATGGACCTTACGTCCAAAGAATACACATCAATAATCGCCATCCCAGAATAGTCTATATATGGTTTCACTGGAAAATAATAACGCCATAAAAAATGAGGTGAATAAAAGGCATGATGTGACAATGTTTTTGAAGTTTATTACTACTATCATTTTTTTACCACACTTTGTATTTTGAAGTCTTTCGGCCACAATGTTTCTAGGATATTTTTCTAGGTTTTGAAATTTTCTAAAGCTTTTTTTTTTTACTTTTTTTTTATTTATTTCATATTGTTTTAAAATGCCTTGATTTTCTGAATGCATATGTGTTGCTTAAAACGACAATCATATTTTTTTTTTTACTAAAAAAACTTAAATACTTCCCATCCGGGCCAATTCTGGCACTTTGCTGCTACATTTAAAAATCATAATTTTTTTTTTCTAGAAAATTACTCAGAATCCCCAGACATTAAACATATATATATATATCTATATATATCTATATATCTATATCTATATATATATATATATATATATATATATATATATACATATATAGATATATATAGACATATATATATTAGGGCTGTTACAGATTAAAATTTTCGTGTTCGATTAATCAATTTTTTTTTAAATCTATAATCGACTCATTTTGATTAATTATAATGCACATACAGATCAAACTACTTTTAGCTGAACTCCTTGCATTGCAACTCTGCATTAGTCAGTGGTAAATGTGGTATACACTATATACAATCACCCAACACTAGTTAGTTTCCACAATCCATGACTTAACTTCACAGTTCACACAAATACGTTTTAAATTAAAACTGTAGCGCTGACGTAAGTCATTTTTTTCCCACAGTAGCGCGACAATCCCTCCACCTCTGGTCTAACTAATCACTCTCACCTTATGGCATAGACTCCTGTGCAAACAGGTGGTCATGGAAGTGGGTATCAAAAGGGTTAACACAGACCATAAACTTCTCTCACGTCTCCTTAGATCTCAGCAAGGATGCCAGGTCATGGATAGAAAGAAAAGATCTAAGTGCTCAATGTTTAAGTGTAAGATTTAATTTTCGTGTTCAAATACAAACTACTCACATAAAGATGATAAAAACACAGCATGTAAAGCCGACAATCGTGTTAGTTCCGTAGGGCAGCAGCGGGTGACGTCATGCGTCGTTCTTCCCCCCGTACACATTACGTTCAATCAGAACTTCGATGTTACCAGACTCCTCCCCCATTCCCTTCATTAGCAGAAGGAGGCACTTGGGGAAGGGGGGAGGAGTCCAATGACGTAGATGTCTGTGATGTCACTGGATCTCCGACGGAACTCTTTTGATTGATCAAAAATATTAATCGATTAATCGAGGAATTAATCTTTAATTTCCACAGCCCTAATATATATATATATATATATATATATATATATATATATATATATATATATATATTTTTTTTTTTTTTTAGAAGAGACCCTAGGGAATAAAATGGCAGTCATTGCAACTTTTTATGTCACATGGTATTTTTCAAACACGCTTTTGTTTGATAAAATAATTTTTTTACAAATTAAAAAAAAAAAAAAACCAGTAAAGTTAGCCCATTTTTTTTTTGTATAATGTGAAATATGATGTTACAGCGAGTAAATAGATAAATAGATACCTAGCATGTCACACTTTAAATTTGCGCACACTTGTGGAATGGCAGCAAATCTCCATAGGTGACGCTTTAAACATTTTTTACAGGTTACAAGTTTAGAGTTACAGAGGAGGTCTTGAGCTAGAGTTTTTGCCTTTGCTCTAACCAATGTGGTGACACCTCACATATGTGATTTGAGCGCCGTTTACATATGCAGGCGTGACTTACCTATGCGTTTGTTTCTGTGCACAAGCTCGTAGGGGCGGTAGTGCTTTAAATTATAATTTTTTTTATTTTTACACTTTCTCTTTAAAAAAAAAAAAATGTCATGACTTTTATTCCTATTACAAGGAATGTAAACATCCCTTGTAATAGGAATAGAGCATGACAGGTCCTCTTTATGGAGAGATGTGAGGTCAATAAGGCCCTACATCTCTCCTCCAGGCTGGAAAGGCTGAGATAAAAACAAATAACTGTTTCGGCCTTTCCAGCCGTGTCTTTGGCTTTGTTTACTTCCACCAGCCTGGACGTGATGTCATAACGTTGCGCCGGGGCCTCCAAGGGTCATAAAGATCTGGGGACCATCTGGTCACCAGAAAGCTCTATGGTAAACTTCTGGCAGCGATCAATTCATTCTCCGGCTCACGGGTAAGCCGGGAGAAGTACCCAAGGGAGGCGGGAGGGGGAGATATCCCCTACCGTCGCCTGTAAGGACAGATTCCCGCTATGATTGTTCTTGCACAGAATCACCGGCTGA
The DNA here is from genome assembly GCF_037356315.1 of Lithobates pipiens. Lineage (NCBI taxonomy): Eukaryota > Metazoa > Chordata > Amphibia > Anura > Ranidae > Lithobates > Lithobates pipiens. The sequence goes on along the minus strand of NW_027507758.1, from coordinate 47,076,719 downwards.
AAAAGTTGATATCTGGATGATGCCTGTAGCTGCAGGCATCATTCAGATATTCTCACTCAAAGTTCATGACGTCATATGACGTACCCTGAGAAGTAAGTGGTTAAAATATATTTCTAGGCAAAATCTTTCTTTTTGTTGTGAATAGAAAATGGAAAAGTTAATATGTAACTCCAAGCTGGAGAAAAAAATATAATGTGCCCTCTCCTCCAACATATGAAAATTGAATGCTCAAAGGGGTTGATTTACTGAAGGCAAATAGTCTGTCCACTCTGCAAGTGCAGTTGCTCCAGAGCTTAGTAAATGAGTAAAAGCTCTGCTGACTTCCATCATCCAATCAGATGCAAGCAAAAATGTTGCTTTTTCCTAGAACGTGATTGGATATTCTTTGAAAAGTGAAGCTTTACCTCATTTACTAAGCTCTGACGCAACTGTAGTTGCTCCAGAAGTTTTTCCTGCACAGTCTGGTGACATCACAAACAGTATCCTCTCCTACTTTAAGTGGCAGTAGGCGAAGGTTATTCCTGGATTGAGCATTGGTTAACTGATGAGTGACATTTAGTCCTGGAGTACTGTGGGCTCAACCTGTCTGATGTTGTGCCCCCTAGTAGGAGGGTAAATGACAGGTTGGGCTTACAGGGAATGGACATAATGAAGTAGATTTACTAAAGGCAAATAGACTGTGCACTTTGCAAAGTGCAGTTGTTCCAGAGCTTAGTAAATGTGGTAAAGCTTCACAAAGAATACCCAATCATGTGCAAGGGCATTTTAAAAAAATGCATTTTTTCTTGCACATGATTGGATGATGGAAGTCAGCAGAGCTTATGTTCATTTGCTAAGCTCTGGAGCAACTGTTCTTGCACAGTCTATTTGCCTTTAGTAAATCACCCCCAATGAGATGTCGCTCTGGCAGAGGAGGACTGCCAATGCTAGACCAAAGGGAAAGGTGGGACATAGCAGAGATAACACTGAAGCATGAAAAGAGTGGGAAGAAATTGGGAAAAAATGTAACACAGGAGGGAAGAGAATAATCTAAAAAAAAATGTATTTCTACTTTAACCTGCGTTCCCGTAACAGCCAGCATTCTAGTCTTCCTTTTTCCAGCACTGTAATATGTGGGGGCAATTTACACCATCATGTACAATGCAGGACCAGTGGTGTCCACCGTTCCTGCATTTCATGTGATCATTTTGGCAAGAGATATGTAAGGGGAGAAAAACCACGCTTATTTATATAAACACTATAAATGATAATTCAAAAAAGGAGCAGCAACTCTCATATGCAATATCACAAAAAAATCCCGTGCCCCAGGGCAACGTCAATCTATGACAAAACTAGTCGGGCGGACGACGACCTGACGTCAGCGTGACATACGAAGTCCAGGAACCGCGGGCGTTCTGATTTTAGTACCGGCCGGTATATTATCCTTTCAAGGGAGATGTTCTCCTCCTTTTTTAAAAAGTCTATTACTCTGGAATAAAAAAGCGTTTGATCTTATGCTATGTGAAGCATCCTCCTTTTTTTTCTAATTGGGACATCCGTGAATACCCGCAAGTGTGAGGACAAGAGAGAAAGTGATTACTGGACCCTGGCGTGCCAAGCAGACTACAGCCCAAAGACCCTGGCAGGGTAATCAGCCACAGGCGTTTTGACCTTTTGATGGTCATATGCGGTGTGGAAAACATATTGATATATCTGGAATGCATGTATGAATTGTGATTGGGAATTTAGGAGTGTGACACCCAGGGGTGGACTGACAACTCATGGGGCCCCTGGGCAATAGGAGATTATGGGGCCCCCAGGTAGTCAGAGATTATGGTGCCACACAGTATACAATCACACAGTATACAATCACACAGTATACACAGACATGTTTCTATTGGCTGAGAAGGTACTGGAGAGGGGGGGCAGTTATAATCTCTTTTTAGACCAAAAGGATGTTGGTAAGGGACATTTCAGAGACAAATGTAAAAAAAAACACAGATTTTGACATACTGTCACTGGTTTTACTGAGGCTGGCAACCCTGATGGGGCCCCCTAGTGGCCTGGGGCCCTCGGCAATGCCCGAGTGGCCGAATGGTCAGCCCGCCCCTGGTGACACCTTTATCTTATCACTACCTCAAGCTCTGCACCTGTCTATATTTTCTATCAAATAAGACTGTGCAATATTGGATGTATTTTTAACTTTCTTGCTGGAATAAGGACTCTTCGTTGCATCAATATTTTGTTCACATTCTTATGATTAGTATGGTTATGATTAGTCGTCATGCGTGACTCTGTCCTTGGTTATATTTTGGCAAGAGAGACTGAGAAAAATAGTTGCTTTGGAGGGTCTGCTAAATGATAATCACAAATGGAACTGGCAGGGAGATAGACTGTGAGTTAGTATTACTCTCTTCTATATCATCCCTTAGAAAAACGTGCATAATATTTTTAACCTGCTGGGGTTGGGGTATTTTACTTTTTAAACCTATTCCGGATTCAGTCTTTAATACACTCCTACCAATGGACAGCAAAATGGGAAGCATTTATGTCACCAGGCAACAATGTGTAGTCTAGAAAAAAATAATACCTGGAACCTGAAGTGTCACATGGCTATGGATTCACATAAATATTTGGGCCATTCAACAGCTGAATTTTAACATTTTTGGATTACTCCTTATCATAGTCGGTCCATTCAACACCATCACTTGCTATTATTGGGTGAGGAATTGTGGATGAATTTTGGATACGGTAAGAGAGGGTTATAGCCCCTGTCATTTTTTTTATTCTTTTTTTGCAATCCCATTGAAATTTTCTTTTACTTACTTTCTCACTGCCAAACCAGGAAGTTAGAGCAAATCCATCCAAAGCCAGGGAATCACTGGTTGCCACCAGTGACACCAGAATCAGTTTCCCCATTGGAAAGTTTCCCTTCCATTCCTGTTCTGGTGACAACCATTTGTTTGTCATTTTCTTCCACTTTCACTCATGGTGCCTCCCTAAAGAGGGAGGGAGTCATTCTGTAAGGTGCTGTTGTGCTGGCTTTGGCTGTGATATTCAGGCCCTGTTGCCACCTTGTTGGAACTTTGAGTTAATATATTGTGCTGCATTTATTAGCCTCCATGTGCATTTACTCTACTTTTGGTACCAAACATCTGGCCACTGTTACACGGCATACTTATGTCCCAGACGTGTATGTAAACAGCAATTGCCCCACATATATGAGGTATTACCATGAATATTGGAGTGAGAGTAATAATTCTAGGGCCATTATTCTTGGTTAACACTAAACTTACTATAACATTGAGGAAATTTCCCTCTACTTCCTTTCTCATTGCCAAACCAGGAAGTGAGAGCAAATCCCTCCGAAGCCAGGGAATCCCTGGTTGCCACCAGGGTCACCATCTTCCCCATTGGAAGGTTTTGGTGCCTCTTGGTGCCTTCCTAAAAAGGGAACAGACAGTATTAAAAAAACGGACCCCAAGAGCAGTAGTGTATTTAGGTTTTGTGCTGCCCTAGGCCTGACTAAACTTGTGTACCCCCTAATTTAAATATGACCCACCCCTTCCTGTCAAGGCCACACCCCTTGCTGTTTAAGACCTGCCCTGAAATTTTCGAGTGGGGACACTATGGGGGGGGGGGGGGGGGCATGGAATCCTTTAATTTACATAGATTTCCTCTCACTTCCTGTTTGGCTATGGGGCAGGAACTAAAGAGAAATCTCTGCAATGGGACAGGGATGGTAAAAAATAAACTGACAGGGGCTATAACCCTCCCTTACTCTATCCTAAATAAAAAAAAAGTGTTGCCTATAGTTCTACTTTAAGCACAAATTTCTGATAATTTTATGGAGAGGACTAATGCCACGTACACACGACTCTGACGGTTTTTCCGACGGAGTTCTGCTGAAACGGACTTGCCTATACATGATCACACCAAGTCCAATCATTTAGAATGCAATGACGTACAACACATATGACGGGACTAGAAAAAAGGAAGTTCAATAGCCAGTAGCCAATAGCTGCCCTTGCGTCATTTTTGGTCCGTCGGAACAGCATACAGACGAACGGTTTTCCCGATAGGAATTGATTCCCTCGGAAAGATTTAAAACATGTTCTATTTCTAGATTCGTCAGAATTTTCAAAAAAAAAAGTCTGCTGAAGCCCACACAGGATTGGAAAAAAACGATGAAATTATTCAGTTTTTCTGCCAGAAAGTTCAACCGTGTGTATGCGGTATAAGAAGATATAACCATGCCAATGGTGCAGAAGAAAACATATAGCACAGTGAGGAAGGTTTGTGGTCCAGGATGATAGGACAGTCAAAATTAGAAGTGGCACCCCCCCCCCCCCATACACACACACGGTTGCGGAATGCTTGCCACTCGCATACCGGAAGTAGTGCGGCCGCTTTATGGGGGCTCTAGACTAATTTGCCTCTCAGCCCAGTCCGCCCCATAAGACTGTGCAAGCCGGCGGTGACTCTTTCCATCTGCCCCCCTGCAAAGTGCTGCCCTAGGCATGGGCCTTGTCGGCCTAGGCCAGGATACAGCATTGCCCAAGAGGCTGATTCCCCTCACTTCCTATCAGGGTGATGGGTGTCAGAAAAGGGAAGAAGGTGATAAATCTCCTCAATGAGGACACAGCCTGCCTGTAAATTTTCACAATTAAATATTCTCCACGGGGACACAGAAAATACTTCAAATGCCAGATTCCAGAAAGTATCCAAAACGTATAATAAGAAAACGTTTTGGAGTTGAGCTGAAGTCACGCTCCAAGTCCAATGACAAAGATGTGTAATAGTCACATTTGAAAAATAAGAAGAAAAAATGAAAAATATGCAGTCACAGTTTCTGTAAATTCTGAAGCGGTAAGCATGCCAAGAACTGATAGGATTTGATTGGCTGGTAAGAATTGTGCGCTTGAAAGAAAATTTGTTGGATTGAAGTATATCGCATATGCTAATAATTACATGCATTAAGGAAGAAATCCTATACTTTTAATGCAATTACGCTGCGCTCAAAGATATGCAAATCAGATTATCATGAATGCAGGTACAAGATTTTATTACCGAAAAGTTGGCTTGTGGTATGCAAGGCCAGAGTGAAAATTTGAAACACAACAGACCTGTAGGTAGCTGGCAAGTCAACTTATAAACAGATCAAGAGTCAGGACACTCGGGGAGTTCTGAAACTTTAAACCATTATCCTGTCGTAGCGGGTTAACATTTTCTTTGCCTTGTGCAGTAAGTGTATTATACCCGCCAGTAGCACGACTTGTCATATTGCAAAATTCTTCAGATTCAGATTACAAGTGATTTATCTATTCTCAGTTACAATCTGCAGATTACTCCAATTCACACTTTTCAAAGACAGTTATACTCACTCTAAAGACTATTATTGTTTATTTTTTACAGATGGTACTGTACATTCCAGCTTGTATTTGTATGTATTAACCACTTTAGCCCCGGAAGATTTTACCCCCTTCCTGACAAGAGCACTTTTTGCGATTCTGCACTGTGTCGGTTCAACTGACAATTGCGCGGTCATGCGACGTGGTTTTTTTCCCCACAAATAGAGCTTTCTTTTGGTGGTATTTGATTACCTCTGCGTTTTTTATTTTTTGCGCTATAAACAAAAAAAGAGCATCAATTTTGAAAAAACGCATTATTTTTTACTTTTTGCTATAATAAATATCCCCCAAAAACATTTTTTTTCCCTCAATTTAGGCCGATACGTCTTCTTCTACATATTTTTGGTAAAAAAAATCGCAATAAGCTTTGATTGATTGGTTTACGTAAAAGTTATAGCGTCTACAAAATAGGGGATAGTTTTATGGCATTTTTATTGATCTTTTTTTTTTTACTAGTAATGGCGGCGACCAGTAGTGATGGCCGAACGGTTCGCCCGGCGGTCGTTTCGCGGCGAATTTCCGACTTTCGCCGTCCGCGGGTTCGAACGCCTTTTTCCGTCGTTCGCCCCGGCGGACTTACGTGTTTAATGTATACAAGAACTTTAACCTTTCGTGACACGTTTATCATGTGTTACAGGACAACCAATTGAGACATGACAGCTCATGGACACTTGGACATTCCCCCTAACCTATAAATACACCCGATCCGGTGGCCATTTTACATTCTTTCTTCTGTCACTGTAGGGAAAGGATCCTGTGTGGAGTAGGGACAGAGAAAACGCTAGCTATTTGGTACACAAAAGTTCTTTTCAGGACTGGTATAGGTGTTAGGTCAGCAGCCTGAGTTTCTTTTGTCAGTTTAGATAAAGGGACAGAGCGCTGTATGCTGCTATTTTAGGGACAGCTCAGCCAGATTAGTCTTTCTTCATCATCATCATCATCATCATCATTAGCTGTTACTATCAGGTCCACAAAAGAGCTGTTCCAGCTAATCGTTCCAGCCTACTCTTTTTTGCCAATTTGTATAGGGACAGGCAGGAAGCAGTGTGTCAGGCAGTGAGGATAATTTTAAAGACTTGCTGTTACTATTAGTTCCACAAAGGTTCTTTTCAGGACTGGTATCAGTGGTACGGTAATAGGCTTGTACACGTATAATATTCTTTCTTCCAAATATAGAAAGAATATTATACTTGACTGCTGCCCTTCTGCTGCAGTCTGCTAATCATTCACAACTCACTTGTTCCACAAAGCTCTTTATCAGGACTGGTAACTTGGTCTGTCTAGGGTGCTACGGTACATAGGCTTGGGTGCGGTACAGTCTGCTGTTCTGTAAGGACCGCTATCGGTCCACAATACATAGGGTTGCCGTGCACTACTGCTGACCGCTGCCCTATACTGCAGCAGTCCTTCATTGGTATAGGGACTGACGTACAGTCTGCTAATCACTAACACACAACCTGCTTGGTCCACAAAAGTTCTTATAAGGACTGGTAACTTGGTATAGGGTGCTACGGTACATAGGCCTGAGTGCGTTACAGTCTGCTGTTCTGTAAGGACCGCTATCGGTCCACAATACATAGGGTTGCCGTGCACTACTGCTGACCGCTGCCCTATACTGCAGCAGTCCTTCAGCGGTATAGGGACTGACGCACAGTCTGCTAAACACTAACACACAACCTGCTTGGTCCACAAAAGTTTTTATAAGGACTGGTAACTTGGTATAGGGTGCTACGGTACATAGGCCTGAGTGCAGTACAGTCTGCTGTTCTGTAAGGACCGCTATCGGTCCACAATACATAGGGTTGCCGTGCACTACTGCTGACCGCTGCCCTATACTGCAGCAGTCCTTCATTGGTATAGGGACTGACGTACAGTCTGCTAATCACTAACACACAACCTGCTTGGTCCACAAAAGTTCTTATAAGGACTGGTAACTTGGTATAGGGTGCTACGGTACATAGGCCTGAGTGCGTTACAGTCTGCTGTTCTGTAAGGACCGCTATCGGTCCACAATACATAGGGTTGCCGTGCACTACTGCTGACCGCTGCCCTATACTGCAGCAGTCCTTCATTGGTATAGGGACTGACGTACAGTCTGCTAATCACTAACACACAACCTGCTTGTTCCACAAAAGTTCTTATAAGGACTGGTAACTTGGTATAGGGTGCTACGGTACATAGGCTTGAGTGCGGTACAGTCTGCTGTTCTGTAAGGACCGCTATCGGTCCACAATAGATAGGGTTGACGTGCACCACTGCTGACCGCTGCCCTATACTGCAGCAGTCCTTCAGCGGTATAGGGACTGACGTACAGTCTGCTAAACACTAATACACAACCTGCTTGGTCCACAAAAGTTCTTATAAGGACTGGTAACTTGGTATAGGGTGCTACGGTACATAGGCTTGAGTGCGGTACAGTCTGCTGTTCTGTAAGGACCGCTATCGGTCCACAATAGATAGGGTTGACGTGCACCACTGCTGACCGCTGCCCTATACTGCAGCAGTCCTTCAGCGGTATAGGGACTGACGCACAGTCTGCTAAACACTAACACACAACCTGCTTGGTCCACAAAAGTTTTTATAAGGACTGGTAACTTGGTATAGGGTGCTACGGTACATAGGCCTGAGTGCGTTACAGTCTGCTGTTCTGTAAGGACCGCTATCGGTCCACAATACATAGGGTTGCCGTGCACTACTGCTGACCGCTGCCCTATACTGCAGCAGTCCTTCATTGGTATAGGGACTGACGTACAGTCTGCTAATCACTAACACACAACCTGCTTGGTCCACAAAAGTTCTTATAAGGACTGGTAACTTGGTATAGGGTGCTACGGTACATAGGCCTGAGTGCGTTACAGTCTGCTGTTCTGTAAGGACCGCTATCGGTCCACAATACATAGGGTTGCCGTGCACTACTGCTGACCGCTGCCCTATACTGCAGCAGTCCTTCAGCGGTATAGGGACTGACGCACAGTCTGCTAAACACTAACACACAACCTGCTTGGTCCACAAAAGTTCTTATAAGGACTGGTAACTTGGTATAGGGTGCTACGGTACATAGGCCTGAGTGCAGTACAGTCTGCTGTTCTGTAAGGACCGCTATCGGTCCACAATACATAGGGTTGCCGTGCACTACTGCTGACCGCTGCCCTATACTGCAGCAGTCCTTCATTGGTATAGGGACTGACGTACAGTCTGCTAATCACTAACACACAACCTGCTTGTTCCACAAAAGTTCTTATAAGGACTGGTAACTTGGTATAGGGTGCTACGGTACATAGGCTTGAGTGCGGTACAGTCTGCTGTTCTGTAAGGACCGCTATCGGTCCACAATAGATAGGGTTGACGTGCACCACTGCTGACCGCTGCCCTATACTGCAGCAGTCCTTCAGCGGTATAGGGACTGACGTACAGTCTGCTAAACACTAATACACAACCTGCTTGGTCCACAAAAGTTCTTATAAGGACTGGTAACTTGGTATAGGGTGCTACGGTACATAGGCTTGAGTGCGGTACAGTCTGCTGTTCTGTAAGGACCGCTATCGGTCCACAATAGATAGGGTTGACGTGCACCACTGCTGACCGCTGCCCTATACTGCAGCAGTCCTTCAGCGGTATAGGGACTGACGTACAGTCTGCTAAACACTAATACACAACCTGCTTGGTCCACAAAAGTTCTTATAAGGACTGGTAACTTGGTATAGGGTGCTACGGTACATAGGCTTGAGTGCGGTACAGTCTGCTGTTCTGTAAGGACCGCTATAGGTCCACAATAGATAGGGTTGACGTGCACCACTGCTGACCGCTCACCTATACTGCAGCAGTCCTTCAGCGGTATAGGGACTAAGAGTTTTGTCACAGGGTCATTTAAAAAATGACATGCAGAGGAAGAGGCAGGCCCTTCCGCAGGGGTGGTAGGGGTAGGGCAGGAGCAACAGGCTTGAGCCAAAGTGGGAAGTTGCAGAAGGTGCGTTCAATTACTTTAAAGGATGCACCAGACTTGGTTGAGTGGCTCGCTCAGCCTTACTCTTCTGCACCCTCCTCATCCTCTCGATCTGCACCCTCTTCTTCACTCTCTGCTATGTGCACCCCCAAAGACACTACCACCAACAACACGACCACCACCACCACCACCACATACCTTCCGCTTGAGTCACTGGAATTATTTTCCGATCCATATCAAGAGGACATTTCTGATGCGCAGCCACTCTTGGTATTGGATCAGGAAGAGGAGGTAGCAACAAGCGCTACTCAGCAGTCTGACGCCAGTACCCAGATCAGCCCAAGGAGGAGGTTGGTCCCCGGTGTTGCTGCCTACTCTACTTATAGCGGTGGGGAAGGTGACGTTGATGATGACGTGTCTAGTGATGTCACGTGGGTGCCCACAAGAGAGGAAGAGGAGGGGAGTTCAGAGGGAGATATGGACCAGCAGATAGGGAGGAGAAGCAGCAATGACTTACATTGCACAGCAGGGACAAAGCAGACTGCAAATGTATCAGGAGCGAGTCATCGACCATGTACGGTCACATCTGGCGCTCCCAGGACACCGGCACATGGCTCCGCAGTGTGGGCTTTTTTTAACGTGTCCGCTGCTGACAATAGCGTTGCCATCTGCAATCTTTGCAGTCAACGCGTTAGTCGCGGTAAGCCCAATACTCACCTAGGGACGACCGCCTTAAGAAGGCACATGAGCAGCCATCACCGAGCCCAGTGGGAGCAACGGAACACACAAAGCCACACTGCAGGCTCTCACCGTCCAGCCTCGTCTTCTACTTCTCCTTCTCCTCTCTCCTCACAATTGTCCTCCACTCCACCTTCCATCACGCCAAGCTCACATTTTTCTGCAAAAAGGCAGGCTTCCGTGGGCCTAATGTTTGAGCGTAAAAAAATGATGACGCCGGATAACCCTCTTGCCCAACGGTTGGCGGCTGGCTTGTCAGAACTCATAGCCCGCCAACTACTGCCATATAAACTGGTGGACTCGGAGGCCTTTCGCAAATTTGTGGCCATTGGAACACCACAATGGAAGGTCCCAGGAAGGAAGTATTTCTCAGAGAAGGGCATCCCAGAGCTATATGGCCATGTTCAGCGGCAAGTGAATGTATCTCTGGCACACAGTGTCGGTGCCAAGATACATCTGACCACAGACACGTGGTCTAGCAAACACGGGCAGGGAAGGTATATCAGTTTTACTGCCCACTGGGTGAACCTTCTGACGGCCGTCAAGCATGTAACCCGTGGCACCCGTGTAGATTTGGTTTTACCGCCACGGATTGCATGCAGGCCTGACTCTTCTTCTCCTCCTCCTACTCCATCCTCCTCCCTCTCCTCCTCAGCTGCCTCCTCCTTTTCCGCTGCTAGCGTCTCTTCCACTGCACCGCCCAAGCTCCCCAGAACCTATTCCACATGCCAGGTGAGACGTTGCCATGCCGTGCTGCGTCTGTTGTGCCTGGAAGCAAAGAGCCACACTGGCCCGGCACTCCTTTCAGCTTTGCGTTCACAGGCAGATGAGTGGCTAACACCGCTCAATTTGACAGTTGGTAAAGTGGTGTGTGACAACGGTGCCAATCTGCTTAGCGCATTGAAACAGGGCAAAATCACGCACGTGCCGTGCATGGCACACGTCTTAAACTTGGTCGTGCAGCGATTCCTTGTCAAATACCCTGGGGTCCAGGACATCTTGCGGCAGGCAAGGAAAATCTCGGCCCATTTCAGAAGATCTTACACGGCCATGGCTCGCCTTGCTGACATTCAGCGGCGACACCATCTGCCGGTCAGACGTCTTATTTGCGATTGCCCGACGCGATGGAACTCAACCTTCTATATGCTTGATAGGCTGCTCCAGCAGAAACGTGCAGTTAACGTCTACCTGTATGAACTCTGCGAAAGAAACGGTTCTGGGGAGCTGGGTTTTTTTTCACCGCGCCAGTGGCTGCTCATGCGCGACACATGCAGACTTCTGCGGCCATTTGAGGAGATCACCAAACTGGTCAGTCGCAGCCATGGCGCCATCAGTGACATGGTACCTTATGCCTTCTTTCTGGAGCGTGCATTGCGTCGTGTCATTGATCAGGCTGTGGAGGAGCAGGAGCGGGAAGATGAGGAAGTCGCAATGCTGGATGAATTCCCAGGGGGGGCTACTCTATCTGAGACAAGTCAACAACAGGAGTCTGATGAGGAGTCAGAGGAGGATGGTGCCGGGGCGGATGAGCAGGAGCAAGAAGAGCATGCTTTAAACCTTTCTGGGATCCCTGTTGTGCGAGGATGGGGAGAGGAGAATGAAGAGGACGACATTATCCTGGATGATGAGCAGGAGCCAGGCCACCACACCGCTTCCACTTTAGTGCAAATGGGGGCCTTCATGCTCCAGTGTTTTAATAGGGACCCCCGTATAAAAAGCATGAGGGTCAAGGACCAGTACTGGGTGGCAACGTACTTAGACCCCCGGTACAAACACAAAATGGCGGAAATGTTACCGCCGTCGCAGAGGGCTGTCAGAATGCAGCACTTCCAGGCCTTGCTTCGAGAAATGCTGCATTCTGCTTTTGCGTGCGCTGGCAGAGGAGCAATTCCCACTCCCAGAGAAGGATTTGCGGGTACCAATCCAACAGCGCCTGCAAGAAGAGGCCGGTTTGAAGATGTGTTGGTGACTTCGGATATGAGGTCATTCTTTCAGCCGACCCATCGACAGGTGTCATCCGGATCCAGCATCAGGGAACGCCTAGACCGTCAGGTGTCCGACTACATTGGGTTAACGGCCGATGTGGACGCTCTGAGGAGTGATGAACCCCTAGACTACTGGGTGGGCAGGCTTGACCTCTGGCCAGAGCTTGCCCAATTTGCAATCGAACTGTTGGCTTGCCCCTCATCCAGTGTCCTGTCCGAAAGGACGTTCAGCGCAGCAGGGGGGATTGTGACCGATAAGCGTACTCGCCTAGCTCACCACAGTGTTAACTACCTCACATTTCTAAAAATGAATGAGGCATGGATCTCGGAGGAATTCAACACATGTGATCAGTAGACCATGTATATGTCTATAAACAATTTTTGGAATCAAGCACACAGACCTTCTTAATTCATTTGGCTCACTTCCCTGACCCAAAAAAGCACACCGTACTATATGCCCCTACCCTCCTCTTTGAAGAGGTTGAGCGGTGTCATATTTCTACTGGGGCTGCTTATTATGAGGGGTTCCCACCATCCCTGTGCTGTGCTGACTTCCTCCTGGGTGTTCTTATTATGAGGGGCTCCCACCATCCCTGTGCTGTGCTGACTTCCTCCTGGGGGTTCTTATTATGAGGGGATCACACCATCCCTGTGCTGTGCTGACTTCCTCCTGGGGCTGCTTACGGTGCTGCTGTCAGCGCTGTATGTCACGGAGCTGCTGTCAGCGCTGTATGTCACGGAGCTGCTGTCAGCGCTGTATGTCACGGAGCTGCTGTCAGCGCTGTATGTCACGGAGCTGCTGTCAGCGCTGTATGTCACGGAGCTGCTGTCAGCGCTGTATGTCACGGAGCTGCTGTCAGCGCTGTATGTCACGGAGCTGCTGTCAGCGCTGTATGTCACGGAGCTGCTGTCAGCGCTGTATGTCACGGAGCTGCTGTCAGCGCTGTATGTCACGGAGCTGCTGTCAGCGCTGTATGTCACGGTGCTGCTGTCAGCGCTGTATGTCACGGAGCTGCTGTCAGCGCTGTATGTCACGGAGCTGCTGTCAGTGCTGTATGTCACGGAGCTGCTGTCAGCGCTGTATGTCACGGAGCTGCTGTCAGCGCTGTATGTCACGGAGCTGCTGTCAGCGCTGTATGTCACGGTGCTGCTGTCAGCGCTGTATGTCACGGAGCTGCTGTCAGCGCTGTATGTCACGGAGCTGCTGTCAGCGCTGTATGTCACGGAGCTGCTGTCAGCGCTGTATGTCACGGAGCTGCTGTCAGCGCTGTATGTCACGGAGCTGCTGTCAGCGCTGTATGTCACGGAGCTGCTGTCAGCGCTGTATGTCACGGAGCTGCTGTCAGCGCTGTATGTCACGGAGCTGCTGTCAGCGCTGTATGTCACGGAGCTGCTGTCAGCGCTGTATGTCACGGAGCTGCTGTCAGTGCTGTATGTCACGGAGCTGCTGTCAGCGCTGTATGTCACGGAGCTGCTGTCAGCGCTGTATGTCACGGAGCTGCTGTCAGTGCTGTATGTCACGGAGCTGCTGTCAGCGCTGTATGTCACGGAGCTGCTGTCAGCGCTGTATGTCACGGAGCTGCTGTCAGCGCTGTATGTCACGGTGCTGCTGTCAGCGCTGTATGTCACGGAGCTGCTGTCAGCGCTGTATGTCACGGAGCTGCTGTCAGCGCTGTATGTCACGGAGCTGCTGTCAGCGCTGTATGTCACGGAGCTGCTGTCAGCGCTGTATGTCACGGAGCTGCTGTCAGCGCTGTATGTCACGGAGCTGCTGTCAGCGCTGTATGTCACGGAGCTGCTGTCAGCGCTGTATGTCACGGAGCTGCTGTCAGCGCTGTATGTCACGGAGCTGCTGTCAGCGCTGTATGTCACGGAGCTGCTGTCAGCGCTGTATGTCACGGAGCTGCTGTCAGCGCTGTATGTCACGGAGCTGCTGTCAGCGCTGTATGTCACGGTGCTGCTGTCAGCGCTGTATGTCACGGAGCTGCTGTCAGCGCTGTATGTCACGGAGCTGCTGTCAGTGCTGTATGTCACGGAGCTGCTGTCAGCGCTGTATGTCACGGAGCTGCTGTCAGCGCTGTATGTCACGGAGCTGCTGTCAGCGCTGTATGTCACGGTGCTGCTGTCAGCGCTGTATGTCACGGAGCTGCTGTCAGCGCTGTATGTCACGGAGCTGCTGTCAGCGCTGTATGTCACGGAGCTGCTGTCAGCGCTGTATGTCACGGAGCTGCTGTCAGCGCTGTATGTCACGGAGCTGCTGTCAGCGCTGTATGTCACGGAGCTGCTGTCAGCGCTGTATGTCACGGAGCTGCTGTCAGCGCTGTATGTCACGGAGCTGCTGTCAGCGCTGTATGTCACGGAGCTGCTGTCAGCGCTGTATGTCACGGAGCTGCTGTCAGCGCTGTATGTCACGGAGCTGCTGTCAGCGCTGTATGTCACGGAGCTGCTGTCAGCGCTGTATGTCACGGTGCTGCTGTCAGCGCTGTATGTCACGGAGCTGCTGTCAGCGCTGTATGTCACGGAGCTGCTGTCAGTGCTGTATGTCACGGAGCTGCTGTCAGCGCTGTATGTCACGGAGCTGCTGTCAGCGCTGTATGTCACGGAGCTGCTGTCAGCGCTGTATGTCACGGAGCTGCTGTCAGCGCTGTATGTCACGGAGCTGCTGTCAGCGCTGTATGTCACGGAGCTGCTGTCAGCGCTGTATGTCACGGAGCTGCTGTCAGCGCTGTATGTCACGGAGCTGCTGTCAGCGCTGTATGTCACGGAGCTGCTGTCAGCGCTGTATGTCACGGAGCTGCTGTCAGCGCTGTATGTCACGGAGCTGCTGTCAGCGCTGTATGTCACGGAGCTGCTGTCAGCGCTGTATGTCACGGTGCTGCTGTCAGCGCTGTATGTCACGGAGCTGCTGTCAGCGCTGTATGTCACGGAGCTGCTGTCAGTGCTGTATGTCACGGAGCTGCTGTCAGCGCTGTATGTCACGGAGCTGCTGTCAGCGCTGTATGTCACGGAGCTGCTGTCAGCGCTGTATGTCACGGTGCTGCTGTCAGCGCTGTATGTCACGGAGCTGCTGTCAGCGCTGTATGTCACGGAGCTGCTGTCAGCGCTGTATGTCACGGAGCTGCTGTCAGCGCTGTATGTCACGGAGCTGCTGTCAGCGCTGTATGTCACGGAGCTGCTGTCAGCGCTGTATGTCACGGTGCTGATGTCAGTGCTCTGTATTACGGTGCTGCTGTCAGTGCTCTGTATCTCCTGCACCCTCTTGTTTGCCTACCCTGGTCCCTGACCTTCCCTCTCCTCCATTGCCTTCATTAGCTCCATAGTCCTGAATTGTCAGAACAATTTCCCAAATAAAAAAAAAATGCTTGTAGTTATCGATCCCAAATTCACCTCATACATGTATTATGCTATTGTCCAGGTGGTGGGACTACGTGCTACCCCCTAATAATTACCCCGTGGCCGCAAATTCGACCTAAAGGTTTGCGAAATTCGCCTCCCATTGAAGTCAATGGAGCCCGCGGCGAACGGTCGTTTTCGCGAACGTTTGTGTCCGTTCGCGTTTCGCGTTCGCGAAACGTCCCGTCGGAAGTTCGTCCATCACTAGCGACCAGCGATTTTTATCATGACTGCAACATTATGGCGGACACATCGGACAATTTTGATACATTTTTTTGGGACCAATGGCATTAATACAGCCATCAATGCTAAATAATTTAATTGATTACTTGAAAAATGTGACTGGCAGTGAAGGGGTTAACCACTAGGTGGTGCTGTAGGGGTTAAATGTGTCCTAGGGAGTGATTCTAACTGTGGAGGGGCTGTGTGTGACACATCTCTGCTCCCGATTACAGAGAGAGCTGATCAGTGACAGTGTCATTAGGCAGAACGGGAAGATGCTTGTTTACATTAGCATCCGCCCGTTCTTCCTCACCGTGAGACGATCACGGGTATCCCCGTGGACATCGGGTCTGCGGGACCCATGGTCACAGAGCACCCGGTGGGCGCTCGCGCCCACGAGCCGCCTCTTAAAGGGCAATGTATGGGTATGTTAATCTGCCTATACGTGCCCTTCTGCCGCAGTGTATCCGTGCGAGTCAGTCGGGAAGCGGTTAAAGGAGAACTTAATCTGTAAAATAAAATTACTTTTGACACAGGCCTAGAGCGACAATGGGGCGACCATTACATACTAGAAGACATTTATACTTTATCACTTTATTTCCTTGGGTTGTTTTAAAAAGTCCTGAACTTGAAGTGGTTAAAACAAGGTCATGGCTGCAGCCATAATCTTGGTGTTGTTTTGTTCAGCCAGTGATCAGTTGTTGAGTAAAAGTGATCTGGCCCTACAGCCTCCCGATTTCAATAACCCCCTTGTAATGGCAAAAAGTAAAATGAAAAAGCAAAAAAAAAAGACTAATTGTAATAAAATACATACAAATGAAAAAAATTTAAAGCACCCCTGTCCCTCCTGCATATACCCTCTTGTAGGCAGGAGTAGTTCAGCCTCCCTGCACAGGTGGCGCCGTTACAGCAGCCACTATGCAGAGAGAATGGAGGAGAAGAGGAATGCTTGTAGACATTGTTAGGGGAGTAGCCTTCTGATTGCTGCTGCGCTGGATGACCTCATCGGCCATGTTTAGTGAAGGTGGCGCTAAGAAATAGCACTTTCCCACTGCAGTTGCCATGGATTTGCAAAGTGGCTAGGTCAGGGACAGGAGGCTGGTGAGGGACAGTCAGGTTGATTTACTAAAGCTGCAGAGTGCAAAATCTGGTGCAGCTTTGCATAGAAACCAATCAGCTTCCAGTTTTTTATCAAAGCTTAATTAAACAAGCTGAAGTTATAAGCTGATTGGCTAACGTGCAGAGCTGCACTCGATTTTGCACTCTCCAGTTTTAGTAAATCAACCCCAGTGCATTTAACACAGGTAAAGGTTCCAGTGAGTTGCTACCTTGCACCCCCTTTATTCTGACTTTCCTGTGCCTTTGTCGCCACACTGCCTACCAGTCACCTGTTCTATCAGATGCTGTAGAGTATCTCAAACCTGCTCATGTGTCTTCTATAGACATCTGCGATTAGTTTCGTACGAATCGAAAATTCGTATGAATTTCTGTAAATTCGTACATTCGGGAGGATCCGAAATATGAATTGCTATGCTTGCTAAGAATTTTCGTTAATTATGATTATTCGTTATGATGAAACCCAGGAAGTCAGCACAGCACAGAGATGGTGGGATTTACAAATAAATATGTGAAAAGTGTGGCGTGCATTTGTATTCAGCCCCCTTTACTCTGATACCCTTAACTAAAATCTAGTGGAACCAATTGCCTTCAGATGTCACCTCATCTAAATAGTACATAGAGTCCACCTGTGTATAAATAAAGCTGTTTTGTGAAGCCCTCAGAGGTTTGTTAGAGAACCTTAATGAACAAACAGCATTGGGAAGGCCAAAGAACATACCAGACAGGTCAGGGATAAAGTTGTGGAGAAGGTAGGTTATAAAAAAATATCCCAAGCTTTGAACATCTCACAGAGCACCGTTCAATCCATCATCCGAAAATGGAAAGTTTATGGCACAACTGCAAACCTACCAAGACATGGCCGTCCACCTAAACTGACAGGCCGGGCAAGGAGAGCATTAATCAAAGAAGCAGCCAAGAGGCCCATGGTAACTCTGGAGAAGCTACAGAGATCCACAGCTCAGGTGGGAGAATCTGTCCACAGGACAACTATTAGTCGTGCACTCCACAAATCTGTCAGAGTGGCAAAAAGAAAGCCATTGTTGAAAGAAAGCCATAAGTCCTGTTTCAAGTTCGTGAGAAGCCATGTGGGGGACACAGCAAACATGTGGAGGAAGGTGCTTTGGTCAGATGAGACCAAAATTGAACATTTTGGCCTAAAAGCAAAATGCTATGTGTGGCAGAAAACTAACACTGTACATCACCCTGAACAAACCATCCCCACTGTGAAACATGGTGGTGGCAGCATCATGTTGTGGGGATGCTTTTCTTCAGCAGAGACAGGGAAGCTGATCAGAGTTGATGGGAAGATGGATGGAACCAAATACAGGGCAATCTTAGAAGAAAACCCGTTAGTCTGCAAAAGACTGGGGTGGAGATTCACTGCCCAGCAGGACAACAACCCTAAACATACAGCCAGAGCTACAATGGAATGGTTTAGATCAAAGCAAATTCATGTGTTAGAATGGCCCAGTCAAAGTCCAGACCTAAATCCAATTGAGAATCTGTGGCAAGACTTGAAAATTGCTGTTCACAGACGCTCTCCATCCAATCTGACAGAGCTTGAGATATTTTTCAAAGAAGAATGGGCAAAAATGTCACTCTCTAGATGTGCAAAGCTGGTAGAGACATCCCCAAAAAGACTTGCAGCTGTAATTGCACTGAAAGGTGGTTCTACAAATACAATACAAATGCCACACTTTACACATATTTATGTGTAAAACCATCTATCATTTTTCTTCCACTTCACAATTATGTGCCACATTGTGTTGGTCTATCACATAAAACCCCATTAAAATACATTTAAGTTTTTTGTTGTAACATGAAAAAATTTGGAAAATGTCAAAGGGTATGAATACTTTTTCAAGACACTGTATGTCCCAGATGTATGTATGTAAACAGTAATTGCACACATATATCGCCATCAATGTTGGAGTGAGAGTAATAATTCTAGGGCCATCATTTATGCTTAACACTAAACGGTTAACTTTTAAATTGTTACCTTTTAAAAATTGTAAGTATTGTAGTTTTTTTGCAATTTATGCTTATGCAACTTTGAGACTTGATATGTTTGGTATCTTTTTATTCGACATAATATATTGTGTTGGGTGCACTAAAATTCAGTTAACCACTTGCCGACCAGCTCATGAAGATCCATGTCGGGAAAGTGTCACCGGTGCGCAAAACAACGTACCCGTATGTCGCTGCGTCATCTGCAGCTAGTGGGCGTGCGCGCCCCTCGGGAGAGTGCCCGCAGACTTGATGTCAGCCAGTGGCCCGTGATCGTGGCATGGAGAGGCAGACCTGGGTGATGCCTATGTAAACAAGGCATTTCCCTGTTCTGCCCAGCATCATGAAAGGGATCTACTGCTCCCAGTGATCCGGAGCAGTGAGCCCACCCCCCCTACAGTTAGAACACGCTGAGGGAACACAGATAACCCCTTGATCACCCCCTAGTGTTTAATTCTTCCCTGCCGGTGATATTTACATTTTTATTGTAAAGCGCTGCGTAAACTGTTGTCACTACATAAATCGTGCATAATAATATAATAATAATAATATTTACACAGTAATCAGTGCATTTTTATAGCACTGATCACTGTATAAATGCCAATGGTGCCAAAATAGTGTAAAAAGTGTCCGATCTGTCTGCCACAATGTCGCAGTCATGATAAAAATCACAGATCGCCGCCATTACTAATAAAAAAAATTATTAATAAAAAAGCCATAGATCTATCCCCTATTTTGTAGACGTGATAACTAATCAATCAATGCTTATTGCAATTTTTTTTGGGGGGGGATATTTATTATAGCAAAAAGTAACAAATAATGCGCCCAAAATAGTTTTTTTGTTTATAGCGCAAAAAATAAAAACTGCAGAGGTGATCAAATACCACCAAAAGAAAGCTCTATTTGTAGGGAAAAAAAGGATGGGTACAGCGTCGCACGACCACGCAATTATCAGTTAAATCGATGCAGTGCCGTATCGCAAAAAAGGGCTTAGTCAGGAAGGGGGTAAATCCTTCCGGGGCTGGAGGGGTTAATTGTTTTTTTTTCCCAAAAATATAGATTTGATAAACAACTACGCAAATATTGCACCCAATAAAAAATAGCAACTGCCACCACATTATTCAATAGGGCCTCTGTTTTCAGAAAATATATAATATTTAGGGATTCTAAGTAATTTACCTCTTGACTTCCTTATAGAAAAAGGCTTTTTCATATGAGGAAGTCCCGAGGTCACGTGACAAAATGTGTCAGTGGAGGAGTTTCTGACGTCATCACGCCCAGAAGTCCAGCAGCAGCCATCCTACATATGTTGTTTCCAAAAAAGTTCATCCTTAAGGGGGCAATCAGTTTTTATATTTAACCAGTTGCCGACCGCCGCACGACGATGTACGTCGACAGCATGGCACGGGCAGGCATATTGGCGTACATGTACGTCCCTTGCCTCCCGCGGGTCGGGGGCCCGATCGGGCCCCCCGCCCGGTGCCTGCGGCGGTCGGTTTTCGTCCGGGAGCGATCCGGGACGAGGGGGCGGCCATTCATTCATGGCCACCCCCTCGCGATCGCTCCCGACGAATAGGAATCCCCCGTGACATCACTTCCTCTCCTGTAATGTAAACACAGGAGAGGAAGTGATGTATTCTCTCCTCCGTGTCGGTATTTTTCGTTCCGACACGGAGGAGAGCGGATCGGTGAGTTGCACCAACACTCTACACACACAGTAGAACATGCCAGGCACACTCACACCCCCCCGATCACCCCCCCAATTACCCCTGCCCCCCAGTCACAGTGACACCAATGTCATTTTTTTTTTTTTTTTGCATTGGTGTCATTTGTGACTGTAATAACTGTTAGGGCAGTTAGGGTTAGCCCCCTTTAGTTCTAATGTACCCCCCTAACCCCCCCAATAAAGGTTTAACCCCGTGATCACCCCCCGTCGCCAGTGTCACTAAGGCTGGGTTCACATTGCAGCGGTTTATGAGAACGAATGTGATTCGCACCGCACTGCAGTGCAAATCACATCCGATCTCTGTGCGATTCGAGTTCAGCCATTCGCCGCACCCGCCACACCCGCCGCACCCGCCGCAAATTCGCACGGGACCCTTTTTTTGGCCCGCAGCAGAATCGGATCGCATGGGTGTTCACACCATGCGATCCGAGTTTGCAGATCGCACTGCGATATGCGAACTGATCTGGGGGTGTCAGTAACATTTCACTGACACTCCCAGCAGTCCGCATAGGGCAGTGTGAACTGCCGCCGGGAGGCATGCGATGCGGGAACCCGCCGCGGATTCGCGGCGTTTCCGCATCGCTCCAGTGTGAACCCAGCCTAATAAGCGATCATTTTTCTGATCGCCGTATTAGTGTCACAGGTGACGCTAGTTAGGCAGGTAGGTATTTAGGTTCGCTGCAGCTTTTTATAGCGCCAGGGACCCCCATATACTACCGCATAAAGCCCCCTGATTGCCCCCTAGTTAACCCTTTCACCAGTGATCACCATATAACTGTTACAGGTGACGCTGGTTGGTTAGTTATTTTTTTATAGTTTCAGGGCACCCGCCATTTATTACCTAATAAAGGTTTAACCCCCTGATCACCCGGCGGGTGTCATTTGTGACTAATAACTGTTAGGGCAGTTAGGTTTAGCCCCCTTTAGTTCTAAGGTACCCCCCTAACCCCCCCAATAAAGGTTTAACCCCGTGATCACCCCCCGTCGCCAGTGTCACTAAGGCTGGGTTCACATTGCAGCGGTTTATGAGAACGGATGTGATTCGCACCGCACTGCAGTGCAAATCACATCCGATCTCTGTGCGATTCGAGTTCAGCTATACAGATAGTATGGCTGAATTCGTGTCGCACCCGCCGCACCCGCCGCAAACTCGCACGGGACCCTTTTTTTGGTCCGCAGCAGAATCGGATCGCATGGGTGTTCACACCATGCGATCCAAGTTTGCAGATCGCACTGCGATATGCGAACTGATCTGGGGGTGTCATTAACATTTCACTGACACTCCCAGCAGTTCGCATAGGGCAGTGTGAACTGCCGCCGGGAGGCATGCGATGCGGGAACCCGCCGCGGATTCGTGGCGTTCCCGCATCGCTCCAGTGTGAACCCAGCCTAATAAGCGATCGTTTTTCTGATCGCTGTATTAGTGTCACAGGTGACGCTAGTTAGGCAGGTAGGTATTTAGGTTCGCCGCAGCTTTTTATAGCGCCAGGGACCCCCATATACTACCGCATAAAGCCCCCTGATTGCCCCCTAGTTAACCCTTTCACCAGTGATCACCATATAACTGTTACAGGTGACGCTGGTTGGTTAGTTATTTTTTTATAGTTTCAGGGCACCCGCCATTTATTACCTAGTCTCACTAGTGTACCCCTAAATTTAGGGGTGTCTACTTTCCAAAATGGGGTCATTTGGGGGGGGTTTGTGCCATCTTTGGCATTTTATGGCCTTCAAAACTGTAACGCCCTTAGAAAGCCTGAAGGCGGTGCTTGGTTTTCGGGGCCCCGTACGCGGCTAGGCTCCCAAAAAGTCCCACATATGTGGTATCCCCGTACTCAGGAGAAGCAGCAGAATTTATTTTGGGGTGTCATTTCACATATGCCCATGGCATGCATGAGCAATATATCATTTAGTGACAACTTTGTGAAAAAAAAAAAAAAAAAAAAAAGTTTGTAATTTTCCCGCAACTTGTGGCAAAATATAAAATATTCCATGAACTCAACATGCCTCTCAGCAAATAGCTTGGGGTGTCTACTTTCTAAAATGGGGTCATTTGTGGGGGTTTTGTGCCATCTTGGCATTTTATGGCCTTCAAAACTGTAATAGGTAGTGAGAAGTGAACTCAAAAATTTACTCCCTTAGAAAGCCTGAAGGCGGTGCTTGGTTTTCGGGGCCCCGTACGCGGCTAGGCTCCCAAAAAGTCCCACATATGTGGTATCCCCGTACTCAGGAGAAGCAGCAGAATTTATTTTGGGGTGTCATTTCACATATGCCCATAGCATGTGTGAGCAATATATCATTTAGTGACAACTTTGTGTAAAAAAAAAAAATATTCAATCGCTTGAGGCAAAAAAATAAAATATTCAATGGGCTCAACATGCCTCTTATCAATTTCCTTAGGGGGTCTACTTTCCAAAATGGGGTCATTTGGGGGGTTTTGTACTGCCCTGCCATTTTAGCACCTCAAGAAATGAGATAGGCAGTCGTAAACTAAAAGCTGCGTAAATTCCAGAAAACGTACCTTAGTTTGTAGATGTGACAACTTTTGCGCAAACCAATAAATATACAGTTATTGACTTTTTTTTTACCAAAGACATGTGGCTGAATACATTTTGGCCTAAATGTATGACTAAAATTGAGTTTATTGGATTTTTCTAATAACAAAAAGTAGAAAATATCATTTTTTTTCAAAATTTGCGGTCTTTTTACGTTTATATCGCAAAAAATAAAAATCGCAGAGGCAATCAAATACCATCAAAAGAAAGCTCTATTTGTGGGAAGAAAAGGACGCAAATTTTGTTTGGGTACAACATTGCATGACCGCACAATTACCAGTTAAAGCAGCGCAGTGCCAAAGTGTAAAAAGACCTCTGGTCATTTACCAGCAAAATGGTCCGGTCTGAAAGTGGTTAAAGTGGTGATTTATCTTGTGCACTGGGGTTTTTAGTGCACGTTTTGTGAGTAGTTTTTAACCCTTTGGGCTTATATTGGGTGTTTACTTACTACACAGTTTCTGTGTTTTTTATCACTTGCTATATAGGCTGAATCCTGAGTCCCAGGATGGATGGATGATCTGCTTGGAAACATACTGCACAATAATTACCTAGTGTCTGGGAAAGCGTGTTAGACAGGGGCGGACTGACAACTCATGGGGCAATAGGAGATTATGGGGCCCCCGGGCAATAGGAGAAGATTATGGGGCCCCTGGGCAATAGGAGATTATGGGGCCCCCGGGCAATAGGAGAAGATTATGGGGCCCCTGGGCAATAGGAGATTATGGGGCCCCCAGGCAATATGAGATTATGGGGCCCCCAGGCAATAGATTATGGGGCCCCCCAGGCAATAGATTATGGGGCCACACAGTATACACACACACACATACAGTATACACACACAGACACACAATATACACACACAGTATGCACACACAGAATACACACACACACAATGAAAAAAGGTACTGGAGAGGCGGGGCAGCTATAATCTTCGGTTTATTGAGGCTTGCAACCCTGATGGTGCCCCTTAGTGGCATGGGGCCCTCGGGCAGTGCCCTAGTGCCCGAATGGTCAGCCCGCCCCTGGTGGTAGAGCTTACCTTAGTGTAGGTCATTTTGTGTGGTAAGAGCCTGCAGTGATAGGTGGTGGGCACTGCAGATCTGTGGACCACATATGACTGATATATCTGATAATCACAGAATGAACATCAGGAAGCACATTTGATCAACGATATTTATGGACTTTATTTATTGATGGACTCTTTACTAATTGTTTGATATCCTTGTGGTTTTTTTTTACTTTTATTTTTTAGTTATTCACACTTTTGCACTGCACTTTTTGATATCATACATTCTTTAGGTGTAGGAACACATGATAGCTGCCGGCAGCAACACATATAGAAGTTCATAATTTTTTGATAGATATGGTTTTTGGCAAGAGTGGGGAATATTGGTTTAAAATTTTATTTCCTACTTGTATGATTTACTCACTGATTTTCCCAGAAGTCACATTTTAGGCATCCTCTGCAATAGGAATTCCAGTTTTGGTGAGATATTCCCCAAGGGTTAAATACTTCTAAAGAAATGCAGACACTGCAGCTTTTCTCATTGGAACACCAGGTGATTATAATAAATCAGACCCTCCCATTCTGAATCAGTCTGTAAAGGATCATCATAGTATCATAGTAGGTAAGGTTGGATAAAGACAATAGTCCATCCATTTCAACCTGTGTAGGTACACGTATGTCAGTGTCTATATTTCCCATATCCCCATATCCCTGTATGTCGTGTTCCTTAAGATGAACATCTAAGCCCTTGTACACACAGTCGGACATTCCGACAACAAAATCGGATTGTACGTGACGACGCTATTTTGTTATGACGGGACTAGGTTCAGGCTAGTAGACAATAGCTTTGGTCTAGGAATTTGATCTGAGCATGCGTGGCACTTTGTCTGATCGGAATTCTCTACACACAATCGGACAAAGTCCAATCAGATCATGTTGTCGGAAAGTTTTATAGCCCAGCTCTAAAACTTTGTCCGTCGGATATTCTGACAGAAACAGTCCGATGGAGCCCACACACAGTCGGATTATCCAACCACGCGGTCCGATCGGACATTTTCCGTTGGAATGTCTGACCGTGTGTATAAGGGCTAAGAGTCTCATAAAAAGATCAATACTTCCCGTAGCTACCACCGATTGTGGAACAGAGTTCCCATCCCTATTGCCCTGACAGTGAAAAACCCCCTTCGCAGTTGAAGGTTAAACCGCTCCTCCTCCAATCTCAATGTGTGGCTCCGTGTCCTTTACACTCCCTGGGACCGAATGTTTTTTTTCTTACGCTGGGAGGAATTTGTAAATCCCTATCATGTCCTCTCTCAAGCGTCTTTTCTCCAACGAGAATAAATGTAATGTTTGCAGTCTTTCCTTATAATTGAGGTCCTCCAGTTATTAGTTATGTTGCCCTTATTCGGAGTCTCTCCAGTTCAAGCACATCCCTTCTGAGGACTGGTGACCAGAACTCGACATAATACTCCAAGTGTGGTCTAACCAATGCTTTATAAAGTGGTAGGATTATTGTTTTATCTCTGCAGTATATACCTTTTTTATGCTAATATTCTGCCTGCTTTGGTAACTGCAGCTTGACATTGCTTGCTATTGGTGAAACAAACCACTATTTATACAGAGCAGAAACAGGAATCTGCTGCAAAGTTTGTATAACTCCAGTGGCGGCTGGTGTTTTTTTTTGGGGGGGGCAGCAAACAATGCCCCCCCGAGCCCACCCTTTTTTAAGCTTATTAGTGCCTCTGGCTCTAATCATGTGCTTAAAAAACAAAACAAAAAAAACCCAATTCGAATCCATGTGTCTGCCATGCATGGAGGGGGCAGCGCCAGTGCCTCCCTATTGGACGGGTCGCCACTGTTCAACTCCCTGCATTGTATGTTGATCTCCATTTGGGGATTGTTTATTTTTATTTTTTTGTCAACAGAAGTGGTTGTAAAGGCAGAATTTTTTTTACCTTAACGAATTCCATGCCTTAAGATAAAAAACCTTCTGTGTGCAGCCCCCCCCCCCCACCGCCTTAGCCCCCTAATACATACCTGAGCCCAATCTCAATCTAGCAATGGTGCACCAGAGTATCGGCTACCCAGGACTCTCCCTCCTGATTGGCTGAGACACAGTCAATCAAAGTCGATGAGCTAATGAGAAGAGAGAGGGGGGCGAGTTTGAATGGACACACAGAGCAACGGTCCGGCTCGGCTGCCCCCATAACAAGCTGCTTGCTGTGGGGGCACTCGGCAGGAGGGAGGGGCCAGGAGCGCCGATGAGAGACTCGAGAAGAGGAAGATCTGTGCAAAACAACTGCACAGAGCAGGTATTAGAAGAAAATGAATGGCCTCTGAAGATAATAACCATAATGAAAACAATAAATTGTACCATCATCCAAAATGTGGTGGAATAGAGGTTTGGGAACCTAATCCACAGCCAGGGTTCACCAGGGGCAAGGGGGAGCAAGTGGACTATCTCGGTACAGCATAGGATCGGTACAAATAGAACATCTAGACAGTCGTAAAAAATTCCGAAAATTTATTATCACAAATTACATTGCAGAAATTAAAACAAGGGTGACTTGGTCATAGATAGTACTTTGACTAGTTTCGTGGAGTGAACCGCTTCTTCAGGAAATATATGTATTTCCTGAAGAAGCGGTTCACCCCGCGAAACTAGTCAAAGTACTATCTATGACCAAGTCACCCTTGTTTTATTTTCTGTCATGTAATTTGTATTAATACATTTTCGTAATTTTTTACGGCTGTCTAAATGTTCTATTTGTACCGATCCTACGCTGTACCGAGATAGTCCACTTGCTCCCCCTTTCCCCTGGCAAACCCTGGTTGGGGACTAGGTTCCCAAACCTCTATTCCACAGAGCAGGAAAATATGTTTTTTTTTATTTTTAAACAAAAATACCCAAAGACTATATTACTTTAAGCTCTTACCTGTGTCTTTTTGTGCACCTTTTTACTAATTTACAAAAAGCATTTTATTTGCTTAGAAAATGTTACATTTAAGGTAAAGGAAAAAAAGGAAGCGATAAAAGATTTGATTCCTGATTATAAATAAACTAAATCTGAGTCCTTCCCCCAGAGGCAGTCAGTTGGTCTGTGGTGTAATGATTGCAAACCACTGTCCTCGGCTATTTTATCCTAGTTTCCGTTTACACCAAAAGTAAATGTACTGAATATTGTTCATTATATATTTTTTTACGAGGACAGTCATATAGTAAAATATACTATGGCTAGTAATTTCCATGAGTAAGTAAAATAAACGGACATAAATAGTCAGTGTTCTTAAAAGGCAGCAGCGAGTCATGTGAGGTCATTGCCCACAATCTCAGAGCATGACATGGTTAATGGGCCTGGCGCTATATAAAAGGTTGGAGCAGTTCTGGGGGTTAGTCACTCATCCCTGCATGGCAGTGCCGCTGATGAGACATTACCTCATTAATACTCCCTGTAATACATCTCGGGTTCTGTGTCTGAGGAATCTGGCGCAGATAAAATCTTAGCCAACATACCTGGAAAGATGGATTTACAAATACAGCTCTGTATATTATGGTCTTAGAATTGATCTTTCTTCCCAAATGTAGTCTAGTTTTCAAACAGATGGTTAGTTCATTAAAAAAAGAAAAAAAAAATCGCATTTTGTTCATGATATTTTGATTAAAGGAGAAGTATGGCCAAAATGCTTTTGGTCCTATTTCTCCTGTGGGTCACAGTAGTGCAACTTGGTCCTGTGATCCAGAGTCAACCGATAATGGGCTAAAGTCCACTGTCAGACGATGTCACTCAGCCAGTCCAGGCTCTGCAGGGATCCCAACAATAATGTCAGGATCCGTCCAGATGCCTGAGCGGCAGCTAGCTTTGCATCTCAATCCCCCCGCTGAGGACCTGATCCAGCAGCTCCCGTCCCCTCTATAGCCTGGAGCTCCCGTGAGTGCAGGAGGGTCCAGGGCAGAAATCTGGTGACTGACAGTTCACTGAAGACTGAGAACTGAATGATCAGCGATCTTTGATTACTCAGTTCTTGGTGTAAAGTCAACAGGGTACAACTGCAGCATCGGATCAGTGCTGCAGCTATCTAGATGAGGTTGATTGTTTTTTTGTTTTTTTTCGTATCCCACACTTCTTTTTTGAATCACTGAATCACGAGGACTCCTTGGCTTCTTGCTCAGTATTTAGGCACCTGCTAGTAGATCCTCTGTAAAGGCAGTGCGTTATTTACTGTTAATGCTGCATTTACATTATATAACTCCTCATATTCAGCAGCACTTTATTGGGAACTGCCAACCAACCACATCAGACTCTACTAGTTACATCTGAACCACTTTAGTAGATGAGTCATCTGCAAGAATGTGTGAAGTGCTCTCCATCCAGGCCTAGGGCCTACCTTCAGAACCGATAAAAGAGTTTACTGGGAATCGACTTAATGAGGTGCCACTTTAGCTCACTGTCCCTGCTGTTAAGTGAGAAGTCCCTGTAGCACCAGGAACTAACTTAAAGTGTAACTAAAGGCAAAAGTTTTTTATTGCTTTGGCTAGAGTAGAGAGGAATTAAAACACCTTTTAGTTGTTTTGTTGGTGTCTGTGCTCACTTTAAGGCCCCTTTTCACACTTTGGCAGTGGGTGCGTTGGTGGTAAAACAAGCTATTTTTGGCGGCGCTTTACCGCCAATTTTGCTGTGCTATTTGGCTGCTAGCAGTGCGCTTTTACCCCCCGCTAGTGCCCGAGAAAGGGTTAAAACTACCGCAAAGCTCTGCTGTCGGTGGTACAGCCGCGATTCCCCATTGATTTCAATGGGCAGGAGCTCCAAAGATGCTTTTTTTAGCATCCCGCCAGCGCACCGCTCCAGTGTGAAAGCCCTCAGGGCTTTCACATTGGAGAGACAGAAGCGGCTCTTTCAGGGCGCTTTGCAGGCACTATTTTTAGCGCTGTAGCGCCTGCAAAGCACCCCAGTGTGAAAGGGGTCTAAGGAGATTGACCCTCTCTATTTGTTTATCATTGTCGCTGAGAGTGAAGTGAAAGTAAATCCTAAATTTTAGGCTGTCTCTAGAACAGGTATAGAGAGGAAAACTTTGAATGGAGACACTAGTTCTGGTGACCCTGGGGAAAAGCTCATTTTGTAAGTATTTCCTCTCAAATCCAGTTTTGGTAATGGGATAGGAAGAAAATCTCCCCAAATGAGACACAGATATAAAAAGCAAACAAACCGAAGTTATGAATCTCCAAAATTGAAAAAAAAAAAGTTTTGCCACTAGTTTTACTTTAACCATTTCCGGACCGTCCACCGCACATTTACATGGTGGCCCGGCTAGGCGAAACAACATACCTGTACGTTGTTTTGTCTTCTGGGTCTGGGGCGTGGGCAGCCGGAGACCCGCTCCCGCTGTGCTTGGAAACAGCGGTAGCCAATCAGCGGGTCTGCCGGCCGCAATGGCCTGCCGGTCCCCCGCGATCATTCACTAGAGAGGCAGAACCGCGGTCTGCCTATGTAAACAAGGCAGACTCCCGATCTGTCTCAGAGGAAGAGCGAGATCTTGTGTTCCTGCTAATCATGAACACAGATCTCTCTCTTCCTCCAGTCAGTCCATCCCCCACACAGTTAGAAAGCATTCCCTAGGAGCACTCTCAAACCTTTGATGTTAACCCTTTCCCTGCCAATGTCATTTATACAGTGACAGTGCATTTTTTTTAACACTGATCACTGTATTAGTGTCTCTGGTCCCCAAAAAGTGTCACTTAGTGTATGATTTGTCTGCTAAAATGTCATGGTCCTGCGGTGTCATACTCACCACCATTACTAGTAAAAATAAAAATTAAAATGCCATAAATATATCCCATAGTTTGTAGATGTGATAATTTTGCGCAAACCAATCAATATATGCTAATTGGGATTTTTTTTTTACCAAAAATATGTAGCAGAATACATATTGGCAGAAATTGATGAAGAAATTCGATTTTTTTTTTACATATATCTATTGGATATATTTTGTAGCAGAAAGTAAAAAAATTTTTTATTTTTTTAAAAATTGTCGCTCTTTTTTTGTTTATAGTGCAAAAAATAAAAGCCACAGAGGTGATCAAATGGCACCAAAAGAAAGCTCTGTTTATGGGGAAAAAAGGACATCAATTTTGTTTGGGTACAGCGTTGCACAGTGTGCAATTGTCAGTTAAAGCGACGCAGTGCAGTATCGCAAAAAAAATGGCCTGGTCTATGCTGCATACACTTAGGTATGATTCTGAAAAAAAAAAAAAAATTCCCATACATCTCTTTAAGCAAACTAAACACTAGGGAGCCCTCCGAAAAGTTCACCGTACACCAGAGCTCAAAGAGCGGGATATGCAGCACAAGGAACCCCCAATGGGACACTAACGAAAAAAAATAATAAATAATATCAGTGGTTTTATCCATGCTGCTCTATCCAAAACTAACAAAAAAAAAATTTGGGCTTTCAATATAGTTTAAATAAGCCTATCAGAGAAATGCGACTGACCCCTTCTGCATTTAATAATATAAAAAATCTTTCTTAGCCTCCTATTATAAACATGGAATTACGCTATAGACCCTCGCTCCGATTGTGTTTCAGCTGCTGCCTCCCCCCATGGTTTCAATCAGCACAGTGACAACCCGTAGCTGAAGGCTCAATGTAAAGCACCTTGTCACTCGTCCATGCGGTTTGTCTAAAAATACATTTGTAATGATAAGCCTCAACAGATGCCATGTTGCTGGGTTATTAACAGCAGATAGTGTTACTCGCTCCATGACTCTGTCAGTGGATAAATGTTGGTCCAACATAAGGCGACAGACATATAAACGATGACAGTGATAATTATTAGCTCTTAGTGACTTATTTCAACAGAAACATATCAGCTCATCTGAACTAAGTGATGGGTCCACTTCTGACTGCCGTGACCTCTTAGGGGTTCATCTGCAGAGCTGTTAAATCCAAAACATGAGTTAACAAGATCGATAGCTTTTAACACTTATGAGACATGACACTTTTTCTTAAAGCCCATCTCTAGCCAAAACTTGTTTTAATAGATTTGGATAGACTTGTGAAGGTTAAATGTTCCATCGTTCTTTTTCTTTTCACATCCTGGTGACTAGAGCCAGCAGGAAAAGAAGAAAGGGCAAATGTGATGAACCGCCCCGGCACCCAACCTGGGTGCCTCCGCCAATATATAGCTTCCTTCACTCTGGAACCAGGAACCCAGTGTTATAGCGGAATATTAGGTGCAAACTGGAACTCACCTTATTGTAAACTCACACAGAATATATATATTCCGTACAAAATTAGATAAGAGCTTGATCGCATTATGCAAACAGTAAGATAAAAAACATAGCTAAGGAACAGCCAACATAAACAGTAATCTAATTGTGACAGACCTAGCCAAGACAATGGCTTTTGGAGGGGACTGAATGCTAGCCTCTAGGCGACCGATCATGGGCCCTGGCACAGTGCTCTTTGTGAGCTGTATGCCTGGGGACCCTTGAGGTGGTGTTACTTTGTATTCAGGTCCATATTCCCCCAAGACACACAGACTCTGGGAACGCTGTATTTGCCATATTACAAATAGTGACTGATTCATACTGTTGGGACACATACTGTTAGATGCTAATGTCATCAACTCCAGTCACCTATCTGTTGTCTTCTATAATGTAAACGAGTCTAGTCTGGCTTGACACAGCTTCTGAGAGTCTTTCACCCATTGTTGTTTATGTCTTCTGAGCTAAAAGAGATGACAAGTCTGTCCTAAAGGTCATGTCTCTTATTCACTTAGGCTGTCTGAAGGATTAGATAATTAGCTCATGGTAATTAGGTTTCTGGTTACAGTTTGTCATCCTGCGTTATATATTTGTGTGAACATCTCAAATAAAAGGTTATTCCTAATGTACTCCAAGACTGGTGTGGTCTGATGTTTTGCCCTACACTGAGCTACGACTATTGAATGGGAAAGCTAAGGGATCTTGGATTTTGTGGTACCAGACAAAGGAAGAATTTTTGGCGCACATCTTGAGTACGGAGTCCATCATACTAATTAAACACTAAGGTATGGTAACTAGTCACCTAGACAAGCTTAGGTGACTCAGTGCCCACCCATATCGTTCAGCACCAGTTCCCCCTATAAGAAGACCTTGGGCTGTCAAATGATTAGCAGACCGACAGAAATAATAGGCGACTCCTCAATTAACAATGGGAATTCACACCAAGGAGGCACAAAATGGGGAAGTGATACCATGGGAGAAAAACAACTTAGTAAACAGTTTATAGCAGGAGACCCCACCATCAGGTTGTTTTAAGCTGATGATATTATTGTCTACTCTGAGTCTCACAGTCTAAAGCAGTCATTGCTGGTTTGGGCACAAAGGCCCCAAATCTGTTTCCAGGTCCTAGGTTCCCAGAGTCTGTGTGTTTTGGGAAGACA
The DNA here is from genome assembly GCF_037356315.1 of Lithobates pipiens. Lineage (NCBI taxonomy): Eukaryota > Metazoa > Chordata > Amphibia > Anura > Ranidae > Lithobates > Lithobates pipiens. The sequence goes on along the minus strand of NW_027507758.1, from coordinate 47,044,216 downwards.
TAGACCCGAATCTGAAGCAAGATCACTTTAAGGGTCCCCCAGGCACACACCTCCCAAGAACAGAGCCCCCTCAAGAGCCAGAGCCCATTGTCAGTAGGCAAGAAGCTAGCCTGCAGTCCCCTCCAAAAGCCCCTGTCCCGGTTAGGTCTGTTACAGGTAAATTCACCTTTTCACGAAAAATGAAAAGGTAAACTAAGGCAGGTCATATATTATAGATCGATTTCTGCAGAACATGAATCTAAATCCAGCTGGTCATGTTGAAACAGCCAAATTTCAGTGTATACCGGCTTTACGCGAAACATCCTGACAACTAATCCGGACCCCACTGCATATAGTGGCTTTGATGTCCTGTGCTTCCAGTGTAGCTGTCCGTACACTGCAATACATAGCCCTGTAGCGAGCGTCCATCATAATGCTTGCAATGGAAAATGCTCATTGGTCAGTGCAGCCACAAGACCATGCTGACCAATAAGAATTGCTTTTCAGACTTCTTTTTCCGGTAAGGTGTCTGTCATGGTCGGTTCCGAGTTCCAGCAGCCCATGGAAGACTTACCCACAATGTTGGTCCGTTGAGCGCTAATAGGTCTTCCCGGGCACGCGTTAGCGCGAACGGACGCACGCGGGTGCGAGCAGGTACGATCGGGCGCACGCGGGTGCGCAAGGATGCGAACGTGCGCACGCGGGTGCGCGGGGTCACGGTCGGTTGCACGGTTTGACGTGGGCACGAACGGGCACGCCGTGCGACCGTTCTTGGCGCCCAGAAGGCTTCTTAAGTGATTCATTCTAGTGGCCCGTTGCTGTCCTGTCTACAGCGTTCCTGAGAGTTGCCTCTGATTACCTGATCGTTCCTGTCTCTGTCTACTCGGCTTGTTCCTGACTATCCTGCTTGCTGCCAGCCCTGACCCCGGACCTCCTGACTATTCTTCTGCCTCCTCCTTCGGTACTTCTGCTGCCAGCCCGTTGACGACCCGGCTTGTGTTGACCCCGCTTCTGCCTGCTGTTCCAGTCCGTGTTCTGTGACCGCTGCTGCCTGCTGCCTGCCTGCCAGCCGTTCCCGTGTGCCCACCTGCTTGCTGCCAGCTGCTGACTTCCAGCCACTCCAGAACCACCTGTCTTATCCACTGCTGTCTGACGCCAGTTCCTGGACCAGGCCCACCTACACGGACTTGGCACTTGTGCCCTCTGCCCTCCAGAGCCCCTGTTCCCACTCTCAGGGGATCTCGAGCCAGAGGCTTACGAGAGGCCGCTCCCTGCACTCCGGGCTCCCACCACCAGGTACGTGACAGTACAGGACAGCCATGTCCGAGCCCACGCAGGGAGCCTCTCCAATGGACGAACTTTGCCGGCATCTCGCAGGCCTCACTCAAGCAGTGAAGAGTTTACAGGAGGGTTACAGTCAACTGGAGGAACGGGTCCAGGCCCTGTCCACCTCCTCTCCTGCTACTTCCGGAACTTCTGCTACTCCTGCTGTAGTGATGCTGCCACCCGAACCCAGGGTGCCTACACCCGAGAGATTTTCCGGAGATCGAGGGAAATTCCGGGCTTTTCGGAACTCATGTGAACTGTTCTTTGCTCTTCAGCCGAGGACCTTCTCCCTCGAGGCTACCAAGGTGGGCTATGTGATCTCTCTGCTAACCGGTGAACCTCAGTCTTGGGCCCACCGTCTACTAGAAAAGAAGGATCTCTCCCTTGAAACCTTGGACATCTTCTTCCAGGCCATGTCGCGGTTATACGAAGATCCACAACTAACCGCCACCGCTGAAGCAGCCCTGCATTCGCTGCAGCAAGTTCGCCGACCTGTAGAGGACTACGTGTCGGAGTTCCGACGCTGGAGCTCCGACACAGACTGGAATAACGCGGCATTACGCTATCAGTTCCGGATGGGCCTATCGGAACCGTTGAAGGACGAGCTCGCCCGAGTGGGCATTCCAGAGACTCTAGAAGCCTTGGTGGAACTGGCGATCCAAATAGACAGGCGGCTGAGAGAACGCCGCCTGGAGCGGTCTTCAACCACTTCTCGTCCGGTATGGATGCTTCCTCGGGTCCCCAGCTCTCCTCATCTCACCCCTCCTGCTGTCACCACGACAAGTCTAGACCTCCCTGAGCCCATGCAGCTGGGCTTACTCCGGCCTTCTTTAATGCCTGAAGAACGCCAACGCCGCCGGGAAGGAAATCTCTGCCTCTACTGTGGAGGGTCTGGACACTTCGTGCGCAATTGCCCTGCTAAGCTCCGTAAGTCCCTCTTCGTATCTCCTGCCCTTACGTTAGACTGTCCTAGTGCTGCCTCCCATTTGACTGTGTCCATTTCCTTGCAGCTACCAGGAGGGAACGTCCAGACCAACGCCATTATTGACTCGGGAGCTTGCAGTGGCTTTATGGACCTAACCTTCGCCTCTAAACATAACATCCCTCTTCGGCCCAGGGCAAGGGGACTTTCTATTCATCTGGCCGATGGTTCCACCCTCAAGTCCGGACCTGTAACCCAGCAGACTCAGCCCCTGTTAACCACTATTGCCGGGACCCATCAAGAATTACTCTGTCTGGACATTATTACTTCTCCCCTCTTCCCTATCATTCTCGGCATGCCCTGGCTGAGGGCACATAACCCCCTTGTTGACTGGACCACCGGGGAGTTGAGATTCCCCTCACCTTACTGCCTCCAGCACTGTTTGTCGGGAACCGACCAGGCCTCTTCTTCTTTGCTCTGCCTGGAAGTTGACGCAGAAACCCGCCAAATTGTACCATCTGCCTACGATGATTACCTGGACGTGTTTAGTAAAAAGGGTGCGGAGACCTTACCCCCTCACAGGCCATACGACTGTCCCATTGAATTACTTCCCGGGGCAGAAATTCCTTTTGGGAGGATCTTTCCGCTATCAGAGACTGAGTTGGTGACCTTGAAGTCCTACCTGGACGATAATCTCAGGAAGGGATTTATACGTCCCTCCACTTCACCGGCAGGAGCAGGGATCTTTTTCGTGGAAAAAAAAGACCAGACCCTGCGCCCCTGCGTTGACTACCGGGCCCTTAATAAAATAACGATTAAGAATCGTTATCCCCTACCACTTGTGCCGGAGCTTTTCCAGAGACTGGGGTCAGCGGCAGTATTTTCGAAACTAGATCTCCGGGGGGCTTACAATCTGGTCCGCATCCGTGATGGCGACGAGTGGAAAACTGCCTTTCGTACTCGCTTCGGGCACTTCGAGTACCTGGTCATGCCCTTCGGTTTATGCAACGCTCCCGCCACATTCCAGCACTTTATCAATGATATTTTTAGGGACTACCTAGACCTGTTCGTCATTACCTATTTGGACGACATCCTGATCTTCTCCTCCTCTCTGGCAGAACACCGGGAGCATGTCAGGAAAGTACTATCCCGACTTCGTCTGCATGGGCTATATGCCAAGCCGGAGAAATGTACCTTTGAGCAATCAAGTATTCAATTCCTGGGGCTGGTAATTTCTGTAGATGGCATCGAGATGGACCCTCAGAAAGTCTCCGCTATCCGTGATTGGCCCGCTCCCACTGACAGAAAAGGAGTCCAGCGTTTCGTGGGATTCGCAAATTTCTATAGGAAATTTATTAAGGGGTTTTCCACTATTATAGCCCCCATCACCAGACTGACCAGGCAGGGTCTGAAGTTTCAATGGTCCCCAGAGGCTCAGGAAGCCTTCTCTACCCTGAAGGACTTATTTGTGTCGGCTTCCATCCTCAAACATCCTGATCCGACCCGGCCCTATATCTTAGAGGTTGATGCCTCTGAGATCGCGGTTGGGGCGATTCTCTCCCAGAGACATGGGCCTAGGGCCCGCTTGCACCCAGTAGCGTTCTTCTCCCGCAAGCTAACCGAAGCAGAGGCAAATTATGATGTCGGAGATCGAGAGCTATTGGCCATTAAAGTGGCCCTTGAGGAATGGCGTTACCTGCTGGAGGGGGCTACGCATCCAATCCTCATTTACACGGATCACAGAAACCTGGAATACTTGAAGTCCGCCAAGAGGTTGAAGCCACGCCAGGCCAGATGGGCTCTTTTCTTTTCCCGGTTTTTGTTCCATATAACTTATCGCCCGGGTTCCATGAAATACCAAACCGGACGCCCTGTCCCGAATGTTCAACGAGCCAGAGACCTCTCCACATCCGGATACCATCCTGACCTCAGGGAACTTTCTTCTTCTTCAAGCTGATTTGTTGTCCCTGATTAAGCAAGTCTCCGTTGGTGCCACTCCTCCACCTAACGTCACACTTCTGGCCCAAGATGAACTTCTCTGGCATGAAGGCAAAATTTTTGTCCCCCAGGAGGCTCGGGTGCCAGTCCTCAGTGCATGCCATGACCACCCGTTGGCCGGCCATTTTGGCGCCCTCAAGACCACCGAGTTGGTCCAGCGCACCTTTTGGTGGCCCCAGCTAAGATCCGACTGTAAAAGATACGTGGAGGCTTGCGCCATTTGCATCCGTAATAAAAGCAGCAAGTCCAGGGCCTGGGGCCTGATGAAACCATTACCTGTTCCAGAGAGGCCTTGGCGGATGATTTCGATGGATTTCATCGTAGAACTTCCTCCATCAGAAGGCTACTCCACAATCTTCGTGGTAGTAGATAGGCTAACCAAGATGGCCCACTTCTCGCCGATCCCTTCCGCTGCAGAGACCGCTGAGGTTTTTATTAAAGAGATCGTGAGGCTGCATGGTGTCCCCGCAAACATTATCTCGGATCGGGGTGTGCAGTTCACGTCCAAGTTCTGGAGAGCACTCTGCAGGGCCTTGAAAATTGATCTCTGTCTCTCGTCTGCCTACCACCCACAGACCAATGGGCAAACAGAACGGATGAACCAGACGCTGGAGCAGTACCTACGCTGCTTCTCGTCCTTTTCTCAGGACAACTGGGCTTCCTTGCTCCCGTTAGCGGAGTTCGCTTATAACAACTCCATCCACTCTGCCACAAGTCAGTCTCCGTTCTTCGCCAATTACGGCTTCCACCCCTCATTCTTGTCCCAAGACCTGCCTGAAAGCCCGGTACCAGCAGTCCAGGAGAACATCGACTTCTTTAGTGCCAATAACAAACTTCTGCAGGAGACCATGGCAAAGACCCAAAGACATAATAAAGAAGTCTTTGACAGGAGGAGAAGGGGGGAGCTTGAACTCAAGGTTGGGGACCAGGTGTGGCTCTCCACGTTGAATCTCAAGATGGCCTGCCCTACTAAGAAGTTGGGACCAAGGTTTGTGGGTCCCTTCCCAATTGTAAAGAAAATAAACGATGTAGCATTTGAGCTGAAACTGCCAGAGTCATTCCGGATTCACCCCGTATTCCATGTGGCGTTACTCAAGCCAGCTGTCCCAGACCCCTTCGTCAGTCGGAGGATTGTTCCACCTGAACCTGTGGTCATCGACGGTGAAGTCGAGTACGAGGTGGAGTCTATCTTGGACTGCAGGCGTAGACGGAATCAAGTTCAATTCCTGGTAAAGTGGAAAGGGTACGGACCTGAAGAGAATTCTTGGGAACCTGAATCCAACATTCATGCCAGGAGACTGATTCTCGCCTTCAGAAGGGCCCATCCTAGTAAAATGGCCCAATTGGGCATCCGGAGGCTGCCCCTTGGGGGGGGGCAATGTCATGGTCGGTTCCGAGTTCCAGCAGCCCATGGAAGACTTACCCACAATGTTGGTCCGTTGAGCGCTAATAGGTCTTCCCGGGCGCGCGTTAGCACGAACGGACGCACGTGGGTGCGCAAGGTTGCGAACGTGCGCACGCGGGTGCGCGGGGTCACGGTCCGTTGCACGGTTTGACGTGGGCGCGAACGGGCACGCCGTGCGACCGTTCTTGGCGCCCAGAAGGCTTCTTAAGTGATTCATTCTAGTGGCCCGTTGCTGTCCTGTCTACAGCGTTCCTGAGAGTTGCCTCTGATTACCGGATCGTTCCTGTCTCTGATCTACTCGGCTTGTTCCTGACTATCCTGCTTGCTGCCAGCCCTGACCCCCGGACCTCCTGACTATTCTTCTGCCTCCTCCTTCGGTACTTCTGCTGCCAGCCCGTTGACGACCCGGCTTGTGTTGACCCCGCTTCTGCCTGCTGTTCCAGTCCGTGTTCTGTGACCGCTGCTGCCTGCTGCCTGCCTGCCAGCCGTTCCCGTGTGCCCACCTGCTTGCTGCCAGCTGCTGACTTCCAGCCACTCCAGAACCACCTGTCTTATCCACTGCTGTCTGACGCCAGTTCCTGGACCAGGCCCACCTACACGGACTTGGCACTTGTGCCCTCTGCCCTCCAGAGCCCCTGTTCCCACTCTCAGGGGATCTCGAGCCAGAGGCTTACGAGAGGCTGCTCCCTGCACTCCGGGCTCCCACCACCAGGTACGTGACAGTGTCCCAGAAGAAAGAAGTGCTTTTCATTAGTAAGCATGGTCATGTGGGTGTGCTGACCAATGCACACTTGCCATTGTAAAAATTGTAATAGATACTCATTCTGGCACTGTGTGGTGTATGGACCACTGCTGGGTATCATAGCCGCTATGTGCAGTGAGGTCTGAAGGGGTGGCCAGGATAGATGGCGTTAGCTCACCGTTTCATTTTTTGTAAGGTGAACATATCCTTTGAAGTAGATCTAAACCCAATCAGTATTATAAGCTTTAACATGGTAATGTATTTCAAAAGTTGTTTTTAATCTATAAACATCTCCAGCTTTCATTGACAGAATACCTAGTGGTCCTGCCAAGATGATCCTAGTTCAGGCACGTCTTTCATAGTGTGACAGCTGTCTCTCAATTCTTCCTTGCATCATCCTGTCACATAGGTCCCTGTTTGAGACTATTAGCGACCTTGCTGAAACATTTTGTAAAGGCATGGTCCCCAATCAGAAAGCCTGTTATGAGCAATAATGGGCACCTAACACTGGAACGAAAGTATGTAGACAAGAATTGTAGATCTAGTAGTGTATAATGTAGAAAAGAAGTTGGAGGACACCAGCACCTCAAAGGTGCAAAAAATCTTAAATAAAAGTATTTTATGGAAAAACATGGCAGCTGTTTGATAACCTTGATGATATGAGGATAATCGTGATATGCTCTATCAAATTAAAAGCCATCCAGCTTGGAAGTGAGCTTCTGTAAGCCTCTAGTGGGTTTCTGCTGTGTACAATTGGACCTGCTGTCCTGTGACTGGTATTATGCCGCGTACACACGACCGGACTTTCCGACAGACTAGGTCCGACGGAACCAGTCCGTCGGACAATCCGATCGTGTGTTGGCTAATCCGATTGTTTTTTGTTAAGAAAAATCAGACGGACATGTTTCAAATCTGTCCGACGGACATTCCTATAGGGAAAACCGTTCGTCTGTATGCTGGTCCACCGGACCAGATACAACTCAAGGGAAGCTACTGGCTACTGGCTATTGAACTTCCTTTTTTAGTCCCGTCTTACGTCATCATGTTCAAAATGAATGGACTTTTGAACGGACTTAGTCCGTTCATGTGTGGCCAAGTCCGTTCATTCGGAAAGTCCGTCGGAACTCCGCTGAAAGTCCGTCAGGAAGACCGGTGGACCTAGTCTGCCGGAAAGTTCAGTCGTGTGTACGCAGCATTAGGTTTATAAGTTCCTCCTTCAACATTAAAATCTGTATTCTCATTCGATCCAGCCAGTGGTCACTCGGGAGGCGGGGGGGGGGGGGGGGGGTGTTGTTTGGTGGGCCATAAGCATTCATTATTATCGCTTTTTACAAGTCAATTATTCTAGATTTTACTATTATAGATCTAACCTAGTGGAGTGAAAATTGTGCCTGCTCCTCCAAATCAAAGCTGATACTCCATAATTTACTCATCTTTCAGGATAGCAATAAAATGTTGTCCCATTCGTGCCTGATTTAGAATTTTAACTGTTTAACGGACCTGAGTTTTGTCAAATTTTTCCTTTTAAGATGTGCCAAATATTTTTAATGGTGAAACATCAGGACTTCAGGTAGGCCATTTAAGCTCCCGGACCCTTCTTCAACTAAGTCATGCTGTTGTCATAGAAGCAGTATGCAGTTTAGCATTCTCCTACTGAAATATGCAAGGCCTTCCCTGAAAAAATGTCTGGATGGGAGCATATGCTACTCTAAAACCTAGATATATTTTTCAACATTGATGGTGCTTTTCCAGATGTTCAAGCTGTCCATTCCACATGCACTAATGCACCCCCATACCATCCGAGATGCAGGCTTTTGAACTGAGCACTGATAACAAGTCAGAAGGTCCTTCTCCTCTGTAGCTCAGAGCACGTGGTGCCCATGGTTGCAAAAAATGCCAAATTTCAATTTGTATGGCCTCAGAATAGTTTTGCAATTTGCACCAGTCCATTTTAAAGGAGCTTTGACCCAGAGAATATTGCAATGTTTCTGGATCATGCTCAGATATGGCTTCTACTTTGCATGATAGAGCTTTAACTTGCATTTTTGGATGGCACCGCAAATCGTTTTCATAGACTGTGATTTTTTAAAGCATTCCTTAGCCCAGGCCACCAGCCCAATCACAGCAACTCCCAATGCCCTAGACATGCAGCTCTGGGGGCCGGGCAGCCGATCCTTCTCTCTTCCCCCAGGTGGTCTCCGTGGTTTCCCCGAAAGCAGGCAGTAGGCCAGCCGGGAGTCTGATATCCAGCTGTGAGTGACATAGTCAGAGAGGAAAGACACTCTGTCTCGGTGGCACCTCAGCCACAGGAGGACACTCATGTGAGGGGGTAATATAAAAGGTGGCAGAGGAGGTCACTACTGGGGGTGAAGGGGGCAGAGGAAGACATTACTGTGGGGGGTGAAGGGAGCAGAGGAGGACAATACTGTGGGGGGGAGGGTGAAGAGAGGCAGAGGAGTACACTGATGTTGGGGGTGTAATATGAAGGGGGACAGAGGAGGACACTACTGTGAGGGGATGAAGGGGGCAGAGAAGGACACTGATGTAGGTTGATGAAGGTGAAAGTGGAGGACACTACTGTGAGGGGGTGAAGAGAAGCAGAAGTGGGCACTGATGTGAGGGGGGAAATGAAGGGGAGCAGAGGAGGACACTGCTCTGGGGGGTGTAGGGAGGCAGAGGAGGAAACTGATGTTGGGGGGTAATATGAAGGGAAGCAGATGAGGACACTGCTGTGGGGGGTATATGAAGGTGGGCAGAGGAGGACTCTGCTGTAGGGGGTGATGTAAAGGGTGGCAGAGGAGGATACCGATGTGGAGGGTGAAGAGGGGCAGATTAGGACACTACTGTTGGGGGGGGTTATATGTAGGGGACACAGCAGGACACTGCAATGGGGGGTCATGGTATGAAGGGGGGCAGAGAAGGACACTACTTGAGGGGGCCAAGGGAGGCAGAGGAGAACACTACTGTGGGGGGTGCTCTTGCCAACTGCCCATAAAGAATATGGCTGTCCTCAGCCTCTAACCATCCCTTGTGCCATGTCCACATCCTCTAACTATCTCCTGTACCATGTCCGCACAGCCTCTAGCCATCTCTTGTACCATGTCCACATCCTCTAGCCATCTCTTGTACCATGTCCACATCCTATAACCATCTTCTGTACCATGTCCGAACAGCCGCCTCTAGCCATCTCTTATACCATGTCCACATCCTCCAACCATCTCCTGTACCATGTCGGTGCAGCCTCTAACTATCTCTTGTATCATGTCCACAGCCTCTGACCACCTCCTGTATGATGTCTGCAGCTTCTGACCACCTGAATCATGTCCGCAGCCTCTAACCACCTCCCATTTCATTTCTACAGCCTCTAACCCTCTCTTGTATCATGTCCGCAATCTCTGACCATCTCTTGTCTTTTATCATGTCTGCAGTCTCTGAGGGGGTCTGGAGAGGAGTCAAGAATGGGAGTGTGGCCAGGATGGGGGTTATGGGAGGAGTCAGACTTGTGTGGACTGTGGAGAAGAGACTATAAGATAAAACCAGAGCTGGGAAAGCTGGAGCCATCTAACTGAGCCCTGCACAGTGCACCTAAAAGGAGGTCAGTGACAGCGCCGACAGGCCAGTCTAAAGGGGGGGGGGGTCACTGATGTAAGGGGGGAGTGAATAAAATAATGTAAATGGGCAATGATATAAAGGTTCCCTCTTATAGCAGGAACCCCCTCCCCATACCTTAGTGTATTCACTCTGTGGAAGGTGGTCCCCCCACATCAGAGTTCCCGGCATTCACCTCTACATCAGAGTCTGCAGGATTCCCACCTTACAGTGCAAGGGGGAACTCTGCTGACCCTGATGCAAAAGGGAACTCTGATGTAAAGGGTAATGCTGCAGACCCTGAGGTGAGTGGGAACTCTGATGTAAAGGGAAACTCAGTGGACTCTGATATAAGGTGATCTCTGGTCACCAGAGCCCCCCTTACATCTGAATTCAGCCTTAGATCATGATCTGCAGCATTCCCCTTTATGTCCCTTGCACTGTAAGGGGGAATTCTGCACATGCTGATATATGAGGGAACTCTGTGCTGGCTGGGTTATATTAGCCTGACCTTCATATAAATGCAAAAATATGGTTTTTGACCTTTGTTTAACTTAAACACATTGCTAATAACTTTAGCTACAGGTTTATAGTTTAAATATTGATATTTGCACTGTTTAGCACTGTGGCTCTGCCAGTAGATTTCATGATTTTTGCCAGTAAAACCTTTTGAGGCCCTCTGACCCTCTAAGATGCTCTTTTTACACCCAATCATGTTACTGACCTGTTGCCAATAAACCTAATGAGTTGCAAAATGTTCTCCCAGCTCTTCCTGGTTAGTGGCACTTACTTTGCAAGCTTTTTGTTGCCCTGTATCTTTTTTTGAGACGTGTTACTGCCATCAATTTCAAAATCACCTTATTTCTTCTTAAAATTTTAAATTTTGTCAGTTTAACCACTTCAATACCGGGCACTTTCACCCCCTTCCTGCCTAGGCTAATTTTCAGCTCTCAGAGCTGTCGCACTTTGAATGACAATTGCGCGGTTATGCAATGATGTATCCAAACCAAATGTTTATCATTTTTTTTGAGACAGATAAACCTTTCTTTTGATGTCATTTTTACCACAGAGTTTTTTATATTTTGCTAAACAAAGGAAAAATTACCGAAAATGTTGAAGAAAAAAAAAGTTCTCCAAGTTTCTGTTACAACATTTTGTAAATAAGTATTTTTTTCTCCTGCACCGATGAGGCGGCACTAATATGCAGCTCCAATATGCGACACTCATCTGGGGCACTGATATGCAGCATTGATGGGCACTGATAGGCGGCAATTATGGGCACTGACAGTCGGCACTGTTAGGCATCACTGATGGGCACTGAAAAGCAGCACTGATAGGCGGCAATGATGGGCACTGGCAGGCGACACTGAAAGGCATCACTGATGGGCACTGAAAAGCAGAACTGATAGGCATTACTGGGGGGCACAGATTGGCACACACTGTCAGTGTGAGTAGAGAAATGCCGATAATTGGCACTTCCTATTTACACTGTGATCAGCTGTGATTGGACACAGATGATCACATGATAAAGAGCCTGCGTTATAGGTTCTTTAGTGTGATCAGAGATGTGGCATGTCCGAGCAAGCGACCGGCCATCATTTTGCTATAGGCCGAGCAGGATGTGATTAAACGTTTGTTTTTCTATTGTGAATAAAATATGGATTTATGATATTTGCAAATCAGTGCATTCTGTTTTTATGTAGATTTTACACAGTTTTCAAACTTTTTTGGAATTGGGGTTGTAACTTTGTCTATTACATTCTCGTTGCACTAGATTTCGGTTACTGTATTTGTATATTCTTCCTTTATTGATTGTCTGTACTTCACTTCCATCACTCAACTTCTTTGGCCAACAAACTGCTTCGATAACATCTCAGAGCACACTGTTAAATTTGCTTTATACATAAACAGATAAAAAAACAAACTATACATACAAACCAGGTTTATTAAAGGATCCCTGTTATGAAATAAAAATAAAGGTCACTGTTGCTGAACACTGCTGAACGGATAATTCTAGGTGCCTAGCAGTTGTATATTATTAACTCTTTTTTTTATCATTCAATCATCCCAATTACTTGTTCTGCTCTCCGCAGCTTTTTTTTTTTTTTTTTTTTTTTTACTGTTCATACAATTTTTTACGCATTTCCTTCATTTGTGTTTTTTTTTTTTTTTTTCAATCACCAAAGCCTTTTGATGTCAAAATAAACAGGATCATTTGCAGAATAAAAGTCCCTTTTAATATCTACAGTAAATAATCATGTTAAAGTGGAAAAAAAATATATAGAATATAAAATAAGTATTAAATAAATCTTTGAAGTTAGGACCACTAAGGGGGTTATTTATGAAAGGCAAATCCACTTTGCACTACAAGTGCACTTGGAAGTAAAGTCGCTGTAGATCCGAGAGGGACATGCAAGGAAAATAAAAAAACAGCATTTTAGCTTGCACATGATTGGATGATAAAATCAACAGAGCTTCCCCTCATTTCAGATCTACCCCTTAGATTTACAACAAATGCACTTCCAAGTGCACTTTCAGTACAATTTCAAGTGCACGTTGCACTTGTAGTTTGCACTTGTAGTGCAAAGTGGATTTGCCTTTCATAAATAACCTTTGTCCTAAAAACAAAACAATTTATGTTGTTCTTCTCTACCATAAATATCACAAAATAAATTTGCTAATTTAATATCTATAGTAAATAATCACTTTAAATAAGTACCTTTTTAACTTTAAAATATATAGAATCTGGATGATTAAATAAATATTTTAAGTTAAGATGCTAGAAACTAAACAATTTATGTCTTATTTCTCTATCCTAAGTAATTACAAAATTAATAATAAATTATTAGGTTTATAGCCAATAATGTCAAGAAGGCTCTGGAGCCAAATTGGTTAAAAAATCGTATTTAAGTCTTCAGCATCAGCAACCCCTGTACAAAAATATAAACCCGTTATTATTAGTTGTTACTAACAGTAGCAGCTAACAATTAGCATACATTTAAATTACATTTAACAAGCGCTGACAGTATTATTCCAGTTCAGGTGATAAGCGCTAAAATAGCTGCTGACAGCAGCTATGCTACACAGATTAGGACCTTATATGTCAAACTGACAGTCAGACCCCGCAACTACATCTGTTGGTGTGTGTCTAGAAGGAAAGAACTCTAGGACATACAAGGTATGTTTTGCATTCCTTAATTTATTAAATGATCCACTGATGAAAAAAAAAAAATCTTATGGTGGCCATGCACACATCATCAAATTGTTCATTTATTTTCCAATCGATTTCTTCAGACAGGAATAACCATTGGATCGATATGCCACATATGAGGAAGTGGATTACAACAGATAGTTACAATATTACGTTCATATCTTAAGTTATCAGTCTCATCTTTATTTCCATCATGTAATTTGATAACATGCTCGATCAAAATATGATCATATTCATGAACAAAGTATCCTAACACTGACAATCATTCCAAAATTAATTGAAAGGGAAGTCATGGCTACTTAATTGCTTATGGATTTGATATTTTGATTGACTTGAACGTCAAGTGCATTAAAAAGAACGAAACATGTATGGCCACCATTACTTGCGTATGTGTTGCGGTATGCCATCATATTTTTTTTGAAAAAGATAATCTAAGGTTTTCCACTTAAAATTAAAATGCATGCAGATTACAGAATGTAGCTGTGTCTTGCCTCCCTATTCTATTTTTATATATCCTTTAGAAAAAATATATACTTTTCCCTCTCCTACAAATTTCTATAATTTGAGTACAGGTTGGGATCCTAAATTTATCTTTGTAATGTACTATAACCAATTAAATAATTGCTTCAAAGCGTAACTCCACTTTTGTTGAGAAAAAAAACATTCCCCTCTGGGTGATCTATGTACATTGCAAAGATTACAACAACCTTTGTTGCAGATTCTTACCTTTTGTTATTCTGCAGAAATCCATGTGTGTTTATCTATGCCTCTTTACTAAGTGGGTCTAATGGGAGTGGTTTCATAATTAATTGTCAGGTGTGCAGCTGCAGAGCACTAATGAGGAAATCTGCTGCGCCTGCATCCCTTTAGATGTGTTCCTGTTAAAAGTATCTCTCCAAAAATGACATTTTTGTTGCAAGGGATGCCTGAAATCTGACTTGTACCTTATGCCGCGTACATACGACCGGACTTTTCCACAGACTAGGTCTGACGGTCTTCCCGATGGACTTTCGGCGGAGGCCCGACAGACTTTCTGAACGAAACGGACTTGGCCACACACGACCAGACTAATGCCTTGTACACACGGTCAGACTTTCCGACGGAAAATGTGCGATCGGATCGTGTTGTTGGAAAATCCAATCGTGTGTGGGCTCCATCTGACTTTTTTCGTTGGAATTTCCGACACACAAAGTTTGAGAGCAGGATCTAAAATTTTCAGACAACAAAATCGATTGTTTAAATTCCGATCGTGTGTAGACAATTCCGACGGACAAAGGATCCAACGGATTTTGTTGTCGGAATCTCCTACCGTGTGTATAGGGCATAAGTCCGTTCAAAAGTTCATTCGTTTTGAATGTGATGATGTAAACGAGACTAAACAAGGAAGTTCAATAGCCAGTAGCCAATAGCTGCCCTTGCGTCGTATTTGGTCCATTGAACTAGCACACGGAGGAATGGAGGAACGGTTTTCCCGATTTTTAGTTCATCGGACTTGAGTCCGTCGGATAGATTTGAAACATGTTTTATTTCTAGGTCCGCGGGACTATTGGGGAAAAAAAGTCTGCTGGAGCCCACACACGATCGAATTGTCCGACGGATTGCGGTCCACCGGACCAAGTCTGCCGGAAAGTCCGCATTATGCAGACTTCTGGGTAAATTGGTGAGCCAATCACACAAGTAGGAAATGATGTTTCTGGGGAGTGGTCAGTACATGTTCTGTGTACAGAACAACTCCAGGTGGCCATATTGCAATGCATTCTCAGAAAATTACAGCGCTGCAGATTGAAAAGGAAAGGTAATTTTTAATAACATTCAATTACAATATGATTAGTGTCGCAATTATATGTGCTATATTATTTATTCTTTATTTGCTATTTTTTTCCCCATGAAAGTGGAGTTACCCTTTAACCACTTAAGCCCCGCACCATTTTGCTGGTTTAAGACCAGACCACTTTTTGCGATTTGGCACTGCGTAGCTTTAACTGACAATTGCGTGGTCATGCGACGTGTCTCCCAAACAAAATGTATGTCCTTTTTTTTCCCACAAATAGAGCTTTCTTTTGGTGGTATTTGATCACCCCTTCGGTTTTTATTTTTTGCGCTATAAACAAAAATAGAGCGACAATTTTGAGAAAAACGCATTATTTTTTACTTTTTGTTATAATAAATATCCCCCAAAAACACGGCAGGGTGGTGGGGGCCCCTGGGCTTGAGCCACTTTCGGGCCCTACCTTCTATACATTACCATATTTAGTGGCATAAAACACGCGCCGGCTTATAACGCACACCCCAAGTTTAGGAGGGAATTTTAAGGAAAAAAACTTTTAGGAGGGAAGTTTAAGGAAAAAACTTACATTTAAATCCCCATCAATGCAGCCTTATCAGTGTCCATCTGCAGCCTTGTCCAGTGTCATTGCAGCCTTGTCCAGTGTCACTTGCAGCCTTGTCCAGTGTCATTGCAGCCTTGTCCAGTGTCACTTGCAGCCTTGTCCAGTGTCACTTGCAGCCTTGTCAGTGTAGCCTTGTCATTGCAGTCTTGAAGTTTAAAAATGGCGCCGCCGAGATACTGAGTCCTCTGTATCTTGGCAGCTCTTGGATCCTCTCGGGTCCTCTCAGCGGCTCTCTGGTCCTCTCGGCGGCTCTCGGGTCCTCTCGCAGTCCTGAGCGGAGCTGAGAGTAGCCGAGTGAACTCCCGTGTTATGTCCATCATAGGGCGGGACTGGGCGTCACTGTGAGCGGAGCTGAGCCGAGTACACTCGGCTATGTATCTCAGCAGGGCCCCCTATTTGACCGGGCCTATGGGCTTGAGCCCAGTCTAGCCCAATGGTAAGTCCAGCCCTGCCCAAAAATATATAAAAAAAAAAATGTTCCCTCAGTTTAGGCTGATACGTATATTCTTCTACATATTTTTGGTAAAAAAAATTGCAATAAGCGATTATTGATTGGTTTGCACAAAAGTTATAGCGTTTACAAAACAGGGGATAGTTTTATGGCATTTTTATTAATATTTTTTTTTTTACTAGTAATGGCGGCGATCAGCGATTTTTATTGTGACTGCGACATTATGGCGGACACGTCGGACATTTTTTGGGACCATTGTCATTTATACAGCAATCACTGCTATAAAAAGGCAGTGATTGCTGTGTAAATGACACTGGCAGTGAAGGGGTTAACCAGGGGGTGGCAGTGTAGGGGTTAAGTGTTCCTAGGGGAGTGTTACTAACTGTTGGGGGCTGGGCTTTCTTTTAGTGAACACTGATCTCTGCTCCTATCACATGGAGCAGAGATCAGCATCACTTGTTGCTGGGCAGAACTGGGAGATGCTGTTTACAACGGCATCTCCTAGTTCAGCCGCCCCGTGAGACGATTGCGGGTATGCCCGCGGGGATCGAGTCCGCAGGACCCGCGACCGGACTCACGGGGGTCCCGACCGGCGAGTTCGTGATGGCAGGGCGGCAAATTTAAATGGATTTACAGGTACGCCCATTTGCCTGCCCGTGCCATTCTGCCGACGTACATCAGCGTGCGCAGGTCGGGAAGTGGTTAAGATTGTTTTTTTTTTTTTAAATGGGAAAAGCTGGTAGAAATTTTCAGTTCTGCATTTTTTACTGCAAAAATATGTTCTATATACTTTACATACTGTATATATACTGTGTGAATGTAGCAGAAACATACAATAGTCATTTGCTTTCCACACCTTGCATAAAATACTCACACTATGTCATTGGAAAATGAAAGTAATATTTTGTACAAATGTAAAGAAATATGGTAACATTTACACTTTTTTACAAGTCTATTTTTTTTTATCTGCTGCTAAAAATAATTTTTCTCTTGATGCAAAACTGTAGATTGTACATGACCATAGAAAAACATATCAAATATCAGGTGCCTTCACCCTTGCCTACCCTGAGCCAGAATGCATTATTGCAGCATAATAAAACCCCAGCCCTCCTCTGAATTATGGATTTCTATTCCTACATAAATGCACACTAAAGATAAGTAACTGAGATTGAGAGGCCCATTCACACGACCCAACGCAATAGATCTGGTTTCATTTCCAGAAGTTGTCTATCATAGGGACATTCTCGAATTTCAGACATCGAATACATGACTCATAGAGACAGGAAGGAGCCTAAAGGTGCAAAGGAAAAAAAAGATTTATATAATACCAAATTCAATTTAAATAGCCTACCCCTCGAACATCTCATTATCCTTTCAGCAAACTCTAAACATGACTGGACAGCTTGCCTCGCCAGTGTCTTGGTTTTGAATTTCCTCAAACGGCTGAAGTTACACTGCTTTAGGCTTGAATGTCTTTGTTTTGTACTCTTATAAGTGTGGAAAATCCTTTATGAGCATACTTCCTTCAAACATACATTATCGACCAAATCTAACCTGAAGCATGAATGTTTGCTTGTTTTTTTCTCCTTCAGAAATACCTGGCTTCCATCCAGCAGTTGATGTCTTTTCTTTTATACACAACTGTTGTGCTAATTGAACATGTCTAATTTCTCCTACAATGCTTTCAAATGTACTACAGATTTGGGCTAAAAAAATAACATTTTTAATTCTGGAACAAACAACCTTGGAGAGCCGTGGCTGTGCCTGGCTAATTCTACTCTCTGTTACTAATTCGCATAATATGAGTGTAATAGAAAGGCTCTTATCTTGGATTTTTTGTAATTAAGCGTAGCCTTCCCATACGATAGTCTACTTAAGAGCATGTACAAAAAAAAATGTGGCTTTGGCCTTGCTGATATTATTGACCAAAGTTGACCCACACTCAGGGCAGGACTTACCATTGGGTTTGACTGGGCTGAAGCCCATGGGCCCCACCCAATAGGGGGCCCCGCCAAGATACATAGCCGAGTGTACCCGGCTCGGCTCCGCTCACAGTTATGCCCAGTCCCGCCCTATGATGGACATAACACAGGGACTGGGCGTGACTGTGAGCTGAGCCGAGACTGTGAGAGGGCCGAGAGCCAACGAGATACACACGACTCTGTATCTCGGCAGCGCCATTTTTAAACTTCAAGACTGCAATGACAAGCCTGCAAATTACACTGACAAGGCTGCAATGGCACAGGACAAGGCTGCAGATGGATGGGCAAGGCTGCAGATGGACACTGATAAGGCTGCATTGATGGGCATTTAAATGAAAGTTTTTTCCTTAAACTTCCCTCCTAAAAGTTTTTTCCTTAAAATTTCCTCCTAAATTTGGGGTGCGTCTTATATGCCAGCACGTGTTATACGCAGATAAATACGGTAATGTATAGAAGGTAGGGCCCGAAAGTGACTCAAGCCCAGGGGCCCCACCACCCTAAGTCCTGCCCTGCCCACGCTTGTCTCTTTTTTTTAGTTATTAGTGTTTTCTTCATTTTGGATAGAATTTGGAAGGGCCTTATTTCAGTTGGTGTTCTTGTTAGGGAGATGCATCCTCCCTGATCCTGGTCACGATTGTCTAAGGCAGTGTTTCTCAACTCCTGTCCTCAAGGCTCCCCAACAGGTCATGTTTTCAGGATTTCCCTCAGATGAAACCTCTGTTGTAATTACTATGGCAGTGAAGCTGATCAAATCACCTGTGCAAAATAATGGAAAGCCTGAAAACAAGACCTGTTGGGACACCTTGAGAACTGGAGTTGAGAAACACTGGTCTAAGGCAGTGGTCATCAACTCTGTCCTCAGGGCCCACTAACAGGCCAGGTTTTATGTATTACCTTGGGGAGATGCAGACTAGAATACTACAATCACTCAGCAAATTATATCTCTTGTGATGTATTTCAGTTATCTTGCAAACCTTGCCTGTTAGTGGGCCCTGAGGACAGGGTTGATGACCACTGGTCTAAGGTACAGAAATTGATGGGAAATCCCATTTATTTACAGGACCAGGAGCTGAGGAGGATTCTTTCAATGGTTAAACCTGTTCAGCTGAAGTGTGGATGTCGGTTGCTTTGGAAAGATCTCCTCTTACTTCCTCATGTGTCTCTGGGACATTAATAGAAGGTAAATCTCCATAAGAGTAACAATCAAACCCAACAGAAGTCTTTTTTTTGTAATTCCTTTATTCATACAAGCATATATAATACAAAAAAAACAGACACATTGCAAATACACTTCCAACAGAGATCTTAACCATTCCCTACTCTAAAAGAACAATGGCTTTACCTACTTACCAAGACTATGAAAAAGAGGGAGTTTACTGGCATGGGAAAGGTAGAAAGATTGAGGTTTCACTCAAGACACACACCCATCTCTGACCCTATACACTTCAACTGTAGCCAGGTAGACAATAATGCCGCGTGCACACGGTCGGATTTTCCGACTGGAAATGTTGGATGTGAGCTTGTTGTCGGAAAGTCTGACGGTGTGTATGCTCCATCAAACATTTGCTGTCGGAACTGTTCCCAAATTTTCCGCCAACAAATGTGTGTTGTTGGACTTTCCGATCATGTGTACAAAAGTCCAAAGTACAAACACTCATGCTCGGAATCAAGGACGAGCCGGAAGTGCTCGGTCTTGTAAAACTAGCATTTGTAATGGAGATTTACTAGCAGGTTCTCAAATTTTGAACAAAACTTTGTTGTCGGGAAGTACGATCATGTGTACACGAGTCCGTCACACAAAATTTTACGCATGCTTGGAATCAAGCAGAACGAGCCACACTGGCTATCGAATTTCCTTTTTCTCGGCTCGTCGTACGTCTTGTACATCACTGCGTTACAACGTTTGGAATTGTTAGCCAACATTTGTGTGACCGCGTGTATGCAAGACAAGTTTGAGCCAACAACCTTCGAACAAAAATCCACAGTTTTGTTGGTGGAAAGTCTGATCGTGTTTACGTGGCATATGATTGACGGGGATGAGGCCAATGTCATGATTTCAGTTGTTTCATGAATTTGGCTGTTGCTAGTGTTTATATTTTATTCTGTATAAAAATCTCCTAGAACAATTATTTTAGTTGGATTAGGTAACAATCTATTGTCCATACAAAGAATTACAGCTCTAAGGTAATGACTTCTCCCAAAACAGCTGTCTCCACAATCCCACAGGGTGCTGGCTCTGTTTGCAACAGGAACTGAAGTAGAAAAGATGTAGCTGGATAGCCGCACTCCGAATTATTCAACTTTATTTAAAAAATGTAATTAAAATCAAAGCATCTAGGCTGGTAAACAGACTAACTGCACAGCCACTGATATGTTTCACACCGAACACGGTGCTTAGTCATAGCTATTCGGTGTGTTCGGTGTGAAACATGTCAGCGGCTGTGCAGTTAGTCTGTTTACCAGCCTAGATGCTATGATTTTAATTACATTTTTGAAATAAAGTTGAATAATTTGGAGTGCGGCTATCCAGCTAAATCTTTTCTACTTCAATCTATTGTCCATAGTGACTGTTGAAACTCAGCCCTTCTGCAGAGGATACAACTAGTCAAACAAGTATGAATATATTTTACAATCATTCCCCTTCCCACCAGATTAGCCAATGCCAAAGCTAACTGCTTGTTTCTCCCTATTCACCTGTCCATACATATAAAAGTGTGTGTGCTCAAGTGAGATGAGCATACACTTTTATGAGCAGACTAGACAAGTAGACTATTTTGCCTGAGGGCAATCAGATTCTGCCTCCATGTCTACACCAATCAAGATAGAGAGAAAGAGAGATATCACTGCTCCAGGTAGGTCAAGTGACAGTAGAAAACCTTCTCATCCAGCTTGGAAGCCCAGGTTCCGGCAATGAATATAGCAATCAAAAACAGGAAGATCTGGACAGCTGCACTCAAAAAAAATTTTTTTTTCCCTTTTATTAAAAAATTATTGTGAACAATAAAAGGCAAAAAAAAGGTTTTTGAGTGTGGCTCTCCAGATCTTCTTCCTGTTTTTGATTGCATGTCTCCACCACCTTATGATGCTTGAAGCACTTTAGGTTAGATTAGTGGCTTTATTGTTTTTAAATCTCTTTTACAGGACTATTTACATTTAATATTCCACTCTTCAAGGTGCAACATAAAAGGTCAGAAAAGTAAAAGAAGAGAGAATTGACAGCACAGAAAAAGTAAGAACTTGTCATGTAAATAAACCAATTAATTTGCCAAATAGAAACAAGTTCAATGAAAATTTTCTTTCACGAGACAAGAAAAGCAGTTATTACTAGCCACTGGGGCCCAAGTACCAATAGTCTGCAGCTTGTGCACAGGGGTATAGACTAACAAAGGAAAAGGATGAATGGTGCCGTGTTTCTTCAGCAATAGCAGTAATTTGTGACTGTACTTTTCGTTGGTTTGCATTTTGCCTATCTCACCACACCTTCAGTGTCACTTATAACTTTATGTCCTTCTCTCCTCTTCCTTTTTCTGTTGGGGTCCCCCATTGTTCTGTTCTTGGACCTCTCTTATTCTCAATCTACACTTCCTCCCTGGGTCAACTGATTGGCCTCAAATGGCTTCCAAATTCCATTTCCATTCTGACAACACCCAAATCTGTCTTTCTACCGCTCAGCAGACTCCATCAGTCTCCTCACGCATCCCTAATTCCCTAACAGACATATCAATGCAGATGTCAGGCCACTTCCTCAAACTCAGTCTCTCCAAAACTGAGCTTATAGTGTTTCCTACCACCACATACCCCTTCCCCTCTCTCAAAATTGATGGGACAACTATCCGTCTGTTGCTGCATGGCAAGGTGCTAGGTGTAACCATGGACTCTGTGCTTTTCTTTTTGACCCATAACCAATCTCTGTCCAGACCATGCCACCTCAAACTCCACAGCATCTACAGTACAAAATATGCCCCTTCTTATCCAATGACCCAACAAAGCTTCTAATTAACTCCCTGGTCATCTCTCATTTCAACTACTACAACTCTCTCCTCATTGGATTACCTTTACGTAGTCTATCCACCTTCAGTCCATCATGAATGATGCTGCCAGACTCATCCAATTTACCAGCCAGTTAGTGTCTCATACCCCTCTCTGCCAATCCGTACAGTGGCTTCCGATTGCCTAACAAATCGAACTCAAAATACTAACAACAACCTCCCCTCTTATGCGCCGCACACACGATCGGTATTTCCAACAACAAAAGTTGATTGTGAGCTTGTTGGCAAAAAGTCTGACTGTGTGTATGCTTCATCAAACATTTGTTGTCGGATCTTCCACCAACAAATGTTGGCTATCAGGTTCTCAAATTTTCTGTCAACAAATTTTGTTATCGGACTTTCCAATCGTGTGTGCACAAGTCCGTCTGACAAAAGTCCACGCATGCTTGGAATCAATGCTCACCAAACACAACATTAGCAGAAGGAGCCCAAAGGGTGGCGCACGATTATTAAACTTCCTTTTTATCTGCTTGCCGTACGTCTTGTACGTCACTGTGTTTGTAATTGTTGGCCAACATTTGTGTGACCGTGCGTATGCAAGAGAGGTTTGAGCCAATAGCCTTTGGACAAATATTCACGGTTTTGTTGTTGGAAAGTCCATTCATGTGTACAGGGCATTAGATTGTAAGCTCTAAAGCCTCATACACACGATCGTACTTTGTACAAAAATCCACAGGAAAGTTTGTACAAAGGGCTTCGGCCGAGAACTTGTATTGCATACACACAGCAGGACTTTTTCAGCCAACTTTCACCAAATCACGTGGTTTTTCTGCTCTTTACCGCCACCTTTGGTCAACTTCTGTATTGTTGTCTGATATTTTGCATTGGTTCTGAGCATGCGTGTTTGTACTTTGTACAAACGTCCTATGATTTTCTATACACACAATCAGACTTTGCTCCATCGGACTTTTGTTGTCAAAAAGTTTGTCTGTTCGCACAGCCAACAAAAGTCAAATGAAAACCGAAAAAGTTTGTCCGATGGAGCGTACACACGGTCGGATGTTGCTCCAAAACAGCTAATTTGCATGTGTGTTATCAAAAAGTCCAATCGTGTGTACGGGCCTTAACAAGCAGAGCCCTTTGATTCCTCCGGGATTGAATTGTATTGCAACTGAACTGTACTGCCTGACTTAATTTTTTAGGGCTGTGTCAACTATTGGCGCTATATAAATCCTGTATAATAATGAGTTTACAATTGTCTGGCTGGCTGAAGAAATAAAAAAAATAATCACAGCCTGTCTTTAGACTTTGAGTGCCCCCCCACCCCCACCTTGGCCCCAACCCTACTCAGCTGCCGTAGGCACACAAGTGCCATTGTGGTAAATACAGATCTGTCAAGTTGTAGGGAAGGAAAGTCTGCTAGTACACTTGAGCTACTTGCTGTATCAAAGCAATTTATCTGCAAGACTTTTATTTCCATTGAAACATATAATTTAGAGCTTGCAGTGGCCCATAAGAGCTGATTAATAAAGATATGAAGCAGAGCCAGGTCTCACCTGCAGCCAGTTCCTCTGCTCGGGGTGATGCTATCTTCTTCTTGTCCTAATGCATTATGTATTTGTATAAAGCTTTAGTTTGACTAGGGATAGATTAGATGTGACCTACTCTAAAACAAACAGAGAAAAGTGCCATTAGTGCACAGCTCCGCCATGACTGAAAATAACTGTAATGTAATTTATCTGCTATCATCGTTATGTTGATGATGTGACACCTTCTCGGGTTACCAGAGTATATTTGCTTTAGACAAGAGAACATATCAATCAATTGATTAAATTAGATCAGGGTAACAAATACCACTTGTGGAGGAATTTCATTTTATTAGGGTGAGAGCAGCTAAGTGCAATAATGGAATGTGGAGACACATGTAAGACATGTAAATAAAATAGGATCTGCCAAATGTTTCCATTATGTAGGAGAGCGCGATGTGCTCATTTTGTCACTATGGGACCTGTGGATAAAATGGTAGCCGTTTAAAGACATAGAACTTTGGGGAGAAATGCTATGCTTTTATTTTTAATGTTCCAACTTTGTAGACTGATGATTTTTTTTTCATTACTTGTATAAAATCTTTATTTTACAAATCAACATTAACCGCTTGCTGACTAGCTGCCGCAGTTGTATTGTGGCAGGTTGGCTCGGCCGCGCGAATCATCGTCATTGTACGTTGGGCACGTACATAGCGATCTGTGGGCACGCGCAGCCCATTCACTTGTGGGGGAGCCAACCAGTGGGTCCGGCGGACTCTATGTCCGCCAGGCACCTGCGATCGCTTCCGAGAGAGGCAGAACAGGTATCTGCCAGTGTAAAAAAACAGATCCCTATTCTGAAAGGGGAGTAGAGTGAGATCCTCTGTTCCTAGTGATTAGGAACAACGATTTCTCTCCTCCTCTAGTCAGCCCAGTCATCATACAGTTAAGCCCCATACACAAGATTGGACTTTCCGACAACAAAACCATGGAATTTTGTTTGAAGGTTGTTGGCTCCAACTTGTCTTGCATACACATAGTCACACAAATAGTTACATAGTTAGTATGGTTGAATAAAGACGCCAGTCCATCCAGTTCAACCTGAGTGAGTGTCTACAATTGTCCCTATTCCTGTACATTGCACACTCACATTGGTCCCTACCCTCAAGGAGCCCACAATCCAAGGTCCCCATTCATATACTAGGTCCAATTTTGGACAGAAGCCAATTGCCTGCATGTCTTTGGAGTGTGGGAAGAAACCAGAGTACCCGGAGGAAACCCACACAGGCACAGGGAGAACATGCAAACTCCAGGCAGGTAGTGTTGTGGTTGGGATTCGAACCAGCGACCCTTTTTACTGCTAGGCGAGAGTGCTAACCACTACACCACTGTGCCGCCCTGTTGGCCAACAATTACGAAGGCGTACGGTGAGCCGATAAAAAGGAAGTTCAATAGTCATGTGATATCTCCATTACAAACGCTAGTTGTACAAGACCAAGCGCTTCGAGCTCACCCTTGATTCCAGGCATGCATGTTTGTACTTTGTAATTTTGTCTGATGGACTTGTGTATACATGGTCGGAAAGTCCGACAACACACATTTGTTGGCGTAAAATTTGGGAACATGCTAGCCAACATTTGTTAGCGGAAAGTCTGACAACAATTGTCAGATGGAGCATACACGTGGTTGATCTTTTCCGCCAACAAGCTCACATGCAACATTTCCCATCGGAAAATACGATCGTGTAACTTTTGTGCAAACCAATCAATATACACTAATTGGGATTTTTTTTACCAAAAAAATGTAGAAGAATACATGTTGGCCTAAACTGTGGAAGAAGTTTTTTCTTTTACATTTTTTTTTTCGGGGGGGGAAATTTTTATAGCAAAAAGTAAAAAATTTTTTTTTTCAAAATTCTAGCTCATTTCTTGTTTAAAGCGCAAAAAATAAAAACCGCAGAGGTGATCAAATAACCCCAATAGAAAGCTCTATTTGTGGGGAAGAAAAGGACAACAATTTTGTTTAGGTACAACATCACACGTTGTCAGTTAAAGCGACAAAGTGCCGTATCGCAAGAAATGGCCTGGTCAGGAAGTGGGTAAATCCTTCTGGGGCTGAAGTGGTTAAAAACAAGTTGCATTCATGACTGCCTGCTTTTCGGCAACCTCTTTCTAACTGAGTAATCCAGATGGACTCCCTTCTTTGGTAGACAAGTGAGTCTAGTCTCAAAGTCATTCAGTTGGATGTGTGTGTGTTTTTGTTGTTTGATATCCTGCTACTCAAGTCTTTTAAAAACATATACGCTATTCAGCCTATTTACAATATGACAATAAATAAGGTACCAGAAAAACCAGACTTGACATGTAGAACTTGCCAATTGCTGGTTGCGAAAAATAAATATCTAATGCCGCAAACACATGACCAGGCTTTTCGATGGACTAGGTCTGACAGTCTTCCCGACGGACTTTTGGCGGAGGTCCAACGGCCTTTCTGAACGAATGGACTTGGACTTGGAAAGATTTGAGACATGTTCTATTTCTAGGTCCGTTGGATTTTTTTTCTAAAAAGCAGTGGGACTAGCCCACACATGATCGGATTGTCCGACAGACTGATCGCGCCGGACCTAGTCTGCCGGAAAGTCCAGTCGTGTGTACGCAGCATAACATGTGTACGATATTACATTTTACCCTCAATAAGCAATAACAATAACAATGTAGCATGGTGCAAAAGACATGTAGGCTTTAACCATTACAGCCAAATTGTTTGGTGTTTCCAATTGTTTGGTGTAGACCAACAGTCTACATCAGCCTTTCTCAACTTTCAACTAGTTGACCTCCGGAAGGTTTACCCCCCTTCCTGACCAGGCCATTTTTTGCATTACAGCACTGCGTTACTTTAACTGACAATAGCGCGGTCATGCAATGCTGTACCCAAATAAAATTGTCATTTTTTTTCCCCACAAATAGAGCTTTACTTTGGTGAAATGTTATCATCTCTGCGTTTTTTATTTTTTGCGTTAGAAACAAGAACAAACGACAATTTTGAAAAAAAATATATATATTTTTTTACTTTTTGCTCTAAAACACATCCAATAAAAAGTGTAAAAAATCAAATTTTCTTCATCAATTTCAAAGGCCAATATGTATTCTGCTACATATTTTTCGTAAAAAAAAATCCCAATAAGCGTTTATTGATTGGTTTGCACAAAAGTTATAGCGTCTACAAACTATGGGATATTTTTAGGCTTTTTTTTTTTTACTAGTAATGGTGGCGATCAGGGACTTATAGAAGAACTGCGATATTGTGACGGACAAATCAGACACCTAACTGACACTTTTTTGGGACATTATTACAGTGATCAGTGCTAAAAATATGCACTGTTACTGTACTAATGATCCTGGCAGGGAAGGGGTTAACATCAGGGGCAATCAAAGGGTTAACTGTGTGCCTAGCTAATGTTTCAGTGCAGTGGGGGAGGTGGTTTTACTAGGGGGAAGGCATGGATCAATGTCCCTGCTTTACATAAACACAGCATCCATGACTTCTGTACTGACAGAATGACAGCCTGTCTTGTTTACATAGGTACACTGATAGAATTGCAGTCTGCCTAACGATCAGCAGGTCTCGGCAGATATCAGGTAAAATCACAGCGGGAGCGTGCCTCTGACGACACGCATTTGCATCCAAAACCCGGAAGTGCAGAATCATGTATACATATGTGATTATGCACAGTGCGGCGGCCCTGTAGCAGTAAATCTGCTATGGGGCGGTCATCAAGCAGTTGGAGGAACCCTTGAAATAGCTTTTTTGGCTTCAGGGAACCCCTGCTAATATCAATTATATTTACAGCTCACAATACATTAGTGTGATGGTCAATGGGAATAATGCTCCCTACATTTGTGGTCATTGGAAAGACCCCCACCACCCCACATAGCTAAAAATATCATCGGGGTAAATGATTACTTATCTGAGAGGCAGAAATCGCTTATTGCTCAAGGAACCCCTAGCAAGCTCTGGAGGAACCCTAGGGTTCCATGGAACTCTGGTTGAGAAACCCTGGTCTACTTGGTATGACTGCATACATGAACTCAGTATCCACCTTGAATGACCTCTTTCCACAAAAACAACAAACCAACAAAGGGTCCACTCATACGACCATGACGACAATGATGTCAGAATGAATGGTTGAGAATGCATCATAGCACATACTGTATGAAAATGGGGCAGGCTTAATTTTCCTGTAATGAAACTAACAGGACACCATGCCTTGTGCTGCTTTGTGTTGCAATGCACATTTCTAAAGTAATTTGGGATAGGGTTGCCACCTCATCCCTTTAAAACTGAACATATATGAATTACACGGGTTCTGTGGCTGATTAAGGTGGTAATTAAAGTCACTTGGTGCCTTATCTGCATTCAATTAGCCTCAGAACCCGTGTAATTCATATGTGGTTGGGTTTAAAGGGATAAGTGGCAACTCTACCTTGGGATGATGTCCACAATGAAATGGAACTGCAGTTTTACTGCCCCACCCCCACTGAATGCTAGCATTAGATCCCTAGATCCATGCATGAGTTGAGTTGAGAAGTATCTTGATATAGCGCGGTCTTATCCTGAAGGGTCCCGACGCGCTTGGCGGAGTCCCTGGAGAAAAAAGAAAAACCCAGGGAGTAGTAGGAGACAGCATGTGCAGTGGCTGTGATGCTTTGCTTCCGGGTCATGACATTTTTAGCTCGGGCTGCAGAATTTGACAGGTGGCACCCTTTGAGTTCAATGGGAGAGCGCTGCAATCTGCTTGGTTGAAAAAAAGCAGGTGTTAAAAGGTGGCAAAATCACCTTCCAATTGCCTGATAACTCCAGCTATACTGCCTGGAAGTTCAGGAATCTAGCATTGAAAGAGCAGGAATGAACAGCATTGAAAGTTCTAAACTTCAAGTGCTTGGGTAGCAATATTAAAGAGGAAGTAAATCCTGATGGGTTTTACTTCCTCTTTGTCTCCCTGCAAAGGTAAAGCATAACTGACTACTATGCATCACATAGTAGCCCATTATGTGTCACTTACCTGACACAGGAGCCAGCGATGTCACCGCTGTCCCCTGTAGTCCGGAGCATCCATCTTCTTCCTGGAATCGCAGCTCCGGCCACTCACATCGCCGGAGAAGCAATGACGTCACTCCCGCGCATGCGCTTGGGAGCCGCCACTAACAGCATATCGCCGTTAGCAGCGGCATGCCGCTAACGGCGATAGTGCGCCTGCGTGCTGCTGTCTATGGTGCATGCGCCGTAGACAGCTGTCACTGTCTTTTAGTAAATATCTCCTAAACCGTGTAGGTTTAGGAGATATTTCTTAGACCTACAGGTAAGCCTTAATCTAGGCTTACCTGTAGGTCAAAGTGGTTTGTAAGGGTTTACAACCACTTTAACAAATCATTTACTGGAAAATGTTTAGTTTATTGTGCTCATTGTATAATGGTGATGGCTAATTGAAGTTGATATGAGCAAGGCTGGAAAATCTGAGTGCCATGAAAAAAACAGCCCTTTCCTGTATGGGAGATAATATTGGAAATAAGCAATATCATGTATAACAAAGCTGTAGAAATCACTAGATCTCCCACAAGAAGTTAACAAAAAGAGTAATGAGACTGTGCAGAGAGCAGTAATCCCGTCTCACTCTGCTGTACAATGCTGCCAACCAGTAGCCCGAAACTTCACTGCTACTGCGCTACTGAAGACACAGGGTCATTCCTGACATTGTACATATGTCTCCCTGTTTACACTTCTAGTCACTGTTCACACACACTCTCCCATGCTGTTGTTTCCTACTGCTCATGCTATTTTCTAAATGTATTTCCCAATTAAATGACAATTAGCTTGCTAAAGCCCTGCGCATCATAAAAAATTGCCATGTTTTTTTTTTTTCACAAACTACTGTTTTGTTTTTTTTCACGGTTTTTGCATCTCAGTGCTTTGGTAGAAGTGGCAAGAACTCCCAGACAAATTTTTAGGTTTGCCTGTAAAAGGGCTTCAACTTAATAGACAGCCGTGACAGGGGTTAGTGGTGGGATGTTAGCTGTCCCAGGTGCAGTGTTTTCGTATAGGGGGCCAGCGTGGTAAGCTGCACCCTCATCACATGCACACCCTGCCTTTCATTTTGCTGGTAAGTCCAGATGTAGAAAAAAACCTAGTACGATAGGGGGGAGAAGGAGGGTGTAGAGCCATCCTCAGAGGGGGTGGATGGAGTGTCCTACACAGCCTACACAAAGCATACATTAACAATTCAGGGATGAGGTGGTGAGGTGGAGAGCTATAAGGTCTGCCCACACTCAGAGATATGAAGGTGGTGTCTGCTCTGGCATTTTTGATGGGAGCAAAGTCTACTTCGATGTAGAGCTAGTTCGATTATTCCTCTGCACTCATGACTGGGGGGTTGCCATTGTAGGATCCTGCTGTGTGTGGAAACGGTTCATGTTATCAAATCACGTTATAGTGACCAAATGTCACTCATAAGAAGTCACGTTCCTTTATCCTACTTCATAAGGAGTCATGTCCCCCTGTCCTACATCATAAAGAACCATGTCCGTCTGTCCTCCTCTGGTGTCCATTACAAAGAACCATGTCACTCTGTTTTCCTCAGATGTTCCACATCAGGTGTTACTTATAAGTAACCATATCACTCTGTCCTCCTGAGATGTTCCTCATTAAGTGTTCCTCATAAGGAACCATGCTCCTTTGCCTTAATCAGGGGTCCTTCATAAAGAACCATGCTTCTCTGACCCCCACAGGTGTCTCTAATAAAGAACCATGTCCCACTGTCCTCCTCAGGTGTCCCTCATAAGGATCCATGTTCCTCTGTTCTCAGGTGTTCCTCATAAAGAATCATGTTGCTCTGTCCTCCTCAGGTGTCCCTCATAAAAAACCAAATCATTCTGTCCTCATCAAGTGTTTCTCATAGGGAACCATGTCCCTTTGTCCTATTTAGGCATCCTTCATTTTGAGTCATGTCTCTCTGCCCCTAGGCTTCCTCTGGCCAAGACCAGAGGGGAGCAGGAGGGGCATTGTTTTTATGAGGGGTGGATGGCAGGTTACCACGTGGTGAGCTGAGCCCTCCTCATTACATGCATGCCATGCATTTCATTTTACACCTGGCCTGGCCAGTGCTATTCACAATAAGCGCAAGGAGATTGGCAGAGGGGAAGGATAGGCATCAGGAAGTCCCCACAATGTTACTGTACACTTCTCAGTCCACATGAAACCCAATTGGCGGACCCAGAGGCGCACAATGACATTGAGATTGGCTTGGTGGCAGCCATAAGAGGGATCCCAGCTGCAGATGATGATCGGGCATTGACTCATGTGTAATGAATATGTTTGGAAGGGGCATTTTCACCCTTGGCACTGGACAACCTTGTCCCACACTGTTTAGGGCTGATTTACATCATTTAGAATTTTTTCATTTCTACCAATGCACCACAATGATTAAAAAAAATGCACATGCAAAACAGTATCCCACAAGACATGGTATGTGTGTTGTGGTGCACTGCAGCGACTTGTGCATTGGTCTATGCTGTTGAACGCATTGGGCTGCCATTCATAATACTTGTCACCACAATGCATTGCACATAGAACAGTTGTGTTGTGGGAATGCCTAATAATACACAAGCTTTGAATGGGCTATTTGGTCAATGATATACCACTTCCAGCAAGCATGGAAGTACGAATCAAACCCAACACTTTATAGAGGATTGAAGGATCAGGAGCTGCATGTAGGGAGATTGTTGGGACATCAGTAGTAATTAAATCCGGGAGCCTTGCTTGCTTTCATCAAGGTGTCTCTAGTCAGCCGTACTGAATAAAGTCTGAAAATGTTTCTTACATCAGTAGAAAGTCCTGTAATCCATTTCATCACACGTCAGCTTCAAAGATATAAACGTGAAACACTGACATTCAGGCCCCTTTTCTTAATGCCAGCTGCGTTTTTATAGGGGGCTTCAAAGACTTCCTCGGTAAAGCAAGCAGGTCGTCTGACCCGAATTTCCCCGACCACGTTGTCTTGTTTAATGATTTCATCCGCGGTGCTCAGAGCTTTATGGCACATAAACAGAATATTATGAGACTTTCACACTTTAGCAAATATTTAGAACATAATGCAGATCTTAGTGCCTCTAATTATAAAAAATTCAGCTGTGACATTTTCCAGCCGTCGTTAACGGCATGTGTGTTTTTGGTTGTGACAAACACACAAAAGTTGCCACCAAGTTCAGATTAACGATGGAAACCAATGACATGTCTTGTATTTATTTTTATTCCTTTTTTTTTTGCCATTTTTTGCTGTTTATTTTCCCTTTGCCCCGCTGCTGTGGAGTGTGGTCCCTTGCTTGCACTGGGGTCCACCCAAAATGAAAACCTTTAGATGTCTGGAGAGTACAAATCCCAAGGCTTTGCACCTTGGGAATGGTTGAGGTCCCCAACCGTGATGTCAAATATTTTTCCAGGGAGCAATTAATCACTTTACACCCTGTATATTAAATAATAATAATGGATGGGCAGCCAAATGCTGCTGAGCGTCATACAGTACCTAAAAATAAGGCTATTTGAAGTTAGAATTAATTTTCTTTATTCTGTTTAATGCTAAAAATACAGTATTTTAATATAACATGGGAAAGACACGTTATGATCACATTTCACGTTGCTATTTTTTTAAATAAAAAACTTTTTCCAAAAACAAATTTATTAATGAGAAATTAATATATTAATGACTGTAAAATGGCTGCGGAAAAACCCCATTGGGGGGGACTTTCCCATATTACAGTATTTTAATATATTCTTACCAGTCAATGATAAAGGCTTTTTTTTTTTTTTTGGTGAAATGTGCCACTACTGCATTTCAGCATTATAAAAAAAAAAAAAATGTATTATGCAATAAGTCTGTTAGCAGTGTTTCGTGATGTTATAGCCATGTCCCAAGCGAAATTAAAATTTTAGCTATGTGGGAGTGTGGTTGATCTGTGTGGAGAGACCACTGCTTACATACATAGAGGAAGGGTCTCTGTAGTATGCTAGCACGGTACAGTATATTCTACTTGGGATGTGGCTGTTTTCTAAAGATAGCAAACTGTAAGACGTTGAACCTAATGTTTTGATGTACTTGGGTTGTTTCAAGTGGATGTGAAAGAAAAGTTCCACTGAGTTTTAAGCACTTCAGCTCAGGTTTACCCCCCTTCATGACCAGGCCATTTTTTGCTATACGCCACTGCATCACTTTAACTGACAATTGCGTGGTTGGGCTTTACACAAATAAAATAGAGCTTTCTTTTAGTGGTATTTGATCACCTCTGCAGTTTTAATTTTTTTTGCGCTATAAACAAAAAACTATTTTTTTTTACTTTCTGCTATAAAACACACCCAATAAAAAAATCTAAAAAATCCAATTTCTTCATCAGTTTAGACCAATATGTATTCTGCTACATGTTTTTGGTAAAAAAAAATAAAAATAATAATAAGCATAATTTGATTGATTTGCACAAAAATGTATAGCATCTACAATATATGGGATATTTTTCTGGAATTTTTAATTATTTATTGATTTTTACTAGTAATGGCGGAGATCAGCGACTTATAGCGGGCCTGTGACATTGCAGGTGACAAATCAGACACTAAGTGACACTTTTTGGGGACCAGTGACGCCAATACAGTGATCAGTGCTAAAAATTATACACTCTGACTGTACTGACACTGGCAGGGAAGGGGTTAACATTAGGGGCGATCAAAGTATTAAATGTGTCCCTAGGGAGTGCTTGCTAACTGTGTGGGGGAGGTGCTTGTACTGTGGGAAGACAGAGATCCATGTTCCTGCTTAGCAGAGACACAAGATCTCTGTCTTCCCTTGTCACAGAATGGCGATCTGCCTTGTTTACATAGGCATTACATAGACATTCTGCCTCTGTCGGGAATGATCGGTGGGTTCCAGTGCACATGGGGTCCGCCGGACCCGCTGATTCGCACCCGTTGTGTCCAATCACAGGTATGTGATTTCACCTGTAGGAGCTGCCGCCCCACAATACATATACATGGGGGCGGTAGGCAAGCGGTTAATAGGGCAAAAAATTAAAGAGGAACTCTGGCTATTCCCCCAAAGTCCCCTGGTATTTTTTTTATTGACTAAAAACCCCATACTTACCTTCTATCCACAGTCTTTTAGTTAGTGTGGTGACATTATGCCAGCTTCTTGTTCTTCCTCAGAGGGGGCAGTAATCCTTTTGGACTGAGTGGTGTTTTTATTACAAACCGACAGCTGAAAGGAAATTAGCCTTTAAGAGACAAACTGTAATGTTAACCTGATGTCTATGTTTTATGTTCTTTAAGTTGTTATTGGGTACATTAGATTAATACAGTATTTTCTCTATAGAGTCTTTAACTGCTTGCCGCCCGTCCGCCATCATTTGAAGGTGGCAAAATGGCTCCCCTTAAAGCGGCTGTATGGCGGCCGCTTTAAGGGGTATAGGGGACGCGCATGCCCGCCGTGACGCTGAGAAGCTGATGCTCGTGTCCGACGTCCACAATGTCCACCAGACACCCACGATCACTCCTGACAGAGCAAGAACGAGGATATGTGTGTGTAAACACACACACATCCACATTCTGGCAGCGGAGAGGAGACAGATCGTGTGTTCCTAGTATATAGGAACAACAATCTGTCTCCTCCCCCAGGCAGTCCCACCCCCCCCATCGTTAGAACATGCTGAAGGAACACATTTAACCCCTTGATCGCACCCTAGTGTTAACCCCTTCCCTGCCAGTAACATTTATACAGTAATCAGTGGCTATTTTTAGCTCAATGGTCCCAGCAAAGTTTCAAAAGTGTCCGATCTGTCCACCACAATGTCGCAGTTCTGAAAAAAATCGCAGATCGCCACCATTACTAGTAGAAAATAAATAAATAATAAAAATTGCCATAAATCTATCCCCTATTTTGTAGACGCTATAACTGTTGCGCAAAAAAATATGTAGAAGAATACATATCGGCCTAAACTGAGGAAGAATTTTTTTTAAAAAATTGCAATATTTATTATTGCAAAAAGTAAAAAATATTGTGCTTTTTTCAAAATTGTTACTCTTTTTTTGTTTATAGTGCAAAAAATAAAATCCGCAGAGATGATCACATAAAACCAAAAGAAAGCTCTATTTGTGGGGAAAAAAAGGACGTCAATGTTGTTTGGGTACAGCATTGCACGAACGCGTAATTGTCAGTTAAAGCGACAAAGTGCCGAATCGCAAAAACTGGCCTGGTCAGGAAGGGGGCAAATCCTTCCGGGACTGAAGTGTTTAATGTAAAGTTTTCATTTTTTTGAGTTGATTAATTTTTTTATCTCTTTTGTAAACAAGTTCATTGCTTCATTGCAATTTTATTTCAAGATCACACCAATATTATTTTGAACCGTTGTGGTGAGGCCGTTAAATGGCGTGGGGCCCATAGGCCTGTGCCTACTCTGCATATTTCGTAATCCGGCACTGAGGACCGCGAAGGAAGCCAAACACAGTGCTCAAGCGTGGCAATATTATTTTAATACAGGAGAAAGGAGAGGGGTATTGAAAAATAAAAAATAAGATGTCATAATTTAATTTTTCTTAAATAAAATTTCAGTGGAAATCTTTTTTGACTGGGTAACAAAACCTAATTTTAGTTTTACTGACTTAAATTCAATTATATAAAACATATTTGAAAAAGTTATTTTTGGATACCTATACCTAATATGAAAAATCGGAAAATGAAAGTGATGTTTTTTATATAATTATTTTTATTTCTTGATGATGTGTTTAATTAAAAAGAAACATATGATCAATCACGTGTAAAGCCATAAAAGTAACATGAAAACTTGAAGAGATATATAAACAGTAATTTGTCAAAAAGTTCTGCGTTCCATCTGGGAGTAATTCTCATTAAACCTAATTTCTATTGAAATAAATACATAGTAGGAAACCATTATTTATATTAATATAAAAATCGATCTCTCCGGTACGAAACTAATTACAGAAATAAAATGAAAACTTGTAATCGAGTAACTGTAAATGCAATAAATGTCCATAATTTTAAAATGTGAAATTTGATTGATAAGCCATATGGTGGAAGACTGACGAGCCAGCTCTTTTAAAAAGAAAAAGATTAAAACAGTCATAAGAGATCCCCGCAGACCATTGTGCAGAAAATTATATATTTTTTCCAATTTCATTTCCTGGTTAGTAGCAATAACTAAAAAAAGTCATTGCTTCCTTTTTATGCACATGTGAAATGGTAGGTTTAATCCCGATCTTACATATAATGTATCTTTTCTCTTTACTGCTGTACTAGGTAGAAAAATATTATTCGGCATTGCTAATTCCAAAGAAGCTTTCGGAATTGTAATGTTTAAAAATATATATTTTCAATATCTATACGTCATGTACTATGCAGTAAGTTACAGAGTTCATACAAACAATACATCAGACCTGAGAGGAAGCCCAACAGCCAACAGTCGTTGCCAGAAAGTCCTGTTACTGGCAGGATCCCCAAGTAAGAAACCTTGATTACAAAAAATAATTTTCATAACAAAACTGTATACAGTGAGGCATGATGCTAAACATATGGTGTACATACATTCTTTTAAATTAAATTTGTATTAAGTTTTACAAAAGGAATTGCAAACAATTGGGCTCTTTTCTTCATTGGGCCTTCCTACATCCTAAAAATTGCTTCATGGGCATTTTTGGGGACCTGTCCCTTTCTAAATCTGCTTAAGAACTTTTGCCTATTTTGTTTTTCTATGCTAAAAAGGTCATGTTACTGTCTTGGAAAGGGTCTACTGCGCTGGCATTGTCCCAATGGCTTAAAGTGTAAGTAAACCCCCCTATCATTTTCAGCCAAGGAAGCTGCCATCTTTGCCTCTGTTCAATCTACAACTGCCATGATGCTCCAATGGATGGTTTGACAGTTTGGTTGAGAGCACAACCAATGGGAGTGTTACATTTCCGGCACGTGCTGGAAATGTTTTATGGATGGGTTTACTTCTTCTTTAAGATTACTAATGACTCCCTTCCCTTATATAGACTTACTTTTGGGTTGCGGAAGAAGCCAAAACAATTTGACAACTTATGGAGTAGATGGATCTCTAGTCCTCACACTTTTGCCTCTCTAGATCCGGGATCTTGAAAAAAAGAATCCATGCCTTCCCCCCTGTCAGAACCAGGATCTGCCTGGAATGGGGCAGATCCTCGTTCTGTGTAGTTTACCTGCGAACAGTGGGTGATCGGCGGGTGCCAGAAAACCTTGAGTGCACAACACCCGAAGATCAGCTTCTTCTGTGAATTTTCAAAACAAACAATACTCCACGATGACAAGGTGAAAGAAGTTTGTTTGAAATCTTTTCAAATTTATTAAAAATAAAAAACGAAAAAATTACATGTACATAAGTAGTCAAAGCCTTTGCCATGACACTCAAAATTGAGCTCAGGTGCCGCCTATTTCCACTGATCATCCTTGAGATGTTTCTACAACTTGTTTGGAGTCCACCTGTGGTAAATTCAGTTGATTGGGCATGATTTGGAAAGGCACACACCTGTCTATATAAGGTGCCACAGGTAATAGTGCATGTCAAAGCAAAAACCAAGCCAACAAGTCCAAGGAATTGTCTGTAGACCTCCAAGACAGGATTGTATCGAGGCACAGATCTGGGGAAGGGTACAGAAACATTTCTGCAGCATTGGGTCCCAATGAGCACAGTGGCCTCCATCATCTGTAAATGGAAGAAGCTTGGAACCACCAGGACTCTTCCTAGAACGGGCCACCCAACCAACCTGAGTGATTAGTGGAGAAGGGCCTTAGTCATGCCGGTGACCAAGAATCCGATGGTCACTCTGACAGAGCTCCAGCATTTCTCTATGGAGAGAGGAGAACCTTCCAGAAGAACAACCATTTGTGCAGCACTCCACCAATCAGGTCTGCGTAGTAGAGTGGCTGGACGGAAACCACTCATCAGTAAAAGGCACATGACAGCCACATGGAATTTGCCAAAAGGCACTTGAAGGATTCTCAGACCATGAGAAACAAAATTCTCTGGTCTGATACAAAGATTGTACTCTTTGGCCTGAATGGCAAACGTCATATCTGGAGGAAACCAGGCACCATTCATCAACTGGTCAATACCATCCCTACAGTGAAGCATGGGGCTGGCATCATCATGCTGTGGGGATGTTTTTCAGCGGCAGGAACTGGGAGACTAGTCAGGATCGAAGAAAAGGTGAATGCAGCAAAGTACAGAGACATCCACGATGAAAACCTGCTCCAGAGCATTCTGGACCTCAGATTCATATATATGTGATTCTGGACTTCTGCCTGCAGGGGCCCCACACGCGCACTGCCGGTGACCTGCTTCTGCTGTGAAAATTCACAGCAGAAGCCGATCTGCGGGTATTTGTGCACGCAATGTTCTCTGGCACCCGCTGATCACAGGTGAACTATGTAAACAAGGCAGATCCTGGTCCTGACAGGGGGGGTAGGCATGTATTCTGTGTTTCTGAAAAGTAGTAAAAGCAGCACACATAGTAAACACAAACATCAGCTGGGGCACACAGTTAACCCTTTGATCATCCCTGATGTTTAACCCCTTCCCAGCCAGTGTCATTGGAACAGTGACAGTGCATATTTTCAGCACTGATCACTGTATTAGTGTCACTGGTTCCCGCAAAGTGGCAAAAGCCTCCATTACTAGTAAAAAAAAAAGATACAAATTCCATAAATATATCCCATAGTTTGTAGATGCATTAATGTTTGCATTAACCAATCAATATACACTTATTGAGATTTTGTTTTTACCAAAACATGTAGCAGAATACATATTGGCCTAAATTTTTGAAGAAATTTGATATAAAATGTTTTTGTTATTGGATATGTTTTATAGAAGAAAGTAAAAAAATACAGCTTTTTTAAAAATTGTCTGCTTTTTTAGTTTATATCGCAAAAAATAATAATAACACTGGTGAAAAAGAAAGTTCTATTTGTGGGGAAAAAATTACATAAAGTTTATTTGGGTACAGTGTCGCATGACCGCGCAATTATCAGTTAAGATAACGTAGTGCCATTTCCCAAAAAATGGCCTGGTCATGTAAATCTTCCGGAGGTCAAGTGGTTAAGAGGGACAATCTTCCATCACTGTTGGAAAGAATTACATTTTGTTTAATGGCAAATTTGGTATCCAACTCCCAAAGAAGCTTTATTCCCCACTATCAGCCTACCATTTACGTAGGTAAATACGTAGGAGGTAAATATTCATTTCTATAATATTTAATTATATATAAAAAATACATATATACAAATGTGCTCATAAGTTTACATACCCTCGCAGAATTCATGATTTCTTGGCCATTTTTCTGAGAATATGAATGGTAATACAAAAACTTTTCTTACACTCATGGTTAGTGTTTGGCTGAAGCCATTTATTATCAATTAACTGTGTTTACTCTTTTTAAATCATAATGACAACAGAAACTACCCAAATGACCCTGATCAAAAGTTTACATACTCCAGATCTTAATACCATGTATTGCCCCCTTTAACATCAATGACCGCTTGTGGATGAGGCTCTTTATCTTCTCAGATGGTAAAGCTGCCCATTCCTCTTGGAAAAAGCCTCCAGTTCCTGTAAATTATTGGACTGTCTTGTATGAACTGCACGTTTGATATCTCCCCAAAGTGGCTCAATGATATTGAGGTCAGGAGACTGAGAAGGCCACTCCAGAACCTTCACTTTATTCTGCTGTAGCCAATGAGAGGTTGACTTGGCCTTGTGTTTTGGATTTGCCAGGGTATGTAAGCACAACTGTATATAACTGTATATATGTATATATACCACAATAATGAACCATAAATTAAAACACCAGTTTAACAACTTCTAAACTTTTTAAAAAGTTACAATTCAAGTCTCTCAGTCTTCAAAGGATCAATCTGTCATAGATTTTAAGTGTTAGTCTAGTTGTTTTTAGAATTGGGAATGGCTAAGTCCTTATCCTTTTTTTTTTGCCGCCTCTTTACTTTTTGTCCTGAAAAATTACAAGGAGATCCCTTCCTAAACTCATTCGAGGAAGAGGTGTCCCATTGCAAGATTAGTTCTTGCCTCCTGTTCTGGAATATTTTAGATTTACCATCACCTTCTGACCCAGCGATAATGTTCATTAAGACAAGACCACACCACACAAACCCCTTTCCCCAAGTCATTTAAATATTAGATTAGTTCTAAAAACAGTCTTTATGCTTTCTTCACTGTTATATTGGGTGCTGGTAACAATATATAATATATACATTAGCATATGAACGAATGCTGTGGTATCTGGCAACAAGCCGTTAGTAGCAGATCTTTTAAAGCGGGAGTCCACCGGGACTCCGCGTTTTTTTTTTTTTTTTTAAAGCCAGCACCTACAAATACTGCAGCTGCTGACTTTTAAAATAGTGACACTTACCTGTCCAGCGCGCCCGCGATGTCGGCACCCGAAGCCGATCGCTAGGTCGTCTGTCGGGTCCTGCCGCCGCCATCTTGGGTATGGGAATCAGGAAATGGAGCCTTTCGGCTTCATTTCCCGGTTCCCTACTGCGAATGCGCGAGCCGCGCGGCGCAATCCGGACGGTCCCCGCTGCCTCTGGGAACTGTGTGTTTCCCAGCAGGCAGCGGGGCACTTGCGCAAAGGGGCGGGCAGTTGCGGAAAGGGGCGTAATCTACGCCCCTTTCCGCAGACAGCTATCCCGGAAGTGGGTGCAGTTACCTGGATTATCCAGGTAACTGCACCCCCCTCCCCCCTGAAAGGTGCCAATTGTGGCGCCGGAGGGGGGGGGATTCCGATGAGCGGAGGTCCATTTTAGGGTGGACCTCCGCTTTAAGTCCTGTAAGTTTTGAGATGGGGCGTCCATGGGTCAGACTTGTTTTTCCAGTACATCCCACAGATGCTCAATTGGATTGAGATCGTCAGAATTTGGAGCCCAAGTCAGTGCCTCAAACTCGTTGTGTTCCTCAATCCATTCTTGATTAATTTTAGTAGTAGTGTTGCGGGGTGAATTATCCTGCTAAAAGAGGCCACTGCCAGCAGGGAATATTGTTTCAGTGAAGGGGTGTACTTAGTCAACAATGTTTGGGTAGGCGGTACATTTCAAATACCATCCATATTAATGGTAGGACCCAAGGTTTTCTAGTAAAACATTGCTCAAAGCACCACACTACCTCCATGGCTTGCTTTCTTCCCATGGTGCATCCTGGTGCCATCTCTTCCCCAAGTAAGTGACGCACACACACTCGGCCAGCCACATGATGTAAAAGAAAATGTGATTCATCAGACCAGGCCACCTTCTTCCATTACTCCATGGTCCAGTTCTAAAAATGACGTGCCCATTTTAGGCACTTTTGGCCATGGATACAAGTCACCATGGGCACTTTGACTTTGTCGGAGGCTACGCAGCCCCATATACAACAAACTGAGATGCCCATTTTATTGTTGCCTTAACACATCAGCATCAGAGACAACATGTTTAATTGCTGCCTGATATATATCACTGGCTTTTAGATGTCATTGTAATGAGATAATCAATGTTATTCACTTAACTTATCAGTGGTCATCAAGTTATGACTTATCGGTGCATGTCTTACTCAGACCCTGTAATTTAAATGTTACTTGCAATGTCTATGAAATGCGGTGGTGGTCTCCCAACCAAAGGCGTACAAACGTTTGTGTCTGTTATTTCTGCTTGCTGTATTCTTCCGTAATCTAAAAACCTATAATTTATTTGAATGCCACTCCAAAATTGGCCCCAGTGTCTATGTGGGCATTTACAATGGCTGTGGGAAAACCATTTGATTGTAAGCTCCTTCTGGGGCAGGAACTGATACAAATAAGCATTGTCTGTAAAAGTGTCGTAGAAAATGTCATCGTTATATAAACAAGTCAAATAAATGACTTGCACAGTGCCAAGCAAGATGCTTGGATTAAAATCAAACATAATATATTAGGACAAATTTTAGTCTAAGCAGTGAATGCTCACAGTGATAATTGAGTTTGTAACTGTTGTAATGTAACATGGAAGTAGACATCTGTAGAGCAGCTGTTCCAGAAGTATTGCCGAATCAATCATATCTGGCAACTGAAAAGAGGATTAGCCATCCATCAGAAGGTGTTTGCTGGATAGAGCCGGTCCATTCTTTCTGCATGTAATTTCTCAATGTGAAGTAATGAGATTATTTTAATGGTATTAGATAAGAGAGTGTCTTCCTCCGATCTACCACTTCCCCTGAGAGTCAGCATTTATATATCTCTAATTATTATAATATGAACAGCTAAATGCGATTTCACTTGACAAGACCTAATTTAAATAAATGAACAGTGTTGTAACTATTCTACTTAAGTTTCATAAATAATAACTGTAGATTCTGTATACAGACAGTACAACCTCTTTTTATTTTTCTTCCCATCATAAAATCTTAATGAAAAACAGTGCTTAAAGTGAAATTGTAGACTTGCTTAAAAAAAATAAAACTTATTTCAGGTCAACTATATAAACAAGGATTTTAGTAAGCTTTATGCCAGATCCTTACTACTGCATATTCCCATTGGTCAGTAAAAAAAATCAGCCATAGCAATGGGCCAATAGGAATGTCAAACTCGCCTTGCTCTACAGTGCCAAAAACGTAAATGTATTTTATTGGGATTTTATGTGATAGAGCAGCCTTTCTCAACCTTTTCAACACAGAGGAACTCTTGAAATAGTTCTCCGGTCTCGGGGAACCCCTGCTAAAAATTATATATCTACAACTCATGATACATTAGTGTGATGGTCAGTGGGAAGAATGGTCTTTACACTTGTGGTCATTGGGAAGAATTAACTCCTTTCAGATAGCTAAAAAGATCACTGGTGTGAGTGGGAACTTATCTGAGAGGCAGAAATGGCCCAATGCTGAAGGAACCCCTAGCAACCTATGGAGGAACCCTACGGTTCCACGGAACCCTGGTAGAGAATCACTGTGATAGACCAACACAAAGTGGCACATAATTGTGAAGTGAAAGTAAAATGATAAATGGTTTTCAAATTTGTTTTACAAATAAATATGTGAAAAGTGCGGCGTGCATTTGTAGTCAGCCCTCCTGAGCCAATACTTTGTAGAACCACCCTTTGCAGCAATTACAGCTGCCAGTATTTTTGGGTATGTCTCTACCAGCGTTGCACATCTAGAGAGTGACATTCTTCTTTGTAACCCTAGCTCAAGCTCTGTCAGATTGGATGGAGAGCGTCTGTGAACAGCAAGTCTTGCCACAGATTCTCAATTGGATTTGGGTCTGGACTTTGACTGGGCCATTCTAACACATGAATATGCTGTGATCTAAACCATTCCATTGTAGCTCTGACTGTATGTTTAGGGTCGTTGTCCTGCTGGAAGGTGCAGCTCCTCCAGAGTTACCATGGGCCTCTTGGCTGCTTCTCTGATTAATGCTCTCCTTGCCCGGCCTGTCAGTTTAGGTGAACAGCCATGTCTTGGTAGGTTTGCAGTTGTGCCATACTCTTTCTATTTTCAGATGATGGATTGAACAATGCTCTGTGAGATGTTTAAAGCTTGGAATATTTCTGTATAACCTAACCCTGC
Organism: Lithobates pipiens; assembly: GCF_037356315.1. Classification (NCBI taxonomy): domain Eukaryota; kingdom Metazoa; phylum Chordata; class Amphibia; order Anura; family Ranidae; genus Lithobates; species Lithobates pipiens. The sequence continues at coordinate 47,001,061 of NW_027507758.1, read as the reverse complement.
TTTAAACTTCTCCACAACTTTATCCCTGACCTATGTTGTGTGTTCCTTGGCCTTCATGATGCTTTTTGTTCACTAAGATTCTCTTACAAACCTCTGAGGTCTTCACAGAAAAGCTGTATTTATACTGAGATTAAATTACACACAGGCGGACTCTATTTACCAATTAGGTGACTTCTGAAGGCAATTGGTTTCATTAGATTTTAGTTAAGGGCATCAGAGTAAGGGGGCTGAATACAATTGCATGCCACACTCTTCAGATATTTATTTGTAAAACATTTTGAAAACCATTTATCACTTTCCTTCCACTTCCACCTGTAGATGGAAGAAACTCCACCATCTTAGATTTATCACATTTTCCTGGCCTGAGGCCCACCTCCAGAGATAAAGAATGACCACACGTAAAGCCTTTTAAAGATTTTTTTACTGTGACAGGGGCTGCCTGCTCAGGCCAGTTGGAGGCAGCATATGGATCTGGATATTGCCTGCTACCAAATCAATCTCCAACAGGAGCTCTGGTGAAGAAGAGGTGGCGCCTTAGACCCTGCGTCTTGGTCCTTCTAAGGGCTCTCATTTCCTTTGTTAAATGGGAGTGCTGGGTTCTCTCTATCATTGTTACATAGTTACATAGTTAGTCAGGTTGAAAAAAGACACAAGTCCATCCAGTTCAACCAAAAAAAATATATATATATATATATATAAAATAAATATACCAGCCCATATACCCAATTCTATACCCACAGTTGATCCAGAGGAAGGCAAAAAACCCCAGCAGAGCATGATCCAATTTGCTAAAGCAGGGGAAAAAATTCCTCCCTGATCCCCCGAGAGGCAATCGGATTTTCCCCGGATCAACTTTACCTATAAATTTTAGTACCCAGTTATATTACGTACACTTAGGAAATAATCCAGGCCTTTCTTAAAGCAATCTACTGAGCTGGCCATAACCACCTCTGCAGGGAGTCTATTCCACATTTTCACAGCTCTTACTGTGAAGAAACCTTTCCGTATTTGGAGATTAAATCTCTTCTCCTCTAGACGTAAAGCGTGCCCCCTTGTCCTCATTGTTGACTGTAAAGTGAATAACTCGACACCAAGTTCCCTATATGGACCCCTTATATATTTGTACATGTAAAAATTGTCCTCAGGTATCCAAGCCCATCCATGATTCCTTGTAGCCACCTGTGTATCCTCTGTGGCCAACATCACTGCCTACAACAGAAATTATCACAAAAGAAAATGGACTTTGAAGGCACCATAATTAAAACTGGATTTTGATTTCTGTTGTGGCTGAAAGTCAGGATGTGGCACAGTTTTACAATTATATGTCCACAGTTTCACCCTGTGGTGAAATACACTATATTGTCAAAAGTATTGTGACGCCTGTAAAAAAAAAATAAACAGTTTCTTCTATTAACTTCCCCAGATCCGCGCTATAGCCGAATGATGGCTACAGCGTGGACCTACTTTGCCGGGGGTGCATCAATAGACGTCCTCCCGTGTCCCAGCTGCCTGGGCGCACGCAGACACTCTCTGTGATCAAGGTGAGCTGCTGCCATCTGTGCCACCTAGCAGTGCACAACAGTGCTGCCTACCAGTGCCCACAGTGCCACCAATCAGTGCTCACAGTACCACCTATCAGTGCCTCATTCACAGTGCTGCCCATCAGTGTCACCTACCAGTGCTCATTAGTGCCACCTACCAGTGCTCATTAGTGCCACCTACCAGTGCCCATCAGTTCCACCTATCAGTGCCCATCAGTGCCATCAATCAGTGGTACCTATCAGTAACAGCTATCAGTGCCCTTCAGTGGCATCTTATCAGTGGCCATCAGTGCCGCTTTATCTGTGCTCATCAGTACTGCCTTATCTGTGCCTATCAGTGCCCATCAGTGCAGCCTATCAGTGCCCACCAGTGCAGCCTATTAGTGCCCACCAGTGCCGCCTCATCAGCACTCTGTCCATCTCCGCTCTGTATAGTAAGAGGAGACGGACCTGTCATCCGCTTGCTCAGTGGGGATCAGCGGAGCACCCGTGTGAAAGGGGCCTTAGGCTAAATGTCCCCGATTGTGAACCTTCTCTCCTGTGGTGCTCAGGCTACTGGGTAAGGGGTAAGGGTCAGTTAACGTGTTGGGCTTCCAGTTGGTGAAGTGCTAATGTCAGATAGCTTAGAGACCAGAGATGTTTACCTGCTTCAGGACTGCCCCATAGCAAAGTGTCAAAAGTATCAGTTAGTGTCCGATTTACCGCTGCAATATTGCATATATTTTACCAATAACCTGTAGCAGAATACATACTGGCCTAAATTCATGAAGAAATTCGATTTTTTTTTTAAATTTATTGGATATGTTTTATAGCAGAAAGTAAAAAAATATAGTCTTTTTTTATATTTTATATATCTTTTTTAATAGCTAAAAAAAACAAAAAAAATGCAGTGGTGATCAAATACCACCAAAAAAAGCTCTATCTGTGGGAACACATAAATTAAATTTGGGTACAGTGTCGCACAACCGCACAATTGTCAGTTAAAATAACGCAGTGCCATATCGCAAAAAATGGCCTGGTCATGAATCTTCTGGAGGTTAAAGTGATTGTAAAGTCAGAAGGTTTTTTATCTTAATACATTCTATGCATTAAGGTAAAAAGCCTTCTGTGTGCAGCAGCCCCCCCCCCCCCCCATACTTACCTGAGGTCCCTCTCAGTCCAGCAATGTCCATGAGTGTCTCGGCCGGGACTGTCCCTCCTGAGACACAGCAGCGGCACCATTGGCTCCCCGTTGCTGTCAATCAAAATCAGCTAGCCAATCAGGTGAGAGAGGGGAAGGGCCAGGCTGGGTGGGGGCTCCGTGTCTGAATGGAGACAGGGAGCTGTGACATGGCTTGGGCGTTCCCATGGCAAACTGCTTGCTTAAGGGGCACTCGATAGGAGGGAGGGGCCAGGAGCAAAGAGGAGGGACCCAAGAAGAGGAGGATCTAGGCTGCTCTGTGCAAATCCACTGCAACAGAGCAGGTAAGTATAACATGTTTGTTATTTTTATATATAAAAAAAACAGACTTTACAATCACTTTAAGGTGGTTAAGGGAAATCTAAAATGATATTGACATTGTCGGCCCTTGAGGGGACTAGCGTTGCTATTTCACCCAGCAGAGCAAGTTTAGAAGAGATCCAAATTAGATCTGAAATTTTGTGAAGTGTTTTGTTTGATCAGAAAGATGATGTCGCTACAACTAAAAAACTTGAAAGCAATGTGCCTGTTTTAAAGAAACCTGTAGTGAGAGAAACATGTTAGATGCCATTGCAGCTAGCATGTTATTCTCACTACTACCTGGAATTAGGAATGAGCCAAACACCCCCCCCCCCCCCCCCCCAAAAAAAGTGACAAAAAGGTTAAAAAAGACAAGAGTTTCTGACAAGTCCTTTATTAAATTCTTCTCCTTTCTTCTGGTCTTCCTTCCGTGTTCTTCTTGTTTCTCCAACTTCTTCTTCATCTTCTCATCCTGCATCTTGCTCCGGCTTCTTTTCTGCGCTGTCTGCCAGAGTTACAGACCCATTTGTTGTTGTACAGTAAAGTTCTACAAGCAAATTAGTACCTTGTTTGACAAGCATGAATGACACAGATTGGTACATTAATAGCTTTCCCACCTGTTTCTTATTATTTTTATTATTATTATTTAAGGATGCAGCCTATGGCCGACCTTACACTGAGCAAATTTATTTCCTGAAACCATGGGTTCCTGGGTCCAGGAATGAAATTTACTTGATTCCCCCATCAACACAGACAGTGTTGATGCAGGAATCCCTCCTGCTGGGAAATTGGTGGGGCCCCACCACTAGCAGCTATAGCAGCCTCTTGAGATAATTGCAAGACAACTACCCAATTCAACGCTGCATGTATCCCACATATGGATTATTCATCAACTACCATTTTTTCACCCACAACCAATTGCACCCACCATATAGGGGAGCGCCAGCATCCAGGCTTACCTCTGATATACCCTTCCTAACAGCTGACGACCATCTAATATCAGGTGCCTGGCTGTCTCTGGTTTGGATACTTTGAGCCATTAGCAAGGAATGAGAGGATAAGGCACAGTGAAATCAAAACTCATGATCTGCAAACCTTTCCCAGACTGGAGCCTGAAAAGACAGGGAAGCCACTGCAGTAGTATGACAGCTAGGCAACTAGTATTTGCAGAAGAGGAGTCTGTCCCCATACTCTCTCACTACAGGTTTTCTTTAAAGTGGAAGTAAACCTTCCTATTGTTTTCAGCCAACATAGCTGCTATCTTGACCTCTGTTTGATCTTCAACCGCCATGATGCTGCACGTGATCATTTATGACACCAGCCATTGGATGGTTTAACAGTTTAGTTGAGAGCATTTCCAAAGTGACAGTTACATTCCCGCTGTTCTGTCAAAATAGCCAATTCATCAAGATCTCCAATCATGTCACTTCTGGTTACTGTAAGGCCCCTTTCACCCTGAGGCACTTTGCAGGCGCTAAAGTGCTAAAAATAGTGTTTGCAAAGCGCCCTGAAAGAGCCGCTTAGTGGACTCCAATGTGAAAGCCCGGAGGGCTTTCACACTGGAGTGGTGCGCTTGCAGGATGGTCAATAAAGTCCTGCAAGCCGCAACTTTGGAGTGCTGTAGGAGCAGTGTATTTACCACTCCTAAAGCGCCCCTTCCCATGGAAAACAATGGGGCAGCGGCGCTTTGCGGGCGGTTTTAACCCTTTTTCGGCCGCTAGCGGGGGTTAAAACTGCCCTGCTAGATGCCGATCAGAGCCGCTAAAACTACTAAAACTTTACTGCCAGCGCACTGAGTGCCCCAGTGTGAAAGTAGCCTAAAGCATCAGTAATTCGGGATTTAGACGAGTTGCTGTTTTGACACAACACTGACAAGCGTGTTTTGACACAACAGCGGCTAAGGAGGAAAAAGTTGTCACCACCTTGGAGGCAGCCATGCTGTTAGTATCGGGCGGACTAACAATGCCCGCTCAATATATAATTTACCGGAGTGTATACGCTTTCCGGTGTTGTCTCAAAACAGCAACTCATCTAAATATCCAATTACTGATGCTTTACAGTAACCGGAAGTGACGTGATTGGAGATCTCGATGAATTGCCAATTTTGACACAACACAGGCACACACCAGAAATGTAATTTTTTATTGAAACAGTTAAATCTATGGGTTTACTTCTGATTTAAGGAGAACTGTTAGTTTGAGCAGTTTTATGTACCAAACTAGCTATATGCAGAAATGTCCCATTTTACTTCAGTCCAAATTAAAAAGAACAAAAAGCGGGTCCAGCCAGTGTGGCAGTTTGAACACTTTGAGGTTTATCTACCACCAATCATCCATCAGGATGAAAAATCTGCAAATAATTGGACAGATTAAGACTCGTTTCAGCCCAGGTGCATTTATTGGCACCACCACCTTTTGTAGAGGTAGATTAAAGAAAAAAAAAAAGCTAATTTCATTTACACCAAAAGGAAAGGTCCCGTTCCCTGCAGCACATTTAGTTATCACATTATCCAGCAGTCATGGTGTTTTTTTCTTTAATTCGTCTCTTGTTTTATTATGAATCTGGATAATTAATTCTACACTCAATGGAAGACTCTCCTCATTAGTTATTTTGGGGCCGTAGGCATCGAATGCCTGTTCACATTACAATTCCCCACAGAAATACATGGATTGTCGGCACTTAGGATCTCTGGGTAGTAGCCTAAAAGCCTCCAGAGATCTTATCTGCTCGCAACTTCATGGCCACCTTGCCTCAAGAAGCACCTCCTTCATTTGCAGGTCTTTTCTTAAAAGGCTACTCTACATAAATCAAAAGTTGTACTTTCAATAATATAAATGAACACAGAATTTTTAAGAACTGGTTAGACACAGAGATGTTAAAAGTGGAGATCATTGCAGAAGATAGATTTCAATGCACTGCTGACTTCCTGTCCAGTGATTTCATGGAAACAAAACTCCTGCATTACTTTAAGCACTTGACCCCTGGGAGATTTATCCCCTTTCATGAACAGACCATTTTTGCTATACGGCGCAGCGTTACTTTAAAGCGGGAGTTCCACTGTTTTTTTTTTTTTTTTTTTTAAGTCAGCAGCTACAAATACTGCAGCTGCTGACTTTTAAAATAAGGACACTTACCCGCCCAGCGCGCCCGCGATGTCGGCACCCGAAGCCGATCTCTCGATCGTCTCTCGGGTGCTGCCGCCACCATCTTGGGTATGGGAATCAGGAATTGGAGCCTTGCGGCTTCACTTCCCGGTTCCCTACTGTGCATGCGAGAGTCGTGCTGCGCTATAAGGATGTTCCCCGCTGTCTCTGGGATCCGTGTGTTTCCCAGCAGACAGCGGGGGACCCACAGGAAGTGGCGTAAATATCCGCAGATTCTGCGGATATCTATGCCGGAAGTGGGTGCAAATACCTGTACTGTACAGGCATCTGCACCCCCCTCCCCCCTGAAAGGTGCCAATTGTGGCGCTGGAGGGGGGGAGGGTTTCAATGAGCGGATGTTCCACTTTAGGGTGGAGCTCCGCTTTAACTGGCAATTGCACTGTCGTGCGATGCTGTATTCAAATAAAATGTTTTTTTTTCCCTTTCTTTTGGTGGTACTGTATTTGATCAACTCTGCACTATAAACATAAAAAGACCGAAAATTTGGAAAAAAAAAAGTTTTACTTTCTGCTATAAAACGTATCCAATAAAAAAAATGGAAAAAAACAAATCTTTTCATCAATTTAGGCCAATATGTATTCTGCTAAATTTTTTGGGATAAAAAAATCCCACTAAGCGTATACTGATTGGTTTGCACAGAAGTTATTGCGTCTACAAACTATGGGATATATTTATGGAATTTTTATTTATATTTTACTAGTAATGGCGGCAATCAGTGACTTATAGCGGGACTACCATATTGCAGAGGACAAATTGGACATTGACACTTTTTGGGGACCAGTGACACTAACACAGCGATCAGTGCTAAAAAAATATGCACTGTCACTGTAAACTTTTACTGCAATTAAAGCTGCAATTCTTTTTTGGGATGTCTCTACCAGCTTTGCACATCTAGAGAGTGACATTTTTGCTCATTCTTCTTTGCAAAATAACTCAAGCTCTGTCAGAATGGATGGTGAGCATCAGTGAACAGCAATTTTTAAGTCTTGCCACAGATTTTTAATTGGATTTACAGTATCTCACAAAAGTGAGTACACCCCTCACATTTTTGTAAATATTTTATTCTATCTTTTTCATGTGACAACACTGAAGAAATGACACTTTTCTACAATGTAAAGTAGTGAGTGTACAGCTTGTAAAACAGTGTAAATTTGCTGTCCCCTCAAAATAACTCAACACACAGCCATTAATGCGAAATTCTGATGGATCATACACACGGTCGCATTTTCCGACAAAAAGCTCTCATCGGTCTTTTGCTGGCCGAAATTCCGACCCTGTGTACGTGGCATAATAGTTTTCCTGTGGACAGATTCTCCCACCTGAGCTGCGGATCTCTGCAGCTCCTCCAGAGTTACCATGGGCCTCTTGGCTGCTTCTCTGATGAATTCTCTCCTTGCCTGGCCTGTAAGTTTAGGTGGACGGCCATGTCTTGGTAGGTTTGCAGTTGTGCCATACTCTTTCCATTTTCGGATGATGGATTGAACAGTGCTCTGTGAGATGTTCAAAGCTTGGGATATTTTTTTTTTTATAACCTATCTCTGCTTTAAACTTCTCCACAACTGTATCCCTGACCTGTTTGGTGTGTTCCTTGGCCTTCATGATGCTGTTTGTGCACTAAGGTTCTCTAACAAACCTCTGAGGATTTCACAGAACAGCTGTATTTATACTGAGATTAAATTACACACAGGTGGACTCTATTTACTAATTAGATGACTTCTAAAGGCAATTGGCTCCACTAGATTTTAGTTAAAGGTATCAGAGTAAAGGGGGCTGAATACAAATGCACGCCACACTTTTCACATATTTATTTGTAAAAAAAAATAAAAAAAAATGTATTTTCCTTCCACTTGCCCTTAGAATCGCAGATCAAAATCAACACTTCTTGAAAATACATATAGGTTTCCTTTTAGTCTTCTTTAGCCAAAAATGGAAGTGAACATAAAGCACCAGCCTGTGAAATAAAATGACATAAATGTCAAATGTTTTCTAATTTTCTATGTAGGCATGGCTTATTTTCCACAATGTTTGATTTTTTTATTAATTTTTTTTACTTTTTGTTTGTTTACAGCTAGATCAGTTACTAGATTCAGGGGTTAATTATTTCAAATGAAATGTATTTCCTTTCTCCCCAAAGACACACAGGGAAGTAGAATCCTTATTGCTGCCTCAGGCTTCCCATGATGCCTTGCAACCCCCGGGAGTTCATTTTAATATTTACTATTTAGATCACTTAAGGGCTGTCAGCTTTAATCATTTTTTACGAATTGGATATGTGTTTTATTAGCAGGAAAATAAAAAAAATAAGACAACATTAATTTGCATGTCAGTCAAAAAGCAAGCATTTCTTTCCCATGTATAATGGATTGTGGTGGACAACAGCAGAGGCTGGATGGGGCTCAGGTATTTGAAGAAGATGCTGCCATGTTTCTGAGTAGTGTTCGTGGATATTTCAAGACATCCACAATTAATGAATGTTTCCGTCTGAATTCTGATGTGCTTTAACCACTTGCTTACTGGGCACTTAAAGAAACCCCCTTCCTGCCCAGACCAATTTTCAGCTGTCAGAGCTGTCACTCTTTGAATGACAATTGTGCGGTCATGCTACAGTTTACCCAAATTATGTTTTTATCGGGTTTTTTTCACACAGATAGAGCTTTCTTTTGGTGGTATTTAATTGCTGCTGAGTTCTTATTTTTTCGTATTTTTTTTTTCGTTCGTATTTATTGCTAAATAAAACAAAAAGGGACTGAAATTTTGGGGGAAAAAAAATACTGTTTCATAGTTTGTTATAAAATTTTGAAAACAGGTAATTTTTTCTCCTTCACTGATGTGCGCTGATGAGGCTGCACTGATAGGCTGCGCTGATGCGTGGCACTGATAAGGCGGCAATAATGGGCACTGAGGAGGCGGCACTGATGGGCACTGGTTGGTAACACTGATAGGCAGCACTGATCTGTGGCACTGATTATTAGACACTGATGGGCATTGATTGGCAGCACTGGTGGGCACTGGTAGGTGGCACTGTGGGCACTGGTAGGTGGCACTGGTGGGTACTGATAGGTGGCACAGTGGGCACTGGCAGGTGACACTGGTGGGCACAGCCGCGGCTTTCTGAGTGAGGGACCGATGTCCCTCTGACAGAAGCCAGCGATCGGCTTTTTTTTCCCCTCACGCTGACAGCGTGAACAAAAAAAAATTCAGATTACCGAGCTTCTCTTTACATCGCGTAATCAGCCATCAATGGGCATTGATTGGCAGCACTGGTGGGCATTGATGGGTGGCACTGGTAAGTGGCACTGTGGGCACTGGTAGATGGCACTGGTGGGTACTGATAGGTGGCACTGGTAGGTGGCACAATGGGCACTGGTAGGTAACACTGGTGGGCACAGCCGCGGCTTTCTGAGTGAGGGACCGATGTCCCTCTGACAGAAGCCCACGATCGGCTGTTTTTCCCCCTCACGCTGACAGCATGAAGAAAAAAAATACAGATTACTGAGCTTCTGTTTACATCACATGATCAGCCATCATTGGCTGACAGCTGATCACCTGGTAAGGGGCCGGGATCGACCCCTTACTCGGATCTGTGACCAGCCAAGTCTCACACTCAGTTATCACAGAGCGCGCTGCGTGCGACCCTGTGTTTGTTCGGGAGGATGTCCATGGACGCCCTCCTGGCAATTAAGGCCGAAGCTGCAACCGTCTTTCGGCTATAGCGTGGGTGGCAAGTAGTTAAAGTGATGTGTAAATTAGCTCAGTTGCTAAAATGCACACTGAAATAAGCAGGATAACTGGAAAGAAAAGAGTAAATACTTACCTCTCCTGCTGACCACACCGCTGCTAAGAGAAATAATCAGCCAAAGTCTTCGGAAGCTGACACTTCTGGGAATGATGGTCTCCGGATCCCCTCGCTGTGCTTAGTGGTTCCTTCCGCTGTCACCTGTGTCACTACGGGTCATGGTAATGAATAAGGGTTTCGGAAAGATCAACTAATAGTTCCTGAAAAAGACTTCAGCCGACTGACACTTCTGGGAGTGTCAACCGAGAAGTCAACAATCCCGGAAGGATCTGTTTCTGAAGAAGACTTCAACCGACTATTTTTATTGACCAGAGCAGCAGTCAACAGCTCCAGCCAAACTGTTTTAATTTTTAAAGATAAAGTTTCAATTTCTATCCAATTTTTACTTTTCTCTGGGATCCCTTTGGGGGGATTTTCCCTCAATTCCCATCCCTGTGACTCCTGCATAGTCTAAATAATTGGAACAAGAAAGCAAAGCCAGCAATAAAATCAAGGTCAGTGCTCTTCCCATTTCTCACTTTCCTAAAAATGAATATTTGATTTTTCCTGACGTTTCTTTTGATGAGATATACAATTACCACTTGTCCTAACATGAAGTGTTACAAAATATTAAAAATGACCCAAATGGCAATAAAATACAGACAGAACCTCCAATCTTTCCCTGTTGTCTTCTAATGTCAGCAAAGAACAGATAAGGTAACCAGGCTGAATAACACTGATTAACTCGTTACAATGGCATCTGGAGATCAGTAGAATATAGTAGGCAGCAGATAAACATGTTGTCCCTCAAGTTAATGTGTTAAAAGAAGAAAAGGGAAAAATAATGTCTAATAAAGAGTATCAAAATAAAAAAAAAGCTGAAAAAAATAGAGCATTGCAGTTTTTGTGGGTGGGGCTGCATAGCCATAGATCAGCCAGGGTGCCCATGCTGACCTGTGTCTAAAGCCATAAGTACCTACAAAGGACATGTGAGCATCAGAACCGGACCACAGAGGAATGGAAGTAGGTGGCCAGGTCACATTTTCTTTTAGATCACGTGAATGGCCAGGTGAGCAGTGTAAGCATGGCACCAGGATGCACCATGGGAAGATGGCAAGCCTGGAGGAGGCAGTGTGATGTTTTGGGCAATGTTCTTCTGGTAAACCTTGGGTCTTGCCATTCATCTGAATGTTACGTGAAACATACCACCTACCTAAACATTGCTGCTGATCAAGAACATCCCTTCATGAAAACAATATTCCCTGGTAGCAGTGGCCTCTTTCATCAGGATAAAGCACCCTGCCACACTGCAAAAATGGTTCAAGAATGGCTTGAGAAACACAACAACGAGTTTGAGGAGTTGACTTGGACTTCAAATTCTCCAAATCTCAATCCAATCGAGCATCTGTGGGATGTGCTGGAAAACAAGTCCAATCAATGGAGGCATCACCTTGCCAAAAGATGGCTACAGCGCGGATGCTAACTGCTGGGAGGGCGCCCCTTCAACACAGCCAATCACAGATCGTGCTAAATGGCCAATGACAGCGGCCATTTAGCACTCAATCGGCGTGTCCAATGAGAGGTGATCTCATATGTAAACATATGAGATCATCTCTCATCGTCGGCTCTCCCTCCTCACACAGAGACAGCGTGTGAGGAGGGAGAGCTTCCTGCTGCAGCATCAGTGAGAAGTTAGCACTCATACAGTGAAACACACACACATGTCCACCTGTCCCCAGTGCCACCTGTCAGTACCATCTGTCCCAGGGCCACATATCAGTGTCATCTGTCCCCAGTACCGCCTGTCCCCAGTGCCACATGTCATCAGTGCCATATATTACTGACATCTGTCATCAGTGCCACGCATTAGTGCCATCTGTCTCTGTCATCAGTGCCACGTATAAGTGCCACCTGTCATCAGTGCCATGTAATAGTGCCATCTGTCATCAGTGCCACATCAGTGTCACGTGTCATCAGTGCCACATATTAGTTCCATCTGTCATCGGTGTCACGTGTCATCAGAACCACGTATTAGTGCCATCTGTCATCAGTGTCATGTGCCATCAGTGCCACGTCAGTGTCACGTGTCGTCCTGGTGCTCCAGGCCCTTCAAAAGTGTAATAGGTAGTCAACAAGTTAGATGTGTAATTTATGCTCCTAGAACACGTGATGGTGCTCTCTGCATGTTGGGCCTCTCTAAGTGGCTAGGCTGTGAAAAAGTCCCACACATGTGGTATTGTAGTACTCAGGAGTAACAGAATGTATTTTGGGACATTATTTGTGGTATACACATGCCATGTGAGAGAAATAACCTATTACAATGACAATTTTGTGGAAAAAAATAAATAAATCTTGCCATTGCAAAGAATTGTGGGAAAAAATGAAAACACCAAAAACCTCATGTCACGGTCCCTACCGTGTATTTTGGACAGCCAGGTGTAGTCACGCCTCAAGTGGCTCTGGGTGGTATTGAACTCATGACTGCCAGTAGTTGTTCCCGTTACCTTACCTCTGAGCCACATCTCAGTTCTATTCTGCCTGCTTTCCAGCCATGTCTAGTTTTGCATAAGTACTGTGGGCAATTCTGTTTGTACCTGTCACTCTTGGATCAGCTGTGGCAGGTTACCTAATCAGCTAGGGTATAAAACACTGCCTCACTCTGAGGGCTTGTTCAGTTCATTGTCTCTTGTTGCCAAAGGTTCCTGAGTTCCTGAGTTCCTAGACTGACCCCGGCTACCGACCCTGGCTTGTATATCGTTTATTCTGTCTTCTGGAATCCCTGACTACGGCTTTACCTGGACAATCCTTTGGCAAATTCCTGTCAAGCCCCCGTGCACAGATTCACAGCCCAGGTAGCTTATCTGTTTGTTACTGTGGGCTGTGTTTATTTGCAAGGGTGAGCATACATCTCTGCAACATGGACTCCAATCTAGGTAAGCCCTTACATAATGAACTGAACAACAGGGAGTCCGCAGAGATGTACAGGATGCTCACCTCCCTTGCTCTACAAGTCTCCAGCTTGGGCCAGACCATTGCTGAGCTGCAGCAAGAAGTCCGTTTGTTTAGAGGCACAGTACACCCAACCCTGGAACCTGCATGTCCAGAACCGTTTGTTTTGATGCCCGAGAAGTTTGATGGTAATCGTGCATCCTTCTTTTGTTTTAAGATGGATTGTGAGCTGTTGTTTGCCCTTAAGCCTAGGACCTATGCCACTGACTTTATTAAGATTCGTGCTTCCATCAACCTGCTCACTGGACAATGCAAAACATGGGCTCATCAGCTTTTACAGGAAAGGAGTCCAGTCTTGGATAGCTGGGAGGCATTCATGTTTGCTCTGGATTCTTACATTCGTGTTTCTAAGACCAGAGTTCCCAAGTCTACTCTTTGCTCACGTGGCCTGCGGGAATCCAAGGACAGAAGTACCCGGTACAGATACGACTCCATGCCATCACAGTATGTTCCAAGTCATGAAGCTGAAGTCCTTACCCCACAAAGCCTAGACGCTCCTAAGGTCACACGCACACCTTCCCTGGGAGACGTAGAACCCATGGAGATAGGGGCCATCCGGCCCAAGCTATCCCAAGGTGAAAGAGAGTGGAGGAGAGACTGTGGTCTTTGTTTTTACTGTGGGGGGAGAGGGCATCTTATATCTCTCTGTCCAATTCGCCCACCTCGGTCTAAGGTTCTCCAAGTGGGTACTTCTAGGATCCTTCCTGCTGTCCCTGAATCTCTGCCTGCTATCCAGCTCGAAGTGTCGGTGCCTGTTTCCCCGCTTGAAGTTCCTGTGCCGGTGTCCCCGCTTGAAGTTCCTGTGCCGGTGTCCCCGCTTGAAGTTCCTGTGCCGGTGTCCCCGCTTGAAGTTCCTGTGCCGGTGTCCCCGCTTGAAGTTCCTGTGCCGGTGACCCCGCTTGAAGTTCCTGTGCCGGTGATCCCGATATCTCCTGACTGTACGTATGCCTCAAATGGCACCATAGTCCGTAAGCAGGACCTGAAGACTTTCGAAAGAGCCTTGCGAGCGACGAAAGTCTACCCAACTGGAACTTCTAAAACTAAGAAAGACCAAAAGAAATAGGATGTTCCATGCTCTGAGGGCATTCCTAAGGGGAGGGAACTGTCACGGTCCCTACCGTGTATTTTGGACAGCCAGGTGTAGTCACGCCTCAAGTGGCTCTGGGTGGTATTGAACTCATGACTGCCAGTAGTTGTTCCCGTTACCTTACCTCTGAGCCACATCTCAGTTCTATTCTGCCTGCTTTCCAGCCATGTCTAGTTTTGCATAAGTACTGTGGGCAATTCTGTTTGTACCTGTCACTCTTGGATCAGCTGTGGCAGGTTACCTAATCAGCTAGGGTATAAAACACTGCCTTACTCTGAGGGCTTGTTCAGTTCATTGTCTCTTGTTGCCAAAGGTTCCTGATTCCTGAGTTCCTGAGTTCCAAGACTGACCCCGGCTACCGACCCTGGCTTGTATATCGTTTATTCTGTCTTCTGGAATCCCTGACTACGGCTTTACCTGGACAATCCTTTGGCAAATTCCTGTCAAGCCCCCGTGCACAGATTCACAGCCCAGGTAGCTTATCTGTTTGTTACTGTGGGCTGTGTTTATTTGCAAGGGTGAGCATACATCTCTGCAACATGGACTCCAATCTAGGTAAGCCCTTACACCTCACCATGCCTCTTACTAAATATCTTGGAATGTCTACTTTCCAAAACGGGGGCATGGGGGGGGTATTTGTACTTTCCTGGCTTGTTCGGGTCGCAAGAAATGAGATAGGTCACCGGTACATCAGGTGTGATAAATTTTTTATGATTTGCACCACAGCTTGTGGACTCTCTAACTTTCACAAAGACCAAATAATATTCACTAATTTGGGTTATTTGTACCAAAGATATGTAGCAGTATAAATTGTGGCTAAAATTAATGAAAAAAAAATTAACAATTTGCAAAATTTTATCACAGATTTTATCACAGAAACAGTGGCATCTGCCATCAGTGCCACGTGTCGTTGTCCTGGTGCTCCAGGGACTTCAAAAGTGTAATAGGTAGTCAACAAGGTAGATGTGTAATTTATGCCCCTAGAACACGTGATGGTGCTCTCTGCACGTTGGGCCTCTCTAATTGGCTGGGCTGTGAAAAAGTCCCACACATGTGGTATTGTAGTACTCAGGAGAAGTAGCAGAATGTATTTTGGAACATTAGTTGTGGTATACACGTCATGTGAGAGAAATAACCTATTACAATGACAATTTTGTGGAAAATAAATAAATAAATCTTCATATTGCAAAGAATTGTGGGAAAAAATGACAACCCCAAAAACCTCACAATGCCTCTTACTAAATACCTTGGAATGTCTACTTTCCAAAAAGGCGTCATGGGGAGGGGGGGCATTTGTACTTTCCTGGCTTGTTTGGGTCACAATAAATTAGATAGGTTACCAGTACATCAGGTGTGATCAATTTTTTATGATTTGCACCACAGCTTGTGGACTCTAACTTTCACAAAGACCAAATAATATCCACTAATTTAGGTTATTTGTACCAAAGATATGTAGCAGTAAAAATTGTGGCCAAAATTCATGAAAAAAAAAAAATAATTTGCTAAATTTTATCACAGAAACAAAGATGACTTATTTATGTATGGCATGTCTTGTGTCATTTACCCCTCTCTATATTCTAAAAAACCTGGAATAAAACAATAAAATATTTTTTTTTAAAGCTCCTGTGTCCCCTGTCTTTTCTCCCCTTTCAGATCAGGAGTCAAAATTATGACATAATTTTAATGCCGCCCCCCCCCCCCCCAAAAAAAAAACGTTGGTTATAAAATTATGTAATCCATTTTTAATAAGATTATACCGGTATGCAGACATCAGCCAATAGGAGAGCAGAAGACCTCTAGCGGGTCACGTGAGCGCCCAGTGGCGCTGTTAATAAGATATTTTCCACAATACAGTATAATCTTTTTACAAAACAGATTACATTTTTGTTTTTACAAGGAGTTTACTAGGGCTTATTATTTTGGGGTAGGGGCTTATATGAAAGCCCTCCCCGATGATCACACTAGGTTTTATTTTCAGGGAAACATGCTATTAGCGCTGCAAATTTAGTTTTTTTATGTTCATAAAGTTATAGCTGGTCGGTGTATAACCCAAAGCAACCAGACACAATGGATCTGGGTGAAGGGCCTGCAGTGTTACTGGGTTATATGATAATATAGTAACTATCCTATTTAGTAATAATATTCTACAGTTGGATGTGCTGCTACATGATATAATTTGCTGTTGCAGTTGGAAATTTTTATATAATTTGTGTTCGCAGTTTGATGTAATATACTGTTGGAATCTGATATGCTCGTGGTGGGTGATATAATATGCTGTTGCTGCAGTTAAAGGTCTCAACAGGTCTTATAGGCATGGTATGGACAAAGTGTAACTGTTGCGTTCAACTCTGCCATAGGAGTAAGTCCCTATTCATTGGTCCTTCCTCAGTAGTAGGTGTAACTTATGGTGCATTTCTGATTTCAAAAATTCAATAAATGCAGAGCAGCCAGTGCATGCATTAACTACCAGAAGCCAGATTTGAGTTCAGTCGTTGTGCAATAGAGTTCAATCGATGAAGGAAGTAGCGATCACACAAGCCAAATTCTCCACAATTACCTGGAATCGTGTTTTAATAGAAAGCATTGACCTGACTATGTTTAAAATCACCTAGCATCAGACCCCAGCACATTGGAAGCTGAAGCCTTGTTAAACAATCTATAAACACAATGCTTAGGAACCAGAAAGAAAACCACAACATGTTAACATTCTAACTCCTAACTGTAAAACACTCCATTACCTTTTATTCCAGGTTTTTTTTTTCTTTTTATCGGAGTATAAAACTCAACCAGCCAGCCAATGTGGCAACGACAAGAACAAAACTAATTACAAGCCACTTCCAATATTTCTTCCCTTTAATGTATTACCCTAAGAGAGCTTTAATTGGACTGTGGGGAAACAGGAGGTTACTGAAGTAGTAAATGTGCCCTATAAACATAAACAAGAAAGAGAGCTAATATAGTAAGGGACTATGGGATTCATTTTGCAAATTGTCTGATTAGTGGATTGCAGCCCATCAATAATTACCTTACCGTTTTCCCAAGACCCTTCTTTATTGGAATCTGGCAATGGCTCCACCCGTAAGGGCCTGTCAATCAGCTCCGGCAGCTGGGAGGGCTGCTTGTGAGAGCACAATTGTATGCCTGCTGGGGCAAATGATTATACAAAGCAATATGTGAGAGAAATTGAAACCAGCGTGTCGGGACTACATGAAAGTGTAATTCACTTCCGTCTTAAAGCAAACCGGTCAAGTGAAAAAAGAAAAACATAAGCCACTTAAAGTGGAATTCCACTCTCTCAATCAACATTGAATATTTGTAATCCCAATGCTACTAGCATTAGTAAATAGATAGCAAAGCATGTCATATTTACTTGTTTTAATTTTTTTTTTTTTTTACATTTCTTCAGTTACTTCCTGGTTTCCATGCCTAGGCAAATGATGTCATACATTCCAGGAGTCTTCAGGAGGAGAGGGGGGGTTTACTCAACTAAGCACGCCCTGCTGCCTTCATACCTGAACTAAAGGCAAATGGATTTCAGGAAGTAAATGCTGAATCATCTGCCCTTACTTAAGATGGCCGATGCCAGAAATGCTAGCAGAGTGTTTTTTAAAGTGATTTCTCAGCAAAAAAAAAAAATCATGTAGACATGGATGGAAGAGTTTGCTTTGAATATTAAAAATGAATGAAATAGCATGGGCATGTGTCACATGCTTGACCATACATATAAGTAATAGGATTTTAAACCAGGCAGTAGTGGGTATTTGGAAGGCAGGTGGCAAAATATAAAGGTAAGGGAGGATAACATAGGGTGTTCTTTTTCAACTGTCATGTTATACTATAATTATCTGAATGCATGAGCGAAACGCGTTGGGGACATGACCTGGTGGGAGCCCAGGTGGAGACTGCCATTCACTTCATTACAAGCAGGTCTGCACTGATGTGCGGCTTATGGGAGACACCTTTTATCTGAATGCAGGTTCGCTTCAGGAGCCAAGGCTACTGGTGTTGTCCAAAGCATTCTCAGAAGGGATTGCTAGCAGATGCTTAAAAATAATGGATGAGAGATACCGAATGGACAGATGGCTTAGAAAGATCATTTATATTAGAGTTAAAAAAGCAATAACAGTCCTGACACAGTGATCACATGATCAGGAAGCACTCTGGTTCCCAATAAGTGAGCAGAGCTGTCAGTGACAGTTGGGTATAAAAGCTAGGAGATGTGCACATCATTGGCTGTTACATTCAAAGGGGGACCCTCAACATGAAGCATTGTGCAGTAAAATATTAACCTTCAGATTACAGGAAAGGCATTAAAGAACTAGAAAAAACAGGGTGGACTGTAATATTGTAATTTAGTATGTTACTAGACTGCAAAAATTTAAAACAGATAGCAATCTGTGTCTACAAGAGATACGTCAATGGACTTTGTACAATTCTATACATAGTATGTTTTACATCTTGGCCATATTATGTCTGCTAGAGGGTTCAATTCACAAAATAATTTTGCTGATTCAATGATCTGAAGTTATATGCTTAAAATTTTGATATACTTTTCTGCATATTACTATACATGAAGTTCTTGACTGTTAAAGGCTAACTCCATCTTTTACTCCACGTTACAACCAAATGTAAGGTGTAACATGGAACATGGTGCAAATGGGACTCCCCACCCCAGTGATTGTGTTTGGGTTCTTTTCTCCATCTGCCATCACGGCAAACTGACTTGTAGTTATCAATGGAATACGGGTACGGCTATCACTGCCCTTGTAGTCCATTAACACTTCCTCTAGCTCTCCAACTGAGAGTTGTACCTTGTATGGGCAGGGAGCTGCAGGAAGAGTCTGCAGGAGCCTGGAATTGCACCGATCATTTACTAATTGTAGGTGCAATGCTTTGCAGGCTCATACAGTATACCAAACAAATTATAAATGCTTTTTTACTGCAACTGTTCTTAAACTTTAAAGCGGGTCTTCAGTAATTTTTTCAACTTTTCATCTATTAAATCTTCTGCCCTTGTTTTCATTTTGGATAGTAATTTTTTTTCTGCCAGTAAATACCTGATACAGCCCACTTCCTTTTTCTCTAGTAACCTGCCTAGGCTTATAACCTCATGCACAGCTCTTTAACTCTTGTGGTGAGTTTGCACGTGCATTAACAGACTACTAAGTGGACTAGAAAAATCCCGGGCACTCAGGAAAGAAAAGAGTTATTTAGAACCCCTCCCACCAGCTAATAAACTTCTACATTGAAAGGGCACAGAGTCCGAGTTTGTCTCCAAATCCTGATACAGGGTTAGTACAGGGGTCACTACTTGACGCCACTTCCTCATCTCCTATCCGTACTGCTGATATTACTCCTGTATCCAGTAGTAATGGCTGGTACTTGCACAGGCACCTTTTCTCATTTGCCGGAACCTTTCTTTGTTCTGATATTTCTCTTTAAACGCACCACTACATTCCACGAGAGAGGCAACCAACATTTGAACTTTTTCACTGCCTCCTCTAGAGTCTTTAATTCAGACCTGAAGACTTGTCCTTTACCTACTCCAGATCTTGCCATGCATATGTTTCTTCTGCCAGAATTCAGCTTTCAGTAGAACTAGCTTCTCTTTCTTCTTGGCTATATGGAGAAGCTTATCCACTTCTCTGAAAAGCTGGGGAGAGCATAGGGCCAAGTCTAGATCTATTACTGATCGAGTTTGGAATGCAGGCCTCATTCCCCTTGGGAAACCACCACCAGGACCCTTCTCAGCATGCTGCATCATGGCTGGGACTGAAGATGGAGATCCAACCCCCTGTCTGCCTACTCTCTCAGGTGTGCAGCGAGTCAGCTACTGATGATGTAACTCCAGCATGTGTCCATTGAAATTACATCTTCCAGCCACTCCATTGTCACCATGTTACAGATGCCATCAGTGGGTGGGGAGTAAAATGCACTGTGCAGGTGCCCTGAATAATTTGATAGCAGACAGACTCTAAGCAGTGTTTTTGGAATAAGGGACATAGAAAGACTTTTTCACCAAAATAAAAACTTCCTACTAACAACCTTTTTATTTTCAACTTCGTTCCCATCTCCAACCACTGAAGGCAACTGTTACCACTGAAAGAAAAGTCTAATTTTACAAGCAATGCTTGGACCGATTATGGCATTATTTTAAACTATAGCTTGTTATGTACATAGAGTGACTGAAATGGATTCATCCAATACTATTATATCATAAGCTTTTTTTTGGGGGAAAGTTTTGAATTTGCCTTATGTGTTCCAGGTGACACCCCAAAAAAGTAGATGGGCTGCTGTGGACAAGCACCTGCAGAATAAAACACAACGTGTTACATTAATAGTGACATTTTTTCCTAAGCAGCCAGTTGCAAAAAAAAAAAAACATAATTCACCATGTTTTGTTTTCCCATACCTTTTACAGTTACTATTTTTAACTGTCTTCCTGCAAAGAGGCAACCTGTCACATATACTAATCCTCTAATAAAAAAATGTTTTATAGTAGAAAACTTGTTGAACGAGCAAGATACAAAGAAGCCTTTGCTTAGCTTATGTCCTTTCCCCAGTGAAACCGTTTTTATGGAATTTCCTATTGGAAGTGTCAAAGGTTTCCTCACATCACCCTTTACACTTCAAGTATAACATTAAAGTATAGAAAGTGATACATCCATACATATGGCTAAAGTTGGCTGAACACAGGTAGATCAGCTTGCTTGGCCTGAGGGTTGATAGCCAATATCTTAAGTTTTATTTACAGTGCAGCCATGGCCAAAATTTTTAAGAAAGACACAAATATTCATTTTCACAAATTCTGCTGCTTCAGTGTTTTTAGATCTTTTTGTCAAATGTTACTATGGTATAGTGAAGTATAATTACAAGCATTTCATAACTGTCAGAGGCTTTTATTGACAATTACATGACGTTTATGCAAAGAGTCAATATTTGCAGTGTTGACCCTTCTTTTTCAAAGCCTCTGCAATTTGCCCTGGCATGTTGTCAATTAACTTCTAGGCCACATCCTGACTGATGGTAGCCAATTCTTGCATAATCAATGCTTGGAGTTTGTCAGAATTTGTGGGGGGGTTTTTGTTCACCTACCTCTTGAGGAAATTCCTAATGAGATTAAGGTCTGGGGAGTTTCCTGGACATGGACCAAACATTTCCATGTTTTGTTCCCCAAGCCACTTAGTTATCACTTTTGCCTTATGGCAAGGTGCTCCACCATTCTGACCACCAGGCATTTTTCCTCACCAAACTGTTCTTGGATGGTTGGGAGGAGTTACTCTCAGAGGATGTTTTGGTACCATCTTTATTCATGTCTGTGTTCTTAGGCAAAATTGTGAGTGAGCCCTCTCCCTTGGATGAGAAGCAACCCCACACATGAATGGTCTCAGGATGCTTTACTGTTGACAGGCACAGGACTGATGGTAGCGCTCACCTTCACTTCTCTGGACAAGGTTTTTTCCAGATGCCCCAAACAATTGTAAAGGGGATTTAGCAGAGAAAATGATTATACCCCAGACCTCAGCAGTCCAATCTCTGTACCTTTTGTAGAATATCAGTCTGTCCTTGATGTTTTTCCTGAAGAGAAGTGGCAATTTTGCTACCCTTCTTGACACCAGGCCATCCTCCAAAAGTCTTTGCATCACTGTGCATGCAGATGTACTCACACCTGCCTGCTACCATTCCTGAGCAAGCTCTGCACTGGTGGAGCCCCAATCTCACAGCTGAATCAACTTTAGGAGACAGTCCTGGTGCTTGCTGGACTTTCCCAGGGCGCCCTGAAGCCTTCTTCTCAAATGCAGTAGAAATATGTTTTTGGGACTAAGTTAATTTTCATGGCAATTAATTGCAATTCATCTGATCATTCTTCAAAACATTCTGGAGTATATGCAAATTGCCATCCTAAAAACTGAGGCAGTGGACTTTGTGAAAATAATAATATTTGTGTCATTCTCAAAACTTTTGGCCACGGCTGTAAATACGATCAAGTTCACACCCAATACCTTTCCAGTTAAGTGTTCCACAGCAACCGGTTTCTTTATTTTAATGTATTTCAGTCCATCCAGTTCTGCAATTTACACAGCACAGAGGATTTTGTTCATGGGTTTTGTCAACCTGTCAATGCATTCAATGGTATATTTAAACAGAACAAAAGGAAGCCAATAATGGCATGTACACACGACCGGACTTTGACAGCAAAGTTCAGACGGAACAAATCCGTTGGACAATTTTATTGTGTGTGGGCTTCATCGGACCTTTTCGGTCGAAAAATCTGAGACTTTAGAAATAGAACGTTTCAAATCTTTCCACCGGAACCAGGTCCTATCGAGAAAACCGTTAGTCTGTATGCAGGTCCGACGGACGACGCAAGGGCAGCTATTGGCTACTGGCTATTGAACTTCCTTTTTCTAGTCCCATCGTACGTCATTGTGTTAAACGATAGGACTTTGGTGTGATCGTGTGTAGGCAAGTCCGTTTCAGAGGAACTCCGTCGAAAAGTTCGTCAGAGTTCATTCCGACGGAAAGTCCGGTTGTGTGTACGCGGCATAACAGTTGATTGTTGGGGTTTACATACACCCTAAAGATGGAAATGGCTTGCCTCATTCCACTGATAAACAAGACTGTACCTCAATAGAAGGTAAACAAATAAAAATACATTTTAAACATATTGCATTAATTGTATTAAATAAATTAAATCTAACAATGTACACATTTCAGTAAGTTCTTAATTGAAATCATTTACATTCATTTAGGTTAATTGGATTGCAGATCTCTCTCTCAGATCTTTCCCCTCGGGGTGTCTTCTGGGTTGGTGGCTCCGGCGCTGAGAGTGGCTGGGGCCACGATGTCGTCATTCCCGTGCATGCGTGCGGGAGACTTCTTTCCGGCAACGGCTGCTGGAGTTTCACAGTGCATGCGCCGCTGATGTCAGCGGCTGCATGCAAAGTGAATATCTCCTAAACCGTACAGGTTTAGGAGATATTCATTTTACCTACAGGTAAGCCTTATTATAGGCTTATCTGTAGGTAAAAATACAAAAAAAAGGGGTATACAATCGTTTTAAAGCCCCCCCCCCCCAGACATTACCTTCCCACCCCATTTAACTAATCCTCCAGTAGCAGTCAGTGTCTTCTATCTTTTGTCTTGTAAAGTTGGGGTCATTCATCGGTGTTAACATTGCTGCCTGGTGATGTGGGCAATTTCCATTGTCCTTTTGGCTCGGGGCCTTAAAATGTCCTCAAGAATCAAGCTGTGGCATAATGGCAAAGGGCAACAACAGGACTGATCAGTGGTGGGTCTGAACTACACCACTGGGATTATGGGGTCCCCACTAGCAGAAGGGACATTGTGCTGGTTCACAAGGCAGTAGATTCCGGTTGTTTAACCACTTGCTTACTGGGCACTTAAACCCCCCTCAGTCCCAGACCAATTTTCAGCTTTCAGCGCTGATGCACTTTGAATGACAATTGCGCAGGCATACAACACTGTACCCAAATGAAATTTTTATCATTTTTTTCCCACAAATAGAGCTTTCTTTTGGTGGTATTTAGTTACAGCTCGGAGTTTTATTTTTTGCAAAACAAACAAAAAAAGATGCAAAAAAAAATAATAAATAAATCATGTTTTAATAGTTTGTTATAAAATTTTGCAAACGGGTCATTTTTCTCCTTCATTGAAGTGCGCTGATTAGACGGCACTGATGGGCTGCATTGGTGGGCACTGATGGGCTGCATTGGTGGGCACTGATGGGCTGCATTGGTGGGCACTGATGGGCTGCATTGGTGGGCACTGATAGGCTGCACTGGTGGGCACTGATAGGCATAGTTAAGGCGGCACTAATAGGCACAGATAAGGCGGCACCGATGGGCACAGATAAGGCGGCACTGATGGGCAAAGATGGGCACAGATAAGATGGCATGGATGGGTGGCACGGATAAGTGGCATGGATGGGTGGCACGGATGGGCACTGATAGGTACCACTGATAGATGGGACTGATGGGCACTGATAGGTGGCTCTGATAGGTGGCACTGCTGGGCACTGATGGGCGGCACTGCTGGGCACTGATGGGCGGCACTGGGTCGCAGCACCTTTGAGGCAGATTGTGGGCACTGTGGGTGGCACTGCTGGATGGCACTGTGGGTGGCATTGTGGGTGGCACTGTAGGTGGCACTGTGGGCACTATGGGCACTGATGGGGGGCACTTACTTTTATTCAGGATGGCACGGCGGTGGGCAGGTGGGCACTGGCAGGGGGCAGGTGGTCAGCTGTATTGCTGGCCGTGATCGGGACTGATGTCCCGATCACGGCCGCCGGTGATCGGCTTTTTTTTTCTCTCCTCGCGCTGTCAGCGCGAGGAGGAATAATAGCCGATTACCGGCTCCGTTCTATCACATGATCAGCTGTCATTGGCTGACAGCTGATCACGTGATAAGGGGTCGGGATCGACCCCTTGCACGGATCGGTGATCAGGCAAGTCTCACGGACTCGCCGATCACAGAGCGCGCCGCGCACGCCCCTCAGGGGGCGTGCAGGCCGCTCGTATCCGGAACGACGTCAATAGACGTCGTCCCGGAAATGTGGGTCCGCGCTGATGCCGTCATTTGGCAATAGCGCGGATCCCAAGTGGTTAAACTGGCATAAGGCTTTAAAAAAAACTATAAAGGATAGTGTGTGGAAGGGATGGACTGGTTTATTTTTGTCAGCAGATGGGCTCTAAGGCCAAAAAAATTATTGCATTTTGAAAAACGAATCAAATGTGACTCATGGCATTAGTCACTCAAAAAAGGTTACTTAAGAGTCCTCAGGGTTTTCTAGAAATTAGGGAGAATTTTTTACTTTGAGTTCTGGGAGAAATGTGATGCTTACCAAATATTACTGTAATCTAACAAGCCGGTAAACTGCCATCAAAATTAATAAACACCTCGTCCACAGAAAACCCAATTACAAATGTAAAAGATAGGACACTCATCTCTCCTGTGAACTAGAAGTTATTTGTTAAACATTTGAGGATTACTTTTTTTTTTTTAAATAAGATCATAATGAAGAAGTCATCCTCTCTTTTCTGAGCATTCTAAAACTGTCTTCTGAGCAACTAGAATGTTTAAATAAGGCTATTACTACAAAATAAAAATGTCATTAAAAAACTAGACTCCAAAAAGGCTCGATAGGCCTCGCTAGACTCGAAGCGCAGTTTTCGATAGAGTGGATAAGGGTTAGCCTCTCTGTCAAAATTATATTCCTGTCTGTATCCCTGCAAAACTGGTTAGTGAAGAACTATTCAGGTCAGTGTTAAAGTAAACCTGTAGAACTAATAATAAGCATTTGCCTTCATTATGCTTATACAAGTTCTGACCTAAAGGTTCCCTAGGGCAAGAGAAGAGTTTCTAGACATACTCAGAAGTTGGACTGATGTAAGTTTATTATTCCCTCTTTTGCTAGGTGTTGGTTTTGTTGAGGACGTCACGTTATTATTTCAATTTTCTGGTCAACTAGAGTCAGAGAGAAAAAAAGTGATTATCGCTAGCAGCCATTAGCGATAATCACAAGAGAATCCGGCAGGCTGGTTGTACCCAGTTGATCGATCAACTTGGTACATTCAGCCTGCCTAGTAACGGTTCGAATCTCAGCCAGTTCCTGCTGAAGAGCCCGAGATTTGGACAGTGTATGGCCCGACTTAGTCTTTGCTGCCTATAGATGGCAGGCAAGTGTAGCTAGGCAGGAGTTTTCCTGGCCTAGCTCAGGTAATAGTACTACTGAGGGGAGGTTGTGTGACTGGTAGTCCTGGGGAAGGAAAAGGCACAGTGACCGCTGGTCTTTTAAATAGGAAATGAGTGGTTGCTGCAGTAAATCAGTAATTGAAAAAAAGAGTGAGAAATTATGAGATGTCATTTACTAAAGTTATATAGTCGCCCAAATATCTTTTTTTTTAAAAAAACAAATCTGATCAATTTGGTTAACCTCCCTGGCGGTATGATTATGTCAGATTTTTGCATCTCAAAGCCGTACAATTGTTTTGCATAGAAATTTGGCATTTTATATTGTAGGCCTCTAATTCTTAGCAATAACACACTTAAATCTGTCCAAACAAGAGTCTAGTAGACATCCTGGGTATGATAAAGTTTGAAACACAAAATCATAAATTATAATATAATAAAGAACTATAAATAATTATAAAAAATAACAATATAATAAAATGAATTTCCCCACGATTCACTATCGCTCAATTCTCCAAGTGTTCCAATTTACTATCGCTATTTTCTAGCTGGTCTAAAACCACTTTTGACGTAAAGGGTCACTTTTTGGTTGCCATGGAAAATCTCCAGTTTCCAGGCAGAAAGAACAGTATATAGCATATAAAGGTGCAGGCAGGGCACTTACCAAAGCACTAGGGACAAAAGGGATGTGAAATAATTTCATACAGTAATGTATTCTGTAAGATTGCAGTGTACTGTATGTGTTATGAATTTTCAATTTTTTGAATTTTGCCGTCGGGCTCCGCTTGGCACACAGGACATCAGGACAGAGCCCACGGACTCAGCGGGTGGACATCGCCTGGATCCTGATGACAAGGTAAGTACACTGTACCAGGATCCTGCAGTGCAATCCCGAGTGTGGCTCGGGGTTACTGCTAATGGTGCTGAAATTTAACCCCAAGTCACACTCAGGAAAACCTCCAGGTGGGTTAAGGAAAGATTGCAATTCATTCAAACAGTGACACCGTCTAAAAATTCCTTAGAACAGAACTAAACTGTATCTGAGCACCACAAGCAAAAGACACTATTTTTTTTTGAACAAAATATACTTTTATTATTCAGCCCAAGGTCCAGCAAAGAAAGAAAGACAACAAAGGAAGACCTATATAAGCTACTTGGCATCACTGGTTTATCCTGGCAAGTGATACCTTCTTTTATTCTAAGGATCATTTAGAGACTTTCCTAAAGTAATAAGAGCCGTTTTTATTATACAAATAATGTTTTTAAACATCAGTCCACTCAAGTATGATATCTCAGAATTTAGTAGGAGCTGGAGCATATTAAACCCACTTTGGAATCCCATCTCTTAGGCTTCGTTCAACACGTGCAGCCGAGGGGCAGTAAAACCAGGAGGTTGAGCCATGTTCCCCCCCCCCCCCAATCTCCCACCAGAGCACTAACATACAGCCACTCATGGCTGCACACATCCTGCAGCTGCAATGCTGTGCTTTGTGGCCATGACAAAAATGAAATGGCACATTGCTTTCAGTGAGCATGACTAATGCAGTTCTAGGGGCCCCAACCACATACAATGCATATGATTGCGGCATGGTAACATGGAAATTGTAGGGTGAAATTATTTCACAAATCATTCACCATTCTTGTGTATATTGATTTGTGACCAGCTGGATAACCTGAAGGTAATTAGTTTACAAGATACAACGACTCAGAGGACCAATATTGGTGAGCCACTTGCCCTGAACTATGCTGGCAGCCATATTTGGACAGTGAACTGACTTGAGTCCTTGATTTTGATGTAGGTAGTTTAGATAAATACTCATGTTTATACAAAATAAGATCAACTGCTGTGAAAATTGTAGGCCAGTCAGTGATGTCACTTGTACCAACAAACAAAAAGATTGCTATTGCTTGAATAACGTGTATCACTAGTCTTCCTTCATACATGAGAATCTGTAGCCTGTGCAAAAAAGCATACATGTGAGCCAGCTACAATCTCTCATTGGTAGGATATTTGACATACTACCGAAATTGCCAATGCCTAAGCACTTCAACCAAAATGTACAGATTTTATATTGGATTTTGTATACTGGTAGTGACCACTCTTTACATGTATACGTAAGCTAATTATAAGTTCCATCAGACTCTTCATCGATCACGCTTCTCAAGGAATTGGATTAAAATGGATAATTTGATAAAAAAAGTCAAACCAGTCATAAAATAGTGATTTTGATTTGCATCATTCAATATTAAATTTATAACTGTCTGTACTATCCCAAAATCCTAAACCGTCCACTGTGTGGATGCAAAAGTGAATCATCCAGCACTCATATTTGATAGTTTTCAATTCAATTACACTTTCATTTGTTTTTAATATGCAAAGCAAACTCAACCATCCATCGATGTCTACTGTACATGCTTTAGTTTGAAAAAATATCCCCCTATCATTTCTGGACGCGGCCATCTTGAGTAATGGCAGATGTTCCATGTAGTAATTACTTCCTGAAATCCATCTGCCCTTAGGCAGAAGGGTGGTTCTGTGCTGAGAAAACCACTCCTGCCATGAAGACTCCTGGGATGCATGACGTTTTGCCTAGGCCTGGAAAACAGGAAGTAACTGAAGAAATGTAGAAAAACTGTTTAAAACAAGTAAATATGATATACTTTCCTATCTATTTACAAACACTAGCAGCAAAAGGGTTAAAAATAGTCAGTATTGATTGTGAGAGAGATTGTTTTTAAAAGATGTGTTTGCCTTGTTCATCTTTTTCTGCATGCATTTCAAAAGTAATGGTTATTATTGTCATACTATTATTAAAAAGTCTAAAACACATACTGTATAAAAAAAATGTAAACACATATAAAAAAAAACAATTAGAACAGTCAGATACAGACCTGTACAAAATAAAGGGTGTATATTACAAAGAACATATTAAAAGAAACAGGACTCCTCATGAAGGTATAAAGAACATATATACTATATGAAATATAGGAAAATTGTGAAAATTCAAATCTATAAAGTATCCCAAGGCTGTAGAACTTTAAAGCCTTATACACACGATCGGACTTTCCAACGGGAAATGTGTAATGACAGGCTGCGGTCGGTAAATTCGACCCTGTGTGCGCTCCATCGGCCAATTGTTTTTGACTTTCCTCCAACAAATGTTGGCTAGCAGGTTTTCACATTTTCCGCAGACAAATGTATGTCGGATTTTCCGAGCGTGTGTACACAAGTCCAAAGTACAAACACGCATGCTCGGAAGCAAAGACGAGCCAGAAGAAGTCGGTCTTGTAAACTAGCGTTCGTAATGGAGAATTAACATTTGTGACGCGGCAAATTATGAAATCTCCAAATGCAGCGCATATTCTCTTCTTCTTTAATGGGATAATAATGAAGCTGCTTTGCTGGTGATACTGATGGAGTTCTGCCAAATGTATTTTCAAAGGCTTTTTTTGTCTAGTGATAAAGAATATTGTGTTTGTTTTTTTGAGCAAGTTACCACTACACCATTATCCTGTAGTTTTTAAGATCAACTATGTTGGTGTCCCTTGTCAATTTTACATTGTATTTTTTTTTTTTACTGTAACTGCCTACTCCCAAACTGTCATTTGAAATAAAACACATAGCCAAGTATTATTCTACACAATTTTTTTTATTGTGCATTAAAAAAAGAAAAAGAAAATTAGACATGCTATCTGCCAATAGAACTTAACCAAAAAGTGCATTCTATGCATCCAAAAATATAGAAAATATACCAAATCAAATTATTATTCAACCAAAAAATAATGTCAAAGCAATAACTCCAAGGCCAATAATAAATAAAACGTTATCTCCTCTGATTCCGCAACATGGCTGGTTGATGAACGCCCATTCATAAACAAACTGAAAAGTGCTAAATGAAAAACGCGAAAAGAAAAGCACTCACCAAAGTTATACTAACAGGAAATTAGCAGAAGGAGCCCAAAGGGTGGTGCTAAAGAACTGAAAAACCATATAGTACGTCACTACGCTCGTAGTTGTTGGCCAACAATTGTGTGGTCGTGTGTATGCAAAAAAAGTTTGGGCCAAAGCCCTTCGGACAAAATTCCAAGGTTTTGCTGGCCAACAATCCGATCGTGTGTATGAGGCTTTCAAACGTTTCCTAAAAGGCTTTTTACAAAAGCCAAGTGACTGAATTGCTTGCCACTTTAGGTTGGCAAAAACATACAGAGTAGAAAAGGAATCCTTACCCGGAAGGCTCCTGGTTCCAAAAAACAAGACGTTTGTGAACTCTCTCAAAGCAGAAAGATGGCATTATCCGAGTAAATCAATATTGCTTTGATATTTCATAATCACTTTAAGTGTCACCGCCATTTACGAACACCAAGATGAATATGGCAGGAAACACCACATATATCACTGGGCCCCTGTCCATAGTAGGCCAAGCGTATGTTTCAAAGCTTAAAGTGGGCGCTCCAAAAGAGGATCAGTAATTCAGCAAATTTGGTTCTCAAGGTGGATTTATCATTGGATTTTCCACCTTCCCTATAAGGAATTTCCGACCTTCAGGTCTACAGTGTACAGGCATTGGTCTTAAAAAATGTTTCCTCAAACTCTATAAAATAGATCATTTTTTGATCAGAACAGCTGTAAGATTGTAATTCATTCAACAATTGTAGTCTGGCAATTTCTTAAAAAGGTGACATTTTATATAAGGGCTGAAATATACAATCATCGGTCACTTTATTAGGTGCAGCTGTTCAATTGCGTGGTAACATACATTGCTAATCAGCCAATCACATGGCAGAAACTCAGTGCATTTAGGTATCTAGACGTGGTGAAGACGACTCACTGAAGTTCAAACTGAGCATCAGAATGGGGAAGAAAGGGAATTTAAGTGGCTTTGAATGTGGCATGTTTGTTGGTGCCAGATGGGCTGGTCTAAGTATTTACCAGTAAAACTGCTGACCTACTGGGATTTTCACGGACATCCATCTTTAGGGTTTACAGAGAATAATCAGAAAAAGAGAAAATAGCAGCTAAAAAACAGTGAGCGGCAGTTGTGTGGAGGAAAATGCTTTGTTGATGTCAGAGATCAGAGGAGAATGGGCAGAGTGGTTCGACATGATAGAAAGGCAACAGTAACTCAAATAACCACCAAGGTATGCAGAATACACATTGAGCCTTGAAGCAGATGGGCTACAACAGCAGAACACCACCCCGGTGCCACTCCTGTCAGCTAAGAACAGGAAACTGAGGCTACAATTCACACAGGATCACCAAAATTGGACAATAGAAGATTGGAAAAATGTTGCCTTGTCTGATGAGTCTCAATTTCAGCTGTGATATTCAGATAGTAGAGTCAGAATTTAGTGTAAACATGAAAGCATGGATCCATCCTGCCATGTATGAACGGTTCAGGCTGGTGGTGTAATGGTGTGGTGGATATTTTCTTGGCACATTTTGGACCCTTAGTACCAATTGAGCATTGTTTAAATGCCACAACCTACCTGAGTATTATTGCTGATCATGTCCATCCCTTTATGTCCCCGGTGTCCCCATCTTCTGATGGCTCCTTCCAGCAGGATAATGCACCATGTCACAAAGCTCCAATCATCTCACTGCTGGACAATGAGGTCACTGTCCTCCAATGGCCTCCACAGTCACCAGATCTCAATGCAATGGAGCACCTTTGGGATGTGGTGGAACTTAAGATTCGCTTCATGGATGTGTAGCCAAAAAATCTGCAGCAACTGTGTGATGCCATCATGTTAATATGGACCACAACCTCTGAGGAAAGTTTCCAACACCTTGTTGAATCTATGCCACGAAGAATTAAGACAGTCCTGAAGGCAAAAGGGGGTCCAATCCAGTACTAGCAAGGTGTACCTAATAAAGTTGCTGGTGAGTGTATGTTTACCTTCATCTTTTTCTGTATACATTTAAAAAAAATTATGGTAGTAGTTCTAGTCCACCATTACTGAAAGAGCTAAAAAACATCATGTATAAAAAAAAAATCTGAACAGTCTGTTGATGTGAAAGAACTATTACTAAAACAACCTTTTTTCTATCAATTAATTCTCAACTGGGGATACGAAAACCTCATCAAGGCACTTTATATGTGAAAACAGAACGCGTATAGGCTGGGTTCACACTAGTGGCAATTGGATGTGAGTTTCACCGCATCCAATTCACATGACAGGAGATTGTGACTGGAACCGGTTCACATATCTTTGTCGGTTGCGGAGCACTGTGCATCTTTGGCTCAGTTTCAGGGCCAAATTCAGGCAAACATTAGGCTCTGGTTAGTCCCTGAAACAGAGAACAGGGATGCACCGGACCCCTGCAGTGAGCCGCAGCTGTCTTCCCTGTGAACCCAGCCTTATAGAGTAATTCTCGACTGCCGAAAATCATTATTTGGAACTCTACACACTTCACCATGACTTCTCCTTGGAGAATTTGATCCTCTGTTATATATCATATCAAAATGAACCCAGTACCAATGTCTACTTAAAGAGGAAGTAAAGCCTCTTCTTTTTTTTTTTTTTTTTTATAAGACACCCTGCATAGCATACTAGCTCATTATGAATTACTTACCCGAGATCGAAGCCCCCACAGCGGTCCTCGGTCACCACCTCCGTCGCCATCATGATACCCAGAGTGACTTCCGGAGCTATGACTGGCTGGAGCCACGATGACGTCACTCCCACGCATGCGCGCTGGTGCCACCACTAACGGCATGATCGCCGTTAGAAACGGCACGCTCAGTGCGTCTGCACCAGATGTCTAAAGCACATGTGCCGTAGACATCAGTGCTGCTATTTCTGCAAATATCTCCTAAACCTTTTACCTACAGGTAAGCCTTAATCTAGGCTTACCTGTAGGTTACAGTGGTTGTAAAGTGTTTACGACCACTTTAAGCTCCAAACAATGTAGCATTTTCAACTTTTCCAGACCCCTTTCACACTGCTGCTCGCTTTAGCGCTGTTTAAGTGGCGCTTTTCGGCAGCTAGTGGAGTGCTTTTAACCCCAAAGGGGTTAAAAACTCCTGCGTTACTGCGCTTCGGAATCGCTGCCCATTCATTCCAATGGGCAGAGCGTTTTAGGGAGCACTAAATACAGCGCTTCCAAACCGCCCCAAAGATGCTGCTTGCAGGACTTTTCGGAACATCTGTAAGCCCATCACCCCATTGTGAAAAGTCACACTAGAATGAACCAGGCGCTTAGGAGAGGCTGAAAAACACCCAGTGTGAACGTTTTTTTTCCACTTTGGCAAGGGTTCCCCTTCAAGATCTTTAGCGCACAAGCCGCACCGCAAGTCAAATAAGGATGATCCAACTTGTAGAAACGCTGCTAAAGCTAGTGCGGCTAAACGTGCATGAACACCAATACAAAAAGCCACTAACAGCATGTTTTTACAGGCGCTTTTTCCTGGCGTTGGTAGTGGCTTTGCAGCTCGTTGTTTATGAGGACTAGGATAGTTTTTCAATCAGTACAGAGTTTATTATATTAACATCGGTAAATGATCATGGTGCAGCATGTGACTAAATACGGTTATAAACATATTTCTCCTGATTTTATATTATTCATTTTTTTTAATATTATGAATGCATTTCTCTATATGAATCATATTCTAGTAACAATGACATTTTTATTACCCATGGTTCAAAATGAATATAGTGTATGAATAATTCTTTTTACAGCGTACTGTCTTTTTTTTTTTATTCTACAAATAAGTCACATTATATTAACTGCTTGCCGACCGCCTCATGCCAATATACGTCGGCAAAAGGGCTCGTACAGGTTAACTAACGTACCTGTACGTTGCCCTTTAAGAGGTGGCCTGCAGGCGCGCGTGGCAAGCTCAGTGATTTGAGTTGTGGGTCCCGTGGACTCTATCGCCACAGGGATATACGTGATCGTCTCGCAGGGAGGAAGAATGGGGAGATGCTAATGTAAACAAGCATTTCCCTGTTCTGCCTACTGACAGTGTCACTGTGATCGGGAGCTATGATCAGTGACGTGTCACATGTAGCCACGCCCCCCACAGTTAGAAACACTCCCCAGGGCTCACTTAACCCATACACTGCCCCCTAGTGATTAACCCCTTCACTGCCATTTACACAGTGCATTTGTATAGCTTTTGATTGCTGTATAAATGACAATGGTCCCAAAAATGTGTCAAAAATGTCCGATGTCGCTGCCATTACTAGTAAAAAAAAAAAAAAATTATTAATAAAAATGCCATAAAACTATCCCCTATTTTGGAAACGCTATAACTTTTGTGCAAACCAATCAATAAACGCTTTTACCAAAAATATGTAGAAGAATACGTATCGGCCTAAACTGAGGAAGAAAATTTGTTTTTTTGCGGGATATTTATTATAGAAAAATGTAAAAAATGCTTTTTTTCAAAATTGTTGCTCTTTTTTTGTTTATAGAGCAAAAAATAAAAACTGCAGAGGTGATCAAACAACACCAAAAGAAAGCTCTATTTGTGGGGAAAAAGGGATGTCAATTTTGTTTGGGAGCCACGTCTCACGACCGCGCAATTGTCAGTTAAAACAATGCAGTGCCGAATCGCAAAAAGTGCTCTGGTCAGGAAGGCGGTAAATTCTTCTGGGGCTGAAGTGGTTAACATAATCAACTCTTTTGTACAGTATGGTAGTCATTTTTACTATGCTCCAGTAGCATGAGTCAGATAGTTTTTTTTTTTTTAAGACCTCCCTTGTGCATTGGCAGGAGGTATGTTATTCTGGGCTAGGCAATCAAAAGATCAGAAGTTCCCCTAAAACCAAGAATAAGGGCAGCTGAAGACATCAATAGGTAATGGTGAGCTATTTTTTCCCTTACCCTGTGGACTCCATCAGTCTCCTTAAAACTTGTCCTCTGGAAGATTTACCCCCCTTATGATCAGGCCCTTTTTTGCGATATGGCACTGTTTCTTTAACTGACAATTGTGCTGTCCTGCGATGCTGTACCCAAATAAAATGTATGTTTTTTTCCCCCACAAATTTTCTTTTGGTGGTATTTGATCACCTCTACGGCTTTTATTTTTAGCGCTATAAACATAAAATGGCCAACAATAAAAAAAAAAGATTTTTACATTCTGCTATAAAAAAATCCAATTAAAAAAATGTAAAAAAATCGTTTTTTTTTCATCAATTTAGGCCAATATGTATTCTGCTACATATTTTTGGTTAAAAAAAAAAAATCCCAATAAGCGTACATTGATTTTTTTTTTTGCCCAAAATTTATAGCGTCTACAAACTATGTGGAAAATGTTTATTTTTACTAGTAATGGCAGGGATCAGTGACTTATCGTGGGACTGCAATATTGCTGCGGACAGTTTTTGGGAACCAGTGTCACTAATACAGTGATAAAAACATGCACCGTCACTGTACTAATGACATGGTTAAAATGGTGTGCCTAGCTTGTGCTTTCTCACTGTGGGGGGGGGGGGGGGGGGGGTGCTTTTACTAGGGGAAGGCATTGATTTGTGTTCCTGCTCTAACCTGGAAGTGCTGGATCATGTCCAAGGTTTGTGATCCAGCGCAGTAGAGCTGCCTTGCCGCCGTATATCTAAGTGATACGGTCAGCAAGTAGTCAAAATGCAAGCTCCTCTTCTGGCTAGTTGGTCAGCTGTATCCCACCAAACGTGGTTTCAAAAGGATTTCAACCAGGTGGACAACTCATCCACTGCAATAACAAAAATAAAAATAAAAATAGGATCTCGTTAAACTTACTAGAAAATACCAGTAATAATAAGGGGATAGTCTGAGTTTTCAATAGCAAGTGGCAACCTTTCCCAGAACACTTGGGCTTTCTGGGACAATGAAAAACATTCATAGCACGTGCATACTGTACTGCGGGTCAAATATTTGCACTCACAATGGGGACATGTGAGCACTGTGTGCTACACTTCTTTTTCAGTGGCTCTTTTCCTAACACCTAGAACAGGGGTCTTTCTAAACAAAGAGCCAGTTTACTATCATTCAGACTTTGAGGGGGTTGGACTGTAGCCAGTGTGAGTAGAAAATGCCCTGCCATTAGTGGGTGTAAACAATGCCCCATCAATGGCATTCGAGGGAATAGTGCCCTATTGTTGGTATCAAGTGGAGCAACAGTGCCCCATTGTTAGTGGACGCCACAGTAAAACCCCATACACACCATCAGCTTTTCTGCTGATTTTTGTCTTCAGATTTACCAAAACCATATAGTGGAAGGGCCTGCCTGATTGCATACAAATTGAAACTCCTAAGGTTTGACCTCATATTATATGGTTTTGTTAAATCTGAAGGAAAAAAATCAGCAGAAAATCTGATAGTGTGTATGGGGGGACAGTGCATATCGTCAGTGGAAGGTATAGTGCTCAAAGGGCTGGATAAGGGCAAGCAAAAGGGATGCAACTAGCACCTGTGCCACAGTTTGGAGACCACTATTATAGAACATTAAATCACCAACACACTGTAATTACTTCTTTGCTGTTTCTCCCTCCAAGTTATAACATCCCAGTCATGTATGACACTCCAGAAAACATCTTCCCCTGCCTTCTTTTTTTGGGTAATGATCTGAAAAACGCACGTTTGGTATTCCACAACTGCTATTTTCAAAAACGACATTTTTAAAACCCAGGTAATGAGCACTGTTGGAAGCAAAAAATAGAAAATAAAAAGCTCCATTGGTTGTACTCCGGTACTTCTGTTCTCGGGTGCTATGCTCTGCTAAAATTGCATCTACAAAGGTAGTTTGCAGTATTAAAATGGTGCTTGGACATGAAGGGACGTCTGACCTCATGTACTTGTAGAAAATATTTCCTGAGGTGAAAATATTCTTGAAAAGGGTGTGTGGGTAACTATTGTATGGCACCAGGGCTGGTACAGGGGGGGGGGGGATGCCCTGGGTGGCACCATTTACTGTAAGAAGCAGGAGAAATTCTGGTGTTCCGCCGGGCAAGTACATGGACTGCACACATTGGCTGTGCTTCATAGCTAATAGCTGCCTGCAACATATGCCGAGTACGCTCCTGCACCCAGGAAAACAAGCAAAGACCAGCCCTGCCCTTCACCTCCCTGTCAGGTGGAATAATCTCCGCCCAACAGGTGCTTCCTAGTCCCGGCCGTCGTTGCATCACTGAGAGGCCGGCCAGGAGGCAATATGGGAAAGGAACATAGAGTGCTGCTGCCTGCTAGAGCTGCGACCTGCGCATGCAAAGAGGAGGAGGAACCAAGAACTGCATCACACAAGTAAGCAGATTGTCATCTGCAGATGAGTGAATGAACTCTTTAAGGGGTGGGGGTTAATTAATCACAAATGGTATTTCTGTAATACACAGCAGGAAGGGTGTTAATGTACTGTCACTGATGCATTAGTGGTAGTTAATTAACCCCTTTGCATTAGTGGCAAAGTGTCAGTGTCAATTAACCCCTTCATGCTGCTGCTTCATGCTTGATATATATTGATGTATCAACCCGTGGGCATCAGCATGCGTTTATGTGTTTTAACACCATAGCTGGTGTTTTTCTATCTTGTTTTTTTTTGTGTTTTTATTGATTACTTCTGTATTAAAAAATAGTTTTTATTGTTTACGGATTTGTACATGTATATATATTTTGTAGCGCAAATCGCTCCTGAAGAAGCGCTAAACTAGTGCGGAACATGTCAAGCTATCTTGCCAACTAAAAATACGGACCCACATACCTGACACCACTCTCTGGGACTCTGAATATTTTTCTACTACTGGAGACCAAACCAATGGCTTTGTATTGTTAACTATTGTATTATATACTTTACTGGAGAATATCAGTGGTCAGGCAATATGGGTCAAGCAACACTATGTTTTATTCAAATAATTGCTGTACTTATGTGACTGTTTTATGTGTATGACATTTTTGATAATTAAATAATAAAATATTTTTAATATTTTTAGATTGAATACTCATGTGCCCTATAAAGTCCACCCAATATTAGTCTTTTTTCCTTATATTGATTTGAATTTGAGAGGGATCATATGGTTTACTTTTTTCTCTTAAGTCTTCTTAAATCAAGACTTTAAATATCTCTTCATATTTATTGGCCTGATTCTGTGGATTGAACATGCAGTGATTAGCTAAATCACTAGATCTACAGATATTGCGATAAATAGCCAGAAAACATTTTATTTTATATTTAACTTTCTAATGTATTCATAATCAATATATACAGTACATCAAATGTCTTAAAAAAAAAAGGAAAAAAAAATTCTGAATTTTATACTTTAATATCTGATGCATGTAAAAAGGTAGGTGTCCCAATACTTTTGCTAATATAGTGTAGATGGCAAGCAGGTGTAGATTGGCCAAATAGACCTGGAGTCTCCTGGCCTGGCTTATGCAATAGAATTAACGAGGGGAGGTTGTGTGACCAGTGGCCCCCAGGGGGGAAAAAAAAATCCATAGTAACTGCTGGTCTTATGAACAGG
The DNA here is from genome assembly GCF_037356315.1 of Lithobates pipiens. Lineage (NCBI taxonomy): Eukaryota > Metazoa > Chordata > Amphibia > Anura > Ranidae > Lithobates > Lithobates pipiens. Next base: position 46,962,852 of record NW_027507758.1, on the reverse strand, counting down.
AAATTAGTGAAAGTGAGCCCTAGAAAGCAGAGGATAAGATAAGGATTAATCAGTGGCTGCTGCAGTAAATTTAAAAAAGGATTGCATGTGAAAGAACTATTACTAAAACAACCTTGTTCTTATCAATTTATTAAAATACATATAACGGCAGTTCATATCTAAAAACACAACTGGGAGTCCAAGCACCATCATTCTAAAACACGAAAAACTTCAAGGGAAGTTTTGACTGCCAAACATTAACATTTAGATCGTGAACCATTACATGCTCTCCAGGTCCAAGCTGAAGTCGTCTCCAGTTTCTTCTCCTTTGGGTGTTTTATTTCTGTTATATAAAATCTAAAAACGAAATAGCCCAGCTCGTCCCATACCAATGTCCACATAAACTCCATACATTGCAGCATTTTACAACTTCCCAGAAGAAACTTTCCCACCTGCCGGTCTTCAATGCAGATGATATTGTTCTTGAAATTAGTTTTTATAAAACTCTGTAAATCTATTTGTGTTGAATCTTCTGATCAGTTTTGTTTAGGAAAGAATGTAATTCAGTTAACAGTTTTACAGAATTAAAGTATAAAAATCCCCACGCAGCTGTGTGCAATCATATCCCCCAATTAGGAGCTTCCTATGACAACGTGATTCATACACCCCAGTAAATAAAACAAACAAATAAGTCTGCAGAGTTTCAAATTTATAATTATATACACCATCGAAAAAAACTTTCACGAAAAAAAATCTCAACTCAACTACTCCTATATATACATACTGTATAATCCATAATTACATATCAACACATACACAGATAACTAAATTGATACGTATAAATGCAGACTGTGCTACATACAGCATACCCAATGGACTAGAAGGTTACTAACTATGGCACCTACACAACACCCATAACATAAGCTACTGACATTGTTTTATCCAAGATGCATCAAGAATCACTGATAAAACAGTCCCGGCCAAATTCTATAGTCAAACCATCCAGGACCAAAACTTTAGTATCATAAAATGCACCACGATTCCCTCCTACTCCGTTGTCTCACAAAAGTGGCCCCTCTCTGCTGTTTAAAAAAAAAAAAAAAAAAGAGAAGTATGATATATATATATATATATATATATATATATATATATATATATATATTAAATCATATCAACCTATATGGATGCAGCACATGTCCCTGGTTGGCTCTAACACTGAAAACCGAATTATCAAACACCACTGATCGCTCGGTTCTCAGAGCTTCCTGAGTAGACAGCTAGTTACCATCAGTCACTGGCTTTCTGCCATGCCCCTCCCCCCAAAGCGCTGGGCTGTAGAGGGGGCAGAAGCAGCTGGCTCAGGCTCTCAGCAGCTCACAGAGAGTCTGAGCCTGGTGCAGGTCCAAGCACGTGGGCAGATCCTGACCATATGGCCACCATCTTTCCCGAGCTTGCACCGGCTCAGTGATGTCTGCCGATATCGGACTTAAGCTGAAAATGGGTCACAGGTGTGCAAAATGATCTGCACTCCTGTCATCCATAGAAGAAGTACAGTCAAACGAATTTTGGCTGTACTTCTCCTTTAACCTTCTCCGATTCCTAAAACTGTAATCCACCACGATTACGACTGTGGTGTGCCCTGAAATGGTTTCAGACATTATGCTTGGTGTAATATGTTAATAAATATGTTCCCTCATATGTATTGCCAGAGTCCTAGATGTGCAACGCACATATTAAAGCCCACAAGGGCATTCCAACATAAATATTACACTTTCCGAGTTGCAGGAGACAAAATCTCTATTGTCATATTTTTTTTTACCTGTTGCAAATGCCATTGATTCTTTCTTTCTTCTAATAAACGGTCATACATCTTTACAGGCTTCTCCCTCACGAAAAACCCTTTCTGATCCAGAAAGATAAAGGTAGGCTGCTCGGGAGGATCTACATTTTTTTCATCACTAATGTGTTGTGCTTTCTTTTTTGGCAAACCTGGTTTTATTTTGTATCGTAAAATTATTAATATACAGGATTTATGCTGTGCCAACAGTCTGCTCAGCGCTGTACAAAATGAAGGCAGACATTACAATTACAACAAAATTTGGAATAAGAGCTTACAATCTAAGATTACAAAAAGAATCCAACAAGATCCCTAATGTGATAGTGTTGGTGTTTTCTTATATATAAATCCGGGATGTATAAAATGTCAAATCCTTTTTTTTTTTTAAGCATTGCCCAACTGCACAGTCTAGAAACTCCTTCAAATATGTATTTGCATTGTTAAACTTTTTCTTTATACATTTCAAAATGAATGGTATTAATGGTCAACCACTATTATTAAAAGAACTAAAACAAACTGTATGAAAAAAAATAATAACCACAAACATAATCAGAACAATCTGATGATGATTTTAAAAAAAAACTATTACTAAAACAACATTTTTGTATCAATTTATTCCCGGACTGGGGATACAAAAAAAAAAAAAGAAAAAAAAAGGCACTTCATATGTAAAAACCAAACCTCATTTTAAAACACGCAAAAGTTCAAGTGTAATTCTTGACTGTGAAACCTCAATATTGATAACTCGAACCTCTACGCGCTCTCCAGGTCCAAGCCCAAGACTTCTCCGTCTTTTCTCCTTGGAAAGTTTATCCTCTGTTAAATATCGCATAGGAATTAGCCCAGCTTTTCCTACACCAATGTCCACAAAAACTCCAAACAATGTGGCATTTTCAACCTTCCCAGTAACAACGGTTCCAAGCTTCAGGTCTTCAATGCTGACGATATTGGTCTTAAAATCCGATTTATCAAACGCTGTAAAATGGATAGTTTTTCAATCAGCGCAGCTTAGACATTAATTACGTAACAACAGTATGCGATCATGGTGAAAACACATGACTAATTACGGTTAGAGAGAACTTATATCTTGTGATTTTACATAATTCATTTTCAGCAACATTCCAAATGTGTCGAACTATGTACACTGCCTTAAAAAAGTACTCGTACCCCTTGAAATGTTCCACATTTTGTGATGTTACAATCAAAAATGTAAAATATATTTTATTGGGATTTTTTTGATAGACCAACACAAAGTGGCACATAATTGAGAAGTGGAAGGAAAATGATAAATGCTTTTCAAAAGTTTTTACAAATACAGTGGTGTGAAAAAGTGTTTGCCCCCTTCCTCATTTCCTGTTCCTTTGCATGTTTGTCACACTTAAGTGTTTTGGAACATCAAACCAATTTAAACAATAGTCAAGGACAACACAAGTAAACACAAAATGCAATTTGTAAATGAAGGTGTTTATTATTAAAGGTGAAAAAAAATCCAAACCATCATGGCCCTGTGTGAAAAAGTGATTGCCCCCCTAAACCTAATAACTGGTTGGGCCACCCTTAGCAGCAACAACTGCAACCAAGCGTTTGCGATAACGTGCAATGAGGCTTTTACTGCGTCCTGGAGGAATTTTGGCCCACTCATCTTTGCAGAATTGTCCTAATTCAGTTACATTAGAGGGCTTTCGAGCATGAACGGCCTTTTTAAGGTCATACCACAACATCTCAATAGGATTCAGGTCAGGACTTTGGCTAGGCCACTCCAAAGTCTTCATTTTGTTTTTCTTCAGCCATTCGGTGGTGGACTTGCTGGTGTGTTTAGGATCATTGTCCTGCTGCAGAACCCAAGTTCGTTTCAGCTTGAGTACACAAACAGATGGTCGGACATTCTCCTTCAGGATCTCTTGGTAGACAGCAGAATTCATAGTTCCTTTTATCACGGCAAGTCTTCCAGGTCCTGAAGCAGCAAAACAGCCCCAGACCATCACACTACCACCACCATATTTTACTGTTGGTATAATGTTCTTTTTATGAAATGCAGTGTTCCTTCAACGCCAGATATACTTGGACACACACCTTCCAAAGAGTTCCACTTTTGTCTCATCGCTCCACAGAATGTTGTCCCAAAAGTCTTGGGGATCATCAAGATGTGTTGTGGAGAAATTGAGACGAGCTTTGATGTTCTTTTTGCTCAGCAGTGGTTTTCTCCTTGGAACTCTGCCATGCAGGCCATTTTTGCCCAGTCTTTTCCTGATGGTGGAGGCATGAACGCTGACCTTAACTGAGGCAAGTGAGGCCTGCAGTTCCTTGGACGTTGTTGTGGGGTCTTTTGTGACCTCTTGGATGAGTCGTCGCTGCGCTCTTGGGGTAATTTTGGGCGGCCGGCCACTCCTGGGAAGGTTCACCACTGTTCCATGTCTTCGCCATTTGTGGATAATGGCTCTCACTGTGGTTCGCTGGATTCCCAAAGCTTTGGAAATGGCTTTATAACCCTTTCCAGACTGATAGATCTCAATTACTTTCTTTCTCAATTGTTCCCGAATTTCTTTGGGTCTCGGCATGATGTGTAGCTTTTAAGGATCTTCTGGTGGACCTTACTGTGTCAAGCAGCTCCTATTTAAGTGATGCCTTGATTGTGAACAGGTGTGGCAATAATCAGGCCTGGGTGTGGCTATAGAAATTGAACTCAGGTGTGGACAACCACAGTTATAGTATGTTTTAACAAGGGGGGCAATCACTTTTTCACACAGGGCCATGATGGTTTGGATTTTTTTTCACCTTTAATAATAAACACCTTCATTTACAAATTGCATTTTGTGTTTACTTGTGTTGTCCTTGACTATTGTTTAAATTGGTTTGATGTTCCGAAACACTTAAGTGTGACAAACATGCAAAGGAACAGGAAATGAGGAAGGGGGCAAACACTTTTTCACACCACTGTAGATATATGAAAAGTGTGGTGTTCATTTCTATTCAGCCCCCTTTACTCTGATACCCCTAACTAAAATCTAGTGTAACCAATTGTCATCAGAAGTCACCTAATTAGTAGAGTCCACCTGTGTGTAATTTAATCTCAGTATAAATACAGCTGTTCGGTGAAGCCCTCAGAGCCTTGTTAGAGAATCTTAGTGAATAAACCGCATCATGAAGGCCAAGGAACACACCAGACAGTTCAAGGATAAAGTTGTAGAGAAGTTTAAAGCAGGATTAGATTATAAAAAGAATATCCCAAACTCCGAACGTCTTACAGAGCACTGTTCAATGCATCAACCAAAAATGAAAAAAAAGAGTATGGCACAACTGCAACCCTACCAAGACATGGTTGTCCACCTAAACTGATAGGCCGGGCAAAGAGAGCATTCATCTCTGAATGCAGCCAAGAGGCCCATGGTAACTCTGGAGGAGCTGCAGAGATCCACAGCTCAGGTGGGAGAATCTGTCCACAGGACAACTATTAGTTGTGCACTCCACAAATCTGGCCCTTATGGAAGAGTGGCAAGAAAAAGGCCATTGTTGAAAGAAAGCCATAAGAAGTCCTGTTTGCAGTTTGAGAGAAGCTAAGTGGTGGACACAGCAAACATGTGAAAGTGCTCTGGTCAGATGAGAACAAAATTAGATTTTTTGGCCTAAAAGCAAAACTATGTGTGGCAGAAAACGAACATACCATCCCCACCTTGAAAAATGGTGGTGGCAGCATCATGTTGTGGGGATGCTTTTCTTCAGCAGGGATAGGGAAGCTGGTCAGAGTTGAAGGGAATATGGATGGAGTCAAATACAGGGCAACTGTAGAAGAAAACCTGTTATGCCGTGTACACACGGTCGGACATTCCGACAGAAAAGGTCCAATGGGAGCTTTTCATCAGATATGCCGACCGTGCGTCAGACTTTTACAAGCAATAAACATGTAAAAGGTTAAATTGTAAAAATAAAAAAATAAAAAAAAAAAACACACTGACACCATCCACTCCCCCGCCCCTCACACCAAAAAAAAGAAAGCATTGTAAAACAAAAAAACAAAAACTGTAAAAATGGTAAAAAAACAATAAATTGTAAAAAAAAAAAAAAAAACTACTGACACAATACACACATCATCAGTGCTGCATATTAGTGCCACTGTCACATGACATTAAAAAATAAGTATTGGTAAACGGTATCGGTACATGTACTCGGTCTTAAAGTGGTATCGGTGCAACCCTACTTTTCACGTATTTATTTGTAAACAATTTTGAAAAATATTTATAATTTTCCTTCCACCTCACAATTATGTGCCACTTTGTGATGATCTATCACATAAAATCTCCAAAAATACATTTACCTTTTTGGTTGTAACATGACAAAATGTGGAAAATTTCAAGGGGTATGAATACTTTTTTCAAGGCACTGTAAATCCTATTAAAGTAATATTTTTTATTACCCATGGGTTCAAAACTAATACATTGTACGAACATATCTTAAATAATTACTTTTTACTGTCCTTCAGATTTTTGAGGGATCAGGCTAGGGCCAGAGGGATCAGAAAATGTCCTGGTGTCCAGTGAGTAAACCATGCCTCACCTTTGATGTCAGTGGGATGATTAGTGCCCCATCGTTGGTGTCAGTGTGAGAAATTGTGCCCCATCCTTGGTATAAGTGGAAGAAATTCTGCCCAATTGGTGTCAGTGGGAGGAATAATGCCCCATCGTTGGTGTCTATGGGAGGAATAATGCCCCATCATTGGGGTCAATGGGAGGAATAAGGCCCCAACACTGGTGTCAATGGGAGGAATAAGGCCCCAACATTGGTGTCAATGGGAGGAATAATGCCCCAGCATTGATGTCAATGGGAGGAAAAATGCCCCAGCATTGATGTCAATGGGAGGAATAATGCCCCAACATTGGTGTCAATGGGAGGAATAATGCCCCAACATTGGTGTCAATGGAAGGAATTGTGCCATTTTGATAGTGTCAGTGGGAGAAATAGTGCCCCATGAATTTTGCCTCAATTGTTGGTGTCAGTGGATGCTCAAAACCAAAAATAATTTGCGCTAGGCAAATTGCTAGTTGTGAAACTGCTGCAACCCAAATCCTGCATACTGGATACACAATACACTATTTATATATTTGTGGTGTCAGTGGATGGAATAGTGCCCCAAGGGCAAGATAAAGGCAAGCAAAGCGTTGCATCCGGGCCCTTGGGGTGCAGTTTGGAGATAGCTGGTCTATACAAATGTACTGTAATAAACATGGTGGTTTAAAATATCTGATTCTCAAATGGATACCCAAAGCTTTGATTGGTATCATCCTTACCTCACAATTCTGTGTATCAGATTATTAGTTAAAAATTCCTTCAATCCAAAAGTGAAAGTTATTTATAAATTGATTCCCTGATTTATATGTCTTAGGTACTCCAAAAATGGCATCTCCTCACAATAATCTGGATCCTGTATAAATGGGAATTTTGGGTGTTCCTAAACGCTTAACAGTTGAGTGACAGTTCTGCTACATGAACAATCTGTATTCCTTTAGAAAATGAACAACTGTGTCTACTTTCCTGACCACCTGCCTATATATCAGTATTTTATGTTTTTGTACTAAAATACAGGTAACATGTAATGTTAAAGGGCTGGATGAAGCAGCAACACATTATATTATAATCGCAACATAAATGAGAAAGTGCATTAGAGGCCGTCACATTGCTGAGAAATAATTTCTTTTCAGCCAACATCATTTCCCCTTAGCAGAAATCGAATATTAATGCCGGCACAATAGTGATCATAAATTCTGTGAAAGAAAAAAGCCTTTGTAGCCATCCAGGGAGCAACTGTAAAGAAAGCCAAATAATAAGAGACCAGGCGAGAAGGTTGTGCTGTGAAATGACTCATTTTTGTGGTCAGGCGACCGCGTATTCAGGAAATGAATTCAAATCTGAAAATAAATTATATGCCGTATAAATTGTGAATCAAGAAAAAGCGCACTTATTAAACACAGCCACCAGAGACGCAGGGAAGACTGCGGTTAGATCATGACAGGGCATACTTCTAGAAGTAAATGTTATTCCTGGGGAGGGCTCGGCGTACAATCTGATAAATGGGTGATTTATGAGCCCGATCGAGAAAAAGAAATACACTTCTCAGCTGTCTCTTCAATCAAAATCTTTGTAAAGGTTCAGACGAAGAGGAGATGGTGTAAACCTACAAGGCCGGTATTAAAATAGGAATTATTATTTTGTGTAAGGTCATGTGCCGTTTGAAGCTTCTCCTGAAAAATGACTTTACTCCAAGCTGTGCTGCTGAGAAGATCTCTTTGTATATAGAAAAGACAAATACACCCCATATACATTATTATACAGTAGCTACAAAGGCAACGTAAATAGGCCTGTCTCCATGGGGAAAGACATACACTTCAGACACACTTTCAAAGGTTACAAAACATTCTGTATAGTTATATAGGATGATATCTATCCTTTGCTTTAGACTCAGCAATACTAAAGTGTACCAGTTGACAAAGCAAAAGGAGGACATAATTCAGAAAATTTAGTAATTACCGTATTTATCGGCCTATAACACGCACTTTTTTCCCCTTAAAATCAGGGGAAAATCGTGGGTGCGTGTTATATGCCGATCCTACACCATTTTGGAGCCTCTGGGTGGCTTCCAGCCGCCTTCGGCCCTTCTCGGCGGCTTTCGGCCACCTTCGGCCCTTCTTGGTGGCCGAAAACCGCCAAGAACGGCCGAGAGCGGGCGAAAGCTGACGAGAACAGTGGAAGGCGGCCGAAAGCCGACGAGAAGGGCTGAAGGCGGCCGAGAACTACCGAGTGCCGCCGAGATACACAGGACATCTCGGCGGCACCATTTTTAAAAATAAAAGCTGCAAATGACACTGACAAGGCTGCAAAGATGGACAAGGCTGCATACGACACGGACAAGGCTGCATACGACACGGACAAGGCTGCATACGACACGGACAAGGCTGCATACGACACGGACAAGGCTGCATACGACACGGACAAGGCTGCATACGACACGGACAAGGCTGCAATGATGGACAAGACTGCAATGATGGACACTGACAAGGCTGCATTGATGGGCATTTAAATGTAAGTTTTTTTTCCCTTAAACTTCACTCCTAAAAGTTTTTTTTTTCTTACAATTCCCTCCTAAACTTGGGGTGCGTGTTATACGCCGGCGCCTGTTATACGCTGATAAATACGGTAGTTTGCCAACTAGCTAAGGAAAATCACTATATAATGTATCATATATGATTAAATTATTTTCCTCAAAATTCTATGAACAATACCCCATAATGACAACGTGAACATTTGTTTGAAATCTTTGCTAATTTATAAAAAAAAAAAAAAAATACATGTATATAAGTATTCACAGCCTTTGCCATGACACTCGAAATTGAGTTTAGGTGCATCCTGTTTCTGATCATCCTTGAGATGTTGGCTTGACATGATTTAGAAAGGCACATGCCCCTCTATATAAGGTCCCACAGTTAACCGGGAATGTCAGAGCTCAAACCAAGCCATGAAGTCCAAGGAATTGTCTGTAGAACCACATAGACAAGATTGCATTGAGGCACAGATCTTGGGAAGGTTACAGAAAAAATTCTGCAGCATTGAAGTTCGCAGGGAGCACAGTGGTCTCCATCATCCATAAATGGAAGAAGTTTGGAACCACCAGGACTCTTCCTAGAGTGGGCCGTTCAGCCAAACTGAGTGATCGGGGGAGAAGGGCCTTAGTCAGAGAGGTGACCAAGAACCCGATGGTTGCTCTTAGGGCCGGTTCACACAGCAGGCGAGGCGAGGCGACTCCGACTTGCCTCGCCGTGACCTGCCGCGGCCTCAGCGGCGACTTGCAAATGACTTCTGTATAGAAGTCAATGCAAGTCGCCCCGAGGTCGCCCAAAAGTAGTACAGGAACCTTTTTTCTAAGACGGAGCGACTCGAGTCACTCCTCTCAGAACGGTTCCATTGTACAGAACGGGGGCGACTTGCGAGAGCGAGGCGAGTCGTGTCGCCTCGCATCGCCCGCTGTGTGAACCGGCTCTTACAGAGCCCAAGCATTTTTCTGTGAGGAGAACCTTCCAAAAGAAAAACCATCTCTGCAGCACTCCATCATTCAAAAATACAAGGAAAGAAAATAAAAAAAATTATCATTGTACATATAGAATGCACAAAACACGACAAAATATATATATATATATATATATATATATATATATATATATATATATATATATATATATATATATATATATATATATATGGAACACGTCACCCTTTTTCTAGGTAAATATATTTCACCACGTGTCAGTAACAACCAATGCAATCTGTACATACAAACAACCAAAACAAATTTCAGAAATAAAGTTACCTGTAACAAAGTGGAATGACACAGGAAAAAAGTATTGAACACACGAAGAAAGGGAGGTCCAAAAAGGCATGGAAAGCCAAGACACCAGTTGAAATCTATCAGTAATTAGAAAGCAATCCTACCCTTGTGGGTGCAAATCAGCTGTTTCAGTCTCAATTGATGGCCTATAAAAAGGTGTCTCATTACTAAGGTGTCACACAAGAAACATCTCAGGATAGGTAAAAGCAAGGAGCTCTCTTAAGACTTTCACAACCTAGTTGTCCCAAACATACTGATAGCATTGGTTACAGAAAGATTTTTAAACTTCTGAATGTTCCAGTGAACACAGTTGGGGCCACAATCCAGAAAGTTGAAAGAACATAATTTCACCATAAACAGGCCACAGCCAGGTGCTCCTCGCATGATGTGTGACAGAGGAGTGAAACTAATTAGAAGAGTTGCCTAAAAGCCAAGGACCACTTGTGGAGAGCTTCGGAAAGACCTGGAATAAGCAGGTACAATTGTTTAAAAGAAAACAATAAGTAATGCACTCATCCACCATGACCTGTATGCATGTTCTTCACGCAAGACTCCATTGCTCAAGAAAAAGCATGATGAAGCTTGTCTAAAGTTTGCTGCACAACATTTAGACAAGCCTGTGAAATACTGGGTATAGTCTGGTCAGATGAAACCAAAATTGAACTCTTTGGATGCCATAATACACACCATGTTTGGAGGTCAGATGGCACTGCACATCACCCAAAACACCCCAATACCAACATTGAGGTTTGGAGGTGGGAACATCAGGGGGTGGGGCTGTTTTTCAGCATATGGTACTGACAATCATCAAATCATTGAAGGAAGGATAAATGGAAAAATGTACCAAGACTTTCTTGATAAAAATCTGCTGCCATCTACCAGGATGATGAAGATGAAACGAGGGTGGACATTTCAGCAAGACAATGAAAGCCAAGGAAACTCTCAATTGGTTTCAAAGAAAGAAAATAAAGCTGCTAGAATGGCCCAGCCAATCACCTGACTTGAATCCAATAGAAAATCTACGAGAAGAACTAAAGATCAGAGTTAATAGAAGAGGCCCACAAACCCTTCAAGATTTGAAGACTGCTTGTGTGGAAGAATGGGCCAAAATCACAGCTGAGCAACGCATGCGACTAGGTTCTCCATACAGGAGGCATCTTGAAGCTGTCATTATCAACAAATGATTTTGTACAAAGTATTAAGTGAATTTCAGTTTGCGTGTTCAATACTTTTTCCCTGTGTCATCCCATTCAATTATACATAACTTCATGTCTGAATGTTACCAACATGTGGTGAAAATATCATGTCAATAGCACCTTTAGAAATATATTTACCTAGAAAAATGGTGACGTGTTCAAATACTTCTTTTACCCACTGTGTATATATATATATATATATATATATATATATATATATATATATATATATATATATATATATATATATATATATATGTCACCAGGGGACGTTGTAAACTATATATATATATATATATATATATATATATAAATGATGTTCTGAGCAAAGAATGGGAAGCTTCAGAAACTCACAAATGAGCACCCGGCTTTGTTCTCCACACTGCCCTCTTTCAAACTCACAGAACGCTAAGCTGCAACAAAAGGGATTGAGCAATTTGGGTAGGGAACAAAGCTAAAGGTAAAATGGGAAGCGGCCTGCCCTTTGTAAGAACCCTCAAGCTGCACAAACAAGGGAGTAAGACTAAAAAAAATCGGAAGCAGTAGCCACTAGGTAGACGCACACAGCCCTAAACAAATCCAAGCAGTGGAGAGCAATCTCCATACGATGCTTTAAGAAGGTAGGCAGAGGCCACCTTAAGAAAAGGGCCCTTGTGCTCATCCCGCTGAGTCACGATGGCATCCATTATGAAGGCCCAAGATTACCTGGTCCTGGTGAAAAATTGGTCCAGTTTGGGGTTGAACCTAGACAACAAATGGTCCATATCAGGCAAAACCCCACAGGAAACAAAGTCTAAAACATTTCCAAGATCGAGTCCACTTGCCAATGTTTCAGATCTTGAATGTACTCTGGGGACAGGTCTGGAATGGAAAATTCTGGCTTTAAATTTCGCATGAGTATTGGTGCCGTCTTGGTTAATATTGTATGCAACCACCATGGCAGTGCTGAAGGTAAGCTCAAATTGTTAGTCGAGCTTCCTCTGAACCACAGTGCCTTCCACACCATCAGGACAAAGAACTTTTCTAATTCTAATGTTGACTGGACAACCAACACTCAAGAGCCTTCACGGTTTTGCTGGTCAGATGCATGGGTAGATCCAGAAACTGAGCCCAATTGTCTCATGCTGTCAAAATGTTGGGTTACGACAGCTTGTATGGAAACTGGGCATATGACACGATCTTTAAAGAAGATACCATCAAGCCCAGAACCCTTTTATGAACTGAGGGATGAGGCAAGTACTGCAGATCTGGGATCTGAGGCTCCAATGCTTTTCCTGGGAAAAGACAACGTGCTTCAGGGCGGTGTTCAGAACACGGTCCAAATATTCCAGATGGTGCAAGAGATCTAACATCGACTTATAAAAGCTGAGAAAACTCTGTAGGGTCTGTACTGGCTTTTTTACATTGACCGCTAGTTCACCTGCTGACTACTCCAGCACAAGCAGATTGTCCAGATACTCCAAAATGGAAATTCTCTGAGTTTGACAAAGCAACTAAGCCAGGACCTTGGTAAACACCCATAGGGCTGTGACAAGACTAAAAAGCAAATCCACTAACTGAAAATGTTGTTGCCCTACCCAAAGCGCAGATGGCGCTGATGTGGTGGCAAAATGGAAATGTGCAGGTGTCCACCAGGGCTAGGCAACCCCCCTGATGGAAGGAGGCAATCACTGATCAGACAGATTGCGTACAGAACTTATGAAAATGGTGAAATTTGTTCAAGTACTTGAGATTCAGAAAAAGAAACACACTGCTATTTGGGTTTGGTGCAGTGAAAATGTAATAATATCCACATTTTTTCAGTTCTGGAACAGGGGAAACAACCTCCGGTGAGCCTAACAGGTCCAGTGCATGGCTGGTCCAAAACTAGGAGGAATAAAGGAACATACCAAATACAACAAAGAAGACAAAAGGCTGCTGTGGAAGCATAAATAATAATGTAATATGTTTTGCCTTCTCTGAAAAGGCTAACATGTTCTCCTAAAAGAACAATGTACTTTGCTTGTTTACTGCAACCAGGAGTGCTAACCCTGTGTAATGTCCATGTTCAGCACACTGCTGGCAGGTAGGGTTGAATGAGAGCCGTTTGGCTGCATTGACGGAAACAGGTCATGCGGTATTGTTGGGCACAGGTCACACTGAATTGATGGGCACTGGTTATACTTCATTAATGGGCAGAAGACACACTGAATTGACGGGCACAGGTCAGGCTGCACTGATGGGCACAGGTCACCTTGGACTGATGGGCACAGGTGAGGCTGTGCCGATAAAGTTGTTGCTAATATTTATTTTTGTAACTTAATTCTGTTTAGGGGCAGGCATGGTAGGGGATGGGTGGGGTAACTGGTGGCGAGTAATCCTTAAGGCCTGGCCAGTGGCTCAGGACTTGAAATTTTTAGCCCTGCATGTTGGATGGTGTTGGAACTTAGGGTTAAGGCTTCTTCATGTGGCATTGTTTGGACCCTGTGATTTGTTTGTTAGAGAACGGTGCAGAAAACGTAGGCCTCAAATGCTTTTGCTTTTTCTTGTGGATAAAAATATCCAAGGCATTGCTAAATCTGCATTTTCCCTGGCATTCATTGCAGCTGTTTTTTAAAGGGAAGCTCTGCTGACCAACATGTAAGCCTTAAAATGCATCTCATGTAAATTGACATAAACTCTCCTATAAGTGGAAGGACCTGAGCTAATGGCTCAGGCAGAGTAATAGAATGGAGAAATAGTGCAGCAAACATTGATATCAGCAGGTGGGTGCTGTTCTTTTAAGAGAACCTGTTACATTTCTTATTGAGGCTGGGTTCACACTATCTTTACATGTGGCTCACAGCAGCGGTCTGGTGCGTCCCCATTCACCATTTCAGGTCCGATTTCAGCCCAAATATTTGGCTGAATTTGGACCTGAAACAGGCCTAAAGACGCACAGGACCCCTGTGCAAATTCCCACCAAAGCCATGGCAGAGATATGTGAACCGGATCTATAGATGGCAGGTCAAAATCTCCTGCTAATGCAAATTGGATGCGGACTTCGCAATAGTGTGAACCCAGCCTTAGGCAAACACTCAACCTCACTAAGCATTCTACACGTTTACCACAGGTATGCTGCAGCTAGCAATCTATACCATACCTGTACGAATGTCATAGCCTTCAGGTTGGCAGAGACCATCTATAATTAGCTGCAATGTGAGCACAGTCGTCTTCAGCTTCTCAGAAATTTTATCAACTCCTTCTCTTTGGACGAATTCATTAATTTGCCTTTGAATTTTTTCGGATCCGATGTCTTCAGCACTTCCACTCACGAGGCTCAAAAACCTAAAACGAACCAAAAGTAACAGACAGCTTTACAAGGAATCTATAGTGTATATTAAACAAAAACATATTTTGAGTTATTATTGCTGTGTTTCACTTAAATTGAATGTAAAGCCAAACATTTTTATTTTTTGTAGACTATGACCCCTCTTAGGTTGTTTCTGTGTGCATCCCATCGGGGAGATTTCTCTTTACTTCCTGCCTCAGAGACACTGCAAAAAGTAAGACAAAATCTCTCAAAAGTGAGGCGATATCCCTTCCTAGACAGAAAAGGTGTCCTCATTAGAATACACCTGTTCCTGTGAAATTTTAATTCATGACTTTCACATTTTAAAAGCTCAGTTTTTCCAAATTTCTATGGTTGCTCTGCCCAACACGTTTCCTCTTTGCTGGTTGTAGTCAGGGGATGGTGCGTGCCGCCTCTGCCATTTGTATACCTGCACAACAATGTATTTCTAGTTGGCTTCATTACATTCCATTTGCCCTATGTTCCCCCTAGTGGACATTTGTAGAAATGACAATCCGGCGAATTGGGATTTTATTATTGCCACCTTGTGGTTTCCTGATGAGACTCTGGGGGATATAAAGTGAAAATGCTAAGCCACCAAGTTATTGAGTGGCATGTACATAAATGAATTCTCATGTGTCTTTGGGCCCATATAAATGATATATAAAAATTAAAAGTAATATTAAAAATGTGTACTGGACCATTATTAATTATAAAAATAAAAGCAATATATAAAATGAGCATATAAAATTAATATACAATAAAAAAAAGTTTAAATATATTGTGCATGTATACATCTCTTTAAGAAATAGTAATAAAACAAAATTTAAGTCAATATCAATATTGAGACGATCAGGTTCTAGAGTTTTTAGTGTCATGGATCCACAAGGTTTCATTCTGCAATATAGCATTCTTTAGATTTGTACTGAAAAATTCTGTCAATACCATAATTAGGCTTCTGGGGTAACAATTATGATGGTCATGGAAATGCCTTGAAGCACTGTGTTTTTTAAAACCTTTCCTATTATTATTTATGTACTCACCTTTTTAACAGATAATTTTCTCATGGTCCTTCCTACATATTGTAACCCACAGGGGTACTCCAGTACATGTTACAAGTGCACTATCGCATGAAACACATTTCTTTACATTTTAAATGCGTTGCTTCTGGGTAAAAAAAACAAAAAACACTTTTGCTTTCTTCCCCCCCAATGTTCTTTCTTTTTATTCTGGTGCCCCCTGCATTCTCTCATCCTTCTACTTTGTTGTGTCTCCATGTTCGTGGTTGTTGTTGCCTTCGTTTATCTCTTCTGTTTCCCCATCCCTCTATTGGTTGGGGTTGCCACAAAATTCTGCTTCCTCTTCCTTGCAAGTACCATAATTCCTGAAATTTCCCCCGGGTGATTGTTTCCGGGATTCCCTGCTGAAAAACTGGTCCTATTTTGAGGTCCTCTCCTCTGTGTCCTTCCTGTATATTTGTTCAAACCAATTAAATGTGGAAATCCTTACACTTTGGTTCCCTCTGATTTTTCTGGAGTAGATATTTTTCATATTCATTTGTTCTTCAAAAGTTTTCCCCCAGGTATTCCACCCTTCATTTGCTTTCCTATTGGTGGTTACTGGTTTCCACCCCGCCTCCTGTATAACCTCCCTTTCAATGAACAATTCCTTAGATTCTATAATTCCTTCCATTTTTCCCTCCTGTTATTTATAGTCTTGTTGGTTTCTATAATCTGTAACTGCATCTTTGTGATACTTCGATTTTTTTTTTGTATCCAAATCCAATTTTTAAATAAATTCATGTAAACCTCTTGATTTCTCTTTGTATTCATTCATTTCTATAAAAGGCTAGGAGTTTTTTCTTTAACCACTTGCCGACCATCTGCTGCCGATACATGGCGGGAGGTCAGCTCTATTGCGCATAAAGCCACACCAGTACGGCGGTTCGTTTGAGATATAGTGGGCACACGCCCATGGACCTGATGCACATGGCTGTGATGTCCACCGGCCACTCAAGATCGTTCCTCAGAGAGGCAGGATGGGGATCTGTCAATGTAAACAAACAGATCCCAGTTCTATCAGGGGGGTAGAGAGATTGTCTGTTCCTAGTGATCAGGAACAGCGATCTCTCTGTACTCCATGTCAGTACACTCCCCCACAGTTAGAAGCTCCTAACCTAGGACACACTTAAACCATTGATCGCCCCCTAGTGTTAATCCCTTCCTTGCTAGTGTCATTTATACAGTAATCAGTACATTTTTATAGCACTGATTGCTGTATAAATGTCACTGGTCCCAAAAAAGTGTCAAAAGTATCTGATGTGTCCGCCGCAATGTCCCAGTCCCACTAAAAAATGCGGAACATCGCCATTAAAAGTAAAAAAAAAAAATTATGAAAATGCCATATCTATCCCCTATTTTGTAGACGTTATAACTTTTGCGCAAACCAATCAATATACGCTTATTGCAATTTTTTATCAAAAATATGTAGTAAAATACATATTGGCCTTAACGGATGAAGAAATGTTTTTTTTTTTACATTTTTTGGGGATATTATAGAAAAAAGGTAAAAAAAAAAATCTATATATATTTTTTTTTTAAATTGACGGCCTTTTTAAGTTTACATCGCAAAAAAACAAAACCGCAGGGGTGATCAAATACCACCAAAAGAAAGCTCTATTTGTGGGGAAAAAAAAAGGATCTAAATTTTGTTTGGGCACAGAGTCGCAAGACCGTGCAATTGTCAAAGTAACGCAGTGCCTTACCATAAAAAATGGCCTGGTCATTGAGGGGGTAAATCCATCTGGGGCTGAAATGGTTAAACATATGAATTTTATTTCCACTTTCTGTAGCTCTGTTGCATTTCTTCTTTGTATGATCATGCCAAGTAGTTTTCTTTCGCATTGGTTGAAAAACTGAAACCATTTATCCATAAGCTCCTTGTTATTTAGAACATCATTAGGAAATACATTCCACCTTAGTCTCCTAGGTGTTATACTCGTGTATTTTTCTAGGGTGGCTATGTCCCACCCTGTCCTTATTTGCTTGTCCATGGTGTATTTTAATTGTTTGAAACTACTCCGCCCATGCTCATATTGTCATTATCTTCTGATTGAGCAAAAATCAACTAATGTTTCTATTTGCCATATCATTAAAAATATCCATAGCTGCAGAGGATTATGTTTTGTAGGAAACCTTAGAGTATAATAAGTTTAACCACCCTCTACACTTATATCCATCCACCAGCTGAACACCATACTACAGTGCCTTGCGAAAGTATTCGGCCCCCTTGAACTTTTCAACCTTTTGCCACATTTCAGGCTTCAAACATAAAGATATAAAATTTAAATTTTTTGTGAAGAATCACCAACAAGTGGGACACAATTGTGAAGTGGAACGAAATCTATTGGATTTTTGAAACTTTTTTATCTAATAAAAAAATGAAAAGTGGGGCGTGCAAAATTATTCGGCCCCCCTTGCGTTAATACTTTGTAGAGCCACCTTTTGCTGCGATTACAGCTGCAAGTCCCTTGGGGTATGTCTCTATCAGTTTTGCACATCGAGAGACTGAAATTCTTGCCCATTCTTCCTTGCAAAACAGCTCGAGCTCAGTGAGGTTGGATGGAGAGCGTTTGTGAACAGCAGTTTTCAGCTCTTTCCACAGATTCTCGATTGGATTCAGGTCTGGACTTTGACTTGGCCATTCTAACACCTGGATACGTTTATTTGTGAACCATTCCTTTGTAGATTTTTCTGTATGTTTGGGATTATTGTCATGTTGGAAGATAAATTTCCATCCCAGTCTCAGGTCTTTTGCAGACTCCAACAGGTTTTCATCCAGAATGGTCCTGTATTTGGCTGCATCCATCTCCCCCTCAATTTTAACCATCTTCCCTGTCCCTGCTGAAGAAAAGCAGGCCCAAACCATGATGCTGCCACCACCATGTTTGACAGTGGGGATGGTGTGTTGAGGGTGATGAGCTGTGTTGCTTTTACGCCAAACATATCGTTTTGCATTGTGGGCAAAAAGTTTGATTTTGGTTTCATCTGACCAGAGCACCTTCTTCCACATGTTTGGTGTGTCTCCCAGGTGGCTTGTGGCAAACTTTAGACAAGACTTTTTATGGATATCTTTGAGAAATGTCTTTCTTCTTGCCACTCTTCCATAAAGGCCAGATTTGTGCAGTGTATGACTGATTGTTGTCCTATGTACAGACTCTCCCACCTCAGCTGTAGTTCTCTGCAGTTCATCAAGAGTGATCATGGGCCTGTTGGCTGCATCTCTGATCAGTCTTCTCCTTGTCTGAGCTGAAAGTTTAGAGGGACGGCCAGGTCTTGGTAGATTTGCAGTGGTCTGATACTCCTTCCATTTCAAAATGATCGCTTGCACAGTGCTCCTTGGGATGTTTAAAGCTTGGGAAATCTTTTTGAATCCAAATCAGGCTTAAAACTTCTCCACAACAGTATTACGGACCTGCCTGGTGTGTTCCTTGGTCTTCATGATGCTCTCTGCGCTTTCAACAGAACCCTGAGACTATCACAGAGCAGGTGCATTTATACAGAGACTTGATTACACACAGGTGGATTCTATTTATCACCATCAGTCATTTAGGACAACATTGGTTCATTCAGAGATCCTCGATGAACTTCTGGAGTGAGTTTGCTGCACTGAAAGTAAAGGGGCCGAATAATTTTGCACGCACAACTTTTCAGTTTTTTATTTGCTAAAAAAGTTTAAAATATCCAATAGATTTCGTTTCACTTCACAATTGTGTCCCACTTGTTGGTGATTCTTCACAAAAAATTAAAATTTTATATCTTTATGTTTGAAGCCTGAAATGTGGCAAAAGGTTGAAAAGTTCAAGGGGGGCGAATACTTTCGCAAGGCACTGTATAATCCACAAAAGGTGAATAGTGATGCAATAAAGAAAAAAAGGGGTGCTGCACTCTCTTAAAATAAATCCTTACAAAGTGACAAAAAAACTACTATACCATAAAGTGCATGATACAACACATCCAAAATAATGTGCAAATACTTTGAAACACATTGGAGTTTATTTACTGAAGCTGCAGAGTACAAACATAGGCTCACTTCTCCATAGAAACCAATCAGCTTCAGGGTTTTATTGCCAAAGCTTAATTGAACAAGCTGAGCTTAAAAGCCGATTGGCTCCCATGCGGAGCAGCGCCAGATTCTGAGTGCACCAGTTTTAGTAAATCTGTTGTGGCAATCGTTGCACATTAGATGCATTGGTGCAAAGCTGTGTCATTCATTTTGAATGGCACCCCAATGCACCATGTGATGGACGTGGATTGCAATGCAGAACAGTTCCATGCATTGCTGTGCAGGAACAAAATATTTTGCATGTGTAGTACTTCTATTCCTTGTTTAAAATGCTCAGTTTTACAATGCTATGAGGGAGAGGCATCGCACACACCTTAGTAGACATGCATAGTTGGGATTTCTGTCAGCTGAGCTCTCCACCAACATGTTTTCATGGACATATTGGGGTTGATTTACTAAAACTGGGGAGTGCAAAATCTGTTGCAGCTCTGCATAGAAACCAATCAGCTTCTAACTTCAGCGTGTTCAATTAAAGTGGTTGTAAAAGCTGACTTTTTATTTTAATGCATTCTATGCATCAAGATAAAAAGCCTTCTGTGTGCAGCAGCCCTTCTGATACTTACCTGAGCTCCCTCTTGATCCAGCGATGTCCACGAATGCCTTGGCCATCCAGGACTCTCCCTCCTGATTCGCTGAGACACAGCAGTGGCGCCATCAGCTCCCACTGACATCAAAGTCAGTAAGTCAATGAGAGAGAGGAGGCGGGACCAAACCGTGGCTCCGCGTCTGAATTGATACACAGAGCTGCAGCTAGGGCGCCCCCATAGCAAGCCGCTTGCTGTAGGGTCACTCAACAGGAGGGAGGGGCTAGGAGCGCCGACGCG
Organism: Lithobates pipiens; assembly: GCF_037356315.1. NCBI lineage: Eukaryota > Metazoa > Chordata > Amphibia > Anura > Ranidae > Lithobates > Lithobates pipiens. Next base: position 46,942,211 of record NW_027507758.1, on the reverse strand, counting down.
GGAACCGAGGAGGATCTGGGCTGCTCTGTACAAAATCACTGCACAGGGCAAGTTTCACATATTTTTTTAGAAAAAAAACCCAAAAAACTAGACTTTAATATCACTTTAAAGAGGAAGTAAAGGCACTTTTTTTTAAATGCAACCTGCAAGGCAAAGGCATAATGAGCTAGTATGCATAGCATACTAGCTCATTATGAACAACTTACCTGAGAACGAAGCCCCAGAAGCGGTCCTCCATCTTCACTGCTGCCATGTATTCCGGAGTGACTTCCGGGTCTCGTTGCTCCAGCGCTGTGATTCGCCGGAGCCGCAATGACATCACTCCCGCGCATGCGCATGGGAGCCGACACGAGCGGCATATCTCCGTGATCTGCGGCCTGCCCAGTGCGCCGCTGCCTTTTTGTAAATATCTCCTAAACCGTGTAGGTTTAGGAGATATTTCTTGGACCTACAGGTAAGCCTTAATCTAGGCTTACCTGTAGGTCAAAGTGGTATGTAAGGGTTTACAACCACTTTAAGCTTTGATAATAAAACCTGGATGCCGACTGGTTTCTATTCAGAGCTGCACCAGATTTTGCACTCTTCAGTTTAAGTAAATCAACCCCATTGCGTTCTCAGCAATATGGGGGAAAATGTCCCTGTCGACAGAAAAATGTCAACAGTGCTTGTCTACAGGCAGCATGCGATTGAGTTGATCCATTTCCGGGAGACGGACACTGGTGTCTTTTCCAGTAGCCTACTGGCATTGCAAATCAGACAGCACTAAAGCCCACACATCCACTGAAAGCCACTGAAACCAGATCTCTGTAGAAATCATAAAAGCAAAGATTAACCAGATTTTGAGGGATTTTGTGCAGGAATGATTTAGTATGGCTGTAGGCTTTTTATTAATAAGGATGCCTGCAAGCCTCTGTTTTATCTCCAAAATACTTTTGCTTTTGTCTGTCAATTTTTTTTTTTTTTTTTTTAGAGATAATAGTTTATTTTACAGGAGGCTTCCTATGTGTTCTATAGGAGGGTACAATGTAAAAGTCATCTAACAAGCCTATGTACCCAAATCCATAACTTCTGTACCTTGGGGCATATCAGTTAGATGCGGAACATGGATTATTGGGGAAACAGAATGGGTGTATTTGTTATGTACCAACACGGAGGACCTTATACAGGTGATCTTATAAAATTAGAGTAACATCAAAGAGTTAATTTCAGTAATTCAATTGAAAAAGTGAAACTCATATCATATCATATCATATAGATGCGTTACACACAGAGTGATATATTTCAAGCATTTCTTTCTTTTAATTTTAATGATTATGGTTTAGAGGTAGTGAACACCCAAAATTCAGTATCTCAAAAAAAAAAAAATTATATTACACAAGACCAATAAAAAAAGGATTTTTAATACAAAAATGTTGGCTTACTGAAAAGTATGTCTATGTATAACCCCTTTCCGCCAAGGGTACGCAGATGTGTGTACTCTGCTTTCGGGGGTTATACCAGGATAATGCCCGCAGCTGCAGGCATCATCACGGTACTGTTTTTTTTTAGAGCCGGCGATCGGCTTTCCAGCTATAACCACCAATGTGGCTAAAAGCCGCTCGGCTGTTATGCCGGAGGAGCGGGAGAGGACATCCCACCGCTCTTACCGGGGCTCCCGTTTCATCGGGAGCCCCGATCAACAGTCCGATGCCTCCGGCGCCTAGGGACAGACTGGAATGAAGCTGCAATCGGCTTCATTACAGTGTCCTGATCGTAAACAGGGAAGCGACAGTATTCAGAATCGCTGAAAAGGCGTTCTGAATACTTTGAAGTGCAAAGGAGGGATCGGGGGTCTTTTAGACCCCCGATCTCTCCATAAAGAGTACTCGTCACCACCTATTACTGTCACAAGGGATGTTCACATTCCTTGTGACAGCAATAAAAGTGATCAATATTTTTTTTTTTAAACAATTTATTGATTTTAAAATAAATAAATAAAATAATTTTTTAAAGCGTCCCCCATCGCCGCAAGCTTGCGCAGTAAAGAAAACGCATACGGAAGTTGCGCCCGTAAACGGTGTTCAGATCACACATGTGAGGCCTCGCAACGTTCGTTAGATCGAGAGCAATAATTCTAACACTAGACCTCCTCTGTAACTCCAACCTGGTAACCGTATATCACCCTGTGTGTAACGCATCTATACAAAATATATGAGTTTCACTTTCTGAATACTTGATGTGATTGTAGCCGTATTAGAAAGGTTACAAAGACAAAACCATCAACAACAGCATAAACACAGCCTTGAAAACCCAAAGGGAAAATCTCCTCTAATACACAGAGAAAAAAACACAACAAATAACCGAGTACCTCTAGTCACCACATGCAACCCAGCACTAGAAGGGATCATAAAGATAATCAAAGATTTACAACCCATTATAACAGAGGATGAAACTCTGAAATATTCCAACAACCCCCATTATTGGCTTTCAGACAACAACCCAACCTCAGATACAAACTAATCAGCAGGAAACTTCACTCCGATTATGAAGTCACAAATAAAGGAAGCAAACCCTGCAATAAAAAACGCTGCAAACTATACAACCTATCCAAAAGTGTCACACATACAAATGGGACCTTCAATATCAATATGTCTCACTGCCTGTGATTAGCAGTGTCTGCTTCCTGGTGGAATCAGGCAGGTGGATTGGGACTAGGATCCTGAACACATCTAAGCCCTTCTCTAATGTCTATATAAGGTTCCACAGTTAACTATGCATGTCAGAGCACAAACCAAACCATGAAGTCCAAGGAATTGCCTATAGACCTCCGACACAGGATTGTATTAAATCACAGATCTGGGGAATGGTACAGAAACATTTCTGCAGCATTGAAGGTCCCAATAAGCACAGTGGCCTCCATCATCCGTAAACGTACAAAGTTTGGAACCACCAGAACTCTTCCTAGAGTGGGCCGCCTGGCCAAACTGAACGATTGGGGGAGAAGGGCCTTTGTCAGAGAGGTGACCAAGAACCCGATGGTCACTCTGACAGAGCTCCAGCATTTCTCTGTGGAGAGGAGAACCACCATCTCCGCAGCTCTCCACCAATCAAGCCTGTATGGTAGAGTGGCCAGACGGAAGCCAGTAAAAGGCACATGACAGCCCGCCTGGAGTTTGCCAAAAGCCAGCCCGGAAACTCTCAGACCATGAGAACTGCTCATTTGGCCAACACCATCCCTACAGTGAAGCATGGTAGTGGCAGAATTTGGCTGTGGGGATTTTTTCAGCAGCAGGATCTGGGCGACTAGTCAGGATCAAGGGAAAGATGAATGCAGCAATGTGCAGGGACATCCTTGATGAAAACCTGCTCCAGAGCGCTCTGGACCTCAGACTGGGGCGAAGGTTCCCTTAGCAACAGGACAACTACCCTAAGCACACAGCCAAAAAAAAAACAAAGGAGTGGCTACGGAACAACTCTGTGAATGTCCTTGAGTGGCCCAGCCAGAGCTCAGACTTGAATCCTACTGAACATATCTGGAGAGATCTGAAGATGGCTCTGCACCGAAGCTCCCCATTCAACCTGATGGAGCTTGAAAGGTCCTGCAAAGAAAAATGGGAGAAACTGCACAAAAATAGGGCCAAGCTTGTAGCATCATATTCAAAAAAGACTTGAGGCTGTAATTAGTGCTTCAACAATATATTGAGCAAACACTGTGACTACTTATTTTTTTCATTTTTAATACATTTTCAAAGATTTCAAACAAACGTTTTCACATTGTTATTATGGGGTATTGTTTGTGGAATTTTGAGGAAAATAATGACTGTAGGAGCAGAGTGCTTTTTTCTTTCTATTTTGGTGGGGTCTTTATATGGATAAAACAGAGGAATGTGTATGCATTGCAGATATGTACTAGAGTACTTTTTAAAATTATTTTATCTTCACATATGGCTACAAGAGCTTTTGTCAGCATACACAATTATATACAATATGAGTAAACCTATAACTGAAATACGGCTTTTGTGTAGACTGACCCTTCAAACCAGCTTGTGCTCATGTTAGCCAATAAAATTCTTTAATTATAGTCATACCACAATATGTCTGAAAACTTGATTCAATTTTAGTCATTCATTCGGTTATGAGATTTACCAAAAGATGAGTCTGGCTTAACCACAACTAAAGCAGACTGAAAGCTGAGAATGTAGAGTTCCAAAAAAGTATCTTTGAGTCACTCATGAGATGTCGGTACTGAAACCAAACTACCGGAAAGCAATATCTGCAGTCATGTCCAGGAAAACCTCAATGAAAATCCCAATTCTAGAATGTCCTTAAAATAGCTTTACACATCAGGAGTAAAAACACCGGGGTAAGCCTTTGAAAACTCTACTTTGCTTTATTAAATGCCAGTTTTAAAACCGGACACAGTGTTTACCTAACATGATTATCCACCTTCAAACAGGGTCATATTTTTCAACAGGGGAAAGCAGCCTAATACAGGCCTATCGATTGCAAAATTACTACCAACAGGACTGGCCGGTTTAAAACAGGATGTAGGACTGCCAAGCCTTGCTTGTTACCAGACTTTGAAGTACTTAATCGGGCTGGAGATAGCATATCCAGTTTCTGTTCAAACACGGATTGAGGATGCCCGGGATAAAGCTGAAGACAGGAGAGCAATCAATACGTAGCACAGTGTTATGCTTTAGTGATAATGCATTGTATTGATTGTCTCTATTTTTAAAAGTCATTGCTAAGAAGGAAGTTAAATGATGCAGTTCAAGGTGAGCAGATTATACAAAAAAAAGAGACAGTTGTTTAAATATCAATTTTAGTTCACAAAGAGGGGACTAGAAAAAGGTTTTAGTGTCCGTTCACACCAGTGGCTGCGCTAGTGTGCGGTAGAATGACAGCAATACCAATGCTTTTCTTTATGCAAAAATGTTGAATGAAGAAAATTTCATTAAAGAAAATTTCATGAAATTTGACCTAAGCACACATCTGTAGGGTTTACTTATTTCTCTCTAAAGTTCAAAGTGTCTTTTCTTTCTGGTGCTCCGTTCCTCTGTTATCAGCATAAGTCACTTCTGAGTAGCTCTCTGACACAGGAGATAACAGCAGCTGAACATTTGTGTGGGGAAGGAAGCTTAGAGATAGATAAGCAGAGAGTAAGGATGAGCTCAGGCGTGTTCGCCTGGTCCACGTGCAGAGCTCACCAGAAAGTCGGCGCAGCGCTGTGCTAATCACAGGCAGTGAGATATTGGCCGATCTCTGCAGCCACGCATTGGGACAATGTCTCACTGCCTGTGATTAGTGCAGCGCCGACTTCCTGGCGGGTTCTGCACGTGGACCATACGAACACACCTGAGCTCATCACTAGCAGAGCTTGTCGATTCACAATACATCTTCAAGTTCCTTCATTCCTCTGACTATGTGGGGGGGGGGGGGGGGGGGCCTTTCCTTCAATCCGCTCATACATAGTTTATGCTCAGACTCCCCACCCACTGCTGAAAGAGGAAGAAAGATTTCTAACATGATCTGCAGTTTCCAAAGGGTGTAGGAAGGGGAAGACAGCAGATATGCAAGTAAAACTTATATAGGAGGATTTGTTTAATCTCTGTCTATCAGCTGAGGCTGTTCACGTCACTGGGTATAGGAGAGGGTTTACAACCACTTTAAGTTCTACTGGCGGCAGCGTGGTTTGATGTAGTACTTTCTGTCGAACCACACTGAATAAGAAAGTATGGCATGCCATATATACAATCAACTGGCCTGTTGGAAACTAGGCTTTTTGCCTTGACTTGGCGGACAGCGCAGTTCCACTAACTGCTGGTGTGAACAGGACCTTATTTAGGGTTTGAACAATGCACTGACTGCAATGTATAAACCTATTTAAATGGGTACAAATGTATATGATGACCGTTTCCCTTGCCACAGGGTTTACAATTTGGTTCCTGTGATTTTCATATCTCTGCCATACAGTATAGCCAGGAGACCGGCTCTACTTTTCTCCGCTTCACTTTGGTTACTTACCACATGCCCCTTTCCCTGACTTCTCTCATCAAGATCAATGGCACAACCATTAACCCATCCCACCCGCATGCGAAGGTGCTAGGTCTAATCCTGAACTCTTCCTTCGGGCCTCACATCCAGTCTCCAAACTTGCCACCTCAACATCTCCAAAATATGCTGATTCCAGACTCATCCACCTTACCAACCACTCAGTGTCTGCCAATCCCTCCACTGGCTTCCACTCACCCAACAAATTAAATTCTAAGTACTAACAATAACTTATAAAGCCATACACCCCCCCCCCCCCCCCCACACTTCATCACTAACCTAGTCTTACAATACCAACCAAATTATTTTCTTTGGTCCTCCCAAGACCTCCTCTGTTCTTGTTTCCTCAAGAACTTTTCCCGAGCCTCTCCCATCATCTGGAATTCCCTACCCCAATCCTTATCTCCTAATAGAACCACCTTTTTCAATCCCTGAAAACGTCTTTCCAACCTGCCTCCACCTAAAAACTGTACTTTTATTTTCTCCATCAGTCATTACCTTGTGTATCACCCTCCCCTTTTTGATTGTAATCTCTAATGACCAGGGCCCTCTGATTCCTCCTGTATTGAACTGTATTATAAATGTACTGTCTGCTCTCACGTTGTAAAGCGCTGCGCAAATTTTTCACGCTATATAAAACCTGTATAATAATAATAATAATACTCAACCTCTGTCTGCTGAATGAACAAGAAAGCCCCAGCGTTGCATGGAATTTATAGCAAGCGTTTGTTGACTTTCTTTTGAGAAAAGGGCTCACATATTCTCTTTTGAGTTTTTAGAGTCTGACTAATCACTGGGTGTATTCACGTGTGGATGGTAAATGGGAGATGATCATGTCTTGGCATAGTGAAGAATTTTGGCCTTTTGGGACTTATTTCTTTAAAAGACTTACCGTATTTATCGGCGTATAACACGCACTTTTTCCCCCTTAAAATCGGGGGAAAGTTGTGGGTGCGTGTTATACGCCGATCCCCACTGTCTGCGAGTCAAAAATACCGAACGCGGCCGAAAAATACAGAGCGCGGCCGAAAAATACAGAGCGCCGCCGAAAAATACAGAGCTCCGCCGAAAAATACAGAGCTCCGCCGAAAAATACAGAGCCGATTGCTCGGCTCTGCTCGTAGTCCCGCCTCCCTGCTGTTTCTCTAGCGAGCGCTGCCGAAAAAGACCGAGCCGACTGTACTGTGTACTCGGCTCGGCTTGCAGTCCCATCCACGCTGGGTGGGACTGCGAGCGGAGCCCAGCCGAATACACAGTACAGACGGCTCGGTCTTTTTCGGCAGCGCTCGCTAGAGAAACAGCAGGGAGGCGGGACTACGAGTGGAGCTGAGCAAGTCGGCTCGGTCTTTTTCGGCGGCGCTCGCTCGGTCTGTCTCGGCGGCGGGAAATTTGAACATGGGCAAGGCTGCAAACGGCGCTGGCCAAGCTGCAAATGACACTGCAAAGCTGCAAACAGCGCTGGGCAAGCTGCAAATGACACCGATCATTCTGCAATGACGGACAAGGCTGCAGATGCACACTGATAAGACTGCATTGACTGGCATTTAAATGTAAGTTTTTTTTTCCCTTAAACTTCCCTCCTAAAACTTTTTTCCTTAAAATGCCCTCCTAAACTTGGGGTGCGTGTTCTACGCCGGTGCATGTTATACCCCGATAAATACGGTAAGCACTTTTTATTTTTACTATATTCATAATAGATTATCTGCATTGGTGGCATAATTAAGATTTTTTATTTTTTTTATTTCTTAAGTTGGGAATTGCTTGACATTGTATGTTAAAGCAGAACTTTACACATAACGACGTCATAATAAATACAGGCATTCCCCGAGTTACGAACAGGTTAGGGACTGCCTGTTTGTTCTTAAGTTGGTTTTGTTCGTAATTCATACGTGCATGCGCAGAACAGTGTTTTCTGATGTTTTCCGATGTGTCCGCCGGCGCCGCCTGCTGGTCGTAAGTAGAAGTTACTCGCAAGCCAGAGGTTCGTAACTCGGGGACTCTCTGTAATGTTCTTTAGCAAGGAACATACATTCCACATTAATATTTATGCTACAAAAATTTGTGTGTGCTGTAAATTGCCTTTAGAATTGCTCCTGTTTTTTCTTGCTGGAGGCTGCCATTTTATTGAAGCCTAGGGCCCCTGAACAGCAGTAAATCATAAAGCAGAACTAAACACATTGATTTAACGGTTTCAAAAAACAGTTCCATTCCTGGAATGCCGGGATTGCCAACTGTCACATTTGCTTGTGTCTTCAATCAAACCTTCTAATACACAAGTCTTCTAATACACAAGTAGCAGTGTTTACTTGAAAAGTGATCTGAGATGTATCACGTTTCAGAGGCTGGTTAAAAGGTAAAGCAGGGCATTTTTTTCCCTGCTGAATGGTATTTTTGCATTGTGGGATTGTGCTGCACCTGTGAGCCAAACATTTGGGTCATGGATGCTTCACAGTACCATTCATTTACATGGAAGAGATGACAGGTGGTGACATCTGTTAAACAAGGCATGTAAAGTTACAAAGCACTGTGGCTGAGGCAATGTGTACCCAATCGAGAGGCACTATTGTCTGTTTGTAGGTGGTCAGTAAAAATACAGATCCACCACCTGTTTTTACTGACTCCTGGCTGCCCATGTGAAAGAAGCCCAACAGAGGGGAGGTGTTTGGTAGTTCCCAGAGAGCACTGGGAACAATATAATGCGCAGCAGGAGCAGATAGCACACAAAGTTATCAGCTCTCTGGATTTCTGGCAAGTGTGTTTTTTACATATCAAAGAGATATAACAAAATGTTATCAATGGTATATTACTTAAATAATTTACTATATATATTTCTCTCATGAAAGATTTACTTAATTTAAAGAGAAACTCCACTTTTGTTAAGAAAAAGAAAAACCCCTCTGGGTGATCTATGGATTTTAACACACTTTGTTGCAGATTCCTAACGGTTTCTGCCCTTTATCCTGTCTTGTGCAGAATTAATTCTGAATGGGCGTGACTAATTTATTACAAGCAGCTGATGCACTTTCAAGGTTCTGATAAGAAAATTTGCAGTGTCTGCATCTCTTTAGAAGTGAATAACTTTTAGGAATAATCTCCCCAAAAATGAAGTTTTTGTTGCAGATGACGCCTAAAAACCTGACATGTATCTTAGTGCAGAGTTCTACATTTCTGGGGGCCTTCTGTACACTCTGATAAAGTCATGTGACAAGTGACGCAACACGTAAGGACTGAGACAGGTGACAACACTTAGTCATTTTCTTTTTAATAAACATGGGATTAATGTACTACACAATGGTGAGCTCCTCTTGATTGGAGTATATAGCTGGCCTGAACATGAGAGTAAGTGTACCAAGCGTACCAGAGAAAAACAAACTGGCCTTTTAAAGGGATACTAATCCTGAATAACTGGAGGAAGAGCGGAACATCCTTGCACCGATATCTATACCCCTGAGGCTGTGGGGAATGCGCTGGTGACTATTAGTGTATAGGCCCTATTTAAAGGGGAGGGCACATCTGTAATACTGTGGTGGACATGTTCATTTGATTGAGTGGTGCACTGGAACTTCTAAATGGAAGAAGTGGAGACTCTTGGTTTTTGAATACGGCTACTATGGACTATTTCCGATATATTTATGTGACATTGTTGCACAAGTGGATACAGACTTTTTTTTTAACCACTTGTCTACTGGCCCCTTTTTACCCCCTTCATGCCCAGGCCAATTTTTAGCTTTCAGCGCTGTCACACTTTGAATGATAATTGCTCACTTATGCAACCCTGTACCCAAACTAAATTGTTATTTTTTTTAGACAGATAGAGCTTTCTTTTGGTGGTATTTAATTACCGCTGGGTTTTTTATTTTTTGCTGAACAAAAAAAAAAGACAGCAAATTTTGAAAAATAAATAAAAAAGTTTCTTAGTTTGTTATAAAATTTGGTAAATAATTTTTTTTTCGCCTTCACTGATGTGCGCTGATGAGGCTGCACTGATGGACACCAACAGGCATCACTGATGGGCACTGAAAAGCAGTACTGATGGGGTTGCACTGATGATCAGTGCCCTGATCATTGTAGATGTCCTGCGTGAATTGCCCCTTACCGTCTGTCTCCCCTCTCCTCAGGCGCCTTTGGCATAAGGAGTGGACTGCCGATAACCACTCAAATCCTGTTTAGACTATGATCAGCTGTGCTTGGACACAGCTAATAACATGATAAAGGGCCCCTATGACTGGCACTTTACCCCGCTCCCCGAAGGACACAGAGATCACAGAGTGCTCCCAATGCTCGCGGGGAGGAAGGGTTCTGGGAGGACATCAATAGATACCCTCCCGGGAATGTCTGACCATGCTGTAGCAGTCATTCGTCTATAGCACGGTCGGGGCAGTTAAGATGATACAGGCATACCCCACTTTTAAGTACACAATGGGGTTTATTTACTAAAGCCGGAAAGTACAAAATCAGGCTCACTGCTGCATAGAAACCAATGAGTGTCCAGGTTTTATTACCAAAGCTTAATTGAACAATCTGGGGTTAGAAGCTCATTGGTTTCTATGCAGAAGTGAGCCTGATTTTGCACCTTCCAGCTTTAGTAAATAAACCCCATTGCGTACTTAAAAGTAGGGTATGCCTGTCTATGCTATTTTAGCACATTCATGGGGAATTGTGATTTAAATGTATACTGGATGTGTGCACCCAATATTAATATATTGCATTGATATTTACACTATAGCCGAGACACATTTTATACGTTTTGAGCGCTTGTTTGTTTTTTGGATTGATGGTCATATATTGAAAAAATGTTCCTTATATAACCACTGGTATATGCTTTTTCTCCGAAAGTGAAGTTACCCTTTACATTTCACTCTCCACAGAGGTGGATTGCTTCTAAGTGCTGTCCTATTTCTATCCATCATTGTTCCATACATTTTAAATGCTGCAGCAAAAAGGGTTAACATTAGACATCCGTGTGCGGTTATCCTGAGCACAGAAAGGTACGTTCCTGTAACCCGACTCGGGAGTAAACAGTATCATGTGTTACAGCTCTGCAATGTGATACCCCATTACATTCTGTTCCAATACCCCGAGATTAATGGCGGTGCAACATTAGCTCTTGCAAAACAAAACAAAAATCATTATATGCTGTTATGCAGTGTTAAAAATGTATGAGCTATCAGTGCACAATTAAAAACACAGAAAAATAACATGACAATGAAAGGGAGAAAAACAAGTTTGGGTTATCGAGCCTGCAACACGGCATTTCATTTACAGATACATTGACAGCTGCTCTGAACATGGAGATAAACACGAAATGTAACTCCCAATTGTAACATTTACAAATGCTGATAACCAAGTTGATGTGTGAAATTTGCAGTGTTTCTCTGTGAACAGATAAGTGCACGTTAAAAAGTGGTCGTAAACCCTTTTTTGTGACTTTTACCTATAAGTAAGCCTAGAATAAGGCTTACCGATAGGTAGTGGAAATAACTCCTAAACGTCTTTAGGAGATATTTCACTTGTAGTCTGCCGATGTTGTCATCAGCGCATGCGCTGTGAAGAAACGGACCACTGTGCAGCTTCTTCCCCCCAGCGTGTCCCGTGACTGACGGCTCCCGCGGGAGTGATGTCACGTGGCTCCGGCCAGTCACAGAGCCGGAGTCCACGGCCCCGGAAGGAAGAGGGGCAAAGATGGACGCATCTTCACAGGAGACAGCGCGGGCTTCATTTGCAGGTGTCACATAATGGGCTAGTATGCAATGCATACTAGCCTATTATGTTTTTATTTTGCAGGCTTTGCAGGGAGAAAAAGAGGAAGTAAAACCCATCAGAGTTTACTTCCTCTTTAGGCCTCATGCACACGAGACGCAGTTAAACGCGCGTTCAGATGCAGTTGGACAGTTTTTTCAACTGCTCCTGAACTCATTCAATGTTATCCTATGTGTCCATGCACACAGTCTCGTTTTTTTCCGTTTTTATGCAGTTGCGTTTAATCTCGTTTTTCCAGAAGCAAAAAAATGCGTTCAGAAGCAAAAATTTCCACGTTTCAGACGCAAAACGCGGCAAAACGCGGTAAAACGCGGCAAAACGCTGCTACCGCGTTTAGCCGCGTTTGCGTTTATATGCGTTTTTAAAGGTGACCTTTTTTTTTACATTAAAAATCTCAAAAATGATTGCAAATGATGAAAAACCATTAGAAAAATATTTTAAACAATTGCAATTGCAAGTGGACAATCCACAACTTGTGGCAAGTGACATGGCAGGTGGCAAGTGATGTGGCAAGTGGACAATCCACAACTTGTGGCAAGTGACGTGGCAGGTGAAGTGGCAAGTGACGTGGAAAGTGGACAATCCACAACTTGTGGCAGGTGACGTGGCAAGTGACCTGGCAGGTGATGCGGCAAGTGACCTGGCAGGTGACGTGGCAAGTGGAAAATCAACAACTTGTGGCAGGTGACTGGCATGTGACGTGGCAAGTGGACAATCCATAACTTGTGGCAGGTGACGTGGCAAGTGGACAATCCACTTGTGGCAGGGGACGTGGCAAGTGACATGGCAAGTGGACAATCCACTTGTGGCAGGGGATGTGGCAAGTGACGTGGCGAGTGGACAATCCACAACTTGTGTCAGGTGACGTGGCAAGTGGACAATCCACAACTTGTGGCAGGTGATGTGGCAAGTGATGTGGCAAGTGGACAATCCACTTGTGGCAGGTGATGTGGCAGGGGATGTGGCAAGTGACGTGGCGAGTGGACAATCCACAACTTGTGTCAGGTGACGTGGCAAGTGGACAATCCACAACTTGTGGCAGGTGATGTGGCAAGTGATGTGGCAAGTGGACAATCCACTTGTGGCAGGTGATGTGGCAGGGGACGTGGCAAGGGACGTGGCAAGTGGACAATCCACAACTTGTGGCAGGTGATGTGGCAGGTGACGTGGAAAGTGATGTGGCAAGTGGACAATCCACAACTTGTGGCAGGTGATGTGGCTGGTGACGTGGCAAGTGGACAATCCACATCTTGTGGCAGGTGACGTGGCAGGTGACGTGGAAAGTGGTGTGGCAAGTGGACAATCCACAACTTGTGGCAGGTGACGTGGCAGGTGATGTGGCAAGTGATGTGGCAGGTGATGTGACAAGTGGACAATCCACATCTTGTGGCAAGTGACGTGGCAGCTGACGTGGCAAGTGACGTGGCAAGTGGACAATCCAAAACTTGTGGCAGGTGACGTGGCAAGTGACGTGGCAGGTGACGTGGCAAGTGACGTGGCAAGTGGACAATCCACATCTCGTGGCAAGTGACGTGGCAGGTGATGTGGCAAGTGACGTGGCAAGTGGACAATCCACAACTTGTGGCAGGTGATGTGGCAAGTGATGTGGCAGGTGATGTGACAAGTGGACAATCCACATCTTGTGGCAAGTGACGTGGCAGCTGACGTGGCAAGTGATGTGGCAAGTGGACAATCCAAAACTTGTGGCAGGTGACGTGGCAAGTGATGTGGCAGGTGACGTGGCAAGTGACGTGGCAAGTGACGTGGCAAGTGACGTGGCAAGTGGACAATCCACATCTCGTGGCAAGTGACGTGGCAGGTGATGTGGCAAGTGACGTGGCAAGTGGACAATCCACAACTTGTGGCAGGTGACGTGGCAGGTGATGTGGCAAGTGATGATGCAGGTGATGTGACAAGTGGACAATCCACATCTCGTGGCAAGTGACGTGGCAGCTGACGTGGCAAGTGACGTGGCAAGTGGACAATCCAAAACTTGTGGCAGGTGACGTGGCAAGTGACGTGGCAGGTGACGTGGCAAGTGACGTGGCAAGTGGACAATCCACATCTCGTGGCAAGTGACGTGGCAGGTGATGTGGCAAGTGGACAATCCACAACTTGTGGCAGGTGACGTGGCAGGTGATGTGGCAAGTGATGTGGCAGGTGATGTGACAAGTGGACAATCCACATCTTGTGGCAAGTGACGTGGCAGCTGACGTGGCAAGTGACTCGGCAAGTGGACAATCCAAAACTTGTGGCAGGTGACGTGGCAAGTGACGTGGCAGGGGACGTGGCAAGTGACGTGGCAAGTGGACAATCCACAGCTTGTGGCAAGTGACATGGCAGGTGGCAAGTGATGTGGCAAGTGGACAATCCACAACTTGTGACAGGTGACGTGGCAGGTGATGTGGCAAGTGGACAATCCCCAACTTGTGGCAAGTGACGTGGCAAGTGACGTGGCAAGTGGACAATCCGAAACTTGTGGCAAGTGACGTGGCAGGTGATGTGGCAAGTCACGTGGCAAGTGGACAATCCACAACTTGTGGCAGATGACGTGGCAGTTGGACAATCCACAACTTGTGGCAGATGACATGGCAAGTGACGTGGCAGGTGATGTGGCAAGTCACGTGGCAAGTGGACAATCCACAACTTGTGGCAGGTGCCGTGGCAAGTGACACGCTAAATACAAGTACACTGCAGCTCTCACAGCTGCTGCTACTCACTCTGGTCTCACAAAATTGCTGAAATAGTTAATTTTTGAGCTGGGGAGGGTCTATGATGTTAGCTTAACTAAACGCTTCTAGACGCAAACGCGGTAAAACGCCGCTAAATCGCGGTAAAAATCGCGGCAAAACGCGCGTTTCTAAACGCCGGTTTCAACATGTGTCCAGCAGCGTTTGCATCTGCGTCTCGTGTGCATGAAGCCTTAAACTATAACTAAAGGCAAACTTTTTTATTTTTTTTTATTTTTTTTAGTTTTGGATGAGAACGCTTGTAAGTTTTTATTGCTGTCTATGGCCCCATTACATTGGCCCTTATCATTCAGAGTGAAAAGTGGAAGAAAATCCCCAATTTTGGGTTTTCACCAGAACAGGAATAGAGGGGAAATCTCCAACATCAGTTCTGGAGGAATTTCTTCTCACTTTTTTATTTTGGATATGGGACAGGAAATGAGACAAAATGAAAAACAAAACAAACAAAAAAAAAAAAACACCTTATAAGGCCTCATGCACACTGGACGTTTTTGGCTTCGGCATTTTTTTTCTGCAGCCAGTAAACTCCCCAGCATGTTATACCATGTGTCCATGCACACATAGGATGTTGTCAGCATTTTTTGGCAAGGATGGAACTAGTGAGTATAAAGAAGAGTTTTTCAGTTGTAAAACTGATACGACTCTGGAAAAAACAAAACAATGAAAAACGTGGCTATTCGCCGTTTATGAGCGTTTTGGAGCCATAAGCTTTTGTAGGAGTATAGTTTTGCTAAAAAAAAACAATGAAACATGATAAAAAAAAAAAAGGCTGAAAAATGCTACTGCAAAAACTCATTCTACAGCTACAGCTTTCAACAGCTAACACTACTGGCATCCAGTGAGCATGAGGAATAAGGATTTTAACCCTCGGTTACTCTAGATCAAATGAACCCTAGATTAACCTGTGCATTGCAAGCCAGCTCTGCTGATCAATATTGTGTGTTGAGCTTTCTTGTGCAACTTGCTGTGTCTTCTACGTCTGATTCCAGTTACCGATCTTGGCATATTCTTGACTATCCTTACCCGCTTGTTGCCCCGATCTTTGGCTACTCCTGCCTATCCTTTGTTGTCGCTGTCTGCTGCTTCCACTCTACCTCTCTGTAGTCTACTGTGAGCTGAGGCGCCCTAGGGGGTCGCGACCTGGAGCTAGACTGCAGCTAAATCCATCCCCACCACTAGGAGCTTCTGGTGAACACCCTCTGGCTCTTAGACTCCACACCCTGGGAAATCTCATGCTCCAGCTCCCAGTGTCATCCGTGTAGGTACTACAGAGTACCTGCTCTCCTGTATATCCTAGAGCTCCATCCGCAACAGTCAGCCGTACAGTCCACTACCCTGCGGTGCACTCCAGACCCCAACGGGGTGCATCTGTCACCTGGGCTCAGGTGACTGGACACAAGGTGAGTCAGCCAATCAGAGAAGAGAGGGCAGGGCAAGACCGGGGCTTCGTGTCTGAATGGATACATGGAGCTTTGACTCGGCTTGGGTGCCCCCTGTAGCAATAAGACAAGTATTTGGCGCAAATCAAAGATATTAGGTTCCCACTTGAAAAAAAGGAGTCTATAAGGTTACATATGGTGAGTGCAGGGAATGCACTACTTTGTCCAGACCAAAAAAAGGAGGGAATAAATGTTCTTTAGTTCATGGAGAGGGGGAGGGGAAAAAGGGATGGGGAGGGGGGGGATGGATCCGCATGCAGGGCTGCCACCTTAAAAGAGCTGAAACTTGAGCTCCTGGATTGCTGTAGATAAAGGAGAAAAAGGAGAGAAAGGGGCGCCTCTGGGTGCAGATTTTTTTAAAAGGTTTTATTTTTCAGTGTAAAAAACATAAAATTTTGCACTCACATTTAGTAGGCAAAAAGTAAGCATTAAACACCAGGGGTCATCTGGTATATCTGATTTGTCGGACGACCGCGCTCTTTCATCAGGCAGAATCAGTCTGATTCTGCCTGATGAAAGAGCGCGGTCGTCCGACAATCTCGACCCGCACGCTCAAGAAACGCGTCGCATACCCGCTGACGTCACAGCCCCGCGCCCTGGTCGTCTCTGCCTCCCAAGCCTCGTTTTGAAGACCGCACATCTCGTGTCCACCACAAGCCGGCTGCTTCATACAAAACACCTGCAGTGGACAGCATGTGAGAGGAACAGGAACAACGCGATGAGATGACAGATGTGGACCGGACCACTGGCTGACGTCCCAAAAATCAGATATACCAGATGACCCCTGGTGTTTAATGCTTACTTTTTGCCTACTAAATGTGAGTGCAAAATTTTATGTTTTTTACACTGAAAAATAAAACCTTTTAAAAAAATCTGCACCCAGAGGCGCCCCTTTCTCTCCTTTTTCTCCTTTATCTACAGCCCCCTGTAGCAAGCTGCTGGCTAAGGGGCACTCAAAGGAGGGAGGGGCTAGGAGCAGCAAAGAGGGACCAGAGAAGAGGAGGAGCGGGACTGCTTTGTGCAAAACCAACTACACAGAGGAGGTAAGTCATAAATTGTCATAAAAATAAAAAAAGAAACGAGCCTTTACAATCACATTAATATTACTTGTTACACCTATATTTAGGGTGCCAAGTGGACCTCATCACCCCTACAATAGATCCCTCTCTGAGACCATGAGGGGGTTTCTACTACCTTGTAGCAGCTATTGTATTTAAATCAACTTACAGAAATCTGGAAATTGTCTGCTATCACGGCATGTGTAATTGTAGTACTTAAAGCGGTGTTCCATTCATAAAAAAATTAAAAGCCAGCAGCTACACATACTGCAGCTGCTGGATTTTAACAATAGGACACTTACCTCTCCTGGAGTCCAGCGATGTCAGCACAGCAGCTGTTTACATCAGCTGTCGGTTGCTGCCGCCATTGCAAGTAAGGGTGCCCAGCAGTTCACGCCGGGAACCCTACTGTGCATGTACGAGGCCTTGCTCCTCTCTCCTACTGGCCCGGCGACAGGAAGAGGAGCAGGGATCCGCGCGGTGATGTCACGGGCCGCGGCCCGGATCCAGGAAGTGGGAACAGGATACTTGTCAAAGACAGGTATCCTGTCCCCCCTCCCCCTCGAAAGGTGCCAATTGTGGAACCGGAGGGGTAGAGGGGACAAATGAGTGGAAGTTCCACTTTAACCACTTCCCACCCAGCCTATTGTCATTTGATGGTTGGGCAGGAAATTCGTTGCTCCGGGTGGACATCATTTGATGCTGCGG
The DNA here is from genome assembly GCF_037356315.1 of Lithobates pipiens. Lineage (NCBI taxonomy): Eukaryota > Metazoa > Chordata > Amphibia > Anura > Ranidae > Lithobates > Lithobates pipiens. Next base: position 46,924,463 of record NW_027507758.1, on the reverse strand, counting down.
CGCGATCTGTCACTGGATGCGTCCATCAGAGACAGTCGATGACTGATCAGTGTACCAGCACGATGCCTGTACCAAGTGATCACGGTGACCAATCACAGCAGATAACAAGACAATTATAAACAATGAATGACTTCCTTTCATGCCCTCCATTGTGTACAATTGTGTTGCCAGCGATTGGTCACCGTGATCACATGATATAGACAGGTTCAATCACAGCCCATCTGTACCATGCAATTAGCTGTAGCCAATCACAAGACACACTGAATGAAAAAGTTCTCAATTTGTAAAAATGGTTGCTTATATCAATGAAATTCACTGGTATAAGCAATCAATGTGTAAAAAAAAACTCCTGATCACTTCCCCAGAGTAGTATAGTGTTACTATGGTAACACTGTATTGCTCTGGTTAAAACAAAAACAAAAAAATTATACTGGTGACAGCATGTAAAGAAATAAAAAACAAGTGAAGATTATTTTTATTCTTATTTCTTAATTTTCCCAAAAATTGTGACAAAAAAATTACAACGTCAAAAAACTTACCATGCCTCTTACTAAATACCATGGACTGTCTACTTTCCAGAGAGGAGTCATTTTTTTGCACTGCCCTGGTGTTTTCAGGCCTCAAGAAATTAGATCTTCAGTACATAAGGATTGAGCAATTTTCAGATCTATACCACAGATTGTGGACTCTCTAACTTTCCTACAGTCTAAATAATAAACACTGGATTTTGGTTCTTTTCACCAAAGAAATGTAGTAGAATACACTTTAGCCTAAATTTACAAAGAAAGATTATTTGCAAAATTGTATAACAGAAACAAAGAAAAACATTTTTTTTTTTATTGTGTTTTTTTATTTAGCACCATTACATTACCACCAAAAGAAAGCTCTATTTGTGTGAAAGAAATTATAAAAAATGTAAAATGGGTAGTGTTGCACGTGACCACGCAATTGTTATGCAAAGTGCGACAAAGCCGATTGTGTAAAATTGGCATGGGCAGGAAAGGGGTGAAAGTGCCCAGTATTGAAGTGGTTAAAGTGTATGTAAACCACAAAGTAATATTCAATAAATGTGTGTGTGGTTAATGATATATTTTTAAAAAAAATGTATTTATTCTACCTGTTTAAAAGCCCTGATGATCCTGCCAGTTCCCCTGGATCCCTGCTCCAAATGGACTACAGTAAGCACATGCTTACTAAGAAGCTAAGAACCACTGTGCTGCTGTGGTCACTTTGCGTTCCTGTGATGACTGTCCGGAGTTACAGGATGGTGTGCTGACACACAGCTTGCCTGCACCTGCCATGGCCAGTTATGTGGCCATACCCCCTCCCAGCTCCTATTCATTTGGTAAGGGGTCGGGTGTGGCTTACATTACACAGTGGGTGGAATTATTGTCCAGCAGGTGGAATGTGATTATATCACACAATGTGGGGCGGAGTTACCCATTTGTGTGCTCTACATTGTGGAGCCAGCTTCAGTTTACATGGCGGGGCTCCAACTGGGAGCTGCTGTCAAAATCAAAGCTGGTTCTGGAATGCAGCACACACAGATTGGGGGGGGTTGCTTCTCTGCTATGTGTAATGTTAGCCTGCGCCCCAACCCGCCCCTAAACAGAGAGGTCCCCTACTACAGTTAAGAGGAATGGGTGAGACTGACCTCACATGCCAGCCACAATAGAGGAATAAAATACATTTTTTAACCACTTGCCCACCGAAAGATTTATCCCCCTTCATGACCAGGCCATTTTATGTGATACGGCACTGCGTTACTTTAACTGACAATTGCGTGGTCATTTGGCGTTGCACCCAAACAAAATGTATGTGCTTATTTTCCCACAAATAGAGCTTTCTTTTGGTGGTATTCGATAATCTCTGCAGTTTTTATTTTTTGCGCTATAAACAAAAAAAAAAGAAAGACTGACAATTTAGAAAAAAAAACTACTATTTTTTTTTACTTTCTGCTATAAAACATATCCAATAAAAAAATGGAAAAAAAAATCTTCATCAATTTAGGCCAATATGTATTCTGCTACATATTTTGAAAATAATAAGCGTATATTGATTGGTTTGCACAGATGTTAAAGCGTCTACAAACTATGGGATGTTTTTAAAAAAAATTTTTTACTAGTGATGGCGACGATCAGCAATTTATAGTGGGACTGCCATATTGCAGCGGACAGTCAGGAAACTAAGTGACACTTTTTGGGGACCAGTGACACCAATACAGTGATCAGTGCTAAGAAAATACACTGTCACTGTACTAATGACACTGGCTTGGAAGATGTTAACATCAGGGGCGCTCAAAGGGTTAATTCTGTTCCTAACCAGCGTTTTCTTACAGTGTGGGGGGTGCTTTTACTAGGGGAAGGCATTATTCCATGTTCTTGCTTTGCAGGAACCCAGGATCAATGCCTTAACTATTGACAGAACAGCGATCTGTCTTGTTTACATAGGCAGACCGCCATTCCGATTCTCTACCCAATGACTGGCGGGTGCCAGCGGACATCGAGTCCATGGTACCCACAAATAAGCTCACGCTGTGTCTAATCACAATCGCTGTGCACCGGCGGCACGTATGCACATCCCAGACCCGAAAATGATCCGGTGCACAGAGGCCGCCCTGCCGCAGTATATGTGCAGTTGTAAAGTGGTTAAATAAAGAAGTGTTCAGACATATAATTTTATATGCTGTGATATAATTCCCCTTTGAAGAGGTGTGCTTACAAATACTTTAATGAAACACAAATGCAGTGATAACCACACTTGTGGTCCACTGACACTTCCTCCAGCTCTTTAACCCTCCAATCTCAGTACAGACAAAACAGCAGGAAATAGTTTGCAGGATCCTGGCATTGCACCCGTCATCCACTGATTGCTGTGCAGGCTTATTCACAAAAAATAACAAATACACATTCTACTAATATATGTGCATTTAAGTTGAATCTTGGAATCTGTCAGGATTTTAGTGCGGTTTGCCTGCTTCCTTTTCTTCTGTCACTAGGACAGGAAACAAAGAAAATTTCTCCAATGAGGATACTCAGAAAACACATTTATTAGAAGAGTGAGAAAGGGTTTGAACCTCTGTACAATAGAAGTTCATCAGGTTGTTGAAGAAATCACATTTGCTCGGTTAATGTCACTTAATTTCACTACATTACTAGTATTTTTGTTTAAACTAAAGTTAAAGCGGAGTTCCACACAAAAATTTAACTTCCGCTTTTCGGAACCCCCCCCCCCCCCTTCGGTGTCACATTTGGCACCTTTCAGGGGGGACAGGGGAGCAGATACCTGTCTAATACAGTTTGGGGCATAGATACCCATGCCACTCGTTATCTACGTCACTCCCCCCCCCCCCGCTGTCTTCTGGGAGACACACAGGTCCCAGGAGACAGCAGGGACCAATGGGGACGCGCAGCACCAGTCACGCATGCGCAGTAGGGAACCAGGAAGTGAAGCCGCAAAGGTTTCACTTTTCCGATTCCCTTACAGAAGATGGCGGCGTCAGCACCCGAGAGCCGAGGGACATATCGGTTTTGAGTGCAGACATCGCAAAAAAATGCTGGAAGTCCGCTTTAACGCGTATTTTCAGATTATTCATATTTTGAATCTGATATTTTATATAATATGTATCCAAAGCACTGATGAAGGTGACACTATAATTGCCCTAAAACATGGTAGAAATTTATTCTCACAAGTAAATAAAATATCTGTGATGAAGATCAATTCGTTTGCCTTTTTAAAATTAAATTGATTCTACAGTCTCGCTTTTTGTTTAAAAATAACAAACATGTTACACTCACCTGGTTTTGCACAAAGCAGCTCCGATCCTCTTCTTCTCGGGTCCCTCACTGGTGCTCCTGGCCCCTCCCCCCGAGTGCCCCCATAGCAAGCAGTTAGCTATGAGGGCACCGAGCTAAGCCACTGCTCTGTGTGTCCATTCAGACACGGACCGGAGGCTCAGTCCCACCCCATATCTCTACATTTTGGCTCACTGGCTTTTATTGACAGCAGTGGAAGCCACTGGCACCTACTCTTGTGCCTCAGCCAAACAGGAGGGAGAGTCCCGGACAGCTGAGTCTCTTGTGCAACATCGCTGGATCGAAATGTGGCTCAGGTAAGTATTAGGGGAGCTGCTGCATACAGGATTTTTATCTTAATGCATTGAATGCATTAAATTAAAAAACCTTCTGCTTTTAGAACCACTTTAAGGTCTGCCACCTCTATATAGATTATATTATCTGCTGGTAAATGATTTTGCTTCCGTGTCTGTCCCTGTTGGCAAGATTTGCTTACTTTCTACTGTCCTAACAGGAAAATCTCCCCAACATAAACAGTGGCGGGCCAGGAAGCCTGTACAAAGTAATGACAGGCTGACAGCGACCTCAAGTTGCTTGCATCTGTTCCTAACTGCAGGGCAGGGATTCTATGTGTGATTACTTCAAAACACCGGTGGACAGCTGATGTTGCTCTAAGCGCTTTGTACAGGCTTCCTGGCCATGGCTGTCCACTCTACAATTGGGCACCCAGCCACAGTTTGCTGCAAGAGACCACAGTAATGTAAAGACTAGGGGCAAGCCTCCAACCCACTGATTATGGCCCATGGAGAGAGCAGATCATTCTATAATGATGGACAACGTGATGAACGCTGAGAGCATGACTTCCATTAATTCTCTGAATAAGGACAATAAGGCTTCCCTTCAGGAGTGGCTGGAAAGGTGTAATATTAATCTTGTACAGGTTAATGGTCAGAGGGATTATGGAAACGGAGTTGGAGAAACCCCTCCATTTGGGACAGAAATATTTATCATCAATATTCCTCAAGAAACATATAAAGATACATTATTTCCACCTTTTCAGACTGCTGGAACATTGTACGAATTTGTCTCAGACTGTTGTAGGCTGTTGCTAGCCAGTCTGAGGTGGGGTGGGATCACTGTTTATATGTTTGTCTCTTCCTCACTGTGTGCCTCCTAGGTGTAAATTCCCATTGTTGAGTGAGTTAATTGAGTCACCTATGGTTTCTGTCTGTTGGCTAATTTGGCTAACTCTTGGAGGATCCTACATGATGCTAGTAGGGTGTCGGTCCTCGGACCAATCCTGAACGTCTTGAGGGAGGGTGGACATAGGCCTTCTGGCTTGGTTCGCCCTCTCTTTGGGGGGTCTTCCTTCGGGGGAGCCCCTATACCCTAGTACCTAGGTGGGTCTGTTTCGGTAGACCTTTCGGAGAAAGGTGGTCGCCCGGCTTCGGCTGGATGGGCCATATATTTGGTACCTTAGTCCCAGTCTGGAGCCTAACGCCCCAGGGTATCAGGGTTAGGTCCTTCCTAGTGGAGGACAGGAGACACCCGTTGCACATTTTTGTGTGTCACTCTTGATGTGTGTCCACTTTTTTTGCCACCGGGTGGAAGTTTTTTTGGGTGTGTTTTGCACGCCATAGGCTTTTATAAAAAAAAAAAAATTGGGAGGATCCTACATGATGGGATTAGCCTTGTATCAACTCTACTTCGTTATATAACCATTGTGTGATGTTTTGGGTAAATATTTGGTTTTATTGTTCATGTGGTGACTGACCTACTTTTCAAGTGTATAAAAACCTGTATTTCTGTTTAATAAACAGTCACTTCTTTGGTTCTTATTCGAACATCGTATCTGTGTATGATGCTTGGGATAATAGGGCTGGTATTAGTTCTCGGCCTGCTGAAAAGGATTGGAAGGCAGGAGGCACTGTTTGGCGGAAGCACCCAGGCTGGGTGCCAGGCGTTCCGTCACAGTTGCTGTATTGTATGTTAAGACTTGGGATGAACACATGTCTGATCCAATGGGTTTTGTTTGGCAGGAATGTTGAGTGTGGATTTTGTTGCTTTGAGTACAGTAGTGTGGGATGTTGGTGCACATGATCCAGAAAGACTTGACCTACCTTGCTGCTATGCTGTATGACTCAGGATGAATACAAGTCTGATCCAGTGGGTTTGGCTTGGCATGAATGTTGAGTGCAGATTTTGCTGTTTTTTTGCCTTGTTTGGGAGCAGTGGTGTGGGATGTTGGAGCACACGGTCCAGAAATATTGGAGTTTTCATCTGCTGTTCCGTCCCTATGAAAGAAAAACAATCCTTCAGACCCACCACCATTCTGATGTGAGTTTTCATCATATAACTATTACAAAAGGACTCAAAACAAAGGAAATAAAAGCATTTTCACATGGGGGGCATATTGTAGTTCTTATGAGGAAATGTACACATAATCTATATTTACAAAAAAAAGTTGCTTTTCTGAAACTGCAAAATAATGTATGGGCAGTTAGAGCTGGACTCCAGGCAGATACTTTTTGTTTTTACATAAAGTTTTGATTGAAAACTAGAGGTCGACCGATATATCGGCCGATATTTGCAGTTTTTTAATTAATCGGCATCGGCCGATTGTGCTGATAAAAAGGCCGATTTAGAACAGTGGGACTTGGAAATGACTTCTGTAATAGAAGTCAGTGTAAGTTGCCTGAGTCGTCATAGAAACGACTTTCCCCCTCTCTGGGCAGTCTGCCAAGAAAAGAACAAAAAGATACAATGTTTACACTTCAATGAATGAAATCATCTCAGTGTGTAGAAGTTCTCAGTTTAACCATTTAAAGACTAAGGCCCCTTTCACACATGCGGATGGTATGTCCGTATTTCATCCATCCGTTTGCGGATGAAATACGGGCCATACATTCATCCCTATGGGATAGCGGGTGTCTGCGGATGAGCATCCGCAGACACCCGCTATTGTCCGCCTCCGCAAATGTCCGATTCTGCAGACGGAGGAAAATCCTATTTTTCTGTCCGTCTGCAGAGCGGATCGGACGAACACGGACAGACGGTCCGTGCTCGTCCGATCCCCATAGAGGAGAATGGAGAGCTGACAGGGCGGTCCCTGCACAGTGTGCAGAGACCGCCCTGTCCGCAGCCGGCTCAGCGGGGACAACGGAGCGATCCCCGCTGAGCGAGCGGATCATCACGGGGCGGATCTTTACTGATCCGCCCCGTGTGAAAGAGGCCTTAATCTTTTCTGACACTTGTTGCTTACAAGTAAAAATCCTGTATTTTCTGCCAGAAAAATCACTCAGAAGCCCCAAAAGTTTATATATATATATATATATATATATATATATATATATATATATATATATATATATATATATATATATATATATTTAGCAGAGATCCTAGGGAATAAAATAGCGGTTGTTGCAACATTTTATGTCACACGGCATTTGCACAGAGGTCTTTCAAATGAATTTTTTGGGGAAAAAAAATACACAATTTAAAAAAAAAAAAATTTAAAAACAGTAAAGTTAGCCCATTTTTTTTTCGTCCAAAAGCTTTGACTACCTGTTTTTATTTAATATATAGGTTTTTTTTTTTTTTTTTTTTATCTAAATCATACATACAAGTAAACTGATTGGAGGTTTGTTTTGTTTAATAAATGTTTAAATGTAAGACATTTTCTGTATCACTTATGAAGGCCGCTTTCACACTGGAGCGGGCAGGCGTTGATGGTAAAACGCTGCAAGTTTTAGCGGCTCTTTACCATCATTTTAGCGGTGCTATTTGGCTGCTAGTGGGGCACATAAAACCCAGCTAGCGGCCGAGCAAGAGGTTAAATGCGCCTGTGAAGCGCCGCTTCCAAATCGCATTGCATGCGCTTCGGCAGTGGTGCCCATTAATATCAATGGGCAGGAGTGGTGGAGGAGCGGTATACACCACTCCAAACGTGCTGCTTGCAGGACTTTTTTTTAAGATCCTTGCAGCGCATCGCCTCAGTGTGAAAGCACTCTGTCTTTCACACAGACTGCAGGGGAGCCATTTTGCAGGTGCTATTTTTAGCCCAAAAGCGCCTGAAAAACGCCCCAGTGGGAAAGGTGTTTTTTTTATGAGATCTAGGGGGATAAAAAAAAAAAAAAAAAAATCGGCCTAACATATCGGCCCAAAAAAATCGGCATCATATATCGGCCATCGGCCGCCATGATTTCTAAATATCGGCATCGGCCAGAGAAAAACCCATATAGGTCGACCTCTATTGAAAACTGAGAAATAGTATGTATAACACATGGCACGAGTACAATCATCATAACATCATGTTGCAACGGTCGGAGTTCTCGTGAGTTTCCAGAAGAATATGGATTGGAACAGAAGACAATCGAACAGTAATGTAATGACATTAACTACCGAATAATATGTACTTAATTTAATTCAAACAATGTGTGGAAGAAAACAGAAAAAAAGAAAAAAACGTACAAGTATCACGAATGCCACTCGTGCTCCTCTTTTTCATGGTTGTGGTAAATTTTGACCCCTCCCCCCCTGGGCAATAAAGGAAGTGATGGCGGCGAAAGCAGACGAATAAGATGGTTTATTAGTGCCTTATCTCCGCTGGGTGGTAGGAGGTTAGCCGGGCTGTGCAGGAGGAATATTAGCATAACCTGAGCTTGTGTGGGGTATTATAGGACAAAAAGAAGACGGTAGGAGAAAAAAGGGGGGGAAAGGGAAAAAAAAAGGGGGGGGGGTGTGAAAAGGAAAGGGCTTTGGTCTGAGGGGAAAGGTGAGGGCGTGGTAGATGAGGTGGAATGGGTACAGGGTAAGGCCGGATGTCCCCTGGGTGCACAAGTCTCATAGGAAGCCCATTATAGAAGGGTGAAAATCACAGCATCAACCCTAGGGGGTGGGGGGGGGGGGTAGGGACCCCAGTGGTTAATGCTGGTTTTGGTAGCGTTTGTATACATCAGATTCTTTAAACAGAAGCCATCTAGTTCAAGTTTTTACATATGAGGACATGGTTTCTCTGCTTATATGTACCAATTCATCCACCTCCTTTACCTGATAAATTTTGCAAAACCAACCTGGTACCTTGGTAGAGAGATCCATAAGCTGGGGATGAGTATTTTGGCAGCGTTCAACAAATGTACAGTAAAACCTTGGATTGCTAGCAACGCAGTTCATGAGCAATTCCCAATACAAGCTGTTTTTTTTACTTTCAATCCTCATGGTTTCCCAGCATTGTCTCGCAAGACGAGCAGGATTTAAGCCTCTGGGGTGTGCAGTACCACATGTAGCCAGAGCTTCGGGGATGCTGGTGATGCTCTGAGACACTCGGAAACACTCCGTTCCCGAGTGACTCAGAGCATTTCCCCACCTCTGGCCACATGCAGTATTGCACACAATAGCAGTGACACTGGAACAAAATATCAGAGTTTCTCTTGATTCCTATGAGGAAACTGGCTTTGATATACGAGTGCTTTGGATTACAACCATGCTTCTGGAACGAATTATGCTCGTAATCCAAGGCACTACTGTGTAAGCAGAGAAAAAAATTAGGCCAGATTATTGGGACTGTCATCCACCTTCTGATAGTGAAAATCTCTGGCTATGTGTGTCCAGTAATGGCAAATTTTAGAGCAGGGCCTTCCCTACATGTAACTAAAGCGTCCCTCTCTGAGAGGCATTTCCAACATCTATGTTACAGTGGGGAAATTATTTGATCCCCTGCAGAATTTGTAAGTTTGCCCACTTAAAAATTATATAACCCTCATTTCTTTGTATCATAGGTGTATTTGAAATGACAGACACAGAAAATCAACCAACAATCCAGAAAAAACACATGAAACAAATACTATAAATTAAGTTGCAGTTCAGTGAGTAAAATATGTATTTGATCCGCAAGCAAAATATGACTTAGTACTTAGTGTATAAACCCTGGTTGGCAAGCACAGAGGTAAGACGTTTTATGTAGATGGTTACCAGATTTGCACACATCTCAGGAGGGATTTTGGTCCACTCCTCTTTACAGATCTTCTCTAAATCCTTAAAGTGGAGTTGCCCCCCAAAAAATAAAACTACTTAAAAATCTTTAAAAAAATCCAAAAAAAATAATTGGCAAAAAAAAAAATTTTTACTCACCTCTAAATACCGGTTGCTAGGGGGTCCCTCGTAGTCTGCCTTCTTCATTGCCCGGGCTGGTGACATCACTTCCCCTCGCGCCGCACATTCACCTGGGACCTGTCACGTGTCCCAGGTGACTGTACGGCGTATCACGGCGCCCTGCGCCGCTCGCGCATGCGCAGTGGGTGCCCGGCTGTGAAGCCACAGCCGGGTGCCCACAGTATGCATGACGGCGCCGCGAGCGAGGGGGGGGCTTCGTTCCCCCGCATCGCTGGAACCCGGGACAGGTAAGTGTCCGATTATTAAAAGCCAGCAGCTGCAGTATTTGTAGCTGCTGACTTTTAATTTTTTTTTTTTAGGGGGTACCCCACTTTAAGGTTCCTTGGCTGTTGCTTGGCAACTTGAAGTTTCAGCTCCCTCCATACATTATTCATAGGATTAAGGTCTAGAGACTGGCTAGGCCACTCCATGACCTTAATGTGCTTCTTCTTGAGCCACTCCTTTGTTGCCTTGGTGGTATGTTTTGGGTCATTGTCATGCTGGAAGACCTATCCACAACCCATCTTGTATTCTGGCTGAGGGAAGAAGGTACTCATCCAAGATTTTACAACACATGGCTCCATCCATTGGCCCCTCAATGGGGTAAAGTCAGCCTGTACTTTTAGCAGAGAAACAACCCCGAAGCATTATGTTTTCACCTTCGTGCTTGAATGTAGGGATGGTGTTCTTAGGGTCGCAGTCAGAATTTTTCTTCCTCCAAACACGGAGAGTCAAGTTAATGCCAAAGAGCTCAATTTTGGTCTCGTCTAACCACAGCACTTTCTCCCAATCCTTCTCTGAATCGTTTATATGTTCATTAGCAAACTTCTGACGGGCCTGTACATGTGCCTTCTTGAGGAGGGGGACCTTGCGGGCACTGCAAGATTTTAAACCATGGCAGCATATTGTGTTACCAATAGTTTGTTTCATGGCTGTGGTCCTAACTGCCTTGAGATCATTCACAATCTCATCTTGTGTACTTCTGGGCTGATCCCTCACTTACCCTGTAGAGGTGAAATCCTACATGGAGCTCCACATAGAGGGTGATTGATAATAATTTTGCATTTATTCCATTTGCGAATAATTGCTCCAACAGTTATCGCCTTCTCACCAAGTTTCTTGTGGATGGTCTTGTAGCCCATTCCAGGCTTGTGCAGATCTACAATCTTGTCCCCAACATCCTTTGAGAGCTCACTGGTCTTGCCCATGATGGTGAGGTTTGAATAGAAGAGATTCTGTGGACAGGTATCTTTTATACACATAAGGAGTTGTCGTTAGGAGCACCTACTCTGGGGGAGCCAGAATTACTGGTGGTTGGTAGGGGATCAAATACTCATTTTATTCACTGCAACTCACATTATAACATTTGTATTGTGTTTTTTTCTGGATTTTTGCTTAATATTCTTCATCTTTTAAAATACTATGATAAAAAATATATACCCTTCGTTTTTTGTAAGTTGGCAAACGTACAAAATCTACAGGGACTCAAATAATTATTTTCCCCACTGTATATAAGAAAGTGTGCCTTTAATGATTGAGATTCAGTAGAGAAAATCATGGAAATACCATCTGAATGTATGACATTTTTATAAAGACATAAAGCAATTACTTTCTGGTTTTGCCTTTCTTTATTTCAGATGATTGGAGATAAGGAGTCTCTGCAGAACAGATCTCATACCTGTGTTTATACTTCTTACATCTAATGTATAGCAGCATGTGTTTCGTGAACAGTAAAGGACTGTAATATATACACAATAAAACTGGCCTCTTTTCGGATTTGTACAGCACAATACATAAAACCTGCTTTAGAACAGCAGGATATTCTGTAAAGCATGCACTTAATGCATTTGGAAAAATCTGGTTCAACCAATGCCCTTTACAGCCTCTAAAATATTACATTTAATATAGATGACATATTTCACACACTGATGTGGCCCGATACATTACTGTGTGTGTAAGTGATATACTACTTTTATTGTGGTAATAATGGGTAGAAGTATATCCTATATTAAATCTAAGGTTGATGCCAGGGCTGGGCAAATGTCAAGAACCTGGTAGCCAATGCCTCTAATTATTGCAGACCCTAAATATTAGAGGGAAAGTCTTCTGATGTCAAAGGTTGTACAGTATCTCACAAAAGTGAGTACACCCCTCACATTTTGGAAATATTTTATATCTTTTCATGTGATAACATTGAAGAAATCATCATACAATAGCTCTTTCTAGTATAACATTCATTCACAGACTCCCTCTGAGCGTTACCCGGCATTATCACTTACACCACATGGTGAACCTAACTTCCTGGGGATCTTGTGTTTGGGACTCTGCCCCATGGGTGGCCTGGTCATCTCTGCTCCCGTGACACGTGAACTTACCCCAGCGGTTCCCCTTAATTGCAGCATTACAAACTCCTGCTTTCCAGTCCCCTGTAAGTAACCAGATCATGACCTTTTCTATTCTCCTTCCTAACCTATAATTTTGCTGTCCTCCAGGTTATATACCAAAGAGTAAAAAGGATGCCTACCTGCCCAGGTTCTTGACATACTCCTGGTTAATCCTTATAAAGCCGATGCACTGCTGGAAAGTCTTCGGACCCAGCCCCTTCACACATTTTAGCTGCTCTCTGTTCAAAAAAGGCCCATTTTTCTCTCTCCATTCAATGACATTTTTTGCTCGCACTGAGTTTAAACCAGCAATATGCCTGAAATAAAACAAAACAAAAACCAATAAGCTACATGCAATGGAATTGATGTACTTAGCGAATGTAATGATTGGGATTTCTAATTGAAATGCATTCCATGCAGTAAAACTCCCTGTTTTATTAAACAGACAAATGTAAACAGGCCCTAAATACTTAAGGAAAGGCTCAAATCAAACAATAGAAACTCTTCTAAATTCTGTGCGTTGACATGTCAGTGGTTTTATATCACGTATTTTGCTCTGTTTTAACTGTTCTGTGGCCCCCACAGTAGAGTGGATATCCTACCATCTCTTTTCCTCCATGGATTTTTCTAATATGCATACTTGCTTTGGGTCAGTAACTTAGAAACAACTGAAGTTGGTGGCAAGGCAAGGCAACTAGTAGTTTCAGAAGGGGTTCAGCAATGGCATGCTTCTTACATCTTAGGAAACATTGCCTTTACCCTTTTGCTGCCACCGACATAAGGCTTACGGCAGAAAAGAACCACATGTAGCATTCTCTTCTGCTTAGAGGTGTAGTGTAATATTAGAGGCCATGAAATTATAGCAAAAGAGTTCCCTAGGCCCACTGCCAATCAGAGCCATTCATAGTGGTGTAGTAGGTAGCACTCACCTAGCAGTAAGAAGGGTCACTGGTTCGAATCCCAACCACGACACTACCTGACTGGAGTTTGCATGTTCTCCCTGTGCCTGCGTGGGTTTCCTCCGGGTACTCCGGTTTCCTCCCACACTACAAAGACATGCTGGTAGGTTAATTGGATCCTGTCTAAATTGTCCCTAGTATGTATGAATGTGAGTTAGGGACCTTAGATTGTAAGCTCCTTGAGGGTAGGGACTGATGTGAATGTACAATGTATATGAAAAGCGCTGCGTAAATTGACGGCGCTATACAAATACCTGAAATAAATAAATAATAAATTCATCCAAAAAAACAAAAACGATAATAGATATCACGCTGGCAGGTGCAAAATCAAGCCGCTGGCAAGAAGCAGTCAGACAAACTGTATAACAAAAGGAATAAATAACTTGCCGCACTAACCGTGATAATATAAAAAACTAAATATTTAGATAAATAATAGTGAAGTCCAAAAGGAAAAAATAAATAGTCCAATTTATATATGTGCAAATATAGTGACAGTAGTAGTCTCAATTATATGCAAAATCATCATCGCTGTGCTGTTAGGAATATCGTGTTAAATCAAAACTTGTGACCACCACAGGGACCATCACCACCATTAAAAATGGACTCTTAGCAGTAGAGATAGACTCTGTTACAGTCAAATCAACCTGTGAATTGTAATCTCATCATAAAGGGGTTCAACCCACACCACTTGGCTGAAATCCTGTAGTATCTCCCAGTCTTCGGTGTATGTTAAATCAATGCCATTCATATATTTCACGAAATTCACTGATAGTATTAAAACGGGAAGACCCACATAGTGTAAATCCATATAAAACGTTTAATGTAATCCAAAAGTACATAAAACTACTCACATTTTTACAATAGACAAGCACTTATATGTAAAAAAAACAAAACAGGCATGGCAACGTCACGTGCATTAGTTCTACCCTACACGTTTCGTCATCTGGGGCAATAAGGTAATGCAGGGTTTCTCAACTCCAGTCCACAAGGCACCCCAACAGGTCATGTTTTCAGGCTATGCATTGTTTTGCACAGGCGATTTGATCAGTTTCACTGCCTTAGTAATTACAACAGCCGTTTCATCTGAGGGAAATCCTGAAAATATGACCTGCTAGGGCGCCTTGAGAACTGGAGTTGAGAAACACTGGGGTAACTGAGGAAATAGGATCTATCATGCTCCGATGACATCAGTTATGATGAAACGCATAGGGCTGAACTAACACACTTGACGTCACCACTCCTGTTTGGATCGGTAATTGTTTGCAACGTTGACTGAGAATTTTTTTTCACATATAGGGGCTTGTCTATTGTAAAAATGTGAGTTTGTATGTACTTTTGGATTAGTTTTATATGGATTTACACTATTTGGGTCTTCCCATTTTAATTCTATGGTGGATATTTGTGAAATATATGGATGACATTGATTTAACATACACTGGAGACTGGGAGATACTACAGGATTTAAGCCAAGTGGTGTGGGTTGAACCCTTTTATGAAGAGATTACTATTAACAAGTTGATTTAACTTTGTAATAGGGTCTATCTGTTCAGGTGAGAGTCCATTTCTAATGGTGGTGATGATTCATATGGTGGTCATAAGTTTTGATCAACACAATCTTACTAACAGCACAGCAGTGTTTCTGCATATAATTGGGTCTGTCACTGTATTTTCACAAATATAAATTGGACTATATATTTTTTCCTTGTGGACTTCACTATTATCTACAGTGCCTTGTAAAAGTTTTCATTTTGTTATGTTACAACCAAAAGCGTAAATGTATTTTATTGGAATTTAATGCGATAGACCAGCACAAAGTGGCACATAATTGTAAATTGGAAGGAAAATAATAAATGGTTTTCAATTTTTTTTTTTTTACAAATAAACATGTGAAAAGTGTGGAGTGCATTTGTATTCAGCCCCCCTGGGTCAATACTTTGTAGACCCACCTTTCACTGCAATTACAGCTGCAAGTCTTTTTGGGGATGTCTCTACCAGCTTTGCACATCTAGAGAGTGAAATATTGGCCCATTTTTCTTTGCAAAATAGCTCAAGCTCTATCAGATTGGACGGAGAGCTCCTGAATAGCAATTTTCAAACCTTGCCACAGATTCCCAATTGAATTCAGGTCTGGACTTTGACTGGGTCATTCCAACACATGAATTTGCTTTGATCTAAACCATTCCATTGTAGTTCTGGCTGTATGTTTAGGGTTGTTATCCTGCTGGAAGGTGAACCTCCGCCCCAGTCTCAAGTCTTTTGCAGACTTTAATAGGTTTTCTTATAAGATTGCCCTGTGTTTGACTCCATCCATCTTTCCATCAATGCTGACCAGCATCCCTGTCCCTGCTGAAAGAAAAGCACCCACCACCATGTTTCATGGTGGAGATGGTGTGTTCAGGGCGATGTACAGTGTTAGTTTTCTCCCACACATAGCGTTTTGCTTTTAGGACAAAAAGTTATATTTTGGTTTCATCTGACCAGAGCCCCTTCTTCCAGATGTTTGCTGTGTCCCCCACATGGCTTCTCACAAACTGCAAAACGGGACTTCTTATGGCTTTCTTGCAACAATGGCTTTCTTCTTGCCACTTTTCCTTAAAGGCCAGATTTGTGGAGAGCACGACTAATAGTTGTCCTGTGGACAGATTCTCCAACCTGAGCTGTGGATCTCTGCAGCTCCTCCAGAGTTACCATGGGCCTCTTGACTGCTTCTCTGATTTATGCTCTCCTTGCCCAGCTTGTCAGTTTAGGTGGGCGGCCATGTCTTGGTAGGTTTGCAGTTGTGCCATACTCTTTCCATTATTGGATGATGGCCTGAACAGTGTTCTATGAGATGTTCAAAGCTTGGGATTTTTTTTATAACCTAACCCTGCTTTAAACATCTACACAACTTCATGCTGTTTGTTCACTAAGGTTCTCTTAAAAAAAAACCTCTAAGGGCTTCACAGAACAGCTGCATTTATACGGAGATCAAATTAGACACAGGTGGACTCTACTTACTAATTAGGCGACTTCTGAAGGCAATGGTTCCACTAGATTTTATTTAGGGGCATCAGAGAAAAGGGGGCTGAATACTAATTTTCAGATATTTGTAAAATAATATGGAAAACCATTTAAGATTTTCCTTCCACTTCACAATTATGAGGCACTTTGTGTTGGTCTATCACATAAAATCCCAAAAAATACATTTACATTTTTGGTTGTAACATGACAAAATGTGGAAATTTTCGAGTGCTATGAATACTTTTTCAAGGCACTGTATCGGAATATTTTGTTTTTATATTATCACAGTTAGTGTGGCAAGTTATTTATTCCATTCATACAAAAATGTGATCCCCAACCCCTCCACCACCACCAGCGTGTCCTCCTTCCTCTATGTGCTCTCCATTGTGTGCCCACTGTCTCTGACGAGGCTCCCCTGCTGCTCTCCCTGCCATCTGACTGTCTGCTGCCACAACCCAGCATCTTCTTCCTAGTACTTACTGACAATCACACTGGAACCTTGGATTCATGCCAGTCTGATCGCCAGCTGTTCCGTTCAATGTGGTGAGTGTAACAATCAGTAAACATGCCTCTCAAGTTTACTGATCTTCCGTTTCTGAATGACATGGAAGAGCACAATACTCAAAACTTCTATGTTCACTCATACTGAATGAGGTCTATCGCATGTTTACTATCGCGTTCACTTTGGCAAAGAACACAGAAAGGCTCAATATGGAGCACTTCCGTGTTCAGTGTTTATAATGCCGCGTACACACGTAGCTGACTATCCGGCGGACTTAGTCTGACGGACTTCCCACCGGACTGTCCGCCGGACTTTCCGAACGGGCTACTTACCCACACACGGCACTTTTTCAGCCGACTAATACGGCGTACTAAGTCCGCCGTACTTTTGAAATGAACGGACTCGCCCACACGCGCGGAGGAAAGTCCGCTCATTTTGAGCGCGTCTCCATGTAGACGGGGCCCGCGAAGGTATGGACTTAAAGGGGAACCCCAACGCCGGAAAAAAACGGCGTGGGGGTCCCCCCAGGTCCACATCAGACCCTTGTCCGAGCACGCTACCCGGCCGGCCAGGAAAGGGGGGGGGCGAGTGAGCGCCCCCTCCTGAGCCGTACCAGGCCACGTGCCCCCCAGGTCCACATCAGACCCTTGTCAGAGCACGCTACCCGGCCGGCCAGGAAAGGGGGGGGGGCCACGCGGCCCCCCCACCCCAAAGCACCTTGTCCCCATGTGGATGAGGACAAGGGCCTCTTCCCGACAAGACTGGCCGTTGGGGGCTTATCGGAATCCGGGAGCCCCCTTTAATAAGGGGGCCCCTGGATCCCGGCCCCCCCCCCACCCTATGTGAATGAGTATGGGGTACAATGTACCCTTACCCATTCACCTGTAAAATAAAGTAAAAAAAAAACACAACACACAAGGTTTAAAATAGTTTATTGCACAGCTCCAGGGGTCTTCCGTCTTCGGGAGGTCTTCTCGCCGGACTCCTCCGCTATCTTCTTCTAGCTCTTTTGCTAGCGGAGGAGCCCAGCTTTCTTCCTCGCCACCACCCTCTTCTCCTGGTACGGCTCAGGAGGGGGGGCGCTCGCTTGTCCCCCCCCTTTCCTGGCCGGCCGGGTAGCGTGCTCGGACAAGGGTCTGATGTGGACCTGGGGGGGACCCCCACGCCGATTTTTTCGGCGTTGGGGTTCCCCTTTAAGTCCATACCAGGTGGCGGGGCCAGCGATGCATCCTTCGCGGGCCCCGCCTACCTGGAGACGTCCTCAAAATGAGCGCACTTTTCTCCGGGTGGGAGAAGTCCATTCATTTCAAAAGTACGGCGGACTGGCATACGCACGGCCAGATTGTCCGCCGAAATGCAAGTCCGGCGGGAAGATTGGAGTGCAAAACTACTTTCTAAGTCCGCCGTACTTTCAGGTAAAAGTATTGTGACACATGCCTTTACACGTACATGAACTTTAATGGCATCCCAGTCTTAGTCCGTAGGGTTTAATATTGCATTGGCCCACCTTTTGCAGCTAGAACAGCTTTAACACTTCTCTATCACTTCACTGTCTATGGGAATATTTGACTATTCTTCCAGATGCGCATCTTGTGAGGTCTGGTACTAATGTTAGAGGAGAAGGCCTGGCTTGCAGTCTCCGCTCTAATTCATCCCAAAGGTGTTCTGACTCTGTGCAGGCCATACAAGTTCCTCCACCTCAAACTTGCTCATCCATGTCTTTATGGACCTTGCTTTGTGCACTGGTGCGCAGTCATGTTGGAACAGGAAGGGGCCATCCCCAAACTGTTCCCACAAAGTTGGGAGCATGAAACTGTCCAAAATGTCTTGGTATGCCAACGCCTTAAGAGTTTCCTTCACTAGAACTAAGAGGCCAAGACCAACCTCTGAAAAACAACCCCACACCATAATCCCCCCTCCACCAAATAATTTGGACCAGTGCACAAAGCAAGGTCCATAAAGACAATGGTGAGTGAGTTTGGGGTGGTGGAACTTGACTGGCCTGTACACAGTCCTGACCTCAACTTAATAGAGCATCTTTGGGATGAATAAAAGTGGAGACTGCGAGCCAGGCATTCTTGCCCAATATCAGTGTCAGACCTCACAAACACGCTTCTGGAAAATTGGTCAACCATTCCCAAAGACACATGCCTAAACCTTGTGGACAGCCTTCCCAGATAAGTCGAAGCTGTTATAGCTGCAAAGGGTGGGCCAACTCAATATTGAACCCTATGGAGTGTGTAAAGGCAGGTGCCCCAATACTTTTGATAATATAGTGCGTCATTGCCTACATTAAACTGACATTAACGCGGAGTTCCACCTTAAAAGCCAACAGCTACACATACTTTAGCTGCTGACTTTTGACATTAGGACACATGCCTGTCCTGGAGTCCAGCAATGCTGGCACCGCAGCTGATGTTGGCTGGTCGGGTGCTGCTGCTGCCATTGTGGGTAAAGGAACCCGGCAGTGCAGCCCTTCGGTTTCATGGCCGGGTCCCTACTGCACATATGCCAAGAGCGCTGCGCTCTCTCACTGGTCCGGCAAAAGGGGAGGGAGGAGGAGGAGGGGAACCTGGAAGTGAAGACAGGGTACCTGTAAAAAAAAATAAAACTGGTATCTGCTCCCCCCCGAATAGTGCCAAATGTGGCACCGGAAGGGGGGGGGGAATCAGATAAGCGGAAGTTACACTTTTGAGTGGAGCTCCGCTTTAAACCTTTTTTTATTGTTATTATTAAAGTAACAAACATGGTATACTTACCTGCTCAGTGGAATGGTTGTGCACAGAGCAACCCTGATCCTCCTCTTCTGGGGTGCGCCAACGCTCCAGCCCCTAATCTTCAGCCAGTGCCTCCATGGAAAGCCGTGCAGGCTTGCGCCCGAGCAACCCGGTCTGTGCCTGACAGACCGGGTGGCTCACCCCCCCCCCCACTCCCTTGGCACAGAATTTGAGTGACAGCAGCGGGAGCCAACTGCTATCAATCTGCCGAATGAGGAGTGAGAGCTACTGATCTTGTGCATATCACTGGATTGAGCCCAGGTAAAAAAAAACACACAGAAGGTTTTTTACCTTAATGCAAACAATGCTTTAAGAAAAAAACCTTAAAGCTTTATAACCACTTTAAACAGACATTTTGTATGCAAATACATTAAAACACCCAACAAAAGAACAGTTGGTGATGCAGTGACTGTGTGCTCTCTCTTAATGTTATGTACACTGGAGCAGAAGACAAACATAATGAAACTAATAACCAGAGGAGAACACACAGTGCATCATTGTGCAGTATGAATGGCAGGGCTTTGTAGCAGGTGACAGCTCCGCGGTGTCCTGTGCGTGACGTTCTCCAGGCAGACAACTACAAAGTGAAGCTAATGGTGCAGCAATGTACAAAAATATGTTTACCTCAATAGAGTTTCAGAGCAGATGTTGATGTCCACCCCTACAAAGCTGACACATTCCTCCACCACACTGTCCAGGGTGCCTTTCAGAAGCACCTGTGACACATCGTGCTGAAAGAGAAAGAGAAAGAGGAACAGATTACTTTCATAGGCCGACTCCTGGCATTATATAGACAATCAGAATCAACCAGAAAATGTAACCCCTTGAGGAACAGCTCCATGAGACAAGCAAACCAAGTCAATTACAGCTGCAATGAAAGGTAAAATAGCGATGTTTGGTTGGACTTCACTCCCGCTCGTCTGCTGAATCCTTACCGTTATCTTCCATTTATAAACATCTGACATACGAACTTTGAAAAAACGGATATAACGTATGTACTTTTCTACAAAATTTTAAAATTATAGTTACGCTTCTTATTGAATTGTTGTTTTAACCACTTGCTTACTGGGCACTTAAACCTCATGCTCAGACCAATTTTCAGCTTTCAGCGCTGATGCACTTTGAATGATAATTGCGCGGTCCTACAACACTGTACCCAAATGAAATTTTTATCATTTTTTTCCCACAAATAGAGCTTTCTTTTGGTGGTATTTAATTACAGCTGGGAGTTTTATTTTTTGCTAAACAAACAAAAAAAGATGCAAAAAAAAAAAATCATGTTTAATAGTTTGTTATAAAATTTTCCAAACAGGTCATTTTTCTCCTTCATTGAAGTGCGCGGATGAGGCGCACTGATAGGCTGCACTGGTAGGCACTGATAGGCTGCACTGGTGGGCACTGATAGGCATAGTTAAGGTGGCACTAATAGGCACAGATAAGGTGGCACCGATAGGCACAGATAAGGCGGCACTGATGGGCAAAGATGGGCACAGATAAGGTGGCACGGATGGGTGGCACTGCTGGGCACTGATAGGTACCACTGATAGATGGGACTGATGGGCACTGATATGTGGCTCTGATAGGTGGCACTGCTGGGCACTGATGGGCGGCACTGATGGGCACTGGTAGATGACACTGATGGGCACGGATATGTGGGACTGGGGTGCAGCACCGTTGAGGCAGATTGTGGGTGGCACTGTGGGCACTGATGTGTGGCACTGCTGGGTGGCACTGTGGGCACTGCTGGGTGGCACTTACGGGGGGCACTTACGGGGGGCACTAATTTATTCCTGAGGGGGGGCAGGTGGGCACTGGTAAGCTGCCGTGATCGGGACTGATGTCCCGATCACGGCCGCCGGTGATCGGCTCTTGACAGCGCGAGGAGGAATAATAGTCGATTACCGGCTCCGTTGTATCACATGACCAGCTGTCATTGGCTGACAGCTGATCACGTGGTAAGGGGTCGGGATCGACCCCTTGCTTGGATCGGTGATCAGGCGAGTCTCATAGACTCGCCGATCACAGAGCGCACCCCTCAGGGGGCGCGCAGGCCGCTCGTGCACGGGACGACGTCAATAGACGTTGTCCCGGCAAAGGAGGTCCGCTCTGTAGCCGTCATTCGGCTATAGCGCGGGTCTCATGTGGTTAATTAAAAGAGGCCAAAGGTGTGTACACACACACACACTAATTATATATATATATATATATATATATATATATATATATATATATATATATATATACACACACATACACACACACACATCGACATAACACACGCACCTTCATTTCAGGAGGGAAGTTTCAGGAAAAAAACTTACATTTTAAATAACAAACTTTGAAGCAAAATAAGAGTCAGTGAACATCGATGCAGCCTGATCAATGCCATCTGCAACCTCACACTTGCCCATCAATGCAGCTTGATCATTGCCCATATGCAGCCTCACCTCAGATTACTGCTGCCTCGGAGGGGACAGAGACGGGACTGGACTTCCTATTACAGAGGCCGCTGAGTAAAAAGCAAACTCTCGCTGTATGTAAGCTGATGGCCCTCGCCCCGCCCCCCACACCAGTTCCTCCTAGGCAGCCCAAATTGCAATATCGTCGTATAACACGCTTTTGCAAACGATTTTCAGGATGAAAAGGTGTGTGCTACATGCCAATAGTGTGTATGTATATATCTATATAGACTCACACGTGTGGGCGTATAAACAGTGGTAAATGATGGCCTACTCCCTCCCTCCTACATGCCCACTAATCAGCTAAACACAATGGGGGTCTGACATTACATGTAGATTGATAGAGTCTTCACCTCCCTCTTATTCTAAGACAGAGGCTGGAGGGGCGTGACACAGCCCGTGACTGGCAGAAATCTGCCCACACCATGTTATTGCCAAAAAATAATAAAGATTTGATTTCAAATATAAGATTTGTATGACAATTTAAAACAGTTTATTGATATTTATTTTTTACTCTGTATTCCAAAGCTTGTTTATTTTTATTTTTTTATGAACATGTGACCAGCAGCAGAGGACTAGAAGCTCCTCCTGTTTATGTTATCCCAGCAGACAGGCTGGGAACGATCTGGGTCATGTAACAGAGATATAGCGATTAGGAAAAAGGTACTTAGACCTTTTTTTATTAACCACTTGCCGCCCGCCCTATAGGGAATTGACGGTGGCAAAGTGGTTGCATAATCCTGATCGGACGTCATATGACGTGATCAGGATTATGAGCCGCTGCGCGCCCCCGGGGGTCAGTCTGACACCCGGCAACTACGATCTCGGTAAAGAGTCTCCGACGGAGACTCTTTACCACATGATCAGCCGTGTCCAATCACGGCTGATCACAGTGTAAATGGGAAGAGCCGGTGATCGGCTTTTCCTCACTCGCGTCTGTCAGACGCGAGTAGAAGAGAGCCGATCGGCTGCTCCTCTGACAGGGGGGGTCTGTGCTGATCGATTATCAGCACAGCCCCCCCGAGGATGCCCACACTGGACCACCAGGGACGCCACCAGACCACCAGGGAAAAGGTAATCCTCCCTAGACCACCAGGGATGCCAGTCAGCACAATGGATGCCAATCAGTGCCCATAATGGATGCCAATCAGTGCCCACAATGGGCATCACTGATTGGCATGCATTATTGTTTGGCACTGATTGGCATCCATTAGTACATTATAACACCAATGCCGCCTATGAGTGCCCACCTGTGCCGCCTATCAGTGCCCACCTGTGCCGCCTATCAGTGCCCACCTGTGCCGCCTATCAGTGCCCACCTGTGCCGCCTATTAGTGCCCACCCATGCCCATCTGTGCCTCCTATCCATGCCCATATGTGCCGCCTATCCATGCCCATATGTGCCGCCTATCCATGCCCATCTGTGCCGCCCATCCATGCCAATCCGTGTCGCCCATCAGTGCCGCCCATCAGTGCCGCCCATCAGTGCCGCCCATCAGTGCCGCCCATCAGTGTCGCCCATCAGTGTCGCCCATCAATGTCGCCCATCAGTGTCGCCCATCAGTGTCGCCCATCAGTGTCGCCCATCAGTGCCACATATCAGTGCCACATATCAGTGTCCATCAATGACACCTCATCAGTGCCACTTCATTGGTGCCACATCATTGGTGCCACATCATTAGTGCCCATCAGTGTAGCCCCATCAGTGAAGGAGAAAACTTACTTATTTGCAAAGTTTTGAAACTGAAACAAAAAAAAACATTTTTTTTTTCAAAATTTTCGGTATTTTTTTATTTGTTTAGTAAAAAATAAAAACCGCAGAGGTGATCAAATACAACCAAAAGAAAGCTCTATTTGTGGGAAAAAAATGATGAAAATTTCATTTGGGTACAGTGTAGCATGACCGCGCAATTGTCATTCAAAGTGCGACAGCGCTGAAAGCTCAAAATTGGTCTGGGCAGGAAGGTGTTTAAGTGCCCTGTATTGAAGTGGTTAAAATACAGTGCCATCATCCACAGAGAAAGAGGAGGGACAATGCAAATTGTTAACCACTTAAAGTGGTTGTAAACCCTTTCAACACACTATTTGCTACAGGTAAGCTACCCTGGATATCTCCTAAACTTGAATGGTTTAGGAGATATCCCCTGTATTTGCATGTGCCGACGTCATCGGCAGATGCGCACTGAAGCAAACTGAAGCAATGGCACGTCCGTGCCGTTGCTTCCGTGAGTGTGCCGTTACCAGCAGCCTCCACACACATGCACAGGAGTGACGTCATGGCGGCTCTGGCCAATCACATCACCAGAGCCCGCAATACTCAGAAGTAACTCTGGGAGCTATGTTGTCCCCCGAAGTGGTGTACGAGGACGGCTGCAGGGGCTTCGATCTCAGGTAAGAGGAAAAAAAAAGTAAAAAGCCAATCACTGGCGGCTCTCAGAGGGACATTGGTCCCGATCAAGGAGAGCTGCCGCCAGCTCATCTGTGCCCACCTGCCAGTGCCACCTACCAGTGCCCACATTGCCACACATCAGTGGCTCATTAACAGTGCTGCCCATCAGTGTCACCTACCAGTGCCCATCAGTGCCACCCACCAGAACCCATCAATGCCATCTTATCAGTGGCTATCGGTGCCGCTTTATCTGCCCCCATCAGTGCCGCCTTATCTGTCCCCATCAGTTCCGCCTTATCTGTCCCCATCAGTGCCGCCTATCAGTGCCCACCAGTGCCGCCTATCAGTGCCG
Organism: Lithobates pipiens; assembly: GCF_037356315.1. Lineage (NCBI taxonomy): Eukaryota > Metazoa > Chordata > Amphibia > Anura > Ranidae > Lithobates > Lithobates pipiens. The sequence goes on along the minus strand of NW_027507758.1, from coordinate 46,899,694 downwards.
CCTCATTGGCGCATATCAATGAAGGAGAAAAATTACCCATTTGCAAAATTTTATAACAAACTATGAAACATTTTTATTTTCAAAATTTTCCATCTTTTTTGTTTGTTTAGCAAAAAATAAAATCCTCAGCTGTGATTAAATATCCCCAAAAGAAAGCTCTATTTGTGTGAAAATTTTTTTTTATAAAAAATGTCATTTGGGTACAGTGTTTTATGACCGTGTAATTGTCATTCAAAGTGTGTCAGTGCTGAAAGCTGAAAATTGGTCTGGGCAGAAGGGGAGTTTAAGTACCCGGTAAGCAAGTGGCCTGTTTTTCAGACTCGGTGTAAAGTTAAAATAATTTTTTTTGCTAGAAAATAAATCAGGACCCCCAAAACATTATATATATTTTTTTAGACACTCTAGAGAATAAAATGGCGGTCATTGTAATACTTTATGTCACACCGTATTTGAGCAGCAATCTTACAAACACATTTCTGGGTGAAAAAAATACACTTTTTTGACTTAAAAAAAATAAGACAACAGTAAAGTTAGCCCAATTGTTTTATATTGTGAAAGATGTTACGCTGAGTTAATTGATACCCAACATGTCACGCTTCAAAATTGCACCCACTCATAAAATGGCAACAAACTTTTACCCTTAAAAAGCTCTAAAGGTGACATTTAAAAATGTCTACAGGTTTTGAGTTACAGAGGTGGTTTAGGGCTATAATTATTGTTCTTGCTGTAACGATCGCGGCGATACCTCACATGTGGGGTTTGAACACTGTTTTCATATGCAGGCACGACTTACGTATGCATTCGCTTCTGCACACGAGCTCGGCAAGATGGGGCGCTTTAAAAAAAAAAAAAAAGTTTTTATTTATTTTACTTTTTATTTTTACACTGTACTTTAAAGTGGAAGTAAAGGCATGCGCCGTAGACAGCGGTGGCTGTCTTCGGGTAAATATCTGCTAAACCGTATAGGTTTAGGAGATATTTCTTGGACCTACAGGTAAGCCTTAATCTAGGCTTACCTGTAGGTCAAAGTTGGTTGTAAGGGTTTACAACCACTATGAAAAAAAAATTGGATCACTTATATTATATTATTATATATAATGTAAACATCCCTTGTAATAGAAAAAAAGCATGACAGGTCCTCTTAAATATGAGCTTGGGGGTCAAAAAGACCTCATTTACACAAAAATGCAAAAAATAAATTAATATAAATTTTTTTTTGCAGACGACCGAAGCACGGGGGGGAGGAGGGCACCCCTCTCCTGCCCCTGATAAAAGTTATCTTGCGGCAAATCCGCCGCCGAGACAACTTTTATCTGAAAGAGGACCACCGGACATTTTTAAAAATACGGCGGTTATGGTAGCTAGCTGCTGCCATAACAACAGTATTTAGTGCCAAAATAGCGACATATAACGACGGCAGGGGGCCCTTTAAGAAGTTAAACAGTGTGTGTTCAGTATCACTTTAGGGCCCATTTAGACTTCATGAACACAGTAGGGTACATTACGTAGCAAGCGTTGTGGTGCCATTCATTTTGAAAAGGTGGTGGAGCACTGGAGATCTTTTCATTTAAGATAACACAAGTTGTTTGGAATACGGTTACAGAATTTATGGATCACTTGATTGTTGGCTTATATTTTTCTACATATGTTATTGGAACAACAGATTTAGTTACTTGTTTGGACGCTTTTATGGTCACATTTATTATTATTGCCATAATTTGAGTTATATCATTTAGGGTGACTGTGCAAAACAAACACTATCCAAAAAAAAAAAAAAAAAAAAAAAGGAAAAACATTTTATGCTGACTCACTGTGACCTTCTTATATTCTTCTATTCTGGTCTGAAGCCACAGCAGAAGAGTAGACTTGTACTTGCCATCTCAATAAGGTAAATATTAGATGGTTAAATTAATATATATAAGAAAATTTAGTCTTTAGATTCCCCCATTGCAAATGTTAGATTATGCTGGTTTCAAGATTATGTGAATTATTACCTAAAATGTTCTATATATTGTAGTAGTAGGAACCTGGGGACTATCAACCAATAAGGTTAGCTTCAGCTCAACTCCAGCCCAAAATGTTGTTTTATTTTTGGACAAGGTAAATACTTACTTCCTGTGTAGTCGAAGAGATAGGAAGCAAGCAGAATCTCTATAACAGGGACACATGCACCGATAAATTCACTTTTTTTGCAGAGTAGGGAAGGCTGAAAACCTCCATAAGTGTTTTTATATTAGAAGCAATCTCCTGCGCAAAGTGATATTCCAGTAAAAGGTATTGTGAATGACTCAATGACATGGAAATATAGCCTCAAGCCTTGCTGTCCTCTCAGACTGTGAAAGTCCTGAAGCCTTTACAAAGAATAAACAAAGAGGGTGCACCAGCCTAGTGCATTATGCCATGATATTTACTAATAGGCGGCTCTGAAAAAGAAGGTGTTGCCTTTGAAACGCGTCAAACAGTAAGGACCCCGGTCAGGACCCCCTGTACTCTGAAGTTTGCTGCATCTAGAATCACAGGGCTACAGACAAGCAGCTAGACGAGAAATTTTAATTTACATGTTTGTGAGTATAATTTATGACTACTATTTCTTATTAAATATCATGGAAGAATACAGTGGCTGGTGTTTCCCCTTTTGATTATTCTTACCAGTGTTGTATCATTGTCCGTGTCTCCACTTGGGAGGTCCTTCCCACTTGGTGTCATCACAGAGAAAAAAAAAAATCACCTAAATGATGAGGTAGACAATATATTCTTAGCAGAGGTTCAAACCCCTACCTAACAGGAGGTAGGCTTCAATTATAGTCCGATGCAACAGGACTAAATAGCCAGTTGGCACACTAGTGTACATATATTACTCAGCACACCTCTAACATATACATTTGTGCATTTTCTTGCCATCAAGACATCTGGAAACAGCACTTTCTTTGATCAACCAGTCTCAATCATCAAACTAACCTTACAACACCTGAAAACAACTGGGCGGCTGTGTCTGGATCTCACCGTCTTCCCGACAGAGGTTCACACATCACTCAACAAAAGATGCTAAAATCAGCTATGTCAATGTTTATGAGCAAGCCAAGCGTAAAGAAGGCACTTTCTTCAGTCTACTCATGGCTCAATAGTCTAAAGCAGACTAGGCATGGAAACTGGCGTGAGGGTAAAGGCATATTTCTGGCAGAGTGCCCGTTTTCTTCCAAAAAGAGAAGTTTATACATCTGGCAAATATTTGCATTTAATTAATCGTTTTGTATTTCTCAGACTGTATTTTGGCACGGATAAAAGCTCCAACTAACAAAAATAAAAATGGTAGCTGAAGGTTTCACGTATTGACAGAAGAAAAGAGGAAGAAAGAAAAACTTTACAGGAAACCTTAATGTATTTTCTGTAAATATTTATTCTGAGTTCCTATTGTAAAATATGTTTTTGACAGGGGTATGTATGTTGTATATGCTTGCTGAGCCATAGTTTCAAGATTATATTGTGTTTCTACAAAAGAAGCCTCACCGCCAACCAATATTCAAAGAAAAATTATCTACGGGTTTCAAAACCTTGTTCAATCATTGCTTCCCCAACATAAGATTCTCAATGCTCCACACACTTAAACATGCATGCTTGGTGACTATGCCTAAAGAAGCCAAACAAGAACTATTCCAAAGAATGGAACTGGGCTGTACATGAAAAAAACCTCTGAGCCCTAGGTCAACCATCGGCCAGTTTCAATGGGCCTATGTTGGCCTAAAAGCTGCTGCTCTATTTTTGCCTTAGTATACCATGACTGACAATTAAAAAATTGTCTATGTCATTCAGTGTGCCATTATAGCACTGCAGGCTCTCCGATACTACAACTACAACTCTGTTGCACTCATATTGTATACTCGTTTATATTTCCTATTCTGTTTCTTTAGGTAACAGAAGCACTGCTCTACTCTCCATCCAAGTTTGACAGACCCAACTAGGACAGAGACTTTTGGCCAATGGAGAAGACTCTGTATTTTGTCTGCTTCTTCCAGGAAGAGCACGGAAATAAGTACAGTCCAGCCTCAGATCCCATGGAGAGAGCAGATCATTCTCCAATGATGGACAACAACGTGATGAACGGTGAGAGTGAGGCTTGGATTCATTCTCTGAATAAAAACAATACGTCTTCTCTTGTGGAGTGGATGGAAAGGTGTAATACAATCTTGTACAGGTTCATGGTCAGAGGAAATTTGGTGGCTCTCCTGCAGACTGGGTTGGAGTAGTCCCTCCACTGGGGACAGAAATATTTATCAATAGTATACCTCAAGAAATCTATTACGATAAATTCCACTTTTTCAGACTGCTGGAACATTGTATGAGCTTTGTCTCAGACTATTGCAAACTGGTGCCGGACAGTCTGAGATGAGCTGGGACCCCTGAATAATCAACGAATTGGTCTGGGCACCTAGGCTTGTTTAAGTGACTAGTTGTTATTTAGTTAATGTTAATTAGATCACTGTCAGCTATTAGTTGTTAGATGTGGGTTAGCATACGGTTTATGTTGGCTGTTCCTTAGCTCCTTGAATTCCTGGTTACAGTTTGCATTGTCAGGCTAATGTGATCAGGGGCTCTACCTGATCTTGTGTGCTATATATTCTATGTGAATTTTCAATAAAGTGAGTTCCAGTTTGCATCTAAGCTAGTGTTGTCTAGATCTTGGGTGCTCAGCTATAATACCTGGTTCCAGCGGATGAAGCTATATCTTGACGGAGGTGCCCAAGCTGGGTGCTGGACATTCCATCACACAAGGCAGAACGCAAATGCAGCTAAACTGCACCAACTGCACCTCAAAAGCATTTGATCTCAAAAACATACCGCATTTGCCCATTGAGGCCTGTCAACCAGGCCGTTATAATCCTCAGTTCACTTTAATCCTAACTGACTGCAGACCTCAAAAGCAGTTACCTAGAGGATTCTTCAATTACTTTGAGCTATCTAGCAGGGTGCCCTGGCATCCTAACTCCCAGAATGACATATTAAAGCGGAGCTCCACCCTAAAGTGGAGCTTCCGCTCATTGGAACCCTCCCCCCCTCCTGCGCCACAATTGGCACCTTTCATGGGGGAGGGGGGTGCAGGTACCTGTACAGTACAGGTATCTGCACCCACTTCCGGCATAGATATCCACAGAATCTACGCCCCTTTCCGCAGAATTTACGCCCCTTTCCGCAGGTCCCCCGCTGTCTGCTGGGAAACACACGGATCCCAGAGACAGCGGGGACCATCCTTATTGCGCAGCGCGACTCACGCATGCGCAGTAGGGAACCGGGAAATGAAGTCGCAAGGCTCCACTTCCTGATTCCCATAGCCAAGATGGCGGCGGCAGCACCCGAGAGACGATCAAGAGATGGGCTTCGGGTGCCGACATCGCTGGCGCGCTGGGCGGGTAAGTGTCCTTATTTTACAAGTCAGCAGCTGCAGTATTTGTAGCTGCTGGCTTTAACCACTTGAGATCCGCGCTATAGCCGAATGACGGCTACAGCGTGGACCTCCTTTGCCGGGACTACATCTATTGACGTCGTCCCGTGCACGAGCGGCCTGCGCGCCCTATGATCGGCGAGTCTATGAGACTCGCCTGATCACTGATCCGAGCAAGGGGTCGATCCTGACCCCTTATCACGTGATCAGCTGTCAGCCAATGACAGCTGATCATGTGATGCAACGGAGCCGGTAATCGGCTATTATTCCTCCTCGCGCTGACAGCGCGAGGAGAAAAAAAAGAGCCGATCACCAGCGGCCGTGATCGGGACATCAGTCCCGATCACGGCCAGCCCTGCCAGTGCCCACCTGCCCCCTGCCAGTGCCCACCTGCCCCCTGCCAGTGCCACCTTAATAAAACATAAGTGCCCCCGTCAGTGCCACCCAGCAGTGCCCACAGGGCCACCCAGCAATGCCACCTATCAGTGCCCACAATCTGCCTCAACAACGGTGCTGTACCCCAGTGCCACATATCCGTGCCCATCAGTGTCATCTACCAGTGCCCATCAGTGCCCAGCAGTGCCGCCCATCAGTGCCCAGCAGTGCCACCTATCAGAGCCACCTACCAATGCCCATCAGTCCCATCTATCAGTGGTACCTATCAGAGCCCCTTAGTGCCACCCATCCGTGCCACCCATCTGTGCCACCTTATCTGTGCCCATCAGTACCGCCTTATCTGTGCCTATAGGTGCCACCTTATCTGTGCCTATTAGTGCCGCCTTAACTATGCCTATCAGTGCCCGCCAGTGCAGCCTATCAGTGCCCACCAGTGCAGCCTATCAGTGCCCACCAGTGCAGCCTATCAGTGCCCACCAGTGCAGCCTATCAGTGCCCACCAGTGCAGCCTATCAGTGCCACCTCATCAGCGCACTTCAATGAAGGAGAAAAATGACCTGTTTGCAAAATTTTATAACAAACTATTAAACATGATTTTTTTTTTTTTTTGCATCTTTTTTTGTTTGTTTAGCAAAAAATAAAACTCCCAACTGTAATTAAATACCACCAAAAGAAAGCTCTATTTGTGGGAAAAAAATGATAAAAATTTCATTTGGGTACAGTGTTGTATGCCCGCGCAATTGTCATTCAAAGGGCATCAGCGCTGAAAGCTGAAAATTGGTCTAGGACTGAGGGGGTTTAAGTACCCAGTAAGCAAGTGGTTAAAAAAATAAAAATAAAATAAAAAAATAAAAATAAAAAAAAAAAATGGCGGAACTCCCGCTTTAAGCAAATCTTGATTTAAAGCCAAACTCTGGGCAACTTAAAAATTATTCCATGCAGTGGTGCTGTGCCCAAACTAAAAAGGTTATCTGCTTGTTTAGGTCTATGGGACAAAGAAAAGAGATCTACTTACCTGATCTTCCACACTATTAGACCAATGTCCTGCAGTGTCTCCTCCCCCATACTCCAGCTGTCTAAGGTTCTGACATATGTAGCCCAAAATAATGAAAAAATTGCTGCTTGAATGTCAGTCGGATCAGCATGTGAAAAGACTGGTGCAAGACAGACAGAACCGGGTTGTCAGCCTTCAGTAGAAGTCAAAAAATTGGAGGCCGCCTGCAAACAAACACTGACTCCTTGTTGCATAAATGTAATGAGATGGGTAAGAAATGGCTTCAGCTCCTGTTCTCCACCTTTAGAGAATATCTCAAATGCATTTTTCCCCTCTTTGGGGCTTAATCATAGAAGCCTCTATGATTAAGCCCCAAAAAGGGCAAAACACATCTGAGAATTTCTCTACAGGTAGAGAACAGAAGCTGAAGCCATCTTTTACCCATCACATTACATTTATGCAACAGGGAGTCAGTGTCTCTGTGCTGAAAGCCACCAGTTTGTTGAAGTCTAAGGTCCTGATGTCATACCAATGCCACATCTATAGTCTTGCATTGGACTTGATGACGATGAGGAACAGTTCATTGTTGGAGCGTAGGGTAGCGCCATCTGCTGAGGGAGAGGAGGCTCAGTTAAAGTTAAAAATTCTCCCTTATGCCTAGTACACACTACTAGTTTTTTTTATCATTCAACCTAGCGGGCTGAATGAAATAAAAAACCTGACAGCTCAGGTCAGAGCCACTGTACTAACTATTCAAAGCTAGTACAGCAATCTCCCCTGCTGTTCTATTATTTTCTTACAGGAGCCCCCCCCCCCCCATCAGAACACTTGGGGCAATGGCTAAGAGCGCCAATTGGCAGCCAATTGGCTTCTGTCAGACCGGCTGCAGTACACACGAGCTGAATGTTGGCCGGCTTCTATTGAACTGGCTGATGCCGCCCGACATTTGGCCCGTGTTTAATAGGTTTTAGACTGGGGGTTGGCAACCCATCGATCGCGGTCCACCTGACGAACGCAAACAGATTGCTGCACCGCCGACCCCCACCTTCAATGAGCGGTCCTTTCTCCCTTCCAGTCTCAAGCCTCCTGTGCGCCTCCGCCTCACCTTCTGTGTCCTGCTCCTTCTCTGTCCCTCCCACTCCCCAGCCTCTTACGCCGCTGTGATTAGTGAACAGCAGAGACCGGGAGGGAGAGCAGCTCAGGACGGAGGGCAGGAGGAAGAGTTGGCCAAATTAACTTTTTATGTTTAACCGCAGGCGATTGGTTGCTAGGACAAAGGGTGGTCCTAAGCAACCAATCACCAGCTTGCAAATATGGAAAGTCAATCTGCTAGCTTCACCCCTCTGTTCAGAACTGGGTGCTGCCTCCCAGTCTCTGCTGTGGAAACAGGTAGGAGACTATGCGAGGCAGAGATTACTGCTATAAAGGGGGGGGGGGGGCAGAAGACACAGTGGTTATGTGAATGGTTATGTGTGTGTGTGGTTATGTGAAGGGTGCAAAGGACACAGTCACGGGCAGTGTCACCTCCATAGCAGTGTCCTCTACCACCCTTCAACCCCCCCCCCCGAACCCTGCATGCTGAGCCGTACATACACTGATTCCTGCATTTTAAACGCAACGCACTCCTGATCCCTGCATTCTGAGCACAACGCACTTCTGATCCCTGCATTCAGAGTGTAATGCACTGGTAAACCCTGCATTCTCTGCATAACACACTCCTAAATCCTGCACTCTCTTGTACTAATTTTTTCCCCAAAAAAATCATCAAATAAAAATGGGTCGGTCTTACTGTCTTTTTTGGGGGGCTGACACAACACACAATGCCTGGTGATCTTTGACTTCATCAGTATTGTTCAAGTACATCTCCATCCCTTGAGGGTTGCCTACCCCTGCTTTAGACTAACAAGCAATTAAGCCTTGCAGTGAAAGCGTGGCCCCACTGCAAGGGACAATTTTTAAGTTTCCCTGATTGGGGCTTTAAGTGGAGCTTTGATATTCCAACCATACTCCTCCTCCTCCACACCTTCAACATTTTCACTATTTCTCACAGAGACCACACATCATAGTTATGGACTAATTAGTGAAGTATGGTAGGGCTGGAAGGGTGAACGTCAGATGTGCCCATTATGACAGCACATTCAACAAGATAATACATCTGTAAAGTGTTGCAAGTCTGTGGCCAGAGCTCACTAGATTTGTAAAGCTGGAAGACAAGAATGGGAATCCTCCAACACAATCTTGCTCTCCATGGTACATGACATCAAAAAGTGAAACGTGACAGGGTCACAGGACACATTTTCTCCGGTGTGTGTATATCAATATGCTCCCTTTAATACAGCCCCAATCATGGTTAGAGTAAACAGAAGTTAGAAGTGTCCTTTTGATTGCGTTTGATAGACCATTTTAGAGGAAGCATCTCATAATTGTTGACTCCCACATACAAAAGTGTATCCATCACAAAGGTAGTTACCTGCACCAGAGACCTGTGCTGACATGACTGTTAATACAAAGAAATTCAGGTAGAATAGTTTTGCTCTTACGCAGGTCATACATGGGTCAATGTTGAAAGAATTTTCTTTCGAAAAATCTTATTTAAAGCAGCGTTCCACCCAAAAATGGAACTTCCTCTTTAAGGGTAGGTGACTCCCTGACATGCCATTTCTTTTGGGGTGGGGGGGCGGATATTTTCTTTGAGGGTTCCAGCTCCTACTTCCTCCTGGCACACTGCGGCACTGGAGATCACCTCTCCCCCCTCCCTCTTGGCAATCATCTGGGACCTGTGACGTGTTCCGGCCAGCCCCGGCGCACCTCGTGCATGCGCAGTGCGTGCCCGGCTGTGAAGCCACAGCCGGGCACCCACAGTGACTATGCCAGCATCGTAGAGAGGAGGGGAGACTAGCGGGGCTTCCGTCCCCCGCATTGCTGGACCCTGGGACAAGTAAATGTCAGATTATTAAGAGTCAGCAGCTGCTGTATTTTTGTAGCTGCTGACTTTTAATTATATATTTTTTGGAGCAGAACTCCTTTTTAAGAATTATCGTTCGAATTTTGCACCATTAGTGAGCAACAGCTGATTTTCACGTGACCATCGAATTTGAGAAATTGGGCATGTTGGAAATTTTTTGAAAAACAAACGGTTTTCTAAATAATGATGGGAGAATCGTGCGAGAAATGTAATCAAAAAAGAAATATGCATGTGTAAAGAAAGGAAATTCCTGGAAAAAAGAATATTTTCAGTCACAAAAATTTATTTTCTGTAGCAACAGGAGGTGATATTGAAGGCTTGGTTGGTCGAATTTTGAAATCAATGGTAGTACCATCGGATCACAAAACGCACAAATTTTCAGATTTTCAAAATAAAATATTTATGGCCAGCCTTAGCTATCCATATGTAAAGTAAAACCCAAGTCATAAACATCTTTTGAGGTCTGGCCTGGTGATGCTGATGAAGTCTGGCCCCCTGCTGATGTCACAGCCAAAGGAGGTTCCTGTACCCAGAAGCCTTTTAGCAGACCGCAGTTCAGCTTGTGTTCCAGCACAGCCCACCGCACTTGCCTCACTCCTGCCGCATACCGCACTCCACGTCTGCATATCGCACAGATGTTCCATCCTGGCTCTTTGTGTGCTGACTTACTCCTCATGTGCATTGACTGCATTTCAACCCTTTCTTCACTTATTTTAATAAAAATCAGCACTTAGATGCTGGCACCCTCTTTTGGTTTATCTTAGGTTATAGAGACATATTGATCAATCTACTGAAGGTCTGTAAGCATAAAAGCTTAACACGTATACAAACAGCATACTAGTCTATAGATGTAGTGACTGCATTTGTTTCCTTTCTTCTCTTTATTTTCATCTGGTGATCCCGCCAGTAACTCACTCCCTGTACTGAGATGACTATGCTCACTCATTGTAACATATCTATGGAGGAGCAGTGTTAAAACCCAGGACAGAAAGTATTTTAAGCCTGCAGTACTCCCCCCTCCTCCTCCATAACACAGGGTAAAAGGTGTTCTTGTAGACAACAGAGAGAACTGCTAATAATGTAATTGATAACAGTCAGCAAAGAGCACATGAAATTCTCAGCTCACAAGATTTCTGGCAGGATTTTTTTTGCACTTATCGAGCAAATATAACAAAATGGTTTGAACTACATGTTTAACAGACCAAATGGGAAAAAAAAACATGTGTAAAGTATATTGTTAAAAAAAGTTCACCTTTTGTAACATGTTACGCCAATATTCAGGGTGTAACATGTTACAAATCCACCAGCTCCCCATGGTGACAAAGAGTGGGGGATCATCTCCCCCACACTCTGTCACAATCTGCAAAAAATATGGCCGCGCAGGTCTCAGTCTGCCCGCCTGGTCATGCCATTCATTTACAGAGTCCAATGATAGGAAAACAATAAGATCTAGCAGCCTTTGCACCTGTCGGCTTTTAGTTCTCAATGAACTACCACGGCGCAGTTGGGCTCTAGTTGGGCTAGTTCATTGATGCTTCCTGTTAGTAAATGCTTGGCCAAACAGCTTACACACAGAGTTTGCAAGAGCCCTGCAATTTGATGATCGTGGATACAATGCTTTCCAATAAAAAAAAAATAATCAATGCTAATTTTTTTTTACCTGCAAAGGTAAACTTACCATTTATGTTTAACATATACTTTAAAAAACCCTGGTGTAGAGGGAAAACCAAACCATATTGGTAGTATTTGCATCATTTGTTAGAGATTTTGGAGAAACCTGGCCCAAAATGCTAGACAAGAAACTGGAAAAGACAATTCCTTCCTTATTACTAGCCTCCGACTTCTTTATCAACAGCAATAGCTGGAGGCAAGAGAAAGCATAAACCAAACCAAGCCGAGAGCCTGCAGAAGATTCATGGAAAGCACACGCCAAGGCAAATAAAGAGCGCTTCTTCTCTTCTATGGTATACAATATCCTCTTCATGTGGATTGGCATGTGGGAGTTCAAAGCACTAATCAGCGGTGGCACATGGCAAGTGACCCATGAAATGCACAGACCAGACAGAAGATTGCCCTCACTCTTACTGCTTAATTCTATTTCCCTGGGAATACCCGGGAAAGGGGGCTTCTAAAGGATCAGCCCTAATATCAAACAGCTTGTCATAAGCCATATGTTTTAATATCAGTTTTTATTATCACCTCTTTATTATTTCCTTTTGTGCTGTGAAAAAAAGTATTTGCCCCCCCCCCCCCTTCCTTATTTTTGTCACACTTAAATAATTCAGATAAATTTTTTATATTACACAAAGATAACCCGAGCAAATACAAAATGCAGTTTCTAAATGAAGATTTCATTTATTAAAAGGAAAAAGCTGTCCAAACATGCCTGGTCCTAGGTAATTGCCCCCTAAACCTAACAACTGGTTGTGCCACCCTTGGCAGCAACAACTGCAATCAAGCGTTTGCGATAGCTGGCAATGAGTCTTTCACATCGCTGTGAAGGAATTTTGGCCCACTCTTCTTTGCAGAATTGTTTTAATTCAGCCACATTGAATGGTTTTGAGCATGAATGGCCTGTTTAAGGCCATGTCACAGCAATTGGATTTAAGTCCTGACTTTGACTAGGCCATTCCAAAACCTTAAATTTGCTTTTTTTTTTTTTTTTGAGCCATTCAGAGGTGGACTTGCTGGTGTGTTTTGGATCATTGTCCTGCTGCATAACCCAAGTGCACTCAAGGTTATGAACTGATGGCCGGACATTCTCCTTCAGGTTTTTCTGGTGGAGTGCAGAATTCATGGTTCCATCAATTATGGCAAGTGATCCAGGTCCTGAAGCTGCCAAGCAGCCCTAGACCATCACACTACCATCACCATGTTTGACCGTTGGTATGATGGTCTTTTTATGAAATGCTGTGTTAATTTTAGCAGTCCACAGAATATTTTCCCAAAAGTCTTGGGGATAATCCAGATATTTTTTGGCAAATGTGACAAGCCTTTGTGTTCTTTTTGGTCAGCAGTGGCTTTGGCCTTGGAACTCTCCAATGAATGCCTTTTTTGCCCAATCTTTAACGCATTGTTGAATCATGAACACTGACCTTAACTGAGGCAAGTGATGCCTGCAGTTCTTTAGATGTTTTTCTGGGTTCTTTTATGATCTCCTGGATGAGTCGTCATCGTGCTCTTGGAGTAATTTATGTAGGCCAACCACTCCTGGGAAGGTTCACTACCGTTCCAAGGTTTCTCCACTTGTGGATAATTGCCCTCACCGTGGTTCACTGGGGTGCCAAAGCCTTAGAAATGGCTTTGTAACCCTTTTCAGACTGATACATGTCAATTACTTTGATCCTCATCTGTTCTTGAATTTCTTTATATCGCAGCATGTTGTGTTGCTTTTTGAGATCTTTTAGCATGCTTCACTTTGTCACACAGCCTCTAAGTGATTTCTTGATTCAGCAGGTCTGGCATTAATCAGGCCTGGGTGTGGGAAGTTTGATTTAACTAAAATGTTTTTTAAAAATGTGTTTAATCAGTTTATTCATGATTTAGTAAGGAGGGGGGATTTCACTTTTTTTTTATTTTTATTTGTCATCATTTGAATGAATGAATGAATGAAATACTTGTATAGCGCACAAATTGCATTTTACTCTGGTTATCTTTGTGCAATATTAAAATGTGTTTGATGATCTAAATCATTTAACTGTGACAAATAAGAAAAAAAAAAAAAAATCAGGAAGGGGGCAAGCTGGTTGCTGTGGGGACACTCAACAGGAGGGAGAGGCCAGGAGCTCCAAAGAGGGACCCCAAGAGCCTCTGGGCTGCTCTGTGCAAAATTACTGCACAGAGCAGGTAACGTGTTTGTTATTTTTAAACACAAAAAATTGACTTTAGTATCACTTTAACCCCTTCAGCCCAAGAAGGTTTTACCCCCTTCCTGACAATGGCATTTTTTGCAATACTGCACTGCCTGGCTTTAACTGACAATTGCGTGGGCGTGATCAGTGATTTTTTAGCAAGACTTGCAACATTGTTCTTATTTTCAGGGTAGGGCTTATTTTCGGGGGAAAACGGGATAGGGCTTATTTGGGGGGTAGGGCTTATATTGCAGCCATCACCAACAATCACGCTAGGTCTTATTTTCGGGGAAACAGGGTAGCGCCTCTTCTCCAGGGAGAATGGATTCCGTGCCTGTAGTCGTTCCTCATCAGTGACTAAGTATGAACAATATGATTTATTTGAAATTAGAAAACTCTGGCAGGATGTTTAAAACACAACTTACAAGATACTCAATTTAAAAAGAAATCCACAATTTTATTACAAAATGAACATTGAAATAATCCTTTAAAAAAAAAAAATAAAATCTAAAATGGGTTCAGAAGTTACCCTCAATTGTCATGTTTTTTTAAATTGATAATTATGTTGTATTGTATCATGAAATTTATTTTGTATGTTTTTCTTATGGCATTTAGAATGTGGTCTATGCTCCTCCATAACTTTCTCCTCAAGAAGTGGATTTGTATCTTAGAAATGCGTCGACCAAAGTCATTTGTTGGCAATTCTACAGAAAGTAAAGTTATGCCCCGTACACACGACCAGACTTTTCGAGGGACTAAGTCTGACAGACTTTCGACGGAGTTCTGACAGACTTTCCGAATGAACGGACTTGGCCACACACAATCACACCAAAGTCCGACGGATTCGAACGTGAAGACGTACGACTGGACTAGAATAAGGAAGTTCATAGCCAGTAGCCAATAGCGTCGGTTTTAGTCCGTCGGACTAGCACACACACGAGCGGATTTCTCAGTAGGAACTGGGTCCGGTAGAGTTCTGTCGGAAAAATTTGAAACATGTTCCATTTCTAAAGTCTGTCAGACTTTTGCAAATCAAAAGTCCGCTGCAGCCCACACACGTTCGAATAGTCTGCCGGAATCATTCCGTCAGACTTTTGATGTTGAAAAGTCTGGTCGTGTGTACAGGGCATTAGAGTTGCTTGGTCCACTACTTGTTAAAGACTCGAACTATGACAATTTAGATATGGCAAATCTGGATCAATTTTTGATTGTTTTTAGGGATCCTTTAAATGCTATAAATTTTGAAATAAAATTGTGGACTTGAATCAATTTATACATTTTGTATTACAAACTATAACTTTTTTTTTGCCCATAGCTCTGTAGGGCAGCAAATTGGCCTACAAACTCACAGCCATTGAATGAGATTGTGAAAAAGAGAACACAACGCCCATCACTGCCATCTTTACAGTATCTAGATAGACATAAACGACATTTGTTTCAATCTATGTAATGTATACATTATATTTTTATCATTATTATCACAGTAATGAAAAGCTTCTACAAAGAGGACTGCTTACATTCTCCTTGTATATCTATCTAACAGATGTCCAGTGCCAATGCCAGCATAATAACCTTGATATAATATTTATACTGGGTGCATTTTTTAAGCAACAGAAGTCAAACACGGCAGGAACTTCTAATATACACATTTGTCTGTGAAACGTTATACTGTTGCATTAAAAGCCCACGTAATGTACATAAAATATCTTTTAAAGAATCATAACAATAAACAGTTTATGGATGTATTAAGTGAGCGGGAATGCCAGTCGTATCTTTCGGCAACGCCAGTCACACCCCCCCCCCCCCCCCCCCCAATTCGTATAGAATGCAGATTTGCAAAAGCTTGGCCACATCTGGAAATGCAGCAATTTAACTGCGAGGAAATGTATTCAGCTCGAACCTAGTAAAAGACTTCAAAGGGCCATTATACCAGGTACAGTCCACTCTCTCCTTCCAAAGACTGATCTCTTGTATTTTATAAATCAGAAAAACGGTAAGCATAACATTTTAAGCGGATGTTATTTCACAAGGCTGTAGTAACAGCTGCGATGTATTAAATGTGCTAAATCTTAAAAAGCAAAACGAAAATTGGCACAACTTAATGTCTTAAAAATATCAGCAATAATGGTCAATAAAAGCTACTGTGATCAATACAATATTTATCAGGTACATTTTATAACTGCATGCAAATTTGAAACTAGGGCAGGGCAGGCTCTTCCAACAAGGGTTCCTTCTAGGGGTTCCCGGGGTTTCTTGAGCATTTGTGGATTATTCTCTTGCCTACAACAATGACCATAATAATGGGATCATTTCCCACTCACATTCATGTCGTGGTTAAGCCTTACAATGTTTAACCACAAACCTACATCACCTTACATTGCTCTTCCTTTTGGCCACTAGGGGCATGCACGTGCCCACAACGCGTGCCTGGAGCCGATGCGAGTGCCCAGCGGGTGTGATGACCGCCGGGGACCCGCGTTCACTCGTGACAAGGCGAGAACTGGGATCTGTGTCTGTAAGCACACAAATCCTGGTTCTTTCAGGGGAGTAGAGACAGATTGTGTGCTCCTACTAAGTAAGAACACTGATCTCTCTCTCCTCCAAGACAGTCCCATCACCCCTACAGTTAGAATATAGTGAGGGAACAGTTAACCCCTTGATCGCCCCCTAGGGTTAACCCCTTCCCTGCCAGTGACATTTATACAGTAATCAATGCATTTTTTATAGCACGGATCGCTGTATAATTGTCAATGGTCCCAAAAATGTGACAAAAGTGTCTAATTTGTCTGCCGCAATATCGCAGTCCTGATAAAAATCGCAGATTGCCGCCATTACTAATAAAAAAAATAAAAAAAATAAACCTCTCTATTTTGTAGACGCTATAACTTTTGCGCAAACCAATTCATATACGCTTATTGCAAAAAAAAATTTACCAAAAATATGTAGAAGAATATATATTGGCCTAAACTAAACAAAATTTTTTTAAATGTGTGATATTTATTATAGCAAAAAGTAAAGTATAGTGATTTTTTTCAAAATTGGTGCTTTCTTTGTTCATAGCGCAAAAAAAATAAAAAATCGCAGAGGTGTTTAAATAACACCAAAAGAAAGGTCTATTTGTGGGGGGGGGGGGGGGGACATTTGGGTACAGCATCACATGACCGTGCAACTGTCAGTTAAAGCGACCAGGAATCAGCGAGGGGAGCTTGCAGGACGAGTCTACACCCCAGCCACAGTACCTATCTATGAGCACTTTTTAATCTTTTTTGTAAATGTGTTTTTATTACCTTGCGTTATTAAAACCTACTTTAATACTACACTTAGTTGGTGCCCCCCTCCTTTTTTTGCACAGTGCTGGACCCTCTTGGGGATTGGGATTCTGCCTTTTCTGTGCAACCTTAAGGTCATTTCAGCCATGTAGACTTGGATAAAAAGCCTATATAACAAATTTAATGCAAGCAAATGGCATCCTGCCGTTCAGAAACCTTGATCCAACATGATCATGGGAATTGTTCCCACCAAATAGAATGCAGCAACAACCCTGAAGAAGTTGGAGTCTGTTTCACCCAAAACGCATTGGCTTAATATACACGTTGCTAATTTTTAATAAAGATCCATGAAGCAGATTTTAGTAGTCACATTTCTCTGGACATCAGGTGTGCCTTCCTTTTTATCCAACTTGTGGTCATTGGGAAGAATTTCCCCTTTATAGAAAACTAAAAGGATCAAAAGGTGCAAGTGGGAAACTGAGAGGCAAAGATTTCTCATTGCTCAAGAAGACTTAGCAACCTCTGGATGAACGCTGGTTTAAAATGTAATGGAGCTTTTTTCCACCATCGTTGTAAGGGGACACAACAATTTCCTCATTCTCGGTTTCTTATTTGGCCATTTGTGTCATTTTATTATAATGAATGTCATAAAGACCATAAAATCACTAAATCACAACTAAAATCAAAACATTGTTTTAATCCTATCAGTTTCTTTTATTGCCACTTGTGTCCCATTGAAAAGACTTACGTTTACTTCCTGTACCCATAGCCAAAACAGGAAGTGAGAGGAAATCCATCCAAAGTGAGGGAATCCCTGGCTGTCAGCAGAACTACTGTCTCCATTGGAAGACTTCTCCTATATTCCTATTCTAGTAACAACCCAAAATGTGGGTGTACTTTCACTCTCAGAGAGAACAGTAAACAAATCAACAAATCAGTAAGACAAATCAACAGCAAATTTAATTATGATACCAGAGACATAGACGGCAATAAAACCCGATGTGCTCTAATCCCTCTCTGCATTAAGATTAAAAAATAAAAAAAATAAAGCCTTTTAATTCCGTAGGTATACCTAAGGCTGGCCATACACGATTCAAATCTTGGCTGGTTCAGCAGGAATCAGCCGAGATTCAAAATGTTAATGGGCAGACTCTGAATGTACCAAGCTGATCAATCGATCAACCTGGGTACAACCAGTCTGCCGGATTCTCTTGCAATTATCGCTAGTGACTACTATAGCCTCTAGCGATAGTCACTGTCTTCTCCCAGCAGGGACGGCTTCCACCGCTGGAAGATAACAACGGCCCAGCATGAGGGATTCCTGCAAACACTACCCGTGTATGGCCGACCATATTCATTATGCTTTAACCTTCTACAACAGGGGTCTCCAAGTGATGGCACTCCAGTTGTTCAGGGACTGCAATTTCCATCATGGCTGTGAATGTCAGAGTTCTACAATGCCTCATGGGATATGTAGTTCCTCAGCAGCTTGAGGGGCGAAGTTTGGAGATCCCTGTTCTACAACATAGTGGTCACACTAATGTACAATCAACTGTAGATATAACAATCTTTAGCGGGGAGGGCTCCCTGGGACCTCAAAATTATTTCAAAGATTTCCCAGGGTAAAAAGATTTAGAGAGGCCAATGGAAGGTGCAGTGGATATAATATGCCTCTTGCATTATTTTTTTTATTATGGTAAGCTTCAATCTTATTTATGAAAGAATGGGCTACACCAATGACCACTAACCTATCCAGAGAGTCGTGACAGACATGTGACTGTCACGGGAAGGGCAGAGGCTTCATTGACAGGAGGTCTGTGACTGACAGCCTGCCTTCACCTTCATACTGTGAGGCAAGATGGTGATGCCCCAGTGGGCCTTCAAAGACGCACTGATTTGTTTTCATGCATTGTGCACTAGTGATGTTTTAAAAGCTGAACAGTTCATTTTAGGCAGTCAATTTTGTAGACGTTGTAAAAAAAATTGCTGTTTTAAAGAAAAACAATGTTTTACTCCAGCAATTACATTTTTTGAAAAAATTCACAAATTTGCAAACTGTTTTGTTTTATTTTTTTTATAAAAAAATATTTACTTTACACATATTTATTTATTAAAGGGTGCTTTCACAGCTCTCGGTTTGCTAAAATAGCTGTTTGCATGTTCTTGTTAAATCAGAAATAATCCACATAATGTGTGGCCCCCTGGAGTTCTTTGAACTCAATAGGAAAGCAGGAAATTTCACACTGATGACATCAGATAGCATCCAACTTTATTAAACCTAGACATAGCACACTGCAGACCCACCTAGGACTGCCCCTCAGTAAGGGCCCAACACAGGTTTGATTACAAAGTTCTTATATAATGTAAAAGTATGCACATAAAATAGGGAAACTTTGCACTTAGGCGTAAGCGTAAAATAACACAGCAGCTAGCACCAAGAGTGAGACCAACCCTTAAACAAAATTATAAAAAAAAATGCAGCGCTATCAATTACCAAATATATGTGAAATACATGATATAAACACATAAAAAGTAAAAAAAATGTATGCAAACACAAAGTAGAATATGCATATCAATTTGCCATAAACACAGTAATAAAAATATAATAGTGAGATATAAAAAAGCATAGTAAAAGAGTCCAAACACAAAAGTCCCTAAAAGTGTACGAATAGTTCCCCAAAGAGAGTGCATATATCAATATCGCTCCTGGGCTGAGAGCAATGGAACCCTCCAGATGATCCTTCCACCAACTGAAAAAAAGGCAAGAAACACTTCCGCAAACATCACGGTGTGGGCTGATCAACCTTACCAGATAATATGACCGCCAATAAAATGATGGTCAAATGCACTCCTTTTTTATTAGCAACGCCGGGATGTCCCTGAATCTCAACCCCCGCACAGCTTGCTCCGAAGATGTCCACAAAATTAGAGCCGAGTAGGAAAAACACTCATAGTGTAGCAAGATAAATCAGGGATGTCATAATAAAAAGACCTTAAGGGTTCAGGGATCGCATTTCTAGAAAAGGGATATGCAATTAGCAGACCTCCAGCTGTTGCTAAACTACAAGTCCCATCATGCCTCTGCCTCTGGGGGTCATGCTTGTGGCTGTCAGAGTCTTGCTATGCCTCATGGGACTTGTAGTTCTGCAACAGCTGGAGGTCCGCTAATTGCATATCCCTGTTCTAGAAGATCATAAGGGCCCCCCCCCCCACCATGTGGTGTTGCACTCTCTTTCACAATCCGCAGCTCCAGGATCACATGTGCACCAGAGCAGAAGAAGGTGGGCCAAGTGTGATCATGTCCAAGGCCAGGCGCACCCTCTCTCTGAGACATATCCAAACATCCCGGCGTTTAATATTTATAGGAGTGCATTTGTCCATCCTTTTATTGGTGGTCATATTATCTGGTAAGGTTGATCTGTGTTTGGGGAAGTGTTTTTTTTTTTTTGGTTGGTGGAAGGACCATCTGGAGGGTTCCATTACTCTCAGCCCAAGAGCAATATTGGTATATGCACACTCTGATGGACTATTCATACATTTTTGGGACTTTTGTGTTTGATAGACTCATTTACTTTGCTTTTTACCTGTTACTATTATAGTTTATAATATATATTTTTTAGCATTATTGAGTTTATGGCAGATATGCATAATCTTCTTTAGGTTTGCACACGTTTTTTTTTTTCCATATATATATATATATATATATATATATATATATATATATATATATATATATATATATATATATATATATATATGTGTGTGTGTGTTTTTCACACATTTGGTAATTTATAGCGCTGTACATTTTTTATAAAAAGTATACAGACTGAAATTCATACCATATGGTACAACTTCCTTTTTAAAACACCCACCTTTGATATGCCATGTCCCTTCATTGCCAAAGCTTCAAGCCCTTGGCCATCTTTTTTTTGTTTTGTTTTTTCAAAACTAATTTCCCCTTTAAGAGGTTTGTCTCTTGCAAAAGAAAAAGGAGGGCATGTCTGATATTCAGATTTGTCTTGATGCTGGATCCTCGTGTGGGAAATACGGGAAATCTGAGGTTCCAACTATTTTCCACATAAATGGCCTCACATCTGAGATTTACAATTCTGACAATTAGAGCTTGAAGACCCTTAAAGTTGTGATGCCCCAATGCTTTTTAGTCCAAGTTTCTCCTCCACAAAGCACAGTAACTGGTTAGACAACATCCACAGGAAATTGTAGTGAATGGAATGAAGTGAGAACCTCTCACATCACATATGGAAACTACCAAGAATACAACACCATTTAAATGCAGCAACAGCTCAACATTTTCAGAAAGAACCCAAAGAACCCCTCCTGCTATTTCACAATATACCACCTACTGTTTGCAAGTGGTAAATATGGAATATACAAATGACCACACTTTAATATTCTTGATAATAGAACCTGGAAGCAAGGGCAGAAGAAAAAAAAAAGTGTAAAAATTACCAACTAAAGTAGTTGAGAGTAAGCAATACATGGGTAAATACAGCAAAAAAATAAAAAAACTGGAAAAATCTAAGTAATTATTGTGGAGTGTCCATGTTGGGTTAAATCTCTGCAAGATCAGGTTCAAAAACGCATCACAAGAAGTGTAAAAAAAAAAAAAGTTCTCTCTCCGGACCTTGCTGCATTATTAAATTCAGATGCAAGGTCCTGTTTATATTGGATAGCCCCCAACAGTAGAACAAAGTCAGTCTGTCTTAGAGCCATAAGTGAATTCTACAAGTTAACAGCTATTCATGAAAAGCTGCCATTTCAAGATGTCAATCAAAGCCGGTCATAAGTGGGAACTCCTGCAGACATAACCAGCTGCAGGTTTGAAAAACAGTTTTTTTTTCCCCCCTTTACGGAAAGTGGAAACACAAATGATGTTTGAATGGGATCTTTTTTCATTTGTGAAATATTAGATGAACATTTTTTCAGAACATCAATGAAAAAAAAACGGGAGGCAAAATTGAATATAGGTACTTGAATGAATATCAATTCAAACAGATACAAGCACAACTGCCAACAAAATAAAAATGGATAATAGAACGAGTGTCAGAATCTGCTAGAATTTGGATTATGGCATATTATGGGGAAAAAAATGAAAAATACATTTGTATATTCAACATAAGCTTCAATTTAGGGAGTTGTTTTAAACAGTTTGGGCACCTTTGGTCAAAATATATGCTTTGTAAAAACCCAACCTTAGCCTAAAATATGATATTCATTCTACAGAAATTAAATTGTAACTGAACTCAATAGGGTAAGACCTGCTAGGCTACAGGGAACCTCTGAGAAATGTTAATTTTGCCTAAGCAGAAACCTCAACAAAGTACTTGGGAGTGTGCTTCTTGGTATGTGAGGACGTCTAGGCATCCCTGTGAAAAAAATAAATAGTTTACACTCAATTTAACTTAACACTATGGGAGACCGACAGAACGGCACAACCACTGTGCAGCTGTCAGGATGGGCATGGCAATAGACAAGATGGCTCCTCTGGGCGGACTTCTGTGCATCTTCACAGGCTAATCCACATTCTCATAGATGTAGGAATTGGGCACCTGCCAATACGTGTGCACAATCAAATGCACACATACACATAGGCGTGATCACATGCACCCATGACAGATAAAGGTGCCAAATGGGCAAGTTAAACTGAGTCAGTGCTCAGGTTACGTGCTGCTTTGTCTTCAGCCTTCTGTGTCCTGAGAACACGTGATCCTGTCTCCAGTTTTTGACCTGGCTTGTCTGACTACTCCTTGAACTCTGCCTGTACTGACCTCGGTTTACATTCTAACCACCGCTTCTACCTGCTCCATTTGCTACTGTTTCACTGATCTGCTCCCGACTCGGCTTGTACCTTGACCACACTCTTGCCTGTGCCCTACACCTGATCTGTCTTGCCAGTATATGACTCGGCTATTCCTCCTGCTGTCACCAGGACCTACCAGTCTACCGGCTGTGCCTGCTAATCCACTGTCTGCTACCAGTATATGCCTGACCTGCTGGCTATTGTCAGCACCAGCCTTCTTCTCACCAGCTGCTACCCAACCTTCCTGCTTTACTGAAGATCTCTGGCGACTACCCCTGTTTGGCGTGGACACCTGCTCTATTAGCAAGACTTACAGGCAATCGTGACACTATGCCCTATATTCTTTAGAAAGTGCACATCATGTTGGAGATTTTCTCTTTCTGTTCAGCACTGGGAGTGGATTCTTGGCATAAAGCCAAGACAGCTGATTGGGAGGAAAGGCACACACCCCTACTCCACATAGACAAAGGAAGGAAAAAATGTGCAGAGCTGTGCGGTGATAGGACAAGCTCTTTGCTAATCTATTTATAGCAACCTCCAACAACACAAATTTTTAGGTTTTATCTTGTCAGGCATTATTATGCTGATAACAGAAGAACAAAGCAGCAAAAACACAAGGGACTTAGTGCTTTGGGGAGAGAGAAGAAAACACTAGAGATAGATGTGTATAGGTCAAAATTTCATGTATCAGGTTTGCATCCACTTTAAACTATCTGTCAGGGGAACCTGACAACATTACAAATGGGTGGAGAAAATGAATCATGCATGTGGGAGGTAATGCTTAGGACCACCTGGAGGTGATTGCACAGTGTAAGATGTTCAAACATTGGATCATAATGACCAGACCCCCAAACAAGCTTCCATTCACTAAGTACAGATATCCTACAACACTGTATGTTAGTCATTATTGGCAGCACAGGATGCAAAGGGTTAACCGTCATTCATCTTGGCATTGATGCATTTTGAGAAACCAGTGTTGTGCTATTTCTGCTCTAATCTCTTCAGCCAGCCAGATTAGGAGGAAGGGCTTGATAATATCAAGGTGCATCTGGAAAACTTGGGCTATGTCCAACCAAAACATGTTGGGAACCAATCATTTTAGAGAGTAATGTCCCGTACACATGATCAGACTTTCCGACAACAAATGTTGGATGTGAGCTTGTTGTCGGAAAGTTTGACTGCGTGTATGCTCCATAGAACATTTGCTGTCGGACTTTCCTCCAACAAATATTTGAGAGCAGGTTCTCAAATTTTCCGACAACAAAACTTGTTGTTGGAAATTCCGAGCATATGTACACAAGTCCGACGCACAAAAGTCCACACATGCTCGGAATCAAGCAGAAGAGCCACACTGGCTATTGAACTTAATTTTTCTTGGCTTGTCGTAAGTCCTGTACGTCACGGCATTCTTGACGTTTGAGTTTCTGACAACATTTGTGTGACCGTGTGTATGCAAGACAAGTTTGAGCCAACATCCTTCGGAAAAAAATCCACGGTTTTGTGGTCGGAAAGTCCAATAGTGTGTACAGGGCATTACACTCACAACGTAATTGATTTATTTTTTACGCATTCAATTACACTTTGTGGTCCATCCATAGTACTGCGAATGAAATGTTTACTTTTAGACTTTAGGTCATTTTAAGAAAAATAATAGTAATTGGGATTCTAGAAAAACACTTTCTAAATGAAAAACACAGTCTGCAAAAACACTCTGAAATTTTATATTCAGACAGCTGATTTCACTATAAAAAAAAAAAAAAAAAAATTGAGTTTTGCAAAAATATTTCAGACATAAACGAAGAAATTCCACACGTGATGCAGAAATCAGATGTGTATAAAGCTGCAGGAAATTTGGTAACTGTAATAGAAAAAGAATCCCTTGAGTTAAGTCATGCAATTTTTGCCTAATGCTTTACAAGAAACCCTCTCATAAATCGTCAATTACAATCTATAGGAAAATAAAATGGAGACTTATTCCTGCCGTTAACAAGCTGCCCACAATTGGGTCCTTCGCAATTATCTCATAAATTGGTCATATTCTAAAAACGGTGGGGAGAGAGAAGACATAAAGCTCTCATTTTACCTCCAAATAAAAACAAACATATAATTCAGGAGTTGGAGAACAAGGTACCTTCTTAATGAACTCAGGTTCACAGGTTGACACAATGCGACTAATTTATCAAAATAGGAGCAGTGGAAACCAGAGCTATTGGACAGCAACCAATCAGATTTCGTTTTAAAGTAAAGAACTCCATAAAAACCTTTGAATGATTAGCTTTTTTTTAAATTTAGCCATTTTTTTTCACTATTTAAAATTCTACCCTTCTCTAGTAACAGGTGCCTGACAGCGTTTCTAAAGCCCCATACACGCTATCAGTTCTGCTGAGTTTTTCCTTCAGATTTACCAAAACCATATAATATGAGGTCAAACATTTAGGAGTTTCAATTTGTATGCAATCAGGCCAGGCCCTTGCACTACATAGTTTTGGTAAACCTGATGGAAAAACTCAGCAAAAAAACTGATAGTGTGTATGGGGCTTTACCCTTACAGATACATTCAGAGCAGTAGAACAAACTCTGAAATCATATTCAGGTGCATCTCCAAAAATGTCAATATCGTCAAAAAGTTAATTTCATTAGTTCAATTCAAAAAGTGAAACTCATATTTTTATATAAATTTTGATTATTATGGTTTACATCTAATGAAAACCCAAAATGAAGTATCTCAGAAAATTAGATTACACCACAAGACCAATAAAAAAAAAAGAATTTTAATAGAGAAACACAGTTGGCTTACTGAAATGTCCATGTACAGTATAGTATGCACTATACCAATACTTGGTCGGTGCTCCGACCAAATCATCACTGACTGTGGAAACTTCACACCGGACCTCATGCAACTTTGATTCTGTGCCTCTCCTCTCCATTCTTCCTCCAGACTCTGGAAACTTGATTTCCAAGTAAAATGCAACATTTTCCACAGTCGGTGATGATTTGGGGAGCCATGTCAAATGCTGGTGTTGGTCCACTGTGTTTTATCAACGTCAAATTCAGCGCAGCCCTCTACCAGGAAATTCTAAAGCATTTCATGATTCCCTCTGCTTGACCAGCTTTATGGAGATGTGGATTTCATTTTCCAGCAGGACTTGGCACCTGCCCACACTGCGAAAAGTACCAATACCTGGTTTAATGCTCATGGTATCACTGTGCTTGATTGGCCAGCAAACTCGCCTGACCTAAATCCCATAGAGAATTTGTGGTGTATTGAGGAAGATGAGACACCAGACCCAACAATGCGGAAGAGCTGAAGGCCGCTATCAAAGCAACCTGGGCTCCCATAACCCCTCAGCAGTGCCCCAGGATGATCGCCTCCATGCCATGCCGCATTGATGCAGTAATTCATGCGAAAGGAGCCTGACCATGCATTGGTATAGTGCATACCATACCATATATAGACTGACTTTTCAGGAAGTCAATATTTCTGTATTAAAAATCTTTTTTTTTATTTTTTTTATTGGTCTTCTGTAATATTCAAATTTTCTGAAATACTGAATTTGGGGTTTTCACTAGCTGTAAGCCAGAATCATCTAAATTAAAATAAAGAAATTAATTAAATATATCACTCTGGGCACATCTATATAAAAAATATATGACTTTCACTTTTTGAATCTAATTACTGAAATAAATTAACTTTTTGATATTCAAATTTTTTGAGATGCACCTGTATACACTCACTGGCCACTTTATTAAGTACACCTTGCTAGTCCCGGGTTGGACCTTGTTTTGCCTTCAGAACTGCCTTAATTCTTCGTGGCATAGATTCAACAAGTTGTTGGAAACATTCCTCAGATTTTGGACCATAGTGACATGATGGCATCACGCAGTTGTTGCAGATTTGTCGGCAGCACATCCATGATGTGAATCTCCTTTTTCACCACATCCTAAAGGTGTTCTATTGGATTGAGGTCTGGTCACTGTGGAGGCCATTGGAGTACAGTGACCTCATTGTCATGTTCAAGAATCTAGTGGTGAGATGATTGGAGCTTTGTGACATGATGCATTATCCTGCTGGAAGGAGCCATCAGAAGATGGGTACACTGTATTTATAAAGGGATAGACATGGTCAGCAACAATACTCAGTTTAAAATGCGTTAAACCACTTGCCGACGGGCTCACGCCGATATACACTGGTAAAGTGGCACTTTCCCGCAAAACAATGTATGGTTACTTTGTCCCCTTTAAGAGCCGCCGGAGGCACGGGCTCACTGCATGGCAGGGGACCCGATGCGCGTGGCTGGCACGATAGCCGCCGGTCACCCCTGATCGCAGACACGAGAGCCAGAACGCGTAGACACACAAATCCCTGTTCTGTCAGGGGAGAGGAGACAGATCGTTTGTTCATAGTGAGTAGGAACAGCGATATGTCTCCTCCCCCAGTCAGGCCCATCCCCCCACAGTAAGAAACACTCACTAGGGAACACATTTAGGCCCCTGATCGCCCCCTAATGTTAACAGCTTGCCTGCCAGTGACATTTACACAGTAATCAGTGCATTTTTATAGCACTGATCACTATATAATTGTCAATGGTCCCGAAAATGTGTCAAGTGTCCGACCTGTCCACCGCAATGTCACAGTACCACTAAAAAAAAAAGCAGATCACCTCCATTACTAGTAAAAAAGTAGAAAACCAATCAATATGCGCTTATTGCGATTTTTTTTTTTACCAAATATATGTAGAAGAATATATATTGGCCTAAACTGATGAAGAACTTTGATTTTTAAAAACATTTTGGGGATATTTATTGTCGCAAAAATAAAAAAATAGTTTAATTTTTTTCAAAATTGTCGCTTTTTTGTTTATAGTGCAAAAAATAAAAACCGCAGAGGTAATCAAAATAGAACCAAAAGAATCTCTATTTGTGGGGAAATTTTTTTTTTTTTGGGTACAGCGCCGCACGACCACGCAATTGTCAGTTAAAGCGTCGCAGTGCCGTATTGTAAAAAATGGCCTGTCTGTAAGCTGTTAAACAATGCTCAATTGGTACTAAGGGGCCCAAAGTGTGCCAATAAAATATCCCCCACACCATTACACCAGCAGCCTAAACAATGAAATACAAGGCAGGGTGGATCAATGCTTTCATGTTGCTTACACCAAATTCTGACCCCACCATCTGAATGTCACAGCTGAAGTTAAGACTCAGACCAGGCAATGTTTTTCCAATCTTCTATTGTCAGATTTTGCTGAGCCTGTGCGAATTGCAGCCTCAGCTTCCTGTTCTTAGCTGACCAGAGTGGCACCCAGTGTAGTCCTCTGCTGCTGTAGTGCATCTGCTTCAAGATCCAATGTGTTGAGCATTCAGAGATGGTATTCTGCATACTGTTGCCTTTCTATCATCTTAAACCATTCTGCCCATTCTCCTCTGACCTCAAAAGTTATTTTCGTCCACACAACTGCCACTCACTGGATATTTTCTTTTTTTTTGGACCAGTCTCTGTAAACCCGAGAGATGCTTGCACACATGAAAATCCCAGTAGATCAGAAGTTTTTGAAATACTCAGACCAGCCCGCCGGGAACCAACAACCATGCCACATTCAAAGTAACTTCAAAATTGCAATTGAACAGGTGTAAGTGGTCAGTGAGTGTATATAATTATTTTTTTGAGGCGGGTAGATGACACCAGCAGGTAAGAACAGTAATCTATGCCTTTTCTACGTCTCTAGTTTTACAACCGGGAATTATTTTTTTTTTTGTGGAATTCAATAACAGAGTCAATTGTTAAAGATGGGAAAACACTCTTTTCCAAAAGATTCATAAATAAAATATTCAAACTTTTTACTGCAAGACAATTCACCCCACTGCTATGAAACCTAAGCTCTGGTGCTACCAAGTGCCTTCGGAAGTCAACCAATTAGTTGAATAAAGTGCACATAAGTGCAATTAAATTGCCACATAACCTCAACAAAAATATACTTGCTACTGAAAGATCCAAGAGTTGGTTAATAATATAAAAACAAATTGCATCGTGAAGACCGAGGAACTATAAAAACAAGTCTAGAACAAAGTTATGGAAGAAGCAACAAGCAGGGTTGGGTTACAAAACAAAATGTGGAATCCTTCAGGGCACTGTTAAATTTAATAAAACAATTGAAATATTAAGACACAACTATTCCTGTGCCTAGAGAAGGCCATTCACCAAAAATCAGTGACTGAGCAAGGAAAGCAGTTTGAGAAGTAACAAAGAGGCCAAGGGTAGGGAAGCAGAGATCCACAATAGGGATGCAAGGTATGGGACCAATATGTTTTGGACAATAAACAAAGTTGGACTTTACATCAATACGAAATACCCAGGTTGACCAAAAAAAAAATCACTTGATTTTTCCATCCACACACTTGATGCACGACTCCCTGCCATTAGAATACCCTGATCAGCACTGCCAACTATAGCCTATGGTGCTAATCGAGCGACAAAAAAACGACAGTGGTTGTACAGAAATCAATGTGTAGATTAACTTCTGTACAACCTTCCATGGATTGAAATTTGTCTGATCCCTGCTGAAACTGACAAATTTTGATCCATGGCCCGACTTAGGTCCTTTTTGGCATTTGGTAAAAGGTATGTGGACGATACAGCAAATGTGTGAGGGATAAAAAGGATCTTTCTTCTAACTGAACTATGGCCTTAGCTCAAATTGCATACTTATCACGAGAACATGTCCTGATTGTAAAGCATGGTGGTGGTAGTAATGCGATAAGCTAAGGTTCCAGACAAACTCTCATGAGGCCTTCACATAATAGCAGGCCACCATCTGTAGCCAGGGAATTTCCTGCTCTGCAGGTGCATGTAACAAAGGGGAGTGGATGCTGGTGATACCACTGATCTAATATGACCACATATTTGGACATTGCCAAATCACTAGTAACATGTTGGCATCAACTTTTTTTTTTATATAGGGACTGAAAAACATGGTCAGGACTGAGAACTAGATGAATGGAAGCAAATAAAGAGCAATCCTTGATGAAATCCTGGTTCAGGAACTAAACTAGGACAAATGTTTACCTTCTAGCACAGACATTCTCAACCAGGGTTCCTCCAAAGGTTGCTAGGGGTTCCTTCATCATTGGGCAATTCCTGCCTCTCAAATGAGACCACTGGTCTTTTTAGCTATCTGTAAGGGGGTAATAATTCCCAATGACCACAAGTGTAATGCCCCATACACACGAGCGGATTTTACGTCGGAAAAAACTTTGATTTTTCAGACGGAATTCCGCCCAAGCTTGGCTTGCATACACTCGGTCAAAAGTTCGCTGAACTTTCTACCGGGTGACATACAACACTAGGAGAAAATGAAGTTCAATGCTTCCAAGCATATGTCAAATTGTTTCCAAGCATGCGTTGGAATTTTGCACGTCGGAATTTGTACAGACGATCTGAATTTCCATTCGGAACTTTTTCTGACCGAAAAATTGAGAACTTGCTCTCAATCTTTTGCTGGCCGAAATTCCGCCAGCAAAAGTCCGATGGAACATACACACAATTGCATTTTCAGACCAAAAGCTCTCACTGGACTTTTGCTAGCGTAACGTGTCCGGGGCATAAGGAGCATTCTTCCCACCGAACATCACACTATTGTATCACGAGTTGTAGATTTCTAATTTGTAGCAGGGGTTCCCCGAGACCGGAGAACTATTTTGAGGGTTCTTCTTGGATGAAAAGGTTGAGAAAGGCTGTTCTAGCAGGACAATGATTCCAAATACACAGCCAAAGTTACACTAAAAATTGTTTTAAATGGTTGTAAATCCTCACATATACCCAGTGAAGTGAACAGCCTCAGGTGATGCACAGAGATGGAACAAATCATGAAAAAAAAAAAAAAGGGAAACATTATTGATGGACTTTGAAGGTTGCCAGTGTAAAAGTAAAGTAGAAAAGAATAGTGCTCGCATATGTATACAATTCATAGTTTAATTTAACAAATGTAAAAAATCATCATAAAAAAACATTGTAGGAAATGTGCAAACTGTCAAGATATGTATATCTCCCATGTATCAAAAACAGATTGCACAGAGAAACCTGTGCAAAATTGCTCATAAATCAGTAACTTATTAAATAGGGCATGAATATACACTGGTCTTCCATATGTCGGACCAAAAGCGGAATCACTGTACCAATGCCAAAGGATCGCTACGCGTTTCACCAATGGCTTCTTCAGGGTATCCTATTGGCACTGGGAGATATAATTAGCACCTAGTTAAAAATATTTATGTACATAGATGTATCTCATTTAAAAATGTATTATTTTCTGAGCACTGGACATGAGCATAAAATACATTCTTGAATGAGATACGTGTATGTACATAAATATTTGTAACTAAGTGCAAATTATGATATATCTCCCAGTGTCAATAGAATCCCCTGAAGAAGTTGTTGGCGAAACATGTAGCGAACCATTGGAATAGCGATTCTGCTTTTGGCCCCACAAATGGAAGAAAATTGTATATTCATGCCCTATTTAATAAGTTACTTATTTATGGGCCATTTTGCACGGGCTTCTCTGTACAATTTTCTACTTGGGATTAGAGTGGCAAACCTTCAAAGTTCATCAATTCCGTTTCCCTTTTTTCTGCACTCATTTGGAATTGGTGCATACATTGTAAGTTACGTCTACTTTTCCTTATGGAAAAAATCCTCCTACATAGGTTTTACTTGTTTATCTGCAGTCTTCTCTTTCCTACAC
Organism: Lithobates pipiens; assembly: GCF_037356315.1. Taxonomy (NCBI): domain Eukaryota; kingdom Metazoa; phylum Chordata; class Amphibia; order Anura; family Ranidae; genus Lithobates; species Lithobates pipiens. Next base: position 46,868,223 of record NW_027507758.1, on the reverse strand, counting down.
CCTTTCAAAAGAGCAGATCATGTTAAAAATCTTTCTTCATCTGTCAGGAGCACAGAGGAGGAGGCAGAGAGGCTGCAGTTGCAGCGCGTGAGAGCTGATAGGAGGAAAGGCACACAACCCCCTTCACAAAACAGTAGAACTGTTCTGAATAGACCAGATCCGTTCTGAGCTCTCCCCTCACACAAATTTATCTCATGTGTCAGGAAAACCTGTCAGAAGTGACTTACGCCAACAGAGGAACAAAGCACCAGAGAGAAACCACACTTAGATCTTTGGAGAGAGACAAGTAAACACTACAAATATACATTATACTACCAAAAGTATTGGGACACATGCCTTCACACGCACATGAACTTTAATGACATTCCAGTCCGTAGGGTTCAATATTGAGTTGGCCCACCCTTTGCAGCTATAACAGCTTCAACTCTTCTGGGAAGGCTGTCCACAAGGTTTAGGAGCTTGTCCGGGAATGTTTGACCATTCTTCCAGAAGCGCATTTGTGAGGTCAGGCACTGATGTGGACGAGAAGGCCTGGCCCCGTAGTCTCTAAACTTTTTTTTATTGCATTTAAGTGTAAATGTGAGATCTGAGTTTACCCCAGATCTCACATTAAAGAGGTCCTGTCATGCTTTTTTTTTTTCTATTACAAGGGATGTTTACAATTTTTTTTTTTTAAAGGAACAGTGTAAAAATAAAAAATAAAATTTAAAGTGCCCCGTCGTGCCGTGCTCGCGCAGAAGCAAACACATACGTAAGTCGCACCCGCATATATAAACGGTGTTCAAACCACACATCACATGTGAGGTATCGCTGCGATCGTTAGCGCGAGAGCAATAACTCTAGAACAAGACATCCCCTGTAACGCTAAACTGGTAACCTGTAGACATTTTAAAACTTGCTTATGTAAATTTTTAAGGGTCAAAGTTTGTTGCCATTCCACGTGCGGGCGCAATTTTGAAGCATGACATGTTGGGTATCAATTAACTCAGCGTAACATTATCTTTCACATTATAAAAAAAAGTTGGACTTTTTTATTTTTGAATAAAAAAAAAATTATTTCTTTCAAAAAAATTGCGCTCGTAAGACCGCTGCACAAATACGATGTGACAAAGTATTGCAACGAACGCTATTTTATTCTCTAGGTTGTTAGGAAAAAAAATGTATAATGTTTGGGGGTTCCAAGTAATTTTTGTTTTTAACATGTAAACACATCTAAAAAAAGAAGAAAAAAAAAAGCCTGGTCCTTAAATGGTTAACAAGTAAACACCAAGTGTAAAAAATTAACACAGTCCTTAAGTGGTTTTAATAACCCACAAATATTCTGCACTGGCACAAAACGAAGAGAACTTCTATCAGGACTGTTACAAATGCTCAGCAACTTTTCATCATAACCCCTGCGGGCATTCAATATAGTTTAACATTTGAAACTTTCTTCTGTTTTTCCTTATTAACACTTTCCTTTAGAACTGCAGACAAAAGCTGTTCACTTTCTCCGTAATATAATGTCTCTGAAATGCACAACATTGTGTGAAATTGTGATGAGTGGGCAGGCTAAGTATTTCCACTGTATACAAGAAGTAAAGACAGCTGTCTGCTGAATGAACAGGAGACCCTTTGGAACCATTTCTAAGAAATATTTCTATTCAGCTGACAGAATTCCATTACATTACTGAGACTGGCAATATTTTACAAAAGAAACCCAAGTGATTAACAGAAAGAGCTAACCTTAGGTTTTTGTTCTTACCACGGTATTCATTTTTTTTTTTTTTTTTTAGACAATGTTCTTGTGAGCCGGTTATATTACAAAACACACAACTTTTTTAATGGCCACTATTGTCCTTATTGGAGAGATTCCCCCTCACTTCCTATCAGTGATGTATTTAGGTTTTGTGCTGCCCCAGACATGACTAAACTCGTGTACCCCCTAATTTAAATATGACCCACCCCTTCCTGTCAAGGCCACATCCCCTGCTGTTTAAGACCCACTCTGAAATGTTTGAGTTGGGACACTAGTTCTGGGGGGGGAGGCATTCCCTTAATTTACATAGATTTCCTCTCACTTCCTGTTAGGCTATGGGGCAGGAAGTGAAGGGAAATCTCTGCAATGGGACAGGGATGGTAAAAAAAATAAACTCACAGGGGATATAACCCTCCCTATTCTTTCCAAAATGTAAAACAATGAAAAAAAAGTGTCTATAGTTTTACTTTAGGCACAAATGTCTGATAATTTTATGGAGAGGATTAAGAAGATATAACAATGCCAATGGTGCAGCAGAAAACATATAGCACAGTGAGGAATGTTTGTGGTCCAGGATGATAGGACAGTATAAATTAGAAGCGGCACCCATCCCCCCCCCCCCCCCCGGAATGCTCACCGCCCGCATAACGGAAGCAGTTTGGCTGCTTTATGGGGGGCGCTAGACTAATTGTCTTTCAGCCCAGACCACCCCATAAGACTGGCGCTACACTAACAGCGCAAGCCGGCGGGACTCTTTCCGTGCTGCCCCCCTGCAAAATGCTGCCCTAGGCCAAGATACAGCATTGCTTGCTATCAAGATATGAAGTACAGATAATCTCCCTAATGGTGACATCAGTAAAAATGCATTTTTTAGCAGAGACATGGGGTTACAACAGCTTCTAATAGCGTTTTATATGCTCTGCCTTTCTGTCCGATGGAGGCGCACACCCTATATTCTTTCATGGGTGCCAATGAAACAGGAGGCGACAGAAAATTGGAAGTGAATGTAAAGCTATTTTTTTTTACCCTATAGCCCTGTACACACGGGTCAAATGTCGGGGGACATTGGCTGGTCCAAAAAAAAAAAAGGACAACATTCGGCTCGTGTGTATGACAGCCGGTCCGACAGAAGCTATATGTTCGGCCGGCTTCTGTCGGACGTGCATGCTGGAAAACCAGCAGCCAACAGGCTCACAATAAGCACCAATGGCCGAGAGTGCCGACCAGAGTGTTCTAGTGGGGGGGGCCGTCCCACTGTCAGAACACAACAGCTCAGCGGGCAGATCGCTGTACTAATGTTGGATCGTTAGTACAGCGGTTCCAACTGGAGCTGACTGTTTTTCTTTTCCCGCTCAAGTATACCAGGCTTTAGGCCCCTTTCACGTGAGCCGGACTTTGCTTACAGAGCAGAGAGGGTGGATGACAGGTCCATGTCTGCTCAGTTTACGCAGAGTGGACATGGACACCGCCCGCTCTGCTCTATGGGCAGTCGGATGTAAATGGAGTGGCTGTCCGTTTACACACAACTGCCCTCCGATCTTGCCAGATGGGGGGACAAAATAGATGACATTCGATTTTTTTTTATTTTTATTGGGTGTGTTGTATAGCAGAAAATATATAGTTTTTTTTTTTTTTCAAAACTGTCTGCCCTTTTTTTTTTTTAAATGCAAAAATTAAAACCACAGAGGTGATCAAATACTACCAAAAGTAAGCTCTATTTGTGAGGGCAAAAAGGACAACAATTTTATCTGGTAACAGCATCGCACGACTGCTCAATTGTCAGCTAAACCAACTCAGTGCTGTATCGCAAAAAATGGCCTGGTCATTAAAGAGCAAGTAAACCCTAATGGGTTTTACTTCCTCTTTGTTTCCCTGCAAAGGTAAAGCATAATGGACTACTATACATCGCATAGTAGCCCATTATGTGTCACTTACCTGAAACCGAAGCCTGCGATGTCACCGCTGTCCCCACAAGCAGCGAGCTTTCATCTTCACCTCTCTTCCTTCCAGGGGGCCGCGAACTCCGGCTCTGTGACTGGCCGGAGTTGCGTGACGTCACTCTCGCACGGGCGCCGCCAGACAACATGACCCCTTTAGAAACGGCACAATCTGCCCTTTCTAAAGTGTGCATGCTCCGTAGACATCGGTGCATGGCTATATTGTAAATATCTCCTAAACCGTGGAGGTTTAGGAGATATTTCCAGCACCTACAGGCAAGCCTTAATATAGGCTTACCTGTAGGTAAAAGTGGTTGTACAAGGGTGTACAACCACTTTAAGTGGGCAAATCCTTCTGGGGTTGAAGTGGTTAAAAAAAGGCTAGACTTTACAATCACTTACTTCCTGTCCTGTAAGTAAGACAGGAAGTGAGGAAATCTCTCCAAAGTAGAGAAAATCCCCTTTAGACAGCGGGATAAATTGTGAGTTACCAGGAAATTCCTGACAGAGGTTCTAATCCTTCCCTACATAAATTAAAAAAATTTAGTTAAAGATACACTTTGCATCTCCATTTTAAATATAAATATATTGAACAGCGCTAGTAGTAGACAGTAAAGCTGTCTGAAACCAGACGCAACGGGAGCAATTGTCAGTCCCTGATACTGTCAATCACGTAGAGTTTCTACACTCCAGTTGACCTTGAGGGGAGTCTCCCACCAGTGATAATGTTCCATTTCACATGATGCACAAGAACCTAGAGACGTTCATCAGCAATTTGTTTACTGAAATAAAATATGTGCCGATTTGATGTCCACACTACCTATGCTGTGTTTCTAATAACTGTAGATTTTACAAGCACATTATTCTTTCCATTAGGATTAAAAACCTCAGCAAATAGCAATTTGTGAAAGAATTTTAGAAGGGCACCAAGCCCAGAACTCTGACCTCTGAAGAGATGTTTGGCAGCGAAAAAACTCTGGGTCTCCGCGGGACATCTGGATTGTATTAGATTCCCTGAAAAAAAAAATAGCCCCCGTGCTGGGGGAACTGGTATTCACTTGGCTTGGTCTATGGACTCGGATTGAGGAGGGAGAACTCCACAAAATAAGTGTCAGTTATAATAGACTTCTTGGTGGCCTCTGCTTGGCCAACAATCTGTCATATGGGGCACTTGTTAGCTCATGTTCTTTTGCATTATCTTTCTGCTATTATGGTTAAACCCTTGAGAGTGTTTTAGAATATGCATTTAATACCTAATCAAAAATTTGCCAATCAGCATAGGAAACATCAGACTTTTGGCAAGCTTAAACAAGTTTACCTAAGATTAGGTGAAAGTTGTTACGGTAAAATGCATGCTGGATGCTTTAAGCGACTGTAAACCTACATTTTTTTAAAATAACAAACATATCATTACTTACCTGTTATGTGCAATGGTTTTCTACAATGCAGCCCCAATCCTGCTCTTCTCAGCCCCCCCCCCCCCCGACGCTTCTGGCTCCTCCTCCCAGAGTGCTTGCTATGGGGGCACATATGCAGGCTTGATCCCGAGCTGTGCTCCGTGTGTCCATTGACACACGTCTTGTCCCCGCCCCCCGATGTATTTGACAAATAATTGGTTCCTGCTGCTGCCTCCCTGTCCAGTGAGGAGAAAGAGACCTGCTGCTCTTGGGCACAGTGCTGGATCAAGATCGGGCTCAGGTAAGGAAAAAAGAAGGGGGGTTGGGGGAGCTGCATACAGATTTTTTTTACCTTATTGCAGAGAATGTATTAAAGTGGAAGTTCATCCAAAGACTTTCTAATGCTAAATCTAACCTTAGCCACAGTCTATACAATTATTCTATACATACCTTTTCTGAAGCCGATCCGGTCTCCAGAGGTGGATGCTGTGTGCAGGAGAGAACCGACAACGACTGGGTAACGTCTGGGGAGTGACGTCACTCAGAGTTACTATGGGGCTTCTATTGTTGGCTGCCTCTCCTGCACACTACCACACACACTGAAGCCGCCGCTGACAGCTCAGCATGGGACGGGACTGGACCGGAGCGGCTGCAGAACAGGAGAACAGCGAATTCTTCTTTACAGGGCTAGATAGATTAGGTTTAGAACATGGCTGCGAGTAGGTTTAGAGTTAGTTTAGGTTTTGGCTGAACTTCTACTTTAAGATAAAAAAAAAAAAAACTTCTGGCTTTAGAATCACTTTAGAGAGTTTGTCTGGGCAAAATAAAGAAAAAAATATTTGCAGTACATCTCTGCAATACATGCACGCTTCTCTGTTTTATGACTTCAAAAATGCTGCAAGTAGAAAAAAAAATGATTGATTTAGTCAAGATCCTCCATCCCATACGCATTCATGTCTTTATGGACCTTGCTTTATTTATTCCAACGGAAAGTCCGGTCGTGTATACGCGTCATAAAAGGTTTTCTTCTAAGATTTCCCTGTATTTGACTCCATCCATTTCACATCAACTCTGACCAGCTTCCCTGTCCCTGCTGAAGAAAAACACCCCCACAACATGATGCTGTCACCACCATGTTTCACAGTGGGGATGGTGTGTTCAGGGTGATGTGCAGTGTTAGTTTTCAACTACACATAGCGTTGTTTTTTGCATTTTGCTTTTAGGCCAATTTTGGTCTCATCTGACCAGAGAACCTTCTTCCACGTTTGAGGTGTCCCCCACATGGTTTCTCACAAACTGCAAATGGGACTTCTTATGGCTTTCTTTCAACAATGGCTTTGTTCTTGCCACTCTTCCATAAAGGCCAGATTTGTGGAGAGCACGACTAATAGTTGTCCAGTGGACAGATTCTCGCACCTGAGCTGTGGATCTCTGGAGCTCCTCCAGAGTTACCATGGGCCTTTTGGCTGCTTCTCTGATTAACGCTCTCCTTGCCTGGCCTGTCAGTTTAGGTGGATGCCCATGTCTTGGTAGGTTTGCAGTTGTGCCATACTCTTTCCATTTTCGGATGATGGATTGAACAGTGCTCTATGAGTTGCTCAAAGCTTGGGTTTTATTTTTTTATAACCTAAGCCTGTTTTAAACTTCTCAACTTTATCCCTGACCTGTCTGGTGTGTTCCTTGGCCTTCATTATGCTCTTGGTTCATTAAGATTCTCTAACAAACCTCTGAGGGCTTCACAGAACAGCCGTATTTATACGGAGATTAAATTACACACAGGTGGACTCTATTTACTTATTAGATGACTTCTGAAGGCAATTGGTTAGACTAGATTTTAGTTAGGGCCGGTTCACACAGGGGGCGATGCGAGGCGACACCGACTTGCCTCGCCGCGACCTGCCGCGACCTCAGCGGCGACTTGCAAATGACTTCTGTATAGAAGTCAATGCAAGTCGCCCCGAGGTCGCCCAAAAGTAGTACAGGAACCTTTTTTCTGAGTCGGAGCGACTCGAGTCGCTCCTCTCAGAACGGTTCCATTGTACAGAACGGGGGCGACTTGTCAGGTCGCGGCGAGGCAAGTCGTGTCGCCTCGCATTGCCCCCTGTGTGAACCGGCCCTTAGGGGATTCAGAGTAACAGGGGGCTGAATACAAAACGCAAGCCACACTTTTCAGATATTTGTAAAAAATTAAAAAAATTTAAAACATTTATCATTTCCTTTCCACTTCACAATTATGTGCCACTTTGTGTTGCTCTATCACATAAAATCCAAATAAAACACATTTATGTTTTTGGTTGTAACATGACAAAATGTGGAAAATTTCAAGGAGGTACGAATACTTTTTCAATGTACTGTAGCTGTATACAAAATGCACGATTTATCTTTCAAAAAGTGTTTCCAGTGCTAGGACAGGAATAGTAGTGGTAAAAAAAAGTTTAACAATTTTAGTGTTGCATACTGTACATTCACATCAGTCCCTGCCCTTAAGAACCTTACAAACTAAGGTTCCTATCTCACATACAGAGTATGAAACCATTAAGCCCCTACATAACACCATTTCAGTTTTGGTTATACTAAGCTTTTAAGCCATGGTTCTTGTCAGATACGGCCATGTCATTTCACAAGTTCCATCACTAAGTTAAGTTACTAATTAGCATACATGCTGAGTTAGAGAAGTTATTTTCTAATATTAGATGCACTACTGTTAGTGACAAGATAACTTGCACGGTGATTGTCCCGTTACAGGTTCCTGCAAAAGCTATAGAAGGACCTCTGACTTTCTACCACTGGCCTCGGCTAAAGCCCAACTAAGGCCATGATCTGGAGAGGAAAATATGATATTTCATAGTTCCATCTCAATTTACTAGAGATATGTTAAAGTAAGGCAGGTATCAGAATGTGCAAACAGAACCGGTGTTAAGTCATGCTGGAGAGATTTTGGGAGTCCCTGAATGACAGCTGGTCGGCTAAACTGACATGGGAGTCCCTGTAACTTTACAGCAACCACAAAACGGGCTACAAGAACACAATACAGGATTCTATATGTGTTTGACTGACAACATTAAAACACCCTGAAAACCTGAGACACTCTGATATGCAAAACCGGAACTTCCCCTCTTCGATGGCTAGTGGAACTGTACATGGCAATAATGGGCTGAAATAAAGGAATGGGCATTCAATGGGCTTTAAATCTTGAATGTGGTCACTCTTGCCTCTTCAGAAAAAAGTGCTCATATTAGTTCTAAAATATTCGATTTTTCCTACTCTCGTAGAACTGCAAAAAATATGCTCTTCTATCACAAGCAAGGCAGGCATAAGCATTGTCTGTCTGCACTCCCTGATCTCAGTAACCCCTCAATTGTTTAAATCAGACCACAATTCTCATTTAACCCCTTTAAGCCGGCGCCTCTAGGCCCTTTAAGGCGTTTCTGATGTCGGGAGGTGGGGTTTATGGTCATGTGACCGCCGTGATTGGCTTTAATGGCGGTCACGTGATCGGAAAGTTCCCGATCGCAAGGAGTGATTAGGAGCTTTCCATTAGCCACCGGTAACTGTGCCTGGCGTGTGTGCTCGGAACAGTTGTGCCTGCAAGACGGAACAAAAAATATGTTGCTACTCGGTGCCAAGGCCCACTTGCCAAGAAGCCGCATATGTGCATACAATCTGTGTGAAGAGGTTAAATATGGTTCTCAAAGTAATGTACAAATTGGGTAAATATCTTTTTTCCAGGACAAATACATTTATTTTTACCCCTCTTCCCAAAACAACATACCTGCACCTAACAGTTAAGCCTCGTACACACTATCAGATTGTTGGCCAACAAAACTCTGGACTTTTGTCTGAAGGGCGTTGGCCCAAACTTGTCTTGCATACACACAGCCACACAATTGTTGGCCAACAAATACGAACAAAGTGACATACTATGTTGTTTTTCAGCTCTTTAGCGCCACCCTTTGGGCTCCTTCTGCTAATTTTGTGTTAGTAGAAATTTGGCGAGTGTTGATTTGCGCTTTTCATGTCGCACTTATCAGTTTGCGCTTTTCAGTTCTTTTATCGGCCATTCGTCAACCAGACATAAATGAAAAAAAAGGGTACTAATGCGCACAACCTCAACTACCCTACCTAAATAGTCACCAACAATATTAAATTAAATAAGGGAAGCTGCCAACATAAAAAGTGATCTCTGCACCATTAAGATAAATGTGAAAAAAGTATGTGGTGCTACCTCAATAAATAAATTCATAAAAATGCTCAAAATTAATTTACACATTTATTGCATATTTGAAATATTGTTGCACTTTATATGCTTTTTGCACAGTATCTATTTGCACATTTACTGTATTGTTTGCACATTGTGGTTCGCATATTTTGCACAGATCAAGCTATGAGGTTTATTTATGAATAATTGATTGCACTTAATTCTGAGGTTAATTATTGATCATTTTATTTAATTTTGAGCATTTTTATGAATTTATTTATTGAGATAGCGCCACATACTTTTTTCACTTCAACTACTGGCCTTGGAGTTATTGCTTTGACATAATTTTTTTGGTTGAAGAATAAATGATTTGATATATTTTCTATATTTTTGGATCCATAGAATGCACTTTTTGGTTAAGTTCTATTGGCAGATAGCTAATGTCTAATTTTATTTGTTTTCTTTTTTTAATGCAGAATAAAAAAACTTGTGGAGAATAATACTTGGCTATGTGTTTTACTTCAAATGACAGTTTGGGAGTAGGCAGTTACACTTAAAAAAAAAAATACAATGTAAAATTGACAAGGGACACCAACATAGTTCTATCTTTGATGTTAAAAACTACGGGATAATGGCGTTTTGTTAACTTACACCAAAAAAAACAAAAAAACAAAACAAAAAACAAGCATATTATTATTCTTGATATCAATATAAAAAAAAAGCCTTTGATAATGTGTTTGCAATAACTCCATCAGTATCACCAGCAAAGCAGCTTCATTATTATCCCATTAAAGGAGGAGAATGTGCGCTGCATTTCGAGATTTAATAATTCCTCACGTCACGAATGTTAATTCTCCATGAGGAATGCTAGTTTACAAGACCGACCGCTTCTGGCTCTTCCTTGCTTCCGAGCATGCGTGTTTGTACTTTGGACTTTTGTTCCGACAATCTTGTGTACACACGCTTGGAAAATCCAACAACACACATTTGTCCGCAAAAAAATTGAAAACCTGCTAGCCAACAATTGTCCTATGGAGCATACACATGGTCGGATTTACCAACGGCCTGTCATCAAACATTTCCCGTCGGAAAGTCCGATCGTATGTACGCGGCTTAATTTAATAACATCCTTTCCCCAACTACGCCCTCCCAGTTCTTTATCTGTGCCCAATCCAGTGTGATACTGACAAAATGAACTGCCCATTCCTTGCAAAATTGGAGCAGTTACACTTTAAAGAGGAAGTAAACCCTGATGGGTTTACTTCCTCTGATTCCCTGCAAAGGTAAAGCATAATGGACTACTATGCATCGCATAGTAGCCCATTATGTGTCACTTACCTGACACAGGAGCCAGCGAAGTCACTGCTGTCCCCTGTAGTCCGGCGCATCCATCTTCTCGGTGGGTCTCGCTGCTCCGGCGCTGTCATTCGACGGAGCCGCGATGGCGTCACTCCCGCGCATCCACACAGGAGCCGCCACTCGCGGTATATCGCCGTTAACAGCGGCGCATTCAGTGCGCCTGCGCGCCGCTGTCTACGGCGCATGCGCCGTAGACAGGGGTGCCTGTCTTTTGGCAAATATCTCCTAAACCGTGTAGGTTTAGGAGATATTTCTTGGACCTACAGGTAAGCCTTAATCCAGTAGGTCAAAGTGGTTTGTAAGGGTTTACAACCACTTTAAGCCAGGTAAATACATTATATTGCATATGAATATTACTTTTTTTTTAAATATATAACTAAGCTGTGAAGAAACTAATGTATTCTGCTCTGAACTATTCCTAATTCAGGAAAAAAATACGAAATTCTTTTACGAAAGCCCAGCACTCTCTGTAAGGCTTAACAAAAAACAAGCTCTATTAAATTGTAATAAAGGTTTTACGCAAGTTATGAAAAGAAAAAGAGAGAAAAAAAAAAGCTATGCAAGATCATGTTTTAAATGTGTATATATTAAGAATAAAATAAAATCAAAAAGTATTACACATGTACGTTTCTTTTAAATGCAGAATTTCATTAGTAAACCAGAAAAATGTCTAGCAGAGCCTCATCTAACCTTATTCTTTAGCGCACAATTTTCAGATATGTACCTGCAGTGTAAAACACATCACAATAATACAGTTAACAAGGGTGAAAGGGCAATACATTTTTTACAGCATATATAATAAAATATGCCACTATTTTACACAAGCCAGTAAAAATAACAATAAAAACGCTTTTCTTCAGAACCCACTTTAAAATGTGACTTCCAATTACGGGGGAAATTTACTGAACCCGCTGCTTATTTAAATACATTTTACAGAAACGATTTATCAAAAAGAAAAATGTTTCCCATTTGTCTGCAGGATTTTTTTTTTTTCTTTCTATTCTTTCTGTGTTTGAGGGTTTGTAACATTGCAATGACATCTGGCACTAACAGACCTGAAGGAACAGTCTGCACTGTGTTAATGTGACAAGTGCGGGTGCTGAAAGTAATGCATGCCATATATAGAAACTGACATAGCCCTGATTCATTCTAAGTGTGTCGGACACATAATGGACCGCGCTACGACATCAAAAATATTTAGAAACTTTCCTTGTGCCTCTACAGTGGAAGTCAATGTGTACTGCAATATGTTTTAAAAGGAACACCTCACTTCCGCTTAAAAGTACAATACTGAGCTATATAATTGCTACAGCAAGACATTATGTAATTAAATTGATTGTAAAGTCTTGTGTTTTTTTAAAATAAACATTACATACTTACCTGCTCTGTTGCAGTGGATTCGCACAGAGAAGCGCAGATCCTCCTGTTCTCGGGTCCCTCCCTCCTGTCGAGTGCCCCCCCACAGCAAGTAGCTTGCTGTGGGGGCACCCGACCCGAGCTGCAGCTCTGTGTATCCATTCAGGCACAGAGCTGCCATTTAGTCCCACCCCCAATCTCCTGACTGATTGACCACCACAGGAGCCAGGAGGGAGAGTCCCAGGTAGCCGAGGGACTCGCGGACATCTCTGGACAGAGAAGGGGCTCAGGTAAGTATTAGGAGGTTTTAGGGAGGCTGCTGCAAAGAGAAGGCTTTTTATCAAAAAACTTCTGCCTTTACAACTTCTTTAATTACAATGAATTTGATCAAAGGGAATGAAGCAAAGTGGAGAGAAAGACAACGCCCGTTAGCCTAGCAGGTACCAAAGTGTCCAGGCCATAAATGAAAAAACAAAACAAAAAACAATGGACCGCAGTTCATGAACTTCATAGGCACAACACAATATTTAAACATGTATAAATCTTTATTAATTGACAATTAAAAATTAATTAAAATCACACAAAAAAAAAAAACCATAGTGGCATCCGTCACCCTTATATTGGGTATGGTGGCCCCAGACTGACAGGAGTACACGCTATACAAGTTATAAGTATAATTGTCCTGGGGTTGCCACCATCCATTCACATTCAGCCTGACATGTTTTGCATATTTCGCTTTCTCAGGAGCAAAGGGTGCAAATAAGGGACTGCTAGAGTGTCAGCAACAAGGGATACCAAAGATGGTATGCCACAAGACTCAACCTGGTTCCCCCCGAACCAAAGAGAATGAATTCAATTGTACTGTACATCAGGAGTAGGGTTCTGCCAATTAGTCAAATCTACGCCAAGGCTTTTAGCCACTTGAAGCCAAATCACGTACCTGGTATGTGATTTGAATTCAAGTGGTTGTACCGGCATGATGCCTGCAGCTGTAGGCATCACCCCAGTAGCACTCTTTAGAGCCGACAGTCGGCTCTCTTGTAATATCCAGAGTGGCACTTGGTTGTAATTACAAGCAGTGGGAGGAGACGAGCTACTAGCCAGCAAGTCCGCGGGCTAGTCAGAGACCCGAAGAAAGCCTAAATTGACTTTGATTGGGTCTCTGCTATAGTAGCCCAGAAGAGATGACATGACATCACTTCCAGTTTACCGGCATGTTAACAGCACCATTTTCTGAAAATAAAAAGCATTCAGAAAAGCCGACCTTGGAGTTTTGAATGTTTTCAAGTTCAAAAGGAGGTATTTAGGGTTTTATAGACCCCAGATCCCTCCATAAAGAATACCTGTCACTTGCCTATTGCTGTCACTAAGATGCCTACATTACTTGCGACAGCAATAAAAGTGATAAAAAAAAAATTAAAAGCAACAGTGTAAAAATATAAAATATATATTTTTTTCAAAGTGCCCCCATCCCAAGGTGCACACAAATAGTGATCATCCCACACATGTCGTGTTTATCGCCAGGAACGTCGGATCGCGGGCAGTAATTCTAGCACTAGAAATCCTCTGTACATCTAAAGTAGTAACATGTAAAGCCCTTTAAAGCATCACCAATGGATAGTAAAATTTACGCCGTTTGTCTTCGTTGTGTGGGTGTGCGCAATTTTAAAGCGTGACATATCTGGTATCTATTTACTCACTGTTACATCTTTTACATTTTACAAAAAAATTGGGTTATGTATTGTGTTTTTTTGCATTAAAATTTTAAAAAGTGCCTCGCAAATACAGAGTGACATAAAAAATTGCAAAATCCACCAATTTATTCTCTAGAGCCTCTGCTTTAAAAAATATATATTATTTTTTTGGGGTTCTAATTTTCTAGGAAAAAAATGTTTTTCACATGTAAACAAAAAGTGCCAGAAAATGCCTGGTCTTTAAGTGGTTAAGGAAGATATCTTAGTGTATGCATTGAACAACCACAATAAATCCTCTGGACATTATGTAAAGATCATCATAAAGACTTACAGTAAAACCTATTTGAGATTAACTTGGTTTGAGAGCGTTTTGCAAGACAAGCAACATTTTTAAAGAAATTTTGACTTGATATACAAGTAGCATCATGTCACAGCTGAGTATAAAACAGAACAGGAGGCACCTGTGTAGCAATATGGTCACATTTATTGAAGGTACAACATTTAGCAAGTCACATGGTTGATGATTAAAACACATCTAAGTATGCAGACAATTTCAAATCGCTCTACTGCAGGGTAGTCTTCCTGGTCACGATTGCAGACGGACAGCGGTAAAAGCAGGCGATGCTGAGGATGGTCTACATGGACAACGTTACCCCGGATGCCTGTATACTTAGATGTGCCTGGTTTAATCATCAACCATGTGAGTTGGTAGATGTTGTACCTTCATTATATTGCTACACTTAGAGGCTCCTCTCTTCTCTTTTATACTCTGTAGCTCCTGCTGGATTTTGCTGCTAATCTCTTTGTGGAGGCTTCCATTTATGGACACCCAACCCTGTCACATTGCTATAATCTTTTTATATAAACTATAAACTGAAGGACCTATGCCTAAATGGTTGTGGAATGAATCATCTGAATTTCCATTATGTATGGGGAAATTTTCTTTGATATACAAGTGCTTTGTATTACAAGTATGTTTCTGGAATGAATTATGTTCGCAATCTAAAGTTTTACTGTATTTGTATAGAAAGAATGGCAGACTGGTCATCAATATAAACAGGCATATATATTGCAAAGGTACATGTCTAAGTTCACTCCTCCATACACCTGTGCAGCATGGGTAATGCCCTTGGTCCCCCCACTGAGTGCACAGAATCACCTCAAGGGTGCATTTACACACTTAAATGCAATGGAATCACGATTAGATGCGTGAACCGTGGCGGGGGTTCCTGCGATTAGCTGCAGGAGGCAGGCCATTGAAATCAATAGGTGGATGCAGGGGCCTGCAGCTAATTGCAGCCAATTTCATGTACCGTATATATTCAAGTATAGGCCGACCCGAATATAAGCCGAGGCACCTAATTTTACCATAAAAAACTGTGAAAGCGTATTGACTCGGGTATAAGCCTACGGTAAGAAATGCAGCAGCTACTGGGTAAACAATGCCCATCTGCAGCCTCACTGTGCCCATCTGCCGCTGTACCTGTGATTACTAAAACAGGGGGTGTTTCCCACTGTGTAATGCAGTCTGTTTGGTGGCAGTCCATTGTAGCAAAGCCTCGCCTCCTCCTCGTCCTTGATAGACAGAACACTGATACAGTTTCCCAGCATTGTATCCGTGTTCCTCTATCATGGATGAGGAGGAGGCGGGGCTTTGTTACAATGGACGGCCACCAAACAGACTACATTACACAGCGGGAGACACCCGCTGTTTTAGTAATCACAGGTACAGCTGTAGATGGGCACCCTCACTCGAGTATAAGCCAAGGAGGGGGGTTTTCAGCCTAAAAAATGTGCTGAAAAACTCAGCTTATACTCAAGTATATACAGTAATTGCTTGTGCAGTCTGGTGTTCTTGCATCTAATTGCATTGCCGATGCATTTGCAGGTGTGAATGCAGCTTAATGCTCAACTCCTCCCTTGCATAAACTAACCAAGCCTAGAGAGCAATGTAAAAAAAAAAAAAAAAAAAAAGCAGACCAACTCTCCCTATTAGGGGTCTGTTACTACAATGTGTCATCTACAGAACATAAGGAAATAAGGCAAGCCATAGACTGCCTGAAGGTCAAGGCATGGATGACCCTGTGAGCAATTCCGGACTTGTCAAAAGTATATTTAAAAATCTACTAGGCCAGGTGGAAAATGATCAGCTGAACAGTGACTGCATCCTACCAGATGCAGTCAACTGTATTCAGGTAGCCACTGATGCCAAATGCAATAGCCAGCAAGAAACATTCCACCATCCATGCTGTTTAGCATGGATGGATGGACTGATTGACCGATTTTCTGCTCATTCAGTCCATGGGCTGTACATGGGAAAAAAAATCAAGCTGTGTATGCCTAGATTAAGAATCTGCAATTAAGTAGGCTAAAACCCTTAAAATAAATCTATTTGGCCAAGACAGGGCTGCTTTTTATAAGGAAAAAGTATAGAAAGTTTTTTGGATAAACTGGCTTTCTTTTGTAACGTTAACATTTTTTTTAACTGGATTCGTAAATAAACCCCATGACCACAGAAAAAAAAACCCAAAAAAAAACCAATTTGATAAAAAAAAAACAAAAAAAAAATGTGTTTATGACGAGTAATGAATGACTCTAGTAAACCGGTGCAAAAAGCCTTTTCCAATAAACGCATCACTTTTCACTGTAGTAATAGCATATAAATATAAACCTCCAGCGAAGTGTGGGGTGAGAAAAAGATGACAGAACCAGATAAGTTCTAATGCATCTGAAGAAAACTTCATTAAATGCACAAGATTTATACGGGGAACCCCATTATTTTAACGACTGACACAAGCATATGTGCTTTGTGTTCAGACTACAGGATAATATGTACTTAGAATTTTGGGCATACAAAACCTGTGAAAAACCTTTGTACGATTAAATATTTACCTTATATTTACTTTATTTAACAAATTTCATTAGATTTTAGTATTTACAAACCAAAAAAAGCAACATCCATTTACCAGTGACATTGCTCCATCGTAAAGAAAGGTATTACACAAAAATTAGAGTTACGCTTACCGGTAACGTCTTTTCCAGTAGTCTTTCAGGACAGCCACTATGAGAGATAGACTCCTCCTCTTCCTCTGGAAACACTGCGCCAGCCCATAAATTCTTACTTCCCCTGCCGGACCTCAGTTATATCGAGAATACCTCCGGCCAGCTGGGGAGACACAAGAACACATTAATAACATATTTATCAAATACTATTATCTTGCTGCGCTCTGGTCTTTGTAAGACTCCCCCCAATTTTCGGGTGGGAACTAGGGCTGTCCTGAAAGACTACTGGAAAAGACGTTACCGGTAAGCGTAACTCTAATTTTCCCTAATCGTCTTTCAGGACAGCCACTATGAGAGGATAAGCGAGCACTTACCAGTTAGGGTGGGACTACAGCTTGCAAAACCTTCCGCCCAAAGGTTTGCTCACCTGCCGACACCAGATCCACTCTGTAGTGTTTAACAAAGGTGGAATAGCTGGACCATGTTGCTGCTTTGCAGATCTGTTCTGGCGTAGCTCCTGCTCTTTCTGCTTGGGAGGCTGCCATAGCTCTAGTGGAGTGTGCTTTAATACCCACTGGGATTTCTTTCCCTGCTGCTGAATAAGCCTGCTCAATGGCTACTCTGAGCCACCTAGCAATAGTGCGCCGGGACGCTTTACAACCTTTCCTGGCCCCGGAAAACAACACAAATAAGGAATCTGACCTTCTGAATGCCTTGGTCAGTTCCAGATAGTGTAGGATACATCTCCTAACATCTAAATAATGAAATCTTAATTCCTTCTCACCGGAGGGATTGGGACAAAAAGAGGGCAAAACAATTTCCTGGCTTCTATGAAAGCTGGATGCCACTTTCGGCAAAAAGGCTGGATCGGTCTTTAAAACTATCCGATCCGGAAAAATAACACAAAAGGGAGCCCTGACTGATAAGGCCTCCATCTCACTGACCCTCCTGGCCGTTGTTACTGCTACCAGGAATACTGTCTTCAGAGTAAGCTCTCTCAGAAAACACTCCTTCAAAGGTTCGAAGGGGGGTCCAGTTAAACTCTGCAAAACTAAAGATAAATCCCATCTGGGAAAAGACAGACCCTGGACCGGTCTCTGTCTGGACAGGGCCCTAAAGAATCTGACTACCCATGGATTGGTAGCCAAATGATCCTCCAGAAAAACACTAAGGGCTGATACTTGACCTCTAAGGGTACTGATGGATAACCCCTTATCTGCCCCACGTTGTAAAAATTCCAACACTGCGGAGGAGCTTCGTACAGAGAAAGAGCTCTCTGCGCACCACTTGTTGAAACGTAACCAGACCCTTTCATAGATCTGGCGAGTTTCCTTCTTCCTACTGTCCAGAAGGGTAGAAACTAGTTTCTCTGAGAATCCTTTAGATCTTAACAAACCCTCCTCAGTAGCCAGGCCGCTAACTTCCACTGGTGTACCTGTGGGCATAGGACTGGCCCCTGAGAGAGGAGATCGTCCCGAAGGGGCAAGAGCAGGGGAGGTTCTATCGCCAACCGTTTTAGTACCGAGAACCATGCTCTCTTTGGCCAATGTGGAGCCACCAGAATCAGAGATGTGTTTTCCATCTGAAACTTCCTCAGAACTGCTGGCAACAACACTGGAGGTGGGAAGGCATAGCAAGTTCCGAAATGCCAATCCTGGCTCAAGGCATCCACCCCTAGAGCTCCCTCTCCCCTTTTTAGGGAGAAAAAACAGGGGGTTTTTGCATTGTCTTTGGACGCGAACAGGTCCACCTCCGGAGACCCCCATCTCTTTACTATGAGATTGAAGACCTCCTGGTTGAGAACCCAATCGCCCTCCCTCAGCTTCTTTCGGCTGAGAAAATCTGCTACTACGTTTTTCTCTCCCCTCAGGAAAACGGCTGAGAGCGAAAGGGTGTAGGTCTCGGCCCAGGACAGAATCTCTGTTGCTAAAGACAACAGGGTTCCGCTTCTGGTGCCACCCTGTTTGTTCAGATAGGCCACTACGGACGAATTGTCCGACCTCACCTGAATGTGGTGACCCTGAAGCTCCTTTTTGAAGAATCTGAGGGCTAGTCCCACTGCCCTCAATTCTTTCCAATTGGACGATCGAGTCAACTCGTCGTCTTCCCAAGTGCCCTGGGCTAGAAGGGAACCCAGATGATCCCCCCAACCTTTTCCACTTGCATCTGTGGTTACTACCCGAGAAACCGGGATGAGCCACAGACGACCCTGCGACAGATTTGTCACTTTCCTCCACCACCAGAGGGATCTTTTTACCTGGAGGGGAATATGTACCAGGGTGTCTAGGGCCTCCTGACTGTGGTCCCACACCCCTAGGATGAAGGTTTGTAGGGGACGAAAGTGTAGCCCTGCCCACTGTACTGCTGGAAGGGTGGATGTAAGGAGACCTAGTACTGACATCAGAACCCTTATGGAAACCAGCTGGTTGTTTTGAAGAGAGGCCACCGCACTGTCCAGTTTTTGTACCTTTTCTTTTGGCAGAAAAACTCTCAACAGTGTTGAGTCCAACAGAAAACCTAGATAGGAGATCTGTTGTGAGGGGATCAGGCTGGATTTTTCCAAGTTCAGAAGCCACCCCAGGTCTGTAAGGACCCTTTTGGTTAGATTGAGATCCTTGACCAACTGAGCTGGGGATGCTGCAAACAGAAGCAGGTCGTCCAGGTAGGCAATTACACATACCCCCTGGAGTCGAAGAAAGGCCATGGCTTCTGCCAGGACCTTGGTAAAAATGCGGGGTGCAGAGGATAGCCCGAATGGCATGGCCTGAAACTGAAAATGTATTGTTTCCCCGCCCAGATCTATGGCAAGGCGTAGAAACTTCTGCAAGGCCTCCGCTATAGGGATGTGCAAATACGCGTCCCTTAGGTCCAGAGACACCATGAAACAGTTGTGGGGCAGGAGCGCTTTTACTGAAAAGATCGATTCCATGCGGAATCTCTTGTATGTCACTGAAGCGTTTAGAGGCTTTAAGTTCAGAATCAGCCTGAACTTCCCTGAGGGTTTTTTTACTATGAAGACGTGAGAATAAAACCCCCTTCCCTCTTCTGCTCTCGGGACCTTGCGAATAACATCCTGATTCTCTAACTCCCTCAGAGCTTCTAGCAAGGCCTCGGCCTTTACCATGCACCTGGGTAGATGCGTGACAAGGAGCCTTTGAGGGGGTGGTCTTAGGAATTCTAAGAGGTACCCCCTTCTTATTACCCCTAAAATAAATTGATTGGGGGATATTGCTTCCCACTGTGGAAGAAAGGCCCCCAGTCTTCCTCCCACTGTAGTTGGACTGTCACTGGGTTTTACTGGGCTGGATAGGAGGGCGAAAAATCGCCCCTCCTCTGCCCCTGCCTTTTTGGGGCCAGGTTTTCTTTTTTGTCTCTGGTTTAGAGGTTTCACTACGCCCCTGCGGACAAAACCCCTTCTTTGTTGGTACAGGGATTTTCCGTTTGAGAGGAAAGGACTTTTTCCTGTCCGCTGTCCGGTCTAGAACCGTCTCTAGCCCTGGGCCAAAAAGGAGGTCCCCCGTGAGGGGAATCCCACAAAGTTTTATCTTGGAGGCATTATCCCCTGGCCATGTTTTTAGCCAGAGGGCCCTTCTGGCCGAATTGGCTAGAGCCGCCGTTCTGCCCGACATGCGGACGGACTCAGCAGAGGCATCTGCTATGTAAGAGATCCCTCGCAGCATAGTAGGGAAGGAAGACAGAATGGTTTCCTTATCTGTACCTGCCTCAATATGTTGTTGGATCTGTGAGAGCCAGTGCTCTAAATTGCGAGCCACAACTGTAACTGCCATTTCAGGCTTAAGATTGCCAATGGCCGAGTCCCACGTCTTTTTAAGCAGAGAGTCAATCCTTTTATCCATGACATCTGCCAAGGCCCCCATGTCTTCAAACGCCAAGTCTGTGTGTCTGGAGACCTGGGAGAAAGCGGCATCCAACTTGGGACTTTTATTCCAAAGGCATGCCGGGTCCTCTGAAAATGGGAACCTTCTTTTGAGGGATCTGGATAAAAAGGGTTTTCTCTCCGGATCCTGCCACTCCTTTTTAACTGTTTCCATTAACACATCGTGTACTGGAAACACCCTTCTCTTTGGCTCCCCCAAACCAGAATACATTTGGTCATGCAGGGTAAGGGGCTTTTTATCCGTCTGGATACCGAGGGTTGTATAAATTGCCTTTAAGAGGTCCTCTACCTCATCAAGGGATAACTTATATCTGGAGGCTTTCCTGGACCCATCCTGGTCCCCCTCGGAACCCTCCTCGGAATCAGAGGAGGAACTGTCTGGAAGTTCCCCATCTGTCCCTGAAGGGCCTGCAACCTCTGTCGCCCCTACACTAGGAGGTTGGACCGGGGCAGAACTCTGTGCTAGAGGTGGGGTTGTATCCTGGGGAGATGGACCCGTGGGAAGCTGGAATTTTTCAAAAAGGGACCTAAAAGAAGAGAAGGTGGACGAGAGCTCTTTAACTGAAGCTGCTAGTCCTGACTCCTGTTCAGATTCCCTTTCCCTAACAAGGGAGTCAATACAGCCTTTGCACAACACCTTGGTCCAAGATTCCCCTAAAATGTCCCTACAGGAGGCACACTTCCTTCTAGAGCTATGCGTAGACCTAGTCTTTTCCGCAGCTTTCTAAAAGAAAGGAAAAAGAAAAAAACAGAAAAAACAGAGTCAATCAAAAGCTCTGGATACAACCCTGGGAGTGCACTAGACCCTTTTTATAAAACGAAGGGATCTGCGCCTCCTCTCCCCCCTGGCCACCCAGGGGGTCTGCCCCCCCACCCATGATAGAACCATACATTGGGGTGGGGGGATCCTAGATAAAGAGAACCCCTCCCCAGGGCGCTCTTACCTTAGGAATGCTGGAGACAGAGTCGGTCGTTTGAGCCTCGGCTTCCGACATGACTGCAGGTGGCTGCTTAACACCGAGTTCCACGCTGCCTGCGCGCGTTCTGAACTCATCTCCAGCTGGTGCCCGGCCCTCCTATCAGCTCCACGACCCGGAACCGGAAGTCGATCGAGGTCAAGCCTTCGTTTTCCGCCGGATACGACGTCGCCCGTCGTTCGGCCCGCTCGGTTCAAGAAAAAAAGGAGGCGGACTGTACCCCCGTACAGGGAAATCATCCGAACGGCTTGCCAGCTGCGTCCCTGTAGACGCGATAGGAGTCCCCCACGACCTGAAGCCGCGCTCGACTCGGAAGGGGTGGCAGTACCTGGTGAAGGTAAGTAAACCGTTCGTCCCGTCCGACACGCGGACGTTGGTTGTGAACGGTTTGAACCCGGCTTTTTTAAAACGAAGCCCCTGCTTCTATCCACCGGGCTCTTTAACGTCAAAATGGCCACAGCCTCCCCGACTGATCGGCCTAGTTCCTTGCACAGTGTCTCCCCGCCGGAGGAAACACTAATAACTGAGGTCCGGCAGGGGAAGTAAGAATTTATGGGCTGGCGCAGTGTTTCCAGAGGAAGAGGAGGAGTCTATCTCTCATAGTGGCTGTCCTGAAAGACGATTAGGGAAAAGTATGTTTAAACAATATAAATAACTTGCTGCTGTCTACAATATAGTAATAAAGATATATTAAAAAATAAAATGTGTAATATATATATATATATATATATATATATATATATATATATATATATATATATATATATATATATATATATATATATATATATATATATATAGCTGGTTGTCTTTCTTCTTTTTTTAAAGTGGTCACAAAATCTCTGTTCTCAGATGCCTAAGGGGTTTAGAGAGGTGGTGGGGGTAGAGATACAGCAGTACACTGATATTCTCAGTGAATGGCAGTGCAGAGGGAGGCGTGTCAGAACATGTCTTGGCTATTAGAGGACAAGCAGGCTGTTCTCCCTGCACAACCAGAAAACTGACCACACCGGGATCGGATGTGCTCTCATGCCTACTGTGGCCAGTTTGAATGAGGAAAGCAGGGGGACTGGCAGGATCATATGTATTTCATATAAAGAAGGAAATGCAAAGAGAACAAGACACTTTTTACCACAAGTACATGGTACAACATACACATACCAGGAATATGAAATGTTGGGGGTAACAGGTATTTTTTTAAATACACAACTGTGTAGAACAAAAGCTGAAATTTAACCAGGAGATCTAAAAAACCTACATAATATATTTTATCCGTGATAATTGAGATAATTTATCCTTGAAGTTTGTCATCAGTTTTTGTTTGCTTTATTGCTATATAAAATTTGACTTTAAAAAAGAAAACTAGAAAAGTAATCTATATTTAAAAAAACAATCTTTATGAACATCTTTTGGAAGATTTATGCTTAAATTGGCGTGCGCCACTATTGTACTCATTTTCACCATTTTACAATGTTTTCTGTACAATTTGTCTTTTGCAATAAAACTGTTAGGGAATATAAAATAACAAAAAAAAAAAAAAAAAACTATTTGTGTTCAGGTGACATCAATCGGTCACATAGTTCAAACATTTTCTCTATATGCACAATCAAGCTTTTAAAAAGCCCTCAATATTTCAGGAAGGGGTGATGGGCACCAAACTTCTCCAGTAAGCCCAAAAACAAAGAAGATGTAAACTTCGAATACCCTAAAATAACAAACATATGGAAAGCTTGCATTAAAGCCTTAACTCACAGATTTCTGTAGCCTTTTCTAACTTTGTTTGAAAAATAAATTTCCGAGCAGGTTGGAAGTTCAATCACAAGGCCTCCGCGTCACACCAAGCATCATAATTTGGATGGTAAAAATAAAGACAACATTCATTTGGCATAAGCCTGAATTATTTGCAGTTGAGCAAATGTATATTTGTTATGATTTAAGGTCTTGCAAAAGTTGAGGCCAATATGCAGAAGAAAAATATTAACCTATCTATAACCTTGT
Source organism: Lithobates pipiens (assembly GCF_037356315.1). Lineage (NCBI taxonomy): Eukaryota > Metazoa > Chordata > Amphibia > Anura > Ranidae > Lithobates > Lithobates pipiens. Next base: position 46,844,668 of record NW_027507758.1, on the reverse strand, counting down.
GTCAACAAATGATGCTACTGGGAATGCTAACCGAACTAATTTTCCAAAGAAAATTAATTACTTATGACTTACAGTTGTGAAAGCAAACAACGTTAAGTCTGGATTAAGAGACTTTTAATTTTGTCTTGGAGTAGCTATTAAACCGATTTCGTATAAATCAGACTATGTCATGGAAAGCGGGTCAGAGATGAAACCCTAGACAATGACTGACACCGACCATTGTGTATTTATAGAGCAGATGCAGGGAAAGGTCAGAGATATTAATCATTATCTAATAAAATACGATTTGGGTTTCAAAAATAATATTTCCTACAGTTGCTAAAAATGAATGGTTGCGGCCAGAATTAGACAAGAACAAATTGAAAACTAGAAGCAAGGGCTCGCCCTCTGGAATTGAGTTTCTAGACACATACGGAGAAAAAAAAAATAGTTTTCTATGTGCAACACACCCAGTGTAAAGATCAAATCTGCTAACATGTTCCTTCAGAAATGTAAGTAGATGTAAACCCTAATTAAATGACATTTAGTTTGCTAAAGTGCTGTGCCTGCTGAAGCAAATTTGAAAGTTTTTTACATTTGTTTTCGTCTTTCGGTTGAACTCATTGGAAATTTTTACTTTAGAAGGTATGTTCTGTAACTCAGTGGCGGGACGTACATTTCATGCTTAGGTCTTCAGTGGTCTTCTACTTAAATTAATCCAGCAGTTTTTGGCTGTAACCTTAAAGAATATATAAACCAAACATTTTGTATTCCCAATATGTGCCTGTTGCACCGTGAATGAAAATCTGTGCAATCCCTGGTGTTCCTGCCAATGTCCTGACAAAACAGGCAACTCGGCAGAAAACCTAACCATGTCACTTGCACTTTCTTTAAACCATCAGTAATTGCTGATTTGGAGGAATTGGAGTTTAGACACAACACCGGCTACCAAATACAGTCCGGTAGAGGAAGATTTTGCTGTTTTCACAGCACAGCGACTAACGAAGACAAAGTTGGCGCCGCCTTGGAGACTGCCATAATCTTGGTTAGTTTCGGAGTGGCGTAACAATCTCTGCTCATAACATCATGCACCGGACTCTATCCAGCTGCCGGTGTTGTGTCCAAACATCAATTTATGAAAATAAGTAGCAATTCGTCATAATCTGCACTTCATGCTGGTTTAGAGACAACGGAAGGGACGTGGGTTGATCATTCTGCTAGGTTCAACATTTTGTCAGGACACCAGTGCCTCTGCTTTCCTATGAAAAACTGACTACACTAGGAATGAGAGCACAGTGAGGTCAGTTCTCTAGCTGGTGGAAACTCTACCTCATCTCCTCTAATCTTGTACACAATTGTTTTACTTTTCATTTCTGCTTTATACTACACGAGTTGCGTTTTTGTTTTATAATAAATTTTATTTGGTTTCAGCATAATACAAGCAAACTGGGCAATAACCTTGTCCCGGAAATGGGGTTGCAGCCCCGTAACAATAGCATGGGTTGTTTTACAAGGTGATTGTTTATATATACACACTTTACCAATTCAGCACTGTACACCTTCTAGATGGCCCAGGATTCATCAACTCAAAATCTGATTGGTTAAAGCTACAGTTTGATTGCCATTTACTGTCAACTACAGGCGCCTGCACTCGAGACTCTGAAGGCGTCAAGGCACATTTCTTTGACCCTGGCAACACATGATGGCCATCATGGCTGAAATATGGTTGGATAAAAGCTCAAACATAAACATACACTTTTGGAAGCTGCAAACCCAAGAGAAATGCCATGAAATGAAGATAATAGACTATTGGAATAATGCAGTCATGGAAAAAATGTAATAAAACGTAAGCCGACATTTGGATCAGCAGAGAAGGCCTTGCTGGCCCTGAATGTCCATCACTGCATATTGTTTTTTGTGTGTAAAAGATGGCCGCCATCTTTTACACACAAAAAACAATATGATAGGGGTGAATGGGCCGAATAGTCTGCCTTTTTGATTCCCCCTTTACTTTCCTTCTTTACCCATTGGGAATTTGATCCGTTTTTTGCAACCTGAGCTCAGGGGATACTAAACAGTATCCATCACGGATTTACTTGTGTTCACTTACGCCTCAAGAATTTTTACTAAATACTGAAGATTTAAACTTCATGAGAAAAGTTTTGTGTAATCAATCGTACCAACTTCCTCCTTTGGAAACGGTGATCTCCCTATTTGGGACACACTTTACGAAGGAATAATTTAGAACATTATTATCAGCTCCTGAAGAAGCGTCATCGTAGACGCGAAACATGTAGAGCACCAAAAATATATGTAATCGTTGACTGTATGATTGATATCCTTGATCCTATATTTGTATAGATATATATTTTGTTTTTTTTCTTTCCTTTTTGGAAATTTTAAATGGATTTTACTATGTTTGATAGGATGTCAATTAGGTCTTAAATGTGTAGTTTTAAGGAGGAAACATTTCCCTTTTTTTGTGTAAAAAGGAATTTGAACTTTTCCCTGTTTTTTTTTTTTTTTTTTAAATTGTCTTTTTTTTTTTTTTTAAATAAATAGAAATAATTCTTTTTGAATATACTGGTTGTGTTCACAACTTTCTTTATGCCTAAAAAGTCCAACTGAACCCACATTTTTTCTTCTGAGGTCTTTTATGTGAAGGTTCTTTTATTCCTTTTTTTATTTTTCTTCCTTACTTCCCCTTTTCCCTGTCAATATTTGTATGGCATTTCAAGCAGGCTTCTTTATGGTGAAAACATTGGACCATGTCTGCATAATGTGTGTTCAAATTGCAGCTTCACTGGAAGGCCGTACAATGGGGTAATATTGCAGGTGCAAAATTGTAAGGGACAGCACATTGTTACCCGCTGATTGCCTTATGGTAGGATAAACAGGTTTTAATTTATTGAAAGCTGCAGATTTAAAAATACTGAAAAGGACTTGACAGGTTTTAGTAAACGAGTATAGTATATACTATAATTGAAAACACATTTTTTATTTTATGTGATAGTTTGTATATTTCTGCTGCAAAATATTCCATACCAACCACTCTGAAAAATCATACAAAACACAATACAAAGAATGAAGGTTGGGAAGGTAGCCAATGTAAATGATTTGGTCCGAAGGACGACCCAAGTTTTATTTTCAAATTCTGTTCTAGTCCTCTATGGCTCTATATTGCGATTACGGTGCTAGGAAGCTAGGGCGCAAGAGTAAGGAAATCCATAGATGCCAGTTGGCAGATCTCAACACCAAAAGGACTATCTTTCTATAAAAACATAGAATCATTTTGTCCAAATGAATGTATTAATACAAATAAGTCTTGCAGTGATCTCTTTTCAAGGAAGCTATACCAACTTATGTTATATGGGTCTTCGTAACCAGACAACGTGGGCTGGAGCACCCCACCCCACCATTACCTCTAATTAGTGTCCACTTGAGTTATAGGAGTCGTCCTTTTAGTCCTCCCATAAAGAGGAGCGTGGATCTTTCATTCTATGACTAGTGTAGGACCCACTGATATTGGGGTACTTTGAAGCAGTAGTGGGCTTAAGCACTGTATGGCCATATGGTGTGACTAAATCCCCAGATTTTTGCTTGATAAGCTCAGGTGCTTTAAATAGCCTTTCAGGATTTCAATTTCATTTTAGTATATGTGAGCTGTAATATTTTGTTCTCAAACTATACCAACTGCTGCTCTAATCATTAGCCACAGCCCTCATGCCAATGCAGTAAGAAAGTGAATTGAACCACTTTCTGTCCTGTCTTAAGTGTTTATACCAGGATCAAGGTTGAGGCTACAATCATGATCCAGTCTTGTTTTTTTTTAGAGCTGGCAATTCCCCATGAGGCAAAAGTGATCCTAGTGGCTATAGAGCCACCGAATCACTTTTCCAAGCAGTGGCCTAATATCTTTTACCAAACAACTGGGTATTATATTGCATATTTGGGCATTACAAGTCATTAACATTTTTTTTTTTAAACTGTGCTTGAAAAACTATGGCACAAATCTAGTGTGGCATAAAAATATGCAACATCCACCATTTTATTCTCTAGGGTCTGACAAAATAGGCATAATAGGCAACTCAGCAGAAACTACGTCACTTCCGCTTTCTTTAAACCATCAGTAATTGCTGATTTGAGCGAATTGGTGTTTGGACACAAGTTTTAAGTGTTTATACCAGGATCAAGGTTTAGGCTACAACCATGATCCAGTCTCGTTTTTTAGAGCTGGTAATTCCCTATCAGGTAAAAGTGCGCCTAGTGGCTTTACAGCCACTGAATCACTTTTACAGGCAGTGGCCCAACATCATTTTTTTTTATATTTTAACAAACAAATGGGTATTATATTGCGTATTTGTGCATTAAAAGTCATTAAAGTGTATTTTTCTTTTTAAAAATTGCATTTGAAAAACTGAAGCACAAATCTAGTGTGGCTTAAAAATAGACAACACCCACCATTTTATTCTCTAGGGTCTCTGCTTAAAAAAAAAAAAAGAGAGAGATTTACATATACATATATATAAAATGTTTAGGGATTCTAAGTAGTGTTCAAGCAAAATAAAAATATTTTTTTTACATGAAGGAGACGAATGTCAGAACTGGACTGGACACAGTAAGGCCTCTTTCACACGAACGCTCCGTTCGGGTCCGCCTAAATGGATGCTCCATAGACATGTATGGAGCGTCCGATGTCAGCGGTGACATGACCACTGACATCCGACCCACTAAAAAAAATAAAAAATAAAAGTGTGACGGAGGAAAAACCTACTTTGCCATCCATCTGCGGATCGGATGACGCCAGACTCTGCGGTCCGTCGCCATCCGATCTCCCATAGGGGAGAGCGGCGCTCTGACAGGTCTGATCCCCGCTGAGCAAGCGGATGTTTGCAGGGCGGATTATCACGGATCCATCCCGTGTGAAAGAGGCCTTAATCAACTAATTTTATAATTTCAGGCGTTTTCTCCTCGCTTTTCTCCCTCTTCCCCAGGATCACATAAACCATTACTCCACAAGGGAACCATTATAACCTTCTAGGGGCACTACTGAAAATGACAGTAGAGAGAGTTGGGCCACTAGTACAGCAGGCCTGTTCATTCCTCTGTCCATCCTTCAAGCATACTCTTATGGTAAAGAAATAATGACATGTAGCAGCTGGCCTATGGAATCTACAGACGGTATGAGGATCTACAATCCATTTCCTGGATTTAAAATCTATACACAGCAGAGCTTCATGTTCTGGCCAGATCTCAGGCTTGGACGATGATCAGCCTCGTGGAGCCAGAATTACCATCAAGAGGGTAAGGAAACAATACAAACCTATAGAAATGTATGATATTCATATTCACAACAAGAACATTACAATATATTTAGGATATAGATCGGGGTCTGGCAATAATAAAGCAAAAAAAATATATTCTAATATATGTATGCTATACATATATTATTGTGAAGGCGAAAATCTGCACCGACCACAAGATCACTTAATGTGTACCGAAAATGATAAACTTTCACAGATAGCCTTAGACAGTACATAGAAACATGGACAAAGTACTACATGTACAAAACACAACAATAAAATTGAAAATGAAAATACATCAACATTAACCAGATTGTGCCTATGTATTTATATATAACCGTTAAAATAAATGAACTCCATTATGATTTAAAGAGCAAAAGTTTAAGGGAGTGTGGACATTTTTGGACAAGTATTGACTCTGTTAAGGACAAGAACATTTTTTAATTTAGGCAGAAAAACATTAAATACTGCTTAAGAATATGGCATGTTTACAGCTTACAGCCAACGGGTGGTACAGCTTTGAACCACCTTTGTTGTGTTATTTTACAACTTTGCTGTAAAAAGCCCGCACTTTTATCTGCTGCTCAGAACTGTAATCATAGGAAAGAGACGCCCCTTCCTCCAGCTCACGTGCAACTGTACCACCCTTCAGTTGTACTGACAGTCAGATGTTACTGCTGGGCTTTCTTATTAGAAAGCCTAACAAGATCCACAAAATTTTGAACAAAAAAAATATTTTTCTTCAAGATTTTTTTCTTTTTCTTTTATTTAGCAAAAAATTTTAAAAACTAAATTGTGATTAAAGCAGACCTTCAGTCATTTTTTCAACTTTCCATCTATTAAATCTTCTGTTGTTTTAACTTTGGATAGTAAAATTTTTTTTTCTGCCAGTAAATACCTCATACAGCCCACTTCATGTTTCTTGTCTGGTCATTAGCCTAGACTTATATGACACCATGCACAGCTCTCTCTCATGAGAGTTTGCCAGGAAGGGAGGGGGGGGGGGGGGGGTGAGCCATAACAAGGCCAATGAGAGCTGCAGAGCTGGAGGTGTGTCTGTGTAAATCCAGGAAGTGAACAGGCAGCAGCTTCAGCTGCCCACAGTTATAATGGTTGCAGCCAGACTCAGTGGAGGGAGATTTCTGCAGCATATTTGGCAAGTACAGAATCACACTATATATAAAATAATGTGCAAAGTGGTTGGAGGGAAGCTTCAGTATGGCACAGATATTATTACAAATTATGTGAGCAGCCGACAGTTCTTCTTTAAATACTAACAAATGTAACCGCTATTTATTTAAATAAATAAAAAAAAATATATAATTTGAGTACAGTGTTGCATGAGTAATTGTCATCCAAAGTACAACAGCGCCGAAAGCTAAAAATTGGCCTGGGCAAAAAGGTGATGAAAATATCCAGTACTGAAGTGGTTAACCACTTGCCGCCCGCCCTATTGCGGATTGACGTCCACAATGTGGCTCCGTTATCTTGACGTCCAGCGCGATAAACCGCTTGTTTGCGCCCCCCAACCGCATGCGGCGATTGGTGGTGCTGTGTATTGCTCTGACACACCGCATCTCTGATCGCGGTAAAGAGCCTATGACCAATCACAGTGGTAACCAGGAAGTGCCAGTTAAAGGGCTTTCCTTGGTTCATGCCGACAGGAAGAGTTGAGCGGCAGTTCTCCTGTCAGAGGGTGTGATAATCAGTGCCTTGATCAGCTTAGCCCCCCATCAAAGGTGCCCACCACATCTGCCAATTACATGCCAGTCAGTGCCCATCAAAATGCCAGTCAGTGCCCATCAGTAACACCTATCAGTGCCCATCACAGATGCCAATCATTGCCCATCAGTAATGACTGTCAGTGCCTCAATGCCCATCAGTGACCATTAGTGCAGCCTCATCAGTGCCCATCAGTGAAGGAGAAAACAATTATAACAGAAACAAAGAAAAATATTTTTTTTTTCAAAAATGTTTGCCTTTTTAAACCAAATAAAAACCCCAGTGGAGATCAAATACCACCAAAAGGAAACGCTATTTGTGGGAAGAAAATGATTACTCATTCAAAGAGTGACAGCGCTGAAAGCTGAAAATTGGCCTGGGCAGGAAGGGGGGAGTGCCTGGTACTGAAGTCTTTAAACATTGGCAACTACAAATATTGTGCCTGTTGCCTTCATTGGTCAAAAACTCTGCACAGGTCTGCATAGCCCACTACATTATACATAAGTTCACTATCCTATGAATGGCAGTTTGTTCTTACATAAAGTTGAAGGGGAATGGGCAGTGCGTTAGGTTGGCTCATAGGGGAAAAAACGCCAGGAAAACAAACCCCGCACTACTCCTTACTAAGAAACAAAAACTTCAGCAGAAATAACATTTTTAAAGCATTGCTGTTTGTGTTGTATTTCATCAGTAGGCTAAAGATAATATAATCATACAAAGAAATCATACAAAAAAGAAAAAAAAAGATTTGCCTGGAGTTCTCATCACTGTCATCGTGTTAATTTGTGGAACATTGAAAAGACTGACAGTGTACTCCACACGATCACCATTTCTCTATATTCACAAACTAAATTAATGGCTTGCCTAAAAAAAAAAAAAAAAAAAAAAAAACATAACAAAGGACCTTCTGACAAAGTGGCTACATATTACGTGTGTGAAGCTATTCTGTGGGTGCCCGTGATACCTTATTGCGGCATTATATGGGCATGGACTCCCTGGAATGTAGTTTGTTTCTCGATCATGTTCTCTTATATCTATGCTCGACATACCAGTGGTTAGTGCACATTTTTAAACATTTGTGTTTGGTTATTTTTGGTCTCACTACTTGTATTATAAGTATGGTATCTTTTTTCTGTTATAATACCACCCAATAATGCCCAGGGGTTCTCCCCAGATGCTCTTGCTGTACACCTTTTGGGGTCCTTAAATGCAGTTTATATTGTTACTACAACTGTGAAACCTTAAGAGTCCATTCACACGGGGGCAACTTTGGATCCGACTTGAAGTCGTCCCAAGTTGCCGCAAGTCACGCAACATGATAAAATCAATGTAAGTGAATGGAGCCGTCTTAATGCACACTACTGAAGTCACTCCGACTTCAGAAAAGGTTCCTGTACTACTTCAATCTCACTTCTAGGCAACACAGAGCTGATTATTAGGGATGAGCTCAGGCGTGTTCGCATGGAACACGTGCAGAGCCTGGCAGGAAGTCGGCGCATCGCTGCGCTAATCATAGGCAGTGAGACATTGCCCCAATGTGCGGCTGCAGAGATCGGGCAATGTCTCACTGCCTGCAATTAGCGCAGCGCTGCACTGACTTCCTGGCGGGCTCTGCAAGTGTTCCATCTGAACATGCCTGAGCTCATCCCTACTGATTATTATGTGATTGGCCACCGGCAAAGTCCCCTGTCCTGGAGGCAACTTCAAGTTGCCTTGTAAGTTGCCTCAAGTCGTGCTGTGATTCACACTCAAGTCGTGTCCAAGTTGCCTCCCAAAGTCTTGCTGGAAGTCATGCTGCCCCTGTGTGAATGGACCCTTATTTACATGTGCTATTTGGTTTATACACCATCTTTAAACCTCATTTGCCATAGAGTTGCTCAAACTCTGCCCAGTTCTGGGAGGGCATCGTATGACGTCCTCCCGTGATCGCGCCCGCCAGCAGTCTTTGATTGCAGTGTCCTTCGGACACAGCTGATCGCAGATCAGGATAAAGAGCCAATCACAGTGGCTCTATACCATATGATTAACTGTGTACAATCACAGCTGATCATGATGTAAACACACTTGAAGGTTATCGGCATTCCTTTCCTCGCACTGCCAAAGCGTGAGAGGAGAAGAGAACCGGTAACTGGCTAGTGTAAAAGGGTGCATCTGCACTAATAATCAGGGCACTTTATCATCAGTGTCCTGATGATCAGTGCAGCCCCAAACAGTGCCAATCTGTGCTGCAAATTAATGCCCACCAGTGCCAATTAGTGGCCATCAGTGCTGCCTATTAGTGTCACCTATCAGTGTGTTCTCATCAGTGACTCCTATTAGTGCCCATCAGCGCACATCAGTGGAGGAGAGAAATTACCTGTTTTTCCAAATTTTATAACAGAAACTAGGGAAAAAAATAGTTTTTTTTTTTTTTTTTTTATGTTGGCTTTTTTTGTTTGTTTAGCAATAAAAACCCAGTGGTGAATAATTACTATAAGAAAGTTCTATTAGTGTGAAAAAAATTCTAACAAGTTCATTTGAGTACAGTGCTGTATTACCGTGCAATTGTCAAATTGTGACAGCTCTGAAAGCTGAAACTTGGCCTGGGCAGGAAGAGGGTATAAGTGCCCAGCAGGCAAGCGGTTAAATGGTATTTACATTTCAGAGCGATCCATTATGAGCTGTATGGGATTTTATTTTTTATTTTTTTGTGGGGTGGGGGGTAGGGCATTCATTTTTTTCTTCATTGCTGTATGAAAGTGATAAAAAAAAACAAAAAAAAAAACAACACTTTAAAAATGACAAACATGTTATACTTACCTCCTCTATGCCGTTGGTTTTGCACAGAGCAGCCCTGATCCTCCTCTTCTCAGGTCCCTTGTCAGCTCTCCTGGCCCCTCCCTTCTGCTGAGTGCCCCCACAGCAAGCAGCTTGCTATGGGGACACCAGAGCCGCTGCTCTGTGTGTTCATTTAGACATGGAGCTCACTGTCTGAGTGATAGCAGTGGGTGCCAATGGCGCCCGCTGCTGTCTCAGTCAATTTAGGAGATGAGCCCCAGACAGTCGAGTGCAACATCACTGGATAGAAACGGAGCTCAGGTAAGTGTTACGGGTGATGCTGCACACTAAAGATTTTTTATCTTAAAGCATAGAATGCATCAAGATATAAAAAAAATAACTTGTGCTTTTAGAACCACTTTAGTGCTTTCAATGGGCACATTAACATCAGAACTGGACCACATAGCAATGAAAGGTGGGCTGGTCTGATGAATTCAAGAATGGTTTGAGGAACATAGCAATGAGTTTGAGGTGCAGGAAACCAGAAAGTGGGTTCAAGTTGCATTTTCAATACCCTCTATGAGTACCATCATATTAAAGCGTGACATGTTAGGTCTATTTACTCAGCGTAACATCATCTTTCCTATTACACCAACAAAAAATTAGGTATATATTGTTTATTGTTTAAATGAATTAAAATGTATTTCTTCCCAAAAAAATGGTGATTGAAAAGTTGTTGCACAAATACAGTGTGAAAAAAATGCAACGATCGCCATTTTATTCCGTAGGGTCTCCGCTAAAGAAAAAGTTGTATAATGTTTTGGGGTTATAAGTAATAAATTCTGATTTAAACTTGTTAACAAAAAGTGCCAGAAAAAGCCTGGTCAGCAAGTTGTTAATTATGCTATGATGCGGACATGTCTGTAACTCCTGAGAGTGTGAAGGTGTGTGTGTGTGTCTATATAGACACACACATGCACGGAGTTTCATCAAATAAAAAAATCACTGAGTGTTTATAATAATAAAAAAAAATCTTTTTTTTCCCATAAAGCAACTTGCAGGGACAAACACAAAAAATATATATATATTATTTTTTTTTCTCTATCATCTAGAATATGAAAGCATACAAGGATGAAATAGTCAGTATAGCCTTACCTGGTACATCCCGACGCCAATGTGTTTGGGCTCAATTTTCACAAGCTCAGCTAATGGATCTTGTACACGTCTCGCTATGGAAACTGAAAAATAGAACAGGCAAACAAATGTGGTTTTCTGTGAAAGTCAGTACTGTATAATTACAGCAGTTTGTGATTCTCAAGCTCAGACAGATTCATGTCTTCACTATAGAGGAGGGCATTAAAGCTCAGGATTCCCCCCCCCCTTACTGAGCAATAGGATTTTTTTTTTCTTTTTTTTTTAAGGATTTTAAAGAAAGAAAATTCCGAAATGTTTTACAATATAGAGAAAGTGGAAAGTGTTTCATTTTGGTGTTTCCTTTCACTTTCCAACTGGAAATATAATGGTTAGATCGGCTGTGAAGGAACACCCTACGTTTCACATCCTTTTCAATAAAACATCCCAATGAGACATGCATATGTTATGACAGACGTTTTAAGCACTTTAATATTTTGTATACATATCTGTCCACCAAGTAGTACTGATATGAAAAGTATTTCTACAGCCAAAAGTTTTGTATCCTTTTTAGTTCTCAGTAGCGTAGGTAAAAGTTAGAGCCCCCAGTTTAAATTGTTGCCCGTGTCCCCACTGGGAATTCTCATACTTTATGACAGTGGTCTCAAAACTTTTCAGTATGAGCCACATTGAAAACTTTACATATATTCTTGGGTCAACAAAAATAATTGCCCATACCAGTCCCCTACTTACATCTGCGCCCCCTCCACCCCCTTATCCCAACAGTCAAACCATCAGAATCCTCCTTTGCATCCATGTCCCAAATAGAGTTCCTCTGTATATCAAGTGCCCTAGCCTTACATCAGTATCCCCACCAGAGTCCCCTAACTTCTTTAATTAGAGTACAGGTGATTTAACAGCAGAATGAGAGTGAGAGAAGGTCCAGACGGAAAACATTCCATCTTCCTATGAATGCATGGGCAAGCATGTCCTTGGTTGTTAGGATGGCAGCGGTCCTAGCAACCAATATCACAGCGCAGCTGGGGGGGGTTGGGGCAAGAGAAGCAAAGACTGTACACATCCAAACTATGGCCCATTGGTCAACGTTTGGGGACCCATGCTTTATGACAATGGCCACAGGCAAAAAATTATAGTTAATTCACAATTGTTCACAATTGTCAACAGTAGGAGGTCATGGGAAACCAGTGGTTGACATCTTGAGGGGCTTGGCGAGTCACCTACATTTGATTTCACAGGTCAGCACACTACACACAAAGCCATTAGGTGAACAAGACCTGTTGGACCTTTCAGTTATTTTACATTAAGGAAAATGGAACAAGCAAACTGAGACCCCATCTTCCTGCAACAGGAAAAAATAGACTTCAGGGCAAGGTAGGTGACGAATTTGTGGGAATACCAGTGCAGAGAACTCATCACTGAGGAATACAAGCAGTTTAAATGGAAAAGGGGAAACTAACGCATAGAGCCACAAGTAACGACCCTATAGTGGAGTTGACAAAACTTAGTGTCACCGTTACTACCTTCACAAAACACTTCTTTGACTCCCACAGAAGAATGCAGAAAGGACGGGAGATTGCGAGAACTCCATAACACTGGATCTTCCCATCAGAATTTCATCAGAATAAATTGCTGATCTGTCATAATATACAGTAACAGTTTTATTTTTATAAAAGTTCAAATTTTTATCATTAAAAAGCAATCCTTGAGCTCTAGCCAGTGGCTTTGCCTAGGGTAGGTCATTAGTCTGGTGATGCTTTCCTTTCGTCAAAATGTAGGCTGAAACTTTATCAATTCACAAGGTGAGAGGGGCAAATCATTTGAGTTAGTGGAAGGAATATTGTCCCATCATTGGCATCAGAGGGAGTAAGGCAGGCTATACAAAGTGCAAATTTCTTTCCTGCAACCACAGGCTGTAAGAAAGAAATTTGCAGGATTCCCCCTTCAACACAGACACTTGACAAGGCAATCGGCGATAGTCTTCTCTCAGCAGGGAAAGACAGTGATTATCGCTAGGGGCTATAGCAGCCACTAGTGATTATCGCAAGAGAATCCGGCAGGCTGGTTGTACCAAAGTTGATCGATTGATGAACTTGGTATATTCAGCCTCCCCATGGACAGTTTGAACCGTGTAACAGTGTTCCATCATGGGTTATCAGTGGTTGGAGCTGCAGTTTGGAGGCTACTGTTCTATAAACACAGATAAAAGGCATTGTTGGTAGGGGTGGGTTTTGTGAGCTCTGTGAGGTAATAAATACCTGGTAATGTTAGGCTGGCCATAAACTAATAGAATTGCATTAAAAAAAATTCATTTTAAAAACATTTGTTTGATTTTATAATCACTAGCAAGTCTCCGACATCCCCACACAGAGGATGTTCTGTAGGATGAAAAACATAAGAAGGAAGCTATGCTGTGACATTATGCCAGCTTGTGGGGGCGATGATTTTAATGCTCAAATTTAAACCTTCGCTTGTGAGTATTCCACTTTTTTGATGAACTGATCTGGTAACTGCTAACCAGCCTTTTTCAACCCTGGTGTGCCTTTAGGTCTCTTCAGGGGTGCATTGGCAAAATACCTAGAGATTGCCCAAAAACTGTATACAAGCCAGTGGGTGGGTCAAGCCTACCTATTATGCCGCATACAAATCACTGGACTTTCCGGCAAACTAGGTCTGACTGTCTTCCAGACGGAATTTCGGCAGAATTCCGACAGACTTTCAGAATGAACCCAACTCGGCCACATAAGAACGGACTAAGTTTGAAAGTCCATTAGTTTTGAACGTGATGATGTAAATGACAAAAAAAGGAAGTTCAATAGCCAGTAGCCAATAGCTGCCCTTGTGTTGTATTTGGTCCGTCGGACCAGCACACAGACTAAAGGTTTTCCCAATTTGAGTCCATCAGAATTGAGTCAGTCAGATAGATTTGAAACATGTTCTATTTCTAGGTCCCGAAAAATGAACAGATTAGCCCACACATGATCGGATTGTCCGACAGACTAATCCCGTCAGACCTAGTTTGCCGGAAAGTCCGTGGCATTAGTTACAGAAAGCCACATGTATTCATTGTGTACCATAGCAACCTTCTAGTGACCCAACAACCAATGATATCTTCGGTTAATAAAGAAGGATGTCAGGCACCTGCCCTTCCACTGCCCATCTAATTCAGCACCAGGGTCACATTAGCTGAGGATGAAGAGAAACATTAAAATACTAGTCAGTACCAGTGTGGAAAAGTTGATTTGCTTTGGAAGAATAAATCACCTCTAATGTTGGGTGTCCTACACATGTGGATGTTGCTACTTTATGCAAAACTATTAGTTTCCTTTTTTTACATTTTAGAATGGGGTGCATCGAGATTGTGTGAATTTTAAAGAGTGCATTCACTGAAAAAAGGTTGAGAAACATCTGCATATGAGATCTGCATCTGGTGTGTGTGGCCTCTTAAAAGCAAAAGCAGCACAGGGAAGAGAGCCATCCATCCATCTGTGGACAGTATAAAGCCATATTAGACATCTGGTGTATTGAGGTCCAATGTTCTGGTAAGCTGATTGAGTTAGCATGAGCACTGGAAATGGTGAGGGTGATGACCAGAATATAATTATTTTTTTTTTACAATTTAATTTACAATTTCTAATTTACAATTAGAATTTTTCTATAATTCACAGTGGAATTGCTGAAATTATGTATTTAAATAGTTAATGGATTTGTAACAGCTCAACACTTTGATTTTGTATATTGAGGTGGATTTTGGGGTATTTAGATATCAGCGAGTGCTGCGGGCTGCTACCACTATATATTTTCACAAAAATGTTTTACTCTATTAGAATTGATTTGCACCTAGTACATTTTATTTATGACATTTCTAACAATATGTAGGTTTCATTCAGGAAAGTCTATGAATTCCAAAATCCAATTTTAATAGTAAGTACTTTTGAACAACATTTATCACGCCGATCAATGTACTGGTAAAACATTTGAATGAATGTTTACTCTCAAAAAACTGTAGCCTATGGCCAGCTTTACACCTATACATTACTTGCATCCACTTAACATACAGTGCATCCGAAAAGTATTCACAGTGCTTCACTTTTTCCACATTTTGTTATGTTACAGCTTTATTAAAAAATTAAATAATATTATTAATTAAAATTAAATTCATTACTTTCCTCAAAATTCTACAAACATAACGACAACATGAAAGAAGTTTGTTTGAAATCTTTGCAAATGTATTAAAAATCAAAAATTAAGCTCAGCAGCATCCTGTTTCCACTGATCATCCTTGAGATGTTTCTACAATTTGATTGGAGTCCACCTGTGGTACATTCATTTGATTGGACATGATTTGGAAAGTCACACACCTGTCTATATAAAGGTCCTACAGCTAACAGTACATTTCAGAGCACAAACCAAGCAATGAAGTCCAAGGAATTGTCTGTAGACCTCCGAGACAAAATTCTATGGAGGCACAGATCTGGGGAAGGGTACAGAAACATCTCTGAAGCATTGAAGGTCCCAATGAGCACAGTGGTCTCCATCATCTGTAAATGGAAGAAGTTTGGAAGCACCAGGACTCTTCCTAGAGCAGGCCACCCAGCCAAACTGAGCGATTGGGGGAGAAGGGCCTTAGTCATGGAGGTAACCAAAAAGCACAGCGTTTCTCTGTGGGGAGAGGAGAACCTTCCAGAAGAACGATCATCTCTGCAGCACTTCACCAATCAGGCCTGTATGGTAGCGTGGACAGATGGAAGAAACTCCTCAGTAAATGGCACATGACAGGCTGCCGGGAGTTTGCCAAAAGGCACCTGAAGGACTCTCAGACCATGAGAAAAACAAAATTCTCTGGTCTTATGAAACAAATATGGAACTCTTTGACCTGAATGGCAAGCGTCATGTCTGGAGGAAACCAGGCACCACTCATCACCTGGCTAGGATTATCCCTACAGTGAAGCATGGTGGTGGCAGCATCATGCCGCGGGGATGTTATTCAGCGGCAGGAACTGGGAGACCAGACAGGATTGAGGTAAAGATGAATGCAGTAATGTAAAGAGACACCCTTGATGAAAACCTGCTCCAGAGCGCTCTGGACCTCAGACTGGGGTGAAGGTTCATCTTCCAACAGTACAACGACCCTAAGCACACAGCCGTGATAACAAAGGAGTGGCTATGGGACAACTCTGTGAATATCCTTGAGTAGCCCAGCCAGAGCCCAGACTTAAACCCAATTGAACGTCAGTGGAGAGATCTAGAAATGGCTGTGCACCTATGCATTCCATCTAAGCTGATGAAGCTGGAGAGGTCCTGCAAATAAGAATGGGAGAAACTGCCCAAAAATAGGTGTGCCAAGTTTATAGCATTATACTCAAAAAAAAACAAAAAACTTGAGGCTGTAATTGGTGCCAAAAGGTGCTTCAACAAAGTATTGAGCAAAGGCTGTGAATACTTATGTACATGGGATTTTTTTCATTTTTAATAAATTTGCAAACATTCCAAACTTTTTTCACGTTGTCATTATGGGGTATTGTTTGTAGAATTTTTGAGCAAAATAATGACTGATTAATTTTGGAATAAGGCTATAACATAACAAAATGTGGAAAAAGTGAGGCGCTGAGAATACTTTCCAGATGCGCTGTCAAAACACATATCTGACGCTAACTCCACATTAAATAATGCCCCTTTTTTATCTTTGTTATAAAGTTTCAGATCCACTGACAGAATATACAAGTTAGTAAAATACAGAAATGTAAAAATTGGTTTTCCAGTGTTTTGGAACATCTTTTTAATTTTTTTTGAGTTTCATACGCCTTCATAACCAATGGGAAAACAAGAAATGATGTAGGTTATGGCCATTATATTTAGAAACATTAACAATTGACATCTATTGTAAAACACACGTCATTGCAAGTTTTAAAATTACATTTGCAGATGTTCTCGACATGGGTAGTATTTAATATTTATCCTAACAGCCTGAGGTTAGAGGGTTTCGTCTACTACTATATTATCTTTAAAGGGAAGCTATCATTTAGGTCAATGGTTCTCAGAAAAACAACTCTGGGACCGCCAGTGTGCACCAATCCAAGCTCTGGCGTCTGGCAAGCCTTTTCTGTAATGATCACATGATCCCTTTGAGTTCCTTCCGTTAACTATTGTTATATATTGAACAAGCTCATTCCAGTAAAAGATAAATTACCCACTGCAATACCTGTAAAGCCCCATACACACTATCAGATTTTCTGCTGATTTTTTCCTTCAGATTTACCAAAACCATATAATATGAGGTCAAACCTTAGGAGTTTCAATTTGTATGCAATCAGGCAGGCCCTTGCACTACATGGTTTTGGTTTATCTGAAGACAAAAATCAGCAGAAAATCTGACAGTGCGTATGGGGCTTTATACTGACGATTCAGGGCCTAAGCTTGTTTATCTAAACAATGGGACACAAACCTCATTGTTCTATAAATATTCACTTCAAAAGGATCCCTGGTTTAGATATGCAATGAAGATGGTCAGCCCGTCATCAATACTTAACTTTCCTGAAAAGGTCAAGTACCTACAAGTTAAATCTCCCACTCAAAATAGTAGGTGCCAAGGATTTGCATTAAAGGGGGCTGACTTATGCAAAGTATAGGGATTGGAGATTTTAGCCAATCCTTAACCAGGAATAGGGAGGCCCACCAATCAGAGCCACACCAAACAATGAGGCATCAGCCTGCAATGATATACACAGACTAGATGGGAAGGAAGAGTACATACTCTATGGTAGAGCAGTCACCAGAATGAAACCTTGGTGGGCAGTAGCATGTTAACTATGGTATGGGATATCTCCATTTTACTTGTACTGAATATATGTCTTATGTCTTTTCTGTCTTGTTTGTAGATTCATGTTTTGAGTATTAAACTCGGTATTCCTTCATGTAATCCATGATTTTTACCCTTTTCCTGTACAATAGATGGATTCCTGTGTATCCTTACTATATACCAATACATTTTTGTTATTGTGTTAAAGCTTTCACTCGTGGTTCAAAAACGCTCATTAACCCAAATCGTATCTGAGAGATATTAAATGTCATTTACGGGTAACATGGGCATCACTGGAGCATCTATACTGTATTCTATGTGACTGTATTTGCTTTCCTTTGTCAGTATAATGGAATTCCTTTCTTTTCCCCACAATAAATCATTTTTTATGATATTGCACGAGGCTGGTGTACCCTTTATTTTGTTTCTGCATTTCAGTCTATGGATGATTATCCGTTTACATCCATGTTTGTTCAGATCATTTTTTTTTTTTTTTTAAACCGAACAAGGTTGGCGTCCTTTTCCATTTAGATCGATCAGGACGACGTAATTGGATGTCAACCGTTTACGTCTGCTCACTTTATATCTTTTTTTTTTTTTATGGCCCTTTTACACAGGCTTTCCGATCAGGACCACTTGTCAGTTTTAAAGGCGGACCTGAAGGTGGGGGATTTTTGTTTCCTCTTGGGAGATTTCCTTTCACTTCAAAGGATCATCTGACAAGAGACTGCAGTTCCGCCTGAAATCCTTATAAAGCCTGCTAAATATGGCTGCAAAGGATTCCATACACCTCAGCTTAGACACTAAACCACTCTGAACGTTTTCTGACTGTCTTTATTTGTTGCCTACAATCATTATTGAATTCACAGATTTCCTGTATGTGGTCTATTTAAAAAAAAAAATACATTTAAAACAAAATTCTTGTTATGTACTGCAATCTATGATTAATAAAGTGTTCCATTAAACAAATCCCAATGTGCAGTATATGAATCTAATCCATAACTAGGAGCTGCGTGGAATATTTGGAAAAATCAATAAATAAGCAACTTACACTTTCCTCCTATTGTATGAGCAAGTCTCACTTTTATTGTGGAGTCTATGGCTTTTCACTGCTCAGTGTGTCAATGCCTCGTAACTAGGGGGGGAACATATGAATTGCCATAACCTTTACCAGATGTAAAATGATGTTAGATTCATTTATTTAGTGTGTGCTACAAGACTTTAGATTACGTTAAATTAGCATGTTTGGAAGGAGAGCTGGGAAATGTGAGTACTTCTAGCTCATTCTATTCAACAAAGCCATTTAACCCTGTAAGACCACTAAGCCAAAAATTGAAAAGGCTGATTGACAAAGCTACTGATGACATTCACAACCATGTCATATAAAAACAGATTTCGAATCTTATAGATGATCCTTCCATCCACACTAAACAGCATGGATGTAGGAATCTCACCTGCTGGCTCTTGTATTTTGACAGCTGGCGCCCACATCCGGGGCCAAGCCGTGCTGTGTGTGTACATGGACGCTTTAATTTTTGCCCAGTTCATCCGGGACTAACCCAGATTTTCACCAAGTGTGGCCACCTGGTCAAAACAGTATTAAACTCTTAAAGATCACACATATACTGCAGCAGGGCAACTATTGCGTGAAATGACGTACGTGACTGCTGGCCTCCTTATGCCTGCCAAAGACAGATCAAAATCCATCCAGTTTATGCTTCCATCCTTCTGTGGGTAGGTTGGTTGTACTGATGTTAGTCCATCGATCAATCTCAAAACAACCAGCCTGACAGTTTTTTTTTCACAAGATCACCGCCGGTGGCTATGGCTGTTGGGGAAGGTTCTCCGTACTCTCCGCCAGAAAACAATTCCGTAGCAGATGGGATTCCTGCTATAGAGGTTCTTTCTTGCATTATAAAGAAATTAGATCTGTTTTGCATGTTATTTATACAATTTTTTTTTTTTAACTCCTCCGTTACCGCTATAATATATAAACATTAAATACACCTATAATATGGATTCCCAAAGCACTATGACCCTGATTTACTAGAAGAGTAAATGTGAAAAAAAAAAAAAAAAAAAAAACAGAAGATATTCAGATGGTTGAAGTCATCAAATGTTCCCTTTGCATAGTGAATTTTCACTTAGCTTAGTAAATGAAAGTGAAGGTAATCTGACAATCATCCAATCATGTGTGAGCAAAAATCCTTTTTTTTTTTTATTATTTCTCTGAACAGGATTGTGCATATATTTTTGCAATGTGAATTTTCAGTTGGTTCATTCACCAAGGTGAGTGGAAGTTCACTTTCAAAGATAACATGCTTTACTTTAGTATGTGTTTTCTAAAGAGAGAATCCAAGCAGAAGCCGCTTTCTTTCAGACTCACTGTCTCTAATTGGAATGAAACCTTGAATGGATCCCTTTGGAAGGAAAGTGATGAGTCATTGTTAGGATTATAAAGCTCTGTAAACCACTGTATTTGTTTTGTTTTTTGCACATACTATACTTTGTCAGTCAAGATAAAATAAATATGCGGAATGGGACTTTAACTTGGCACCAGGAATTATATAGCACAATATAATGAGATGAGATTCAATTATTTATTGATATACTATACATGTTTAAAAAAAGTGGTTTCTTTATATGAACGCACCCATCCTAAACTACGTCATGTTAAGAAACCTTTTTTGTGAGTTAGTGATATATATTGTATCTATATGTTACTGATTTTCTTTATTTTCTTTTTTGCTATTCATATATATTTATGTTATAGCTCTCATCATTGAACCAAGCCGCTGGAGAAGACGTACAACCTTTTAAGTTGAAATGCATTGGGATTTCTTACACGTCTTGTGCTCAGATGTTTTGTACTATGTGTGATAGTTTCAAACATATTTGTATTGTATCATGGTTTTTTATCATGTTTAGATCATTTGGTCTTTTTTAAAGTGATTCTATGCATTAAGATAAAAAGCCTTCTGTGTGCAGCCCCCCCAATACTTGATTGAGCCCCCTCCAGTCCAGCGATGTGTTGTAGGATTGTATCGGCTGCCCAGGACTACCCTACTCATTTGCTCAAATTCATCCCAAAAGGTGTTCCACTGGGTTGAGGTCAGGACTCTGTTCAGGCCAGTCAAGTTCCTCCAACCCAAACTTACTCACCCAAGTCTTTATGGACCTTTCTTTGTGCACTGGTGCGCAGTCATGTTGGAACAGGAAGGGGCCATCCCCAAACTGTTCCCACAAAGTTGGGAGCATGAAATTGTCCAAAGGTGTCTTGATATGCCGACGTCTAAAGAGTTTTCTTCTCTGGAACTAAGGGGCCAAGATCAACCCCTTAAAAACAACATCACACCATAATCCCCCCTCCACCAAATGATTTGGAGGGGTGGCTGAATACTTTTGGCAATATAGTGTGAATGAGCATGTTTGGGGTGGAGGAACTTGACTGACCTGCACAGAGTCTTGACCTCAACCCGATAAAACACCTTTGGGATGAATTAGAGCACAGACAGAGCCAGACCTTCTCTCAAACATCAGTACCTGACCTCACAAATGCGCTTCTGGAAGAATGGTCAACCATTCCCATAGATACACTCCTAAACCATATGGACAGCCTTCCCAGAATAGTGCACAATATATACTTGGGGGTTGCGCCTCCTTCTAATATTCCCCCCAGGTTACAGAAAATGCTTTAACTAGATATATACCAAACTCGCTTATAATCACTCACTCTATTATCTCAATTAAAAGTGATCACCCAAAAGTAACCCCCTAAAATATACAAAAAAAAATAACTGTTTATATTATAAAACATAAATTTCGTGTAAATTTATAGGTCATTAAATCATAGTCCTTCTTATGCAATGGTTCTTTCAATCGGATCCAGCTGTTTCAACTCCACTCCCGTTCATCTTCCGATGAATATTCCACACATGTCAAAGGAAAAACAAAATCGTGCCACCACCACCTTAAAGAATGGCCACTCGCCAGACTTCACCATACAGTAAGCCTTCGGTTCATTCAACGGATAACCAATCCTCAATCAACTCTCCCGTTAGCAATTCCTCAATATCCGTATGCTCATACAAAGGTTAATAAAACCAACATAGTGTAAAACCGTTTCACCTTTAATTAAGAAAAGCTTTTAAAACATATTGCACTCACATTTCAGTGTGTCTGTTAGCCAACACCAAGCTTATCCAGCCATAAGAAAACAGCATGGAATCAGGCAAGCCAATGATGTTCCGCAGGTGGTACTCTCCTCCCTCCCTAGAAGCTGTGGGAGACATACTTCCTTCAAGGAATTGCCAGGAACAGGTTGGCCGAGTGGAGGGAGGAGAGTACCACCTGCGGAACATCATTGGCTTGCCCGATTCCATGCTGTTTACTTATGGCTGGATAAGCTTGGTGTCGGCTAATAGACACACTGAAATGTGAGTGCAATATGTTTTAAAAGATTTTCTTAATTAAAGGTGAAACGGTTTTACACTATAATGGTTTTATTTACCTTTGTATGAGCATATGGATATTGAGAAGATGAACGGAAATGGAGTTGAAACAGCTGGAAATCCGATTGAAAGAACCATTAAATAAGAAGGACTATGATTTAATGAGATATACATTTATACGAAATTTATGTTTTATAACATAAACAGTGATTTTTTTTTGTATATTTTAGGGGGTTACTTTTGGGTGATCACTTTTTATTGAGATAATAGAGTGAGTGATTATAAGCGAGATTGGTATATATTTAGTTAAAGCATTTTCTATAACCTGGGGGCAATATTAGAAGGAGGCGCAACCCCTTAGTATATATTGTGCACTTATCTTTAACCCACAAGGTGGGGGAGTCAGATTGGGTTTGCAGCGCACCTATAAAGAAAGACGGGGTAGGTCTGAGCGCCGGTACAATTGTAGTTTTTTTTAGCCTTCCCAGAATAATTGAAGCTGTTAAACCTACAAAGGGTGGGCCAACTCAATTTTGAACCCTACAGACTAAGATTGGTGTGACGAAAACGCCCCTACACTCCGCTTGAGTTCTTTCGTCATATACCACTTCCTCCCAGTCTGAATATAGATATCAGATATTCCAACTGCTCCCAAGCACAAAACAAGACGAGACTTGTTTCACTGCTGACATGGAACCAGAAATAGTCTTTTTATACACTTTTAACACAAGAGGTGTTCCCCCAAATGCCAAGGACCATAATCACAAGGTAAGAGGCTGGCATGGAGTCCTCTCTAAAATCCTCTGCCCCAGGTGAGTCTGTCACAATTGGGATGCCATTACAGGTAATGTGTGTAAAGCCAGGTGTCCCAATACTTTTGACAATATAGTGTATGTACCTAGTGGCTGGAGGACTGTGAACACCTTTTATAAAAGAAAAAAAAAAAATTCTGGTGAGAGGGTTTAGTTTTTCTCAAATTCTATCAGGGTTATGTCATCTGTCATTATGAAATACAAACGGTGCTTAATGCCGTCGTTTTTAGGATGCTCAAAAAATGTTCCAAAATAACAACAAAGCTATGGCAGGCAGCTCGTCATCTTATATATTTCATCGCCTTGGCCCACTAGGACTAGGAACATGCCATGTTTCAACATTTTAGTACCATCAGATCCTGATGCTGCCAGAATAAAGTGCATGCCAATGTAAGGACAGACACGGAACTGGGCTGCCGTTAGATGAGACTTGTTCTGCTCTCTCTGATAACTCGCCAGGGCAAACATTTAACAGGTTTGGCAGTCGTGAGGCTGAGCTGGCCGGCATAACTAGAGTATTGTATGAAAGCGTGAAGGAAATCTTACTAAATAAAGAGCACGACATTTATTTGCTTCATCTATGTAATTACTGGAAAAATTGATCCCACTTCCAAACAACTCCAAAAAGAAAACACCGGGCCTGACCTGACCGTGGCTAAGAGGACCGGCTTCTATTTTCAGCCTCTACACTGTGCCTTGAATGAAGCAAAAATAAAAAAATTAACGTATGGTTCATCACTGGCCAGGTCCCAGAAGCCAATGGGTGCAAAAAATGAAATTGAACTGGCACTTATTTTTTGAGCTTGCAATCAGTAAAAAAGATGCATATTTTTGGGCGCCATGCTTAACCTCTTCAGCCCCGGGAAGATTTTACCCCCTTCCTAACCAAAGCTCTTTTTTGCGTTTCGGCACTGCGTCGCTTTAAACTGAAAATTGCGCGGTCGTGCGACGTTGCACCCAAACAAAATTTTTGCCCACAAATAGAGCTTTCCTTTGCTGGTATTTGATCACCTCTGCGGTTTTTATTTTTTGTGCTATAAACAAAAAAAAGCAACAAATTTTGAAAAAAAACAAAAAACAAAACAATATATCTTACTTTTTGCTATAATAAATATCCCCAAAAATTATATTAAAAAAGATTTTTTTTCCCCTTACTTTAGGCCGATATGTGTTCTACATATTTTTGGTAAAAAAAAAATAAAAAAATATCACAATAAGTGTATATTGATTGGTTTGCGCAAAAGTTATAGCGTTTACAATATAGGGGATACGTTTTATGGCAATTTTATTATTTAAAATTTTTTTTTTTATATAATAATGGCAGCACTCTGATTTTTTTTTTTTTTTTTTATCGGGACTGCGACATTATGGCGGACACATCGGACAATTTTGACACATTTTTGGGACCATTTTCACAGTGATCAGTGCTATAAAAAGAAATGCACTGATTACTGTCAAAATGTCCCTAGCAGGGAAGGGGTTAACACTAGGGGCGATGAAGGGGTTAATGTGTTCCCTGTGTGTGTTCTAAATGAAGGGGAGGGGACTGTGTAGGGCAGATGACAGATCACTGTTCATACTCTGTATGAACAGACGATCTCTGCCTCTTCTCCCCTCAGAGAACTGGAAACGGTGTGTTTACACACACAGATCCCGGTTCTCTATGTGCCGAGAGCGGCAGCAGTGATCGCAACCACCGGGCACGTGCACCGGCTCTGTGGGCAAGCGGTGAAGGGGGTGAGCCCGCCCCTAGCGGCCACAGGACGTAGCGACGTTACTTAGCGTCATTTCGCCCAGACGTGCCATTCTGTCGCAGTGCAACTGCAGCGGATGGTCGTCAAGTGGTTAAAGGGATATTAAATAGCAGCTGATTTATTCACACTAGGTATACAGCGTCTATTTTTAACCACTTCAATACCAGGCATTTTTACCCCTTTCCTGCCCAGGCCAATTTTCCGCTTTCAGTGCTGTCACACTTTGAATGACAATTGCGCAGTCAAGCAACACTGTACACATGACATTTTTATCATTTGTTTTCCCACACAAATAAAGATTTCTTTTGGGGGTATTTAAAGAGGTTGTAAACCTCCCCGTAACATTTGTACCTAAAGGCGAGCCTAGAATAAGGCTTACCTATAGGTACTGTAAGCTGTTTAGGAGATATTCACTGTTTACTGCGTGGATGATGTGCTCTGAAGGAACGGCCGCCTGTGCCATTTCTTCAGGAGTGTGTGCCGCGATCGGCGGCTACCGCATGCCTGCACGGGAGTGACGCCACGTGGCTCCGGACAGTCACACAGCAGTCCGCGGCCCCGGAAGGAAGACTAGCGAAGATGGATGCGGCCTGCAGCGCAGTGCTAATTTTGGCAGCAAATCTCAATTTAGTTTTAGTCTTAGTACTAAAACGGCATTTTCGCTTTAGTCCCATTTTAGTCTTCTGCAATTGTTTTAGTTTTAGTCGTATTTAGTAGACTACATCTCCAGGACATTTTAGTCATCTAAAATCTAATGGGTGTAGTTAAATTGTAATGCGTTATTTAAGCGTTTCTCTACAATTTCCAAACTCATTATATACTGCTGGAGTGAAAAATGTAATATGTTATTATTGATGGTATTGAGGTATGAACATGCACTACAGACCAGTGTTCATTTTGATGTCAAATTTCAATTTAGTTTTAGTCTTGACTAAAATGCCATTTTAGTTTTAGCCCCAATTTTAGTCTTGACTAAAATGCCATTTTAGTCAACTAAAATGGTATTAAGTTAGTCGAATAAAATGTTTTAGTCGACAAATTAACCCTGCTGCAGCGGGGATGGCGTGGGCTTGCAGTTAAGTGTCACATAATGTACTAGTATGCAATGCATACTAGCACATTATGCTTTTACTTTGCAGATAAGAAGGAAGGAAGAAAACCCCAACAGGTTTACTTCCTATTTAATCACCGCTGTTTTTTGTTTTTGCTAAAAAAAAAAATTTATAAAGTCAGAAAAAAAAAAAAGTTTTAGTTTGTCAGAAAATTTTGTAAAAAAGTAATTTTTCTCCTTCACTGATGTGCGTTGATGAGGCGGCACTGATGGGCACCAATGAGGTAGCACTAAAGGGCACCGATGAGGTGGCACTAATATGCCGCACTGATAGGGGGCACTGACAGGTAGCACTGACTGGCATCACTGATGGGCACTTATTGATGTCACTAATGGGCACAGATTGTCGTCACTGCACTGATGATCAGTGCCCCGATAAACTGTACAGGTCTCCCCTACGAGATGTTGTCGATTTGGCTCTCCTCTCCTCACACTTCCGTGTTTACATGTGACCGGCTGTGATTGGACACAGCAGATCGTGTTTACATGTGACCGGCTGTGATTGGACACAGCAGATCAAATGGCTAAAGAGCCGCGTCATTGGCTTTTTACCAAGAGTGGTAAGTGGTGACACTGGGGCGACGTCGTATGACGTCATCCCAGAACAAGAGGAGATCCTGTCTGCCATCATTTTACTATATGGAGGGTGGGAGGAGGTTAAGGCCTCATGCCCACTGGATGTTAAAAAAAATGCTAGTAGCATTAGCTGTAGAATGAGTTTTGCAGCATTTTTAACGTTTTTTTTTAGCTGCTGCGTATTTTTAGCTTTTTCACTTAAGCAAAACTATACCCCGACAAAAGCTTATGGCTCGAAAACACTGAATAGCTGCGTTTTTCAGCGTTTTAAGCTTTTTTTTATTTATTTTTTTATTTTTATTTTTTAGAGTTAGAGCGTTTTTACAGCTGAAAAACGCCTTTTAAAACTCACTATTGGGTTCTTTTTCCAGCCATTGTGTGCATGGACACAGGATAAGATGCTGGGGAGTTTACTGGCTACAGAATAAAATGGCTGAAGCCAAAAACATCCAGTGTTCACGAGTCCTTAATCCTCGCCTATGTTTCACTTTAAGCTGGTGCCATGACAGCTTCCCCAGGTTTCCTGTTTCAGAGTGGCTCCTTTCTCTTGGAGCATCCTATGGAGCCACCCTTGTAAACAAGGACTAGAGCAGGGTTTTTCTCAACCTTTTTTCAGTCAAGACCCCCTTTAAAATTATGGACAGTCTCTAATAGCTTTACATAATGCAACAACAACCACCTGTAGGACACCCAACGTTGCAGATGATTTATTCTTCCAAAGCAAATAAACTTTTGCAAACTGGCACCGACTAGTATTCCAATGTTTCTCTTCACCCTCAATTTCTCTCCGTCAGCGAATGTGACCCCAGTGCTGAGAGAGAGAGAGAGAGAGAGAGAGAGAGAGAGAGAGAGAGAGAGAGAGAAGAGAGAGAGAGAGAAGAGAGAGAAGAGAGAGAGAGAGAAGAGAAGAGAAGAGAAGAGAAGAGAAGAGAAGAGAAGAGAAGAGAGAGAGAGACAAACAAAGATGCTGCGGAGGCTATGTGTGACATCATTGGTTGTTAGGATGCCAGTGTCTAGAAAGTCATCATGGTGCATTATGAAAACCTGTGGCTTTGTGCAACTAAAAGGCTTTATCCACCTGCTGGCTTGTATACAATTTTTGATACATTTTTTGGCATTTTGCCAAGGCACCCTGGTTGAAAAAGGCTTGACTAGAGTTGTGCCTCCCTACACTGTGAGCACCAATAGAAACACACAGCCTAGGATGGCAAGGCAATCCCCCTGCTTTTCCTCTCTCTCCCTTCTCCAACTTGATAGATGGGCTTGGGACAGCACTGTTCACTGTTAACCCTGTAAAGACTGAAAGCTCTGGAAAGCAGCACAGAAAGCAGGAGCCAACAGCATTAAAAGTTTTAAACTGCAAGTGCTGGGGTAAAAATGTTAACAAATAGTTCACTGGGGAGTGTTTATTTTATTGTACACAATGTGGTAAAAGAAAAAAAAAACTTGGGTTTAAAGCAGTTGTAAAGGCCCCCCAACATACTTCAGCCTACATCAAGAATGGATGGCCTTTTACGTATAAAAGGTGGCGTGGTTTTGAAAAAAAAAAAAAATATATATATATATAATTTTTTTTATATATCTAAAATATACTGATCCCTTAGCACTGCATTGTGGGATGTGGAAGGCAGTGTGCTTACTGCCCTGTCATTCTATGACGAAACGTGTAGGGAGAAGTCGGTTACGTGAAGCTGGTGTATGCTGGGGCATGGTGGCCATCTTGTTGGTGGGGAATGCTCGATGTTGCATCTAAAAAAGCGTTTTTTTTTTTTATGTGGTGTATGGGAGTTTATCTCCTTTTTTTTTTTTTTACAACAAACAAATACCGATATACTGCACCATGAGGTCTATCTTTGTATTTTGATGGGATGGAATAATCTATGGTGGTCATTGCTGGACTATCGGGAGAAGGAAAGCTGAGATCAGGGTACTTATACTAATGTCCCCTTTTGCTGGCCTTAATTGAGATGTATGGAGATTGAAGGGCGTCCTTTATTATCCAATGCTTATGTGACCTTTGTGATGAGGGTCCACTAAGGAGGGTAAGGGTTATCGGGTGCCGGTGATGGTTTCCTCCTCTTTCAACTTTTATTAACCACCTTTGACGTGATACGCATTGAACACGGTCTTTGGATTGACTTCTTATGGACTCATTGATTTTTATAAGCGCTGCACCATATCTTTATAAGAATTCAAAAGACTGCATTGGCATAATGGGGAGAATGTCATGAATGCTTCAGCCAAGATCTTCCTCCTTTATGTCTACAGGCTGACTTCACCACTCAGCAAAGTGTGCTTTAAATGGTTAAAAACAAATGAGTACCTTCCTAGGTAAGGTGACATTTTCTGACTATTGAAGCATGTAAGAAATGTAACAGACACCAAAGCACATCTGCTTTCGACCACCTAAAGGGCAATAGTGCTCTTTTACAAAACGAAGAACAAATTAATAAATTAGCTGAAGCTGACGTTCCCACACTCTCGTCCATATGTGCGATCGTCACAAGTGCTGACGTTCCCCCAAGAACACATCGCAAGACATTACACCGCCGGATGTCAGCGGGAGTAATTGTGTGTGGCACGGAGATCACCCCTCTAACTGCAGCAGGCTCGTGCCCTCATGTGTGTTCTCAATGGCCTGCAGGCTTTCATCTGCAGAGTGACTTCACCAACTTTCCACCTTGAAATAAATAACTAATAAGTCGTGTCTGTTACACTCTGTGTGCAAAGAGAAAGGTGATGTAAAGGTGCTGCACTTCTAACAAACCATCTACACGGCATGGCTACTTGACAACCTTTCTATGTAGAGCTGGGCGATTTTCTAAAATAAATAAATAAATAAAACTCGATTCACGATTTCAAATCAAGTTTTTTTTTGATGGACACCGCGCCGGTCCTGAGGAGCTGCGGGCAGGAGTTTTTAGGCGAGGCTGTGGCATTGGCTTAGTCTGCGGCGTCCAGCCTTGCCAGTCCTGGTGAAAAAAAAAATACAGTATTTATTGGCGTATAACACACACTTTTTCCCCCCTAAAATCAGGGGGAAATCGGGGGTGCGCGTTATACGCCGATCCCCCGCCTTTCCTAACCTTTTCTGCTGCTCTCGGGGGCTTTCAGGTATTTTCGGCCGTTCTCTGCTATTTTCGGCCGTCCTCGGCGGCTTTTGTAAAGCTGAAAGCCACCGAGAACGGCCGAGTGTGGGGGCGAAAATAGGCGAGAAGGGCCGAAAATAGCCGAGAACGGCCGATAATACCCGAAAGCCGCCGAGAACGGCCGAGTGTGGGCGAAAATAGGCGAGAACGGCCGAAAATAGCCGAGAACGGCCTATAATACCCGAAAGCCGCCGAGAATGGCTGAGTGTGTTGGCGAAAATAGGCGAGAAGGGCCGAAAATAGCTGAGAACAGCCGAAAATACCCGAAAGCCGCCGAGAACGGCCGAGAACGAGCACCACCGAGATACACAGGACATCCGCTCTGTATCTCAGCGGCGCCATTTTAAAATGGCAAGGAGACAAGCCCGCAAGGCTGCAATGGAAGGCTGCAATGCAAATGACTGACAAGGCTGCAAATGACACTGACAAGGCTGCATTGATGGGCATTTAAACATAAGTTTTTTTTCCTTAAACTTCCCTCCTAAAAGTTTTTTTCTTTTAAATTCCCTCCTAAAACTTGGGGTGCGTGTTATACGCCGATAAATACGGTAATCGATTAGCTGAAATTTTGAATCTATTTGACCTCTCAACTCGATTCAAGATTTAAAACGATTTTTTCCCCAGCCCTATTTCTATGATGAATAAAATAAAAATGAATACAATTTCAAGTATACCACTAAACCTGGAAATCAAAGGCACCTACATCCCAAAGTTAGAAACAATGATGAAGGGACTTAAAAAGGTTTCATAACACGCAAATCATAGAAACATTTGTTTATTGTGCTTTAACCACTTTCCGACCAGCCGTCGTCGTTACATGGCGGCAGTTCGCCGCGTTCCCGCAAATCACCGTAAGTGCACGCCAGCTCCTTTAGGCCGGGTTCACACCGCTGCGATGCGGGAACGCCGCGAATCCGCGGCGTTTTCCCGCATCGCATTACTCCCGCCGGCAGTTCACACTGCCCTATGCGGACGGCTGGGAGTGTCAATGATATGTTAATGACACCCCCAGATCCGTCCGCATATCGCAGTGCGATCTGCCGACTCGCACAGGAATCAGATCGCATGGTGTGAACCCCCATGCGATCCGATTCTGTTGCGGACCAAAAAAAGGGTCCCATGCGAGTTTGCTGCGGGAGCGATGCGAATTCAGCCATACTATCTGTATGGCTGAACTCGCATCGCTACGGAGATCGGATGTGATTTGCGGTGCGAATCACATCCGGATCTCCCCCCGCAGCAGTGTGAACCCAGCCTTAAGGAGTCGTGGCGGGTACGGCGGGTGACCAAATGCACGTAACCGGCAGCCGCAAAGTCCGCCGGCCACCCGCGATCACGGGAACGAGAGCCAGAATCTGTCAATGTAAACAGACAGATCCCAGTTCTGACAGAGGAGTTAGAGAAAGATTTGCTGTTCCTAGTGATTAGGAACAGTGACCTGTCTCCTCCTCCAGTCAGCCCAGCCCCCATACAGTTAGAAACATTCCCAGGGAACACACTTAACCCCTTTATCGCACCCTAGTGTTAACCCCTTCCCTGCCAGTGACATTTATACAGTAATCAGTGGCTATTTTTAGGTCTGATCGCTGTATAAATGTCAATGGTCCCAAAAAAAAGTGTCTGATCTGTCCGCCGCAGTGTCGCAGTCCCTCTACAAAATCGCTTATCGCCGCCATTACTAGTAAAATAAATAAAAATGCCATAAATCTATTCCCTATTTTGTAGACTGACTTTTGCGCAAACCAATGAATATACGCTGTAGAAAATATATCGGCCTAAACTGATGAAGATTTTTTTGGGGGGGGATATTATAGCAAAAAGTAAAAAAATATTTTTTTTTTCTTTTCAAAATTGTCGCTCTTTTTGTTTATAGTGCAAAAAATAAAAACCTCAGAGGTGATCATTACACCAAAAGAAAGCTCTATTTATGGGGAAAAAAAAGAACGTGAATTTAGTTTGGGTACAGCGACGCAGTGCTGTATCGCAAAAAACGGCCTGGTCATTAAAGGGTAAAATCTTCCAGTCTGTAAGCAGTTCAAGTGGTAGTAAAGGGGAGATGGAGCTCTGTCAGCGTGATGGTGGGTGGCTTTGTTCTATGGTAATTGCCATTGTCTTGCAGGGTTTTTTATTTTTTAAAGATGTGATTAGTGGCGGGAGCCACTGTCCTGCTGCTGTCAATCAATTCTGTGACAAGGAAGCAGGGGGGTGGG
Source organism: Lithobates pipiens (assembly GCF_037356315.1). Classification (NCBI taxonomy): domain Eukaryota; kingdom Metazoa; phylum Chordata; class Amphibia; order Anura; family Ranidae; genus Lithobates; species Lithobates pipiens. Next base: position 46,812,896 of record NW_027507758.1, on the reverse strand, counting down.
GCTGAGCCAAACTGACTTTATCTATAGACGCAGAGAGAGCGGCTCAGGAGCGAGTGGCTTCCTATAGATGCACTCGCTGAAGAAGAGTAACTGGGAGTACTGGCAGAGGACCCAGGAAGAGGAAGTAGGTATAACAGGTTTGTTATTTTATTTAAAAAAGCTTTACTATCAATTTAAGGCCACACTTGTTTATATTTTTATACAGCCTCGCTCTTCTGAGAAAGCGGTCAGTGAAACGCTTGGAGAACACAGTCATCGCCTATGTACATTATACACGAAGAGGACTCGGATAATGAGCAAAACCATGACCACTGCTAAAACATATTGGTGGAGTTTGCAGACATTCCCTTAATAAGACATTAGTGGTTGAGAGGCAATATAAACTAGGGAAACCGGCATTTTAGGATGTTTCTGAAATGGCAATTGTAACAAAATTCTCCTTTTTAATAATTTTTGAAATATCTGTTTGAAGTTTGTAATAATGTACAAATGTATTCTATTATATGACCTGAGATGACTGTTTAGCACCTTAACCACTTGTCTGACTGCGCTATAGACGAGTGACAGCTACAGAGCGGTCGGCCAGTTCTGGGACCCCGTCATATGATGGTGTCCGTGATCGCTACCGCTGCGGGGCGCGGGTGGCACGCTCTGGGATGGCAGTGTCCAGAGGACATTGCTGATCTCATACTGAGGTGAAGAGCCAATCAGCGTGTCCAATCACAACTGATCACGAAGGTAAACAGATGCCGGTTATCGGCATTCTTTTCCTCACGCTGACAGCATGAGGATTGGAGAAGAGAGCCAATAACTGGCGTCTCTAAAAGGGACATGTACACTGATAGTCAGGGCAATGATTATCAGTGTCCTGATCAATGCAGTCCCACCAGTGACCACCAGTGCTGCCAATGTGTGCCAATCAGTGCCACCCATCAGTGCCGCCCATTAGTTCCGCCCAACGTTCTCGTCCCATCAGTGCCGCCCATTAGTTCCGCCAAACATTCTCGTCCCATCAGTGCCGCCCAATAGTTCCGCCCAACATTCTCGTCCCATCAGTGCCGCCCAACATTCTCGTCCCATCAGTGCCGCCCATTAGTTCCGCCCAACATTCTCGTCCCATCAGTGCCGCCCATCATTCTCGTCCCATCAGTGCTGCCCATTAGTTCCGCCCAACATTCTCGTCCCATCAGTGCCGCCCATTAGTTCCGCCTAACATTCTCGTCCCATCAAAGCCGCCCCATCAGTGCTGCCTAATAGTCTCAGTGCCCATTAGAGCAGCCTATCAGTGCCACCTATCAGTGCTGCTTATTAGTGCCACCTATCAGTGCTCATCAGTGAAAGAAAAATTACCTGTTTGCTATGAACTTTTTTTGTTTCGTTTTTTTTCTAAATTTTCTGTCTTTTATTTTCATTTATTTAGCAAAACATAAAAAACCTAGTGTTGATTAAAAAACACCAAAAGAAAGCTCTATTTGTGTGAATTTTTTTTAACGCATCTAAAAAAAACTCTACCCGAATTATCTAAGATAAAAAGATTATATTTGTCCGAGGGATGCATAAACTGTTACCCAAAACATAAACGAGGTGCCATTATTGTTACATTAGTCCCATGCCCACATCATTACAAAGCCCTCTGTTGTATCTTCAGATATAGGAGGGGCCTGTCAATGCTGGGTGGGAGGGGCTTGTCAATGCTGGGTGGGAGGGGGGTGTTGGTGACATCTAACACAGCAGGGAAGTAATTGGGACTTGGAAGAATTGGGGACAGAAGTTCCAATGACCTCACTGACTAGCAGGCATTTCCTTATTTTGGAGGGATTTCCTCTTGCCTCCCGTTTTAAAAATGAGACAGGGAATGAAGGGAAATCCACCCAATGAGACAGACAAAAATAAATTACAGGAGTAATTACCAGGGCACAAGCACAGCCTCTCTGTATCCAAAAAAAAAAAAAAATTTAACAGGGGTTATAACCCTCCTTCACACGTCACGTTCTTAAGTACAAAGGGTTTTGTCTTGCTTTAATAAATTCTGGGTCACTGACATGTAACATGCGTGCTGTACATTACTGTCAGAAAATTGTCTGACTTCTCTCTATACATGTGTCTGGTCCGCGATTCATAGAAGGCGGAGCTCCAGCATGAGAGCCAGGCCTAACATTTCCAGAAGGTGATCATCTTGCTGCCAGCAGCCTGTCAAAATCAATGACAGGCTGAAATATACTTTGGCTTTGCGCATATCTAAGTGGTATTGCAGGACCATATGCCCCGAACATATGCTTTCTGTATTCAGGGCATATATCCCTTTACATAACAAATGCTCAAATGTGTATATAGCAGCTCACATTCCACTTGTCATTCGTTTTGCAGGAGAAAAAAAAAAATCATATCATCTAGGGCTTACTTAATATCTTCCCGCCTGGCATATAGCAGAATGATGGCTGGCTGCATTGTCCTAACTGGATGTTATATGTTGCGGAGTGTCGCCCAGACACACTGCATCTCCGATTATGGTAAAGAATCTATGAGGCAGGGTCTTTTACCACGTCATCAGATGTGTCCAATCACAGCTGATTACAGTGTAAATAGGAAATGCCGGTTATCGGCATTCCTCTACTCACGCTGACAGGGCATGATTAGAGGAGAGCGGGTAATTGGCTGATTATCAGTGCAGACCCATCAGCGATGCCTGCCAGTGCCCACCAGTGATATCCACCTGTGATGCCAATCAGTGCCCATCAGTAATGCCTGTTAATGCTGCCCATCAGTGCCGCCTATCAGTGCCAATCAGTGCTGCGTATTAGTGTCTCCTCATCAGTGCCCATCAGTGCAGCCTCATCAGTGCCCATCAGTGAAGAAGAAAAATGAAAAATAAAAAATGTATAATTAACAGAAACTAAGAAAAACTTTTTTTTTCAAAATTTTCTGTCTTTTTTCATTCATTTAGCAAAAAATAAAAATAAAAACAGCGGTGGTTAAATGGCACCAAAAGAAAGCTTTAGCGGTCTCAAAAAATAAAATAAAAAAATTGTTAAAATATTTTGTTTGGGTACAATGTTGCATGACCGCGCAATTGTCATTCAAAAATTGACAGCGCGGATAGCTGAAAATTGGCCTGGTCAGGAAGGGGATCAAAGTGCCTGGTATGGAAGGGGATCAAAGTGCCTGGTATGGAAGGGGATCAAAGTGCCTGGTATGGAAGTGGTTAATATACAAGTATCACACTTCCTCAGTAACAAACAAGATATTGACATTTAAAGATGGTCATGTTGTATGAAAGGACAGAAAGTTAGCACTCCCTTTGACAAGGATAGAAGAGGTCCCTGTGGACTTTGCAAGACGTATATGGTTAAGGCACTGCCACTTACATATAAAAAAGGGTCAAGTTCTAGGAGAGTAAGAAACCATACCTGCACTCCTCAGATTGGGATCTAGATCTGGCATCTCCTTGGCAGCTTCTGGACTAACGCTATAGATGGATGCACCCGCTTCATTGGTAATGCTGCAAAAATAAAAATCAGAAGACATTAATTATACTGAAATGAAATCATATACTAAGCTTGGCCACAGACCGAGCAACCTTTAAAGGGTCAGTCCATGTGAAAGCAATATTTACTGTTAGGTGGAGTAAGGTGGGTTAAGACTAGAGATGTGAAGGCCTGAAAAAAAAAAACTGAAAAATTCTGGAAAAAAAAATTCTTCCCCATTTTTTTCCTGAAGGCTTTTTTTTCCCCAAAAACTGGAAAAATTTAAAAAAAAAAAAAAAAAAGAAGAAAGGAATATTTTATTTTAACATGATGAATAAAATATTTTAAGAAAGGGTTTTCAAATATTTTCCAAATCATTTCTTTAAAAAAAATGTATGATATCACATTATTCTAATTTCTGTGCACTGAGTGAGGACAAGCAAGTCCTAGGTAACAAACTGAACCCTACAATGCAAGAACAGTATGCATTTCTTCCTTTAGGAGGTGCTGTGCTGCTACTGTAACAAGAAAAAGTTTTCAGTTTTGCTTTTGCATGTTAGTGTGTGTTTGGTTTGTTGTGTCCTCTTCACTAGGCCTCAAAAGCATTGGAAGAAAATACAGAGCAACAAAAAAGGACCTGAAAGTATATACTTCATTAAAAAAGGTAAGGGTTGACAATTATCTGATTCTGAATCCAGAAAACTGAATCATTTAGCTACATTAGTTTATCTTTAGAAACTTTTGTGTAATTAATAAACGTAATTAGCAGTAATCTGGTTCTTTCCCCACCCCCACACACACACAACCATAGATTAGTGTTTTCTTGCAAAGTAGTAATTTTTTATTGTTTTTATTTCCTACTTGAGACCAACATCTAGCATATGGAGGCATTTTCACATTACAAGTTCTTCTGAAAAAAAAAAATGTGATTTGCAAATATAGTCAGATGAAATATGCATTTCCAAATGCTACCAGGATGACAAAACACATTGTATGTAACAAGCGTCCTGTAGATATTAAAAAATCCTTCATGGATCGAAGAGAAGAGGACAACAATGATGGCAATGCACATAGTTTCTCTCAACGTTCTCGTAACAGAATGACTTTCAATCTTAGACAAAAAAGTGTAGCATTTTTCAATTTTTCTGAAAATTTCCACCCCCCCCCCCCAAAAAAAAACATAAAAAAAAAAAAAAGACCAGGGTTTTTTTCCTGATCTTCAAAATTTTCAGAGATTTTACATCTCTAGTTGAGACATTACCATGGTATCTTATAGTGTGTGTTTCCAAAATGTTAACAATTAGATTGGCCAACTCTGTTCCTGCTCACCATTTTGTGTTGAAGCTCCCTCTGCTTCATTCTCCATAAAACCAAATACAATAATCCATCAGGGAAAGTGGGAACCTCTTATAAGGGTGGCAACAGACAAAGGAACCCAAGCACCGAGAATTCAACTTTAAAACACCAGTAGAGATTTAAAGTTGGATGAATGCACGCAAAGTACTGTGTTAGCGCAAACAGTACAGGTAAGTCACCTCTGGTACTTAATCAAAGACACCCTCTTTTCCTCGGCAAGGCTCCCGGAGCCCAGGGCCCCAAAAACTAGGACGTTCTGGGCAAGCAAGCACCTTCTGCTGTCAGGCCTCTGATCCAAATGCATGCAAAGGCCTCAGATCAGCCGCTCCACGCACACCTTCCTCAGGCCACAGCCTGAGATCTCACATGATCCTTCCCAAATACGTATACCCTTTCCCATGATGCTCGACTGGTAAGGAAACTCCTAGCAGTAGACCGGGAAAGGATATGAATATTCATAACTCAAGACCACTGTGTATCCTCACACTGCAGAGGTACCAGTGACCCCTATTGGTAGAAAGGAGAATTGATAACAAGGCTGAACTTATGGTAAAACCAGATGAGCAAATTAAACAATTACAATAGATTTCTCCCAAGGGCTTTAATGCAGCAAAAAAAATAAAAAAATCTAACTAAAAAAGAGCTTTTAATGTTAACATTCAACACACATATTGGTTAAAATATGAGCAATGGTATATATGACCCCAAATATAATAAATGATGTCCTTGAACAATGGCAGTTGACTTAAAGGAATCTCCAACTTAGTATTCCTGCCCAAGGGACCCCAACGTGTTTCGATTACGATGATCAAAATTGTACCCCTTGAAATTTTCCACATTTTGTCATGTTACAACCAAAAACATAAAATGTATTCTATCCCGATTTTATGTGATAGACCAACACAAAGTGGCACATAATTGTGAAGTGGAAAGAAAATGATAAATGGTTTTCAAAAGGGTTTACAAATATCTGAAAAGTGTGGCGTGTATTTGTATTCAGCCCCATTTACTCTGAAACCCCTAACTGAAATCTAGTGGAACCAATTGCCTTCAGAAGTGATTCATTAGTAGAGTCCACCTGTGTGTAATTTCATCTCATTATAAATACGCTGTGTGGTGGAAAACTAACACTGCACATCACCCTGAACACACCATCCCCACTGTAAAACATGGTGGTGGTAGCATGTTGTTGTGTGGATTTTTTTCTTCAGCAGGGACAGGGAAGCTGGTCAGAGTTAATGGGAAGATGGATGGAGCCAAATACAGGGCAATCTTAGCAGAAAACTAATTAGGCGGCGTACACAAGGGCGGACTGTCTGCCCAAACTAAGTTCATCAAACAGTCCGCTCAAACTTTTGAATGAACGAACTTGCCCACACACGGCACTTTTTGAGCGGACTAATACGGCAAACTAAGTTCGTCGTACTAAGTCCGCGCAACTTTTGAAATGAACGGACTCGCCCACACACGCTGAGGACAGTCCGCTCATTTCGAGCGCGTGTCAAGGTAGGCGGGGCCCGCGACGGAGACATCGCGGGCTCCGCCGCCTGGAATGTACTTAAAGGGGAACCCCAACGCCGAAAAAAAATCGGCGTGGGGGTCCCCCCAAGTCCACAACAGACCCTTGTCCGAGCACGCTACCCGGCCGGCCAGGAAAGGGGGGCGAGCGAGCGCGCCCCCCCTCCTGAGCCGTACCAGGCCGCGTGCCCTCAACATGGGGGGTGCCTTGGGGAAGGGGGGGGCCGCGCGGCCCCCCCACCCCAAAGCACCTTGTCCCCATGTTGATGAGGACAAGGGCCTCTTCCCGACAACCCTGGCCGTTGGTTGTCGGGGTCTGCGGGCGGGGGGCTTATCGGAATCCGGGAGCCCCCCCCCGGATACCGGCCCCCCACCCTATGTGAATGAGTATGGGGTACAATGTACCCCTACCCATTCACCTGTAAAATAAAAGTACCCAAAAAAAACACAACACACGAGATAAAATATTTTATTGCACAGCTCCGGGGGTCTTCCGTCTTCGGGGGTCTTCTCGCCGGACTCCTCCGCTATCTTCTTGTAGCTCTTTTGCTAGCGGAGGGGTCCGGCTTTCTTCCTCCCCGCCGCCGGCCTCTTCTCCCGACTTCGGGGGTCTTGTCCCCCTCTTCGGTTCTTCTGCCGGGCCACCGCGCCTTCTTATAGCTCTTTTAGAGGCGGTGGCCCGGTCTTCTGTCGCCACTGTCGCCGCCGCCTTCCGTTCTTCTTCTTCTTCTTCTTCTCCAGGAGATGTTGACACGACGCTCTCTCCGGCCGGAATGCCAGAGCCGCGCTGTGCGGCCACTTATATAGTGACAATGGGGCGGTGTCACATGGCTTTATGTCACATGGGTTGATGTCACATGGGTTGATGTCACATGGGTACTATGACATCGTAAGGGGGCGGGGTCACCATGTGACACCAACCCATGTGACATATACCATGTGACACCGCCCCATTGTCACTATATAAGTGGCCACACAGCGCGGCTCTGGCATTCCGGCCGGAGAGAGCGTCGTGTCAACATCTCCTGGAGAAGAAGAAGAAGAAGAAGAACGGAAGGCGGCGACGGCGGCGACAGAAGACCGGGCCACCGCCTCTAAAAGAGCTATAAGAAGGCGCGGTGGCCCGGCAGAAGAACCGAAGAGGGGGACAAGACCCCCGAAGTCTGGAGAAGAGGCCGGCGGCGGGGAGGAAGAAAGCCGGACCCCTCCGCTAGCAAAAGAGCTACAAGAAGATAGCGGAGGAGTCCGGCGAGAAGACCCCCGAAGACGGAAGACCCCCGGAGCTGTGCAATAAAATATTTTATCTCGTGTGTTGTGTTTTTTTTGGGTACTTTTATTTTACAGGTGAATGGGTAGGGGTACATTGTACCCCATACTCATTCACATAGGGTGGGGGGCCGGTATCCGGGGGCCCCCTTATTAAAGGGGGCTCCCGGATTCCGATAAGTCCCCCGCCCGCAGACCCCGACAACCAACGGCCAGGGTTGTCGGGAAGAGGCCCTTGTCCTCATCAACATGGGGACAAGGTGCTTTGGGGTGGGGGGGCCGCGCGGCCCCCCCTTCCCCAAGGCACCCCCCCATGTTGAGGGCACGCGGCCTGGTACGGCTCAGGAGGGGGGGGGCGTGCTCGCCCCCCTTTCCTGGCCGGCCGGGTAGCGTGCTCGGACAAGGGCCTGTTGTGGACTTTGGGGGGACCCCCACGCCGATTTTTTTTCGGCGTTGGGGTTCCCCTTTAAGTCCATACCAGGCGGCGGGGCCCGCGAAGTCTCCTTCGCGGGCCCCGCCTACCTGGAGACGCGCTCGAGATGAGCGGACTTTTCTCCGGGCGGGAACAGTTCTCTCATTTCGAAAGTACAGCGGACTGGCCCACACACGGGCGGACTGTCCGCTCAAACCAAGTTTCAGCGGACAGTTTTACGGAAATTCCGTAAGACTTTGTTCGTCAGACAGTCCGCTGAAACTGTCCGCTGAAGCCCACACACGAGCGGACTGTCCGCTGAAACACTGTTCAGCGGACAAAGTTGGGCGAACAGTCCGCCCGTGTGTACGCGGCCTCAGAGTCTGCAAGAGACTTAAGACTGGGGCGGAGATTCACCTTTCAGCAGGACAACAACCCTAAACATACAGCCAGAGCTACAATGGAATGGTTACGATTAAATCATATTCATGTGTTAGAATGGCACAGTCACAATCCAGACCTAAACCAAATTGATAATCTGTGACAAGACTTGAAAATTGCTGTTCACAGACGTTCTTCATCCAATCTGACAGAGCTTGAGATATTTTGCAAAGAAGAATGGGCAAAAATGTCAAAAAAGACTTGCAGCTGTAATTGCAGTGAAAGGTGGTTCTACAAAGTATTGACTCAGGGGGGCGCTATACAAATGCACGTCACACTTCACATTTGTGTAAAAAAAAAAAAAAAATTGAAAACCACTTATAAATTTTCCTTCCACTTCACAATTATGTGCCACTTTGTGTTGTTCTATCACATAAAATCCCAATAAAATACATTTACGTTTTTGGTTGCAACATGACAAAATGTGGAAAATTTCAAGGGGTGTGAATACTTTTTCATGGCACTGTATCTGAAAATTGATCAATCCTGATGTACTGGCAGACTCATCTAATTTCTTTACAGTACAAAATACATTGCATTGGCATTGTATGTGGGACTGGTATCTTATCTTTAAATGTAATACATACCAGAGCTCAAATTTGAACTAATGTGCTGTGAATTTTTTGAAGTTTTGAATTTTTTACCGTATTAAATCTGCTGTAATTGAGAGATATATATGTATATGTAAATGGGGTAAGCAGTATTCTTTTATCTGGGCTTTTAGGGTTTTTTTGCTAAGCAGATAAGCAAAATAAGACTATAAATTAGCTGAGCTGATTATCGCCCAACATTACTAAATTTAGATAATAGCCCATATTTAGGACAGGGTGCAATATAACACAATATAAAAAAATACAATATAGTATAATGATCAAGGGGTTAAATGTGTTCCCTGCAGGCGTTTTCTAAATATATGGGGGACTGCACGACAGGGGAAACACACAGATCCGTCTTCCTGCATAGCAGAAAGACAGGATCTGTGTGATCTCCCCTGTCAGAACAGAGATCTGCCTTGTTTACACAGGCAGATCCCCATTCTGTCACTGCGGGGAATGATCGTGGGTGGCTGGTGGACACAGTCTGCCCCATCCGCTGATTGCCTCCCCCCCGCTGGCAAGTGGCGTGACCACAAACTAGAGTTCCCGAGCCGACATACAATGACGGCGGCTGGTTGGCAAGAGGGAAAACCAATAGCCAACAAGTGAAAAGTTTCACGGCAATGTTATGTAAATGTCAAAAATCTCCCTTTCAGCAATGTAATGAGAACACAAGCGCACATATTTGTGAATGTTATTAGAAGTTAAGGTTTCTTATACTATAAAGAATGTTCATAAAGCAACAAAGAAGAAGGGTGAACATACAAGATGTTTCTGTTCCAAGTCATAAATCCACAGAATTGGCAATTTGAAGCCAAAAACCTCCCGCTAAGGTCAAGAGGGAATGGCACTCTGGCCTTAATCACTTAAAAACCGAGTCTCTATCTGAGATTTGGGGTTTACAAGTTAAAAACATGTTTTTTTGTTGAAAAGTACTTAAAACCCTCAAACATTATAATTTTTTTCCCCAACACCATAGAGAATAAAATGGCGATCGTTGCAATACTTTCTGTCACACCGTATTTGCGCAGCGGTCTTGCAAGGGCACTTTTTTTTGGAAAATATGCACTTTTCAATTAAAAAAGAAGACAATAGTAAAGTTTGCTAAAAAAAAAATTATATTGTGAAAGATGTTGTTACACCAAGTAAACTGATACGCTTCGAAATTGCACCCGCTCGTGGAATGGCGATTAACTTTTACCCTTAAAAATCTCCATAGGCGACGTTTAAAAAATTCTACAGGTTGCATGTTTCGAGTTACAGTGAAGGTTTAGGGATAGAATTATTGCTCTCGCTCTACCGATCGCGGCGATACCTCACATGTGAGGTTCGAACACCATTTTCATATGCGTTCGCTTCTGCACACGAGCTTGGCGGGATGGGACCCGTTTAAAAATTTTAAATTTTTTTCTTATTTATTTAACCTTCTATTTTTACACTGTTATTTAAAAAAATAAAAATAAACGTCACTGTTATTGCTATTACAAGGAATGTAAACATCCCTTGTAACAGAAAAAAAAGCATGACAGGACCTCTTAAATATGAGATCTGGGGTCAAAAAGTCCTCAGATGTCATATTTACACTAAAACGCAATAAAAAAAAAAAAAAAATTGTCATTTGAAAAAAAAAAAAAAATGGCCCTTTAAGAACTATGGGCAGAAGTGACGTTTTGGCGTCGCTTCTGTCCAGCAATGGTATGGAGATGGGTAGGCGCCATCCTCCCCTCCCTCGTCTTCGTACCCAGGAAGGACAAGCATCCGATGCTTCTGCCGCCTACCGATGGCTCCACTAAGTGGCGGGAGGGGGGCCACTCTCCCGCCACCGATAAAAGTGATCTTGCAGCGAATCCGCAGCAGAGACCACTGTTATCGGAAACTGAACCGCCGGCCGCAGAAGAGGATGCCGGGGTTATGGAAGCTAGCTCTTCAAAGTTAGGATGTATATCGGCGTGCAGTGGTCCGGAAGTGGTTAAGCAGCCACAGGGTTTATAGATCTTAACCAACAGACATCCAGAGGGACAGGCGGATGCCAGCATTTTGCCCGACACCGAGAACACTGTCCATGCCAGGGATCGCAGTTACAGTAATGAATAGATGCAATCTGCAAATCATGAACATCCATTCTGTACAGGATGCCTGTGATAGGTTAGGTTTCCATGTCTTAATAGGGAAATGCCAGCTCAAACCATGATGGCATCAAACAAGGCAAATAGTCCAAAAAAAAATAAATAATAATAATAAAATAATAATATAATATATATAAATATATATAATAATAATAAAACACCTTCCAAAACCGGGCACTTATACCATTTTCCTGCCTGGGACAATTTTTTAGCTTTTAGCGCCGTCACACTTTGAATGACAATTGCGCAGTCATGCAACGCTGTACCCAAAGGACATTTTTATCATTTTTTTGGAGACAGATAAAGCTTTCTTTTGGTAGTATTTAAAGCGGAAGTAAACACATCCATAAAACAGTTTCATTTCCAGCACGTGCCGGAAATGTAACATTCCCATTGGTTCTGCTCTCAACCAAACTTGTCAAACCATCCAATGGCTGGTGTCATAACTGATCACATGTGCAGCATCATGGCTGTTGTAGATTAAACAGAGGCCAAGAAGGCAGCTTCTCTGGCTGAAAAAACGATAGAGGGGGGGGGGGGGGTTTACTTACACTTTAACCACTTCAGCCCCAGAAGATTTCATCCCCTTCCTGACCAGAGCACTTTTTAAAATTTGGGACTGTGTTGCTTTAACTGACAATTGCGTAGTCATGCAATGCTGTACCCAAATGAAATTTGAATCCTTTTTTCCCCACAAATAGAGCTTTCTTTTAGTGTTATTTGATCACCTCTGCGGTTTTTTTTTTTTGCGCTATAAACAAAAAATAGCGACAATTTTGGAAAGAAAACTGTATCGGGATACGAATTACTAGGGGAGGAGAGATATCGTCGTTCCTACTAAGTAGGAACAACGATATCTCTCCTCTGCCCTGACAGAACAGGGATTTGTGTCTACACACACAAATCCCTGTGCTGGCACTTGTGAATGCGACCTCGTGTGGCCGGCAGGGATAGTCCACACACACATCGGATCCCCCTGTCGTGCAGTGGGCTCGTGCCGTCTGGCGGCCACTAAAGGGAAGGATGTACCCATATGGAATTTCACCCAGGAGAGGCATTCTGCTGCAGTTTATCTGCATGAGCCAGTCAGGAGCCGGTTAATCACCAGTGGGTTTTTTATTTTTTGCTAAAAAATTTAAAAATGCAGAAAAAAAAAAGAAAAATAAGATTTTCTTTGTTTCTGTTAGAAAAATTTGTAAAATTAAGTAATTTTTCTCCTTCATTGATGTGCATTCATGAGGCTGAACTGATGAGGTGTCACCGATAAAGAGGCACCAATATGCAACACTAATAGGCAATATAAATGGGCACTGACTGGCATCACTGCTGGGGCTGCACTGATAATCAACGATTATTTGTGCAGATCTCCCTTGTGAGGAAAGGCTGGTGATAGGCTCTCCTTTCAGATTACCGGCATTTTACATGTGATGAGCAGTGATTGGACACAGCTGATCACATGGGTAAAGAGCCTCGTCATCTGCTCTTTACTGTGATCGGTCATCCCAAAATGAAAGAGCCACCTTGCACCCGTCATTTTACTATATGGTGGGCAGCAGGTGATTAAACCCTCCATTAAAAAATAATTAAAGAGGAAGTAAACCCTGACGAGTTTACTTCCTCTTTCATTCCCTGCAAAGGTAAAGCATAATGGACTACTATGCATCGCATAGTAGCCCATTATGTGTCACTTACCTGACACAGGAGCCAGCGATGTCCCCGCTGTCCCCTGTAGTCTGGAGCATCCATATTCTCAGTGGGTCTCGCTGCTCTGCCACTGTCATTCAATGGAGCCGCAATTACGTCACTCCCGCGCATGCACACGGGAGCCGCCACTCGTGGCATATCGCCGTTGACAGCGGTGCCTGTGTTTTGGCAAATATCTCCTAAACCGTGTAGGTTTAGGAGATATTTCTTGGACCTACAGGTGAGCCTTAATCTAGGCATACCTGTAGGTCAAAGTGGTTTGTAAGGGTTTACAACCACTTTAAATATGAATATTATTCATAATAATTTAAATGAAAGTGGAACTACACTTCCCCTGAGCGCCCCAAAAAATAATGCTATTTATTATTTTGAATATTCAAAGCAATCTCCCCCATCTATCCCTGTCTCCATGCTTTTTGAAAGTGATTGCTCAGTAAAATAAACACCCCCCTAGCATTTCTCAACGTGGCCATCTTGAATAAGGGTAGATGATTCATGTAGCATTAACGTACTGGAATTCATCTGCCCTAAGCTCAGGGATGCAAGTAAGAGGGTGTGATTAGCTGAGAAAGCTCCTCCTCCTTTCCTGAAGACTCTTGAGATGTAAAACATCATTTGCCCAGGCAAGACAACAGGAAGTAAGCCAGAAATGATATGGGGATGTTTTTCAAAGTGATTTCTTAGATATAAATAAGGCATGGAGACACGGATGGACTGATGGATGTGCTTTGAATATTAAAAAATAAATAGGGGTGCAGCGAATAGGTTTTTTGTTGCCTAAACGGATACCGAAAATGAAAAATACAATAGGCCGAAAACTGAAACCGCTACCAATAATGACGGTTTTAAAAAAATCTTTTTATACAGGAGATGGTCAGAGACTGCATTTCCTATGGACATTAGTAGATAATGGCCGATCAGCCCTCTCACCTGACCCAGACCTCTCCAGGACAAACCAACCCCCCTCCTTTAGTACAGACCCCCCTGCCCCCCCATTAGTACAGACCCTCCAGGACAAACCAATCCCCCCCATTAGAACAGAACCCCCCCCACAGCCCCCTCCACTAGTACAGACCCCCCAGGACAAACCTCCCCATTAGTACAGACCGCCCCTCCCCCCAATTACGGTACATAAAAATGGATGGGAGAACAGATCGCAGCAGGCAGGAGTTAAGACAGAGGAGGAGAGGACATGTCACTGAAGGCATGGACCACCCCCTCAGCGGCATCACTGCGCGGCTAGTCTCTAACCACACAGAGACAGCCACTACGATCTCCGGCTGCTTCGCTCTCCTCCTCCGACAGGAGGATGGAGGGGGCATGGTCTTGGGAAACACAGCGATGACAGAAACCGGTGGGGAGAGCAGCCTCTCGAAACGCACAAGGAGAGGAGGAGGCGGATGGAGGGGAGCACTCTGGCACTTCAGCGCCCCCCACCTTTGTGGCGCCCGGGTGAACTGCACCCGCCTAGGATCGCCCCCGATGACACCCCTGTAATGGGCGGCACCAGGAACAGGGACCCCGTCCAGGCCCCACCCCATTTTCGGCGTCATCGGCACGATTTCTCTTTCGGCAAACTGATATGTTTCGGCGGCCAAAATTTTGGTGCATCCCTAAAAATAAATAATTGTATTTTTGGTTTGCCGTGGTCAGATTCTAGGTAGTTCAGCTTTAACCACTTACAGAGCGGACCATTTTGCTGGTCAAAGACCAGACCACTTTTTGCAATTCGGCACTGCGTCGCTTTAACTGACAATTGCACAGTCGCGCGACGTGGCTCCCAAACAAAATTGACGTCCTTTTTTTCCCCACAAATAGAGCTTTCTTTTGGTGGTATTTGATCACCTCTGCTGTTTTTATTTTTTGCGATATAAACAAAAATAGAGCGTCAATTTTTGAAAAAAAAAACGCATTATTTTTTTACTTTTTGTTATAATAAATATCCCCCAAAACTATATAAAAAAACATTTTTTTCCCTCAGTTTAGGCCGATACGTATTCTTCTACATATTTTTGGTAAAAAAAAAACGCAATAAGCGATTATTGATTGGTTTGCGCAAAAGTTATAGCGTTTACAAAATAGGGATAGTTTTATGGCATTTTTATTAATAATTTTTTATTATTTTTTTTTTTTACTAGTAATGGCGGCGATCAGCAATTTTTATTGTGACTGCGACATTGTGGCAGACACATCGGACATTTTTGACACATTTTTGGGAGCATTGTCATTTATACAATAATCACTGCTATATAAATGCAGTGATTCCTGTGTAAATGGCACTGGCAGTGAAGGGGTTAACCAGTGGGTGGCAGTGTAGGGGGTAAGTGTTCCTAGGGGTGTGTTGCTAACTGTGGGGGGGTTGGGCTTTCATTTAATGAACACTGATCTCTGCTCCAATCACATGGAGCAGAGATCAGCGTCACTAGTTGCTAGGCAGAATGGAGAAATGCTGTTTACACGGCATTTCCTCCATTCAGCGATCGTCCTGTGAGACGATCGCGGGTATGCCCGCGGCGATCGAGTCTGCGGGACAAGCGACCGGACTCACGGGTGTCCCGACGGGCAGGCGAGCTCGCCGCCACTGGCGCGCTCGCGATGGCAGGGCGGCATTGAAGATTGGACGTTCCTGTACGCCATTCTCCCAACGTACATCGGTGTGCGCTGGTCGGGAACCGGTTAAAGTAAATAGCAATGTTACCCTGCCCTAAGGGTTTAATACTACTTTAAAGTACAACTACAGGCAGAGATTTACCTTCA
This sequence comes from Lithobates pipiens, assembly GCF_037356315.1. Classification (NCBI taxonomy): domain Eukaryota; kingdom Metazoa; phylum Chordata; class Amphibia; order Anura; family Ranidae; genus Lithobates; species Lithobates pipiens. Next base: position 46,797,256 of record NW_027507758.1, on the reverse strand, counting down.
CTTCCTGCCCCTTAGATAAAACAGGAAGTGAGAGGAAATCTCTGCAAATTAAGGGAATCCCTTGGGAACCCCAAGGTCACCAGAACTAGTGTTCCCATTGGAAGATTTCCCCTCTATTACTTCTCTGAGGACAACCTAAAATTTTAGAGCTAGAGATCTTGTGTTTCTGGTAAGCCAAGCAAGAACCTGGATCTCTGTCTTCCCAGTGTCAAAAAGCACTCCCTAGGAGCAAGTTTAACCCTTTGATCGTCCCTGTAGTTAACCCCTTCCCTGCCAGTGTCATTAGTACAGTGACATTGCATGTTTTTTAGCACTGATCACTGGTCCCCAAAAAGTATCACTTCGTGTCAGATTTGTCCACCACAATGTTGGCTGATCGTCGCCATTACTGATAAAAACAACAATTAAAATTCCATAAATATATATCGCAGAGTTTGTAGACGCTATAACTTTTGTGCAAACCAATCAATATACGCTTATAGGGATTTTTTTTTTTAACCAAAAATATGTAGCAGAATACATATTGGTCTAAACTGATGACTACATTTATTTATTTTTTTTTTTTTATTGGGTGTGTTTTATAGCAGCCAGTTAAAAAAAAGTTTGTTTTTTATTTTTCAAAATTGTCGGGTGTTTTTTTTTGTTTATAGTGCAAAAAATAAAAACTGCAGAGGTGATCAAATACCACCCAAAGAAAGCTCTATTTGTGGGGAAAAAAGGTCAACACAGTGCCGTATCGCAAAAAAAATGGCCTGGTCATGAAGAGGGGTAAATCTTCCAGGGCTGAAGCAGTTAATCATGCTTATTTGATAGAGTGTGCTACATGGTTTTAAAATAAAGCACCTGCGTCCCAGATTACTATATATGCAAAAATACGTCATTTAGAGGCACTATGGACATTTAGGGCACCACCACAGACAGAACGACAAACATAAGTAATTTAAAACCACACCATTGTATTACAAAATATGTAAGAAAAAAATATTTGACAATGAACCATATCAAAAATATTACAAAAGATAACTCTTTCAAGATGAGACTGTTACGAAACAGTACTATAAAGCACCCCAAATACAACATGTGGTCTATGATGAATTTATCTAGTACTGTTCAACATGTTTTGCAGGGTTACAGCTTCCTCAGGAAGAGTGTTTGAAAGAGCAATCATTTGCAGAGGATGAAAAGGCATACACAACATATAAAAAGCAATTAATAGAAAACTATACACACAAAAATTACATCATAAAAAAAAAATTCTGGAGCATTCTTTAGAAGCGTCCTGTGGCCAATGCAAGGAAACACAAAATAAAATATTATAATAATAAAACATAAAATAAAAGGCATATTTTTGTTGGGAGTCATGCTTATGAATGACACAAATACAATAAAGATAACAGCATTAGCAGTAATATTAACTTAGAAAATATTAAGTTCAATTCAGGAGAAATTTTTTTTCTTAACATTTTTACAATATGTAAAAAAAATAATATATATATATATATATATATATATATATATATATATATATATATATTAATAATAATATAGATAGTAGGATTACTGAAAAGAATGACGTTATTAAAAATAAGTCATAAACGTACTACATGAAAAAAGAAAATATACATGTTTTCGTAACAACGTTAAACACTACATAAGGTTTACTATGAAATTTATCATAGTAAGTTTACAGTAATAATAACCATATTATTAATATTACACAGATAAAAATGGAAATTACAATTATCACACAGGATTTTTTATTCAGTATTTGCACCCACCTCGGCAATCTCAATAAAAGACTGTACAGAACCAGGCCAGATGCTGTTATTTTAATGGGTTACAAAAAAAATAAAAATATCTGAAAAAGTAACTTTTAATACTCAGCACCAATTAAACAAAAAATAAAATAAATTTTATAATAAATTATATATATATATAAAAAATTGACTTTGGACAACCAGTAAATATAAAAAGGAGTAGACGCAACTCATGTTGCACAATTATGGCACGGCGCTCCTTTGTATACAGCGTGAAGAAATCCTCTCAGACAAGATAAAATGGATTAAAAAAAATAAAAAAGGAGCGTCTACTTCCATTTTAACAATTGAACAGATTCCTTCTAAATGCACTTTCCAAGAGACTTTCTGAGTAATTTATCACAGCTCTTCTAAACAATCAGGGGACTGCAGTTGCATTTTCGTTCAGATTGCATATAGCCTAAACAAGGCAAAAAAAAGTGCTCGAAAGATAACACATAACACTAGCGCCACCTAATGGTCCCTTCTTCAAACAAGAAATATTGAGATTTTCCTCTCTATATACCAATATTTGATGGGGGGGAAAAAAATATAACACACACACACATATTATATATATATAAATATAAATATATATATATATATATACATACACACACACACACACACACACACACACATTTTAATATATATATATATATATATATATATATATATATATATATATATATAAAATGTAACCATTTTTTTGGGGGGTAAATCTATTTCAAAAGGGGCAATTGACATGAAATTATGACATCAGTAATAACCCATGCAATCCATACAAAGAAACCAAAACAAAAAGCATCACAAATTAAGTTCTGTGTAATAAAATGGGATGACACAAGGAAAAAGTATTAAACACACGAACTGAAATTGATTTAATACTTGGTACAAAATCCTTCGTTGGTAATGAGAGCTTCAAGACGCCTCCTGAACATAGTCGCATGCGTTGTTCAGGTGTGATTTGGCCCATTCTTCCACACAGTCTTTAAATCTTGAAGGTTCTGTGGGCCTCTTCTATGAACTCTGATCTTTAGTTCTTCTCGTAGATTTTCTATTGGATTGAAGTCAGGTGATTGGCTGGGCTATTCTAGCAGCTTTATTTTCTTTGAAAGCAATTGAGAGTTTCCTTGTGTTTGGGATCGTTGTCTTGCTGAAATGTTGACCCTCGTTTTATCTTCATCAGCCTGGCAGATTTTTATCAAGAATGTCTTGGTACATTTTCTATTCATTCTTCATTCAATGATATGAAGTTTCCCAGTACCGTATGCTGAAAAACAGCCTCCCACACCATGATGTTTCCACCTCCATTGTTGGTATTGGGGTGTGTGCAGTGCCATCTGACCTCCAAACATGGTGTGTATTATGTCATCCAAGGAATTGCATTTTGGTCTCATCTGACCAGACTATATTCTCCCCGTATTTCACAGACTTGTCTAAATGTTGTGCAGCAAACTTTAAACGCTCTTGCGTGGTGAGTGTGTCAAAGAAAACAATAAGTAATGCACTCAACCGCCATGGCCTGTATAAACAATTGTACCTGCTAATGCCAAGTCTTTCTGAAGGTCTCCACAAGTGGTCTTTGGCTCTTGGACAACTCTTCTGATAATTCTTTTCACTCCCCTGTCAGAAAGCTTGCAAGGAGGACCCGGTCACGGCCGGTTTATGGTGAAATGATGTTGTTTCCATTTCCGAATTATGGCCCCAACAGTGCTCACTGGAACATTCAGAAATCCTTCTGTAACGAATGCCATCAGTATGTTTTGCAAAAATAAGGTTTACAAAGGTCGTGAGTCAGCTCTTTGCTTTTACCCATCATGAGATGTTTCTTGTGGGACACCTTGGTAATGAGACACCTTTTTATAGGCCATCAGCTGAGACCGAACCAACTGATATTAATTATCACTGACAAGGGGCAGGATAGCTTTCCAATTACTAATAGATTTTAGCTGGTGTCTGTGCCTTTTTGCACCTCCCTTTCTTTATGTGTTCAATACTTTTACCAACATGTGGCGAAAATTTTAGAAATATATTTACCTAGAAAAACAGTGATGTGTTCAATACTAATCGTGGGTAATAATTTTACCCGCTGTGCGTGCGTGCGTATGTATATATATATACATATACACACACACACACACACACACACACACACACACACACACACACACATAATATATATATATATATATATACACACACACACACACACACACACACACACATATATATACACATACATACACTATATATATATATATGCGCCACTTTATTAGGTACACCTGCTCCATTGCTTGGTAACACAAACTGCTAATCAGCCAATCACATAGCAGCAACTCAATGCATTTAGGCATCTATACGTGGTAAAGACAACTTTCTGAAGTTCAAACCGAGCATCACAGTGAGAAAGAAAGGGGATTTAAATGACTTTGAACATAAAATGGTTGTTGGTGCCAGACGGGCTGGTCTGTGCATTTCCAAAACTGCTGATCTACTGGGATTTTCACACACAACCATCTCTCGGGTTTACAGAGAACGGTACAAAAGAGAAAATATCCAGTGAGCGGAAGTTGTGTGGATGAAAATGCCTTGTTGATGTCAGAGGAGAATGGGCAGACTGGTTCCACATGATAGAAAGGCAACAGTAATTCATAACCACTCATTACATCTAAGGTATGCAGAATACCATCTCTGAACGCACAACACATCGAACCTTGAAGCAGATGGGCTACAGAAGCAGAAGACCACACAGGGTGCTACTCCTGTCAGCTAAGAACAGGAAACTGAGGCTGCATTTGGCACAGGATCACCAAAATTTGACAATAGAAGATTGGAAAAACATTGCCTTGTCTGATGAGTCTCGATTTCAGCTGCAACATTCAGATGGTCGGGTCAGAATTTGGAGTAAACAATGTGAAAGCATGGATCCATCCTGCCTTGTATCAAAGGTGCAGGCTGGTGGTGGTGGTGTAATGATTTGGGGGGTATTTTCTTGGCACCCTTAGGGCCCCCTAGTACCAATTGAGCATCGTTTAAACCCCACGGCTTACCTGAGTATTGCTGCTGACCATGTTCATCCCTTTATGACTACAGTGTCCCCATCTTCTGATGACTCCTTCCAGCAGGATAATGCACCATGGGGGACAGATTCTGACTGTGCTGATGGGGGAATCAAGCAATTTTCTTTCCTTCCATTATTCCTTTCCATAATGGGAGGAAATTAAATTGCATTATCTAAGAGCTGGGGAACTTGGTTTTATCTACTCATAACTCCGCATTTTCTTTGTCAGTTATTAATTGATAGAACTGCTCAATACTTGCCCTGCAGTCCTCTGACTCAGAGAGCCCCGTATTGCCTAAAGCTGGCCAACATCGCCAACACCGCCCACACCGCCCACACCATACATCCATCTTTAGACTTGTACTGCCAGCTTAACACCAATGTGATTCTGACTGCAAATATTTGCAAAACAAATAACCGTATATATTCTCAAATTACAGTATAACAAAGAACTAAGTCATATTATAAAACCAACAAAAGCCTTGCAAAATCACTCTGAAAGTCAGATTAATATTTGTCTTCCAGCCTATAAATGTTGGTAATAATGTTAGATGTTTGTTCTATGGTGCAGTTAATCATATATATATATATATATATATATATATATACACATATACATATACATACATATACACACACACACACACACACACACAAACACACACACACACACACACATACATACACACATACCGTGGTTTGGTTTCAACAGTAACCCTCATTTTCCACTTCTTGATTAGAGTTTGAACACTTCTGATTCTCAATTCCTTGGATATCTTTTTATATCCCTTTCCTGATTTATACAGTTCAACTACCCTTTCCTGTAGATCCTTTAACCACTTCAGCCCTGGAAGGATTTACCCCCCTTCCTGACCAGAGCACTTTTTGCAATTCAGCACTGCGTCGCTTTGACAATTGCGCGGTCGTGCGACGTGTCTCCCAAACATAATTGACGTTCTTTTTTCACCCCACAAATAGAGCTTTCTTTTGCTGGTATTTGATCACCTCTGCGGTTTTTTCTTTTTGTTGCGTTATAAACAAAAAAAAGAGCGACAATTTTGAAAAGAAAAAACCTTTTGTTATAATAAATAACCCCCCAAAAAAAAAAAAAAAAAAAACCTTTTTCTTCCCTCAGTTTAGGCCGATACATATTCTTCAACACATATTCTAAATAAATAAATATCGCAAAGAGCATTTATTGGTTTGCGCAAAAGTTGTAGCGTCTACAAATTAGGGGATAGTTTATGGCATTTTTATTAATTTTTTTTTTTTTTTTTTTTACTAGTAATGGCGATCAGCAATTTTTATTGTGACTGACATTATTGCAGACACATTGGACAATTTTGATACATTTTTGGGATCATTGGCATACAGAATACAAAAACATAATGCAGCGATCAATGCTATAAAATTGCATCGATTACTGTAAAAATGCCACTGGCAGTGAAGGGGTTAACCGCTAGGGAGCAGGGGATGGGTTAAGTGTGTCCTGGGTGAGTGTTTCTAACTGTCTGGGGGATGGGCTAGCAGTGAGACGACACTGATCACTGCTCACGATGACATGGAGCAGACGATCGGTGTCTTCAGCTCCGTGACATGATCGCAGGTATCCCAGCGGCGATGGAGTCCATGGGTCCCTCGGGCACGGTCATGGAGCTCGCAGTAGGCGCACGTGTGCACGGAGGGAAATTCAAAGTAACGTATGGGTACGTTACTTTGCCCAGCCCCGCCATTCTTCCGACATATATATGCTGGCAGCGGTCGGCAAGTGGTTAACATTTCTTTTGCTTTCTCTATGACTCAGAATCCAGAAATGTCAGTGCAGCACTGGATGAAAGATGCAAGGGTCTGTCAGGAGCCCAGAAACTCGTTGACCTATTACACACACACACACACACACACACACACACACACACTAATTACAAGCAAACAGATCATAGATGAGGAAAGCTACCTGACCCCTTTAACAACGAGGTGCTTTACAGGCTCTATAGCGCTGAAAATAACGCCTGCAAATCGCCTCTCCTTTCACTCAAATGTGAAAGCCCAAGTGCTTTCACACTGGAGTGGTGCGCTATCAGGACGCTAAAAAAAGTCCTGCAAGCAGCATCTTTGAGGCGCTGTAGGAGCGGTGTGTACACCGCTCCTACAGTGCCCTAGTCCATTGAAATCAATGGGCCGCGCCACCAAAGCGGCACTTTGCGGGCGCTTTTAAACCTTTTTTCTGCCATTGGGGGGGGGGGGGTTAAAAGCGCCGCAAAAACTACAGTAAAGCAACGCTAAAATAGAAGCGCTTTACCGCCGATGCCTGGGCGCTGGCAGTGTGAAAGTGCCCTTAATAGCCATTCAAACCCCTTTGCGTCAACTTAAAACGAGTAAACATGTTTTATTGATAATAAATGGCTTCAGCCAAACTCTAACCATGAGCGAAAGAAAAGTTTTTGTGTTATTCATATACTCTTAAAAATGGCCAAGAAATCATAAATTCAGCCGGTATGTATTATATATCACATATACACACACACATAATAATAATAACAATAAATGAACCCATAATGCAAAATGAAAAAAAGTGCAATTTTGTTTTTTGAGCAGAAACTGCAAAGCCGTACAAGAGCAATCAGTCAGGGGTGCTCAACCTGTGGCTCTCCAGCTGTTGCGGAACTACAAGTCCCATGAGGCATGGCAAGGCTGAAAAATACAAGCATGACTCCCAAAAGCAGAGGCATGATGGGACTTGTAGTTTCACAACAGCTGGAGAGCCACAGGTTGAGCACCCCTGCATAGCTTATGAGTGCAATGCAAAGGCTCCTGCAGACTGTTCCGCCAGCCCCAGGTCTATACGGTATAACCGTCCATATTCCCACCACACAAGTTACTGGAAGAGGTTCTAGGATACTGGGTGCTGCAGTAACCACCAGCTGGAGACTGGATCATGCATGACACAATGTAGCTATTTGCCACCAATCTACATTCAGACATTTATTAATGAAGTATGATCACATCACATGCCTGACAAAAAGGTTCTGCGTGACTCCACAACCTTGCACTTGTTGGTGATGTGATCATACACCAATCATAAAGTTATACTTAACTTGAAGATGTGTGGTGTGCAATATGTACATTACTGTGGGTCTGTACGGGAGGTACGGACTTTCTCTTATGGGGCTGTAGGAAGTAATTAATGGACTTCAGAAAAAGTGATGTCGCTGCACTTGTGCTCCATTGAGATCTACGAGTTCCTCTGCCACCGTGGCAGATGGGAATTGTAGTCTTTTATTTACAGATGTATGTGAATGTATCTGGGAACAAACGAAGCAGCTGTTCGGGCAAAGCCAAGCGCGAAATTCAAAAATCAACAGAGAACTGCGGTGAGAAGAACCCCCCGCAATTCAGATGGAAGTTGAAGGTGGAGGGCTGGGATATGACAGTGTTTCATGTTACACCCTTAACACGGATGTAATATGAAACACTGTCAAGAAGGTGCAATTAGCCTAAAATTGCCAATAAATATGTCCTCTGCCAAGAAGAAAGTAAATACTCACCTCTCTTTCTGCCTTTGCCCTAATCATGAATCTGAAGAGCCAAGCAGTTTGAAAGAACTTCTGCATCCATCATTTCTGGATGTGTTAGAAGACCGCTTTACCTTAATGACAGAGCCGCTCAAAGTAAACCAATTAGAGCCTTTCCTTTTTTTTTTTTTTCTTTAATTGTTTGAAGTGGGGATGGTGGGTTCTAAATATTGTATAGAAGGGTTTATTAGATAAACAATATAATTGAGAAAAGTGATTTAAGGTAGAAGAGAAAAAATAAACGTGTATATATACAGTCTACTCTTTAATTTTTTTTCTTTGTTTTTATATATATTTTTGTACAGTATTGTATGGTTTGTCCTAAATGTAAAAAACCCAAAAAAAAAATTGCATTATTAAAAGAAAAAAAAAAAAAAAACACAATTAGAGCCTTAACGAGATTGATAAGCTTCAGTACTAGAATGCAAGGATGTAATATTGCCTACAAATACCTTGGGATGCATTCTTCTGTAGCCTGAGCAAATTCATTAAAAATGTTATAAAAACATTTTTTAAAAGAATGAGGCAGTTCAGAAAAAGTTCAAATGAGACATGCCAAAAAAAAGGAAAAAAATAATAATAGCTAAAGGGAAAAGGGGAGGAAGGAGTTAACGTACATTAAAAAAAAAATTATATTATAATATATATTTATTAATTACAGCTTATCATAGCATTAGCAGTCATAAACTAGCTACTTTATTTTTTCCTTTTTCAGGTTTTTTTTCTCCTGATCTTGCCAGTAAGGCACCTAAGATGCCAACACTCGCTCACTGTACTGTATTCACTGGGGAAACCGCATTCTCACCCTTGCCTGCTCCTCTGATTTGAACTACAGAGAACAAGTGCTACAAAACCAGTTCAGCAGCTTCTACAATGCACTTGGCAGTAGTTTTATCTATAATAAAATTCAGCTGCCAGTATAAAATAACATATGTTTCCTTGTTCTTCTGCAGAGCCAAAGAAAGGCTAATGAAACCCTATGAATAGAAGGACGATCTTGTGCGCATAAACCTCTGGGAGAAAAATTACCCAAGAAAAAAAAAAAAAAAAAGATATCAAAGGAAAAACAAGGTGCTACAACCAACAACCAACCAACCAAATTTTAAGTGGAATTAAACCATCCTACCCTTTCCAGCCAAGGAAGCTGCCATCTTAGACTGGCCATAACACCTATAGATTATTGTGAGAGCCAGCGGGGCCGACTAGCAAGATACTGAAGCTTGGCCCATTGGGAGATTCCTCCATCCACACAGTTTAGCATATATGGAGAAATCTGTTGCACTTTTTCCATCGAACCATAGAAAATCTGCAGATAATCTATAGGTGTACGTCCAGCTTTAGTCTGTTTGACCTGCCACTGTCACAACGTAGCACATGTGCTCATTTATCATGTACAGCAGGGATCTCCTAACTTTTTAAACAAAAGGGCCAGTTTGCTGTATTTGAGGCTTGGAGGGGAGGGGGGGGGGGGGGTCAGACTGTGGCCAGTGATTAGGAAATGCCCCAACATCAGTGGGAGTAAACAATGCCCCATCATTGGTTTTAGTGGGATGAATAGTGCCTCATTCTTGGTATGAGCGGGAGGAATAATACCACACTGATGGTGTCAGTGGGAGAAATGGTGCCCATCATTGGTGTTAGTTGGCGGAAAAGTATCCCAAGGGCCAGATAAAGGCAAAAAAGGGCAACATTTGGCCCTTTGGTTCACAGTTTGGAGACCACCGATTTATGGCATACCTTGAATGTAACTGTTTTGGGTTAAAATCAATGGCTTTAGTTCCACTGTAAGTTCGCCAAATATTTTTTCTCACTTCATTTTCACGACTGTCATTGTATTTCTTTTACACTCTCCATGGCTTTTCCCCCTTTTTTTCCCCCCCTGTCTGCCTTGACCTCGGGCCTGTTCCTGGACAGAGCAGATCCTGCGGGTCTATTCCCATGTCCCTGGCATCCCTTTTTTAGTATAGGTTTGGATTGCATTTGTTACATTTTTTTCTTTCTTTGGTTGATATGCAAGTATAATCACTGAAGGAGTTAAATAAAAACTATCCTCAGCGGTCCTATATATGGTTTCTCTCTCCATATAGGTTAATTATCTCTTTATTTTTTATTTTTTTGTCTCTCCACAGATAAATTACTACTTCAGCTCCGGAAGGTTTACTCCCCTTCATGACCAGGTGATTTTTTGTGATACGGCACTGCGTTACTTTAACTGACAATTGCACGGTCGTGCGACACTGTACCCAAATAAAATTGATGCCCTTTTTTTCCCACAAATAGAGCTTTCTTTTGGTGGTATTTGATCATCTCTGTGGTTCTTGTTTTCGTGCTAGGAACAAATAATGACTGACAATTTTGAAAAAAGAAAACAATATTTCTTACTTTCTGCTTTAAAATATATCCAATAAAAAAAATCTAATTTTCTTCAATTTATGTATTCTACATATTTTTGGTAAAAAAAAAAATCCCAATAAGTGTATATTGGTTGGTTTACACCAAAGTTATAGCATCTACAAACTATGATATATATTTTTTTTTTTACTAGTAATTTTATTATTGAATACATTTTGTTCATTTTAAGAAACTTATCAACTTTATTTGGCACAACTTACAAAAGTCCCATGGGCAAAATTCTTTTGAGTCTTCTATATGTTACAAGGGACTGAGTTCCACCAACATCTATGTACTTGTGGCTCTCGCCTCTAAACCTATATATATAGATCTATATATCTATAGAGGAGAGAGACACAAGTACATAGATGTTGGTGGAACTCATTCCCTTGCAACATATAGAAGTTTCTTAAAAAGTAGAAAATGTGATCAATAATAAACTTAAGACAGACATATTAGACAATATTTATTTTGTGATAAAATGGACAAGATGTAATATATTGACATAAATATAGATATTTATATATGGCCGTTTTAAGTTCGCCATATTTCTAAAAATATATATTGTGATTGGCTGCTGCTGAAAAAGCCTGATTACGGTTCCTTCTCCATCTTCACGCATCCTACTGGCAAACATACATATTTCTTTGCTATTTTACCCAAAAAATTATTATAATGCGTTTGTGTGCATTAAAATAATAATATAAAAAAAAAAAAAAAAACGTTACGCAAATACCATGTGACATAAAAGAAATTGCAACGCCAACCATTTTATTCACTAGAAACATACAGCTAACATAGGTAAAGTCGAAAAGGCCCATCAAAAATTGCGCTGGCTTTACTATGTCAAGAGCAATAAAGCCCACGCCCTTCTGGCATGTAAACTACGTAAGCAAACTCATGCTTCGGCCCCTCATGCCCTATGGAACCCTACTGGGACCCTTCGCTCCCACCCTGACAGTATTATTGCCTTATTATTCTGCGACTACATCTCAAATCTATACAATAACCCCATCATATCACACCTACCACCTACAGAAAATTTCACGGATCATCTGTAAGCTTACCAGATGAGCAGTGGAGCGTCCACCCTGCCATTGGAGGCCCTACAGTCTCTCAACTCTCCGATAACCGAAGAGGGGGATTTCAGAAACTCTGGGATGCCTGCCAAATAGCACGGCCCCAGGGCCAGATGGTCTTCCCTAAGAATACTGACTCGCCTGTTAAAGACCTCGTATTTTATGCTCATACCCAAGCCTGATAAAGACCACACATTGTGTGGGAATTACAGACCTATAGCCCTGTTAAATTCAGATCATTTTTATTAATTTTTTTTACGAAATTGGTATCCCTTCGCTTAAACTTAGTCATTCCCTCCGTGCCATAAAGATCAGACATTTATATGCTACTCAGTCCACATCTATCAAAACACCTTTTTCAGCATCCCCTGCCTTTCCCATATCGAATGGGGCTAGGCAGGGATGCCCGCACTCTCCACTGCTTTTTGCCCTGTGCATCGAACCCCTGGCAGCCCAGATCAGACAGGAATCCAACATTAGTGGAATTATGGTTAGGGGACACTAGTTTAAAGTTTCATTATTTGCAGATGATATACTCCTGACCCTAACATGACCAAGCGTGACCCTTCCTAGTCTCCACAAGCTCTTGGAGGATTTTGGGTCCCTATCCAGATATAAAGTAAACTCTACTAAATCAGAAGCCCTGCCAATCAATATCCTTCCCTTGGAAGTCCGTCATCTCACTAAAAATTTTCACTACACTTGGAAAACCCATGGCATTCAATATTTAGGAGTGCAACTTACTTCCCGATACAAATCTTTATACGATGCAAATTTTAGACCCCTATTCGCATCAATTCCATCTCTCGTGTCTAAATGGAGACCCTACCCGATATCGTGGCTTTGACTCATTGCCTCGGTCAAAATGACCATATTACCCAAAATATTGTATTGCTTTATGATCCTCCCAGTGCCCATCCCTTCAGTAAAGCTTAGAAAACTCCAGACAGATTTTTTTTAATTTCACGTGGAACTATAAACACTGCCATAGCCCGCTCAATACTTTAAGCCTCTCAAAACGAAGGAGGTTTGACTTTTCCAATCCTCCTTCGTTACTATCATGGTGCCCAACTAAGAGCTATAGCATCCTGGATCAACCTTCCAGCCTATAACTGATGGACACAAATAGACAAACTGTGGCTAGCCCCCCATCTACCCAAATAATTTGTTATGGAACACTATTGCCGACGTTCCTTCCACTTCCCTATTATATACCATGAATTTGCTACGTACTATATGGAGACAACTAAATCGTGTTACCCCACTTCAATCTGAGGCCTCCTTAGTCACAGCCTCTCTCTACAACTCTAAACTCCCGACAGTCAAACTTACCAGATATCATCATGGTTGCAGAAGAACTTCTTTCACTATGGACACCTAGTGAACCCAGTGACTAGGGTATTAGAACTAAGCATGACCTCCTCCGTTACTGCCTTCTTTGGTTACCTTCAAATTGGGCATTACGCCCTTGCTTTCACCCCCAACCTTCAGTTCTCTACGCCCTCCCCATTTGAAATATTAATTTATCTTATCAGGTCTCTCACAGAAAGGACTGACCCCAGAGATATATAAACTCTGAAATTGCGTTGACAGAGCGTCATCAGTGGAACATAGCTACATGCGTAAATGGGAGGAACACCTTGGGGAGGAACTGTGGACACTGAACAATGGAGATCTATTTGGTTCTGTGCAGCTAAGAGTTCTATATGTACACTTTATAAAGAGAACACTTATAAGGTGCTCTTCTTCTGGTACATGACACCATCTCGCCTACATGCCATTAACCCATCAGCTTCGGATCGATGCTGGAGATGTCTTCAAGACTGGGGCACATCATATCTATTGGAATTGCCTATCGTTTCAGCCTTATTGGTGCTTCTCCATCGACTGTTTGAAGTGGACATTCCCTTCTCCCCTAAGCTTTTTCTACTGGGTCGCCTCCTTCCAAAACTCCCAGGGCTAGCCAAAAAAATGGCTACTCATATACGAACAGTGGTTAGGTGTTTAGTGGCCCTTCATTGGGAAAAGAGATATCCCCATGCTAGAATTAAAGTTCTGGACCTTATGGAGTCCATGTCGGCCCGTTTGGATAATTGGGTGGCTCTATATACGGCGATACGGGCGTGCTGGCATCTACAGATAGATCCCTCTTGATCACAGGAGTGCCTCCCTACCTTGTGATGCAAACGTGTCTAGAGACCAGGAACAACAAGTCACGCTGGTTGCTGTTTTTTTTCCTGGATATGCAGATAACACAATTAAAAGTTACTTAACCACTTAAAGATCGGGCCTCTTTTTTAGATGTGGTATTTACAAGTTAAAAATGATTTTTTTTTCTAGAAAATTACTGAGAACCCCCAAACATACATTTTTTTGTAACATCCTTGAAAATTAAATGGCGGTCATTGCAATACTTTCTGTCACACCGGATTTGCACAGTGGTCTTATAAGCGCAACTTATTTTTAATTAAAAAAAATAAGATAACGGTAAAGTTAGCCCAATTTTTTTTTATATTGTGAAAGATAATGTCACGCCGAGTAAATGGATACCCAACATGTCACGCTTCAAAATTGTGCCCACTCGTGGAATGGCGACAAACTTTTACCCTTAAAAATCTCCATAGGCAACATTTAAAATTTTTTACCGGTTGCACGTTTTGTGTCTGGGGCTAGAATTATTGTTCTCGCTCTACCGATCGCGGAGATACCTCACGTGTGTGGTTTGAACACCGTTTTCATATGCGGGCGCTAGTCACGTATGCTTTTGCTTCTGCACGCGAGCTCGGCGGGACGGCGTGCTTAAAAAAAATTTTTTTCTTATTTATTTTACCTTTTAAAAATAAAAATAAAAATGTGCAACTTTTATTCCTATTAGAAGGAATGTAAACATCCCTTGTAATAATAAAAAAAAAAGGATGACAGGACCTCTTAAATATGAGATCTGGGGTCAAAAACCTCACATCTCATATTTACACTAAAATGCAATTAAAAAAAAAAAAAAGTTTTCATTTGAAAAAAAAATAATAGTTTGGCCTTTTAAGAGCTATGGGCAGAGGAAGTGACCTTTTGACGTTGCGTCCGCCCTGCAGTGTCATGGAGACGGGTGGGGGCCATCTTCTCCTCACTCGTCTCCATGTCAGCCCAGGAAACAGACGTGATCACCTCTGCCAACGGCTCCGGTAAGCGGTGGAGGGCACCAGATCGTGGCAGGAGGGCCCCTTTCCCGCTACCGATAAAAGTGATCTCGCAGTGAATCCGCCGCAGAGACCACTTATCTTGTAGCCGGGCGAACAATCGTTATGGCAGCTAGCTGCTGCCATAACGATAGCCAAAGTAGGGATTTATGTTCTCACCTTCTGCAGAGGTGTACCACAGCCTCTTTTGTTCATAGGCTATGGCTCATATTTGCTGGTTGCCTCTGTGCTACTCAGAGAAGTTTATTGTTTTCTATTATTATTTTCCTTTCTTTACATTTTTTTGTCCTATATTTTTGTATTGAAATTGTCGAAACTTAATAAAAATGGTCAATTATAAAAAATATTGGGGGTTCCAAGTAATTTTCTAGCAAAAATAATAATTCTTATGTACACCCACCGGCCACTTTATTAGGCACACCTTGCTAGTACGGGGTTGGACCCACTTTTGCCTTCAGAACTGACCTCACGCTTCATGGCATAGATTCTACAAGGTGTTGGAAACATTCCTCAGAGATTTTGGTCCATAGTGACATGATGGCATCACGCAGTTACTGCCGATTTGTTGGCTGCACATCCATGACTCCAATCTCCCGTTCCACCACATCCCAAAGGTGCTCTATTGGATGAGATGTGGCGACTGTGGAGGCCTTTGGAGGACAGTGACTTGATTGTCCAGTGGTGAGATGATTGGAGCTTTGTGACATGGTGCATTATCCTGCTGGAAGGAGCCATCAGAAGATGGGGAGACTGTAGTCATAAAGGGATGGACATGGTCAGCAACAATACTCAGGTAGGCTGTGGGGTTTAACCAATGCTCAATTGGCACTAAGGGGCTCAAAGTGTGCCAAGAAAATATCCCGCACACCATTACACCACCAGCAGTCTGAACCATTGATACAAGGCAGGATGGATCCATGCTATCATGTTGTTTACACCAAATTCTGACCCCACCATCTGAATGTCGCAGCTGAAATCGATACTCATCAGACCAGGCAATGTTTTTCCAATCTTTGATTGTCCAATTTTGGTGATCCTGTGTGAATTGTAGTCTCAGATTCCTGTTCTTAGCTGACCGGAGTGGCACCCGGTGTGCTCTTCTGTAGCTCATCTGCTTCAAGGTTCCATGTATTGTGCGTTCAGAGATGGTATTCTGCATAACTTGGATGTAACGAGTGGTTATTTGAGTTACTGTTGCCTTTCTATCATCTCAAAGCAGTCTGCAATTTTCCTCCACACAACTTCCGCTCGCTAGATATTTTCTCTTTTTTTGGACCATTCTCTGTACACCCGAGAGATGGTTGTGCGTGAAAATCTCAGTAGATCAGCAGTTTTTGAAATACCCAGACCAGCTCGTCCGGCACCAACAACCATACCACCTTTACAGTCACTTAACCACTTGCCGACCGCCGCACGACGATATACGTCGGCAGAATGGCACGGGCAGGCATATTGGCGTATATATAAGTCCATGCCTGCCCGCGGGTGGGGGGCCCGATCGGGCCCCCCCCCGGTGCCTGCGGCGGTCGGCATTCGTTCGGGAGAGATCAGGGATGAGGGGACGGCCATTCATTCATGGCCACCCCCTCGCGATCGCTCTCGACGAATGGAAATCCCCCGTGACATCACTTCCTCTCCTGTAATGTAAACACAGGAGAGGAAGTGATGTATTCTCTCCTCCGTGTCGGTATTTTCCGTTCCGACACGGAGGAGAGCGGATCGGTGAGTTGCACCAACACTCTACACACACAGTAGAACATGCCAGGCACACTCACACCCCCCCTTTACCCCCCGATCACCCCCCCAATTACCCCTGCCCCCCAGTCACAGTGACACCAATGTCATTTTTTTTTTTTTTTTTTTTTTTTTTTGCATTGGTGTCATTTGTGACTGTAATAACTGTTAGGGCAGTTAGAGTTAGCCCCCTTTAGTTCTAATGTACCCCCCTAACCCCCCCAATAAAGGTTTAACCCCGTGATCACCCCCCGTCGCCAGTGTCACTAAGGCTGGGTTCACATTGCAGCGGTTTATGAGAACGAATGTGATTCGCACCGCACTGCAGTGCAAATCACATCCGATCTCTGTGCGATTCGAGTTCAGCCATTCGCCGCACCCGCCGCACCCGCCACACCCGCCGCAAATTCGCACGGGACCCTTTTTTTGGCCCGCAGCAGAATCGGATCGCATGGGTGTTCACACCATGCGATCCGAGTTTGCAGATCGCACTGCGATATGCGAACTGATCTGGGGGTGTCAGTAACATTTCACTGACACTCCCAGCAGTTCGCATAGGGCAGTGTGAACTGCCGCCGGGAGGCATGCGATGCGGGAACCCGCCGCGGATTCGCGGCGTTTCCGCATCGCTCCAGTGTGAACCCAGCCTAATAAGCGATCATTTTTCTGATCGCCGTATTAGTGTCACAGGTGACGCTAGTTAGGCAGGTAGGTATTTAGGTTCGCCGCAGCTTTTTATAGCGCCAGGGACCCCCATATACTACCGCATAAAGCCCCCTGATTGCCCCCTAGTTAACCCTTTCACCAGTGATCACCATATAACTGTTACAGGTGACGCTGGTTGGTTAGTTATTTTTTTATAGTTTCAGGGCACCCGCCATTTATTACCTAATAAAGGTTTAACCCCCTGATCACCCGGCGGGTGTCATTTGTGACTAATAACTGTTAGGGCAGTTAGGGTTAGCCCCCTTTAGTTCTAAGGTACCCCCCTAACCCCCCCAATAAAGGTTTAACCCCGTGATCACCCCCCGTCGCCAGTGTCACTAAGGCTGGGTTCAGATTGCAGCGGTTTGAGAACGGATGTGATTCGCACCGCACTGCAGTGCAAATCACATCCGATCTCTGTGCGATTCGAGTTCAGCCATTCGCCGCACCCGCCACACCCGCCGCACCCGCCGCAAATTCGCACGGGACCCTTTTTTTGGCCCGCAGCAGAATCGGATCGCATGGGTGTTCACACCATGCGATCCGAGTTTTCAGATCGCACTGCGATATGCGAACTGATCTGGGGGTGTCAGTAACATTTCACTGACACTCCCAGCAGTTCGCATAGGGCAGTGTGAACTGCTGCCGGGAGGCATGCGATGCGGGAACCCGCCGCGCATTCGTGGCGTTCCCGCATCGCTCCAGTGTGAACCCAGCCTAATAAGCGATCGTTTTTCTGATCGCTGTATTAGTGTCACAGGTGACGCTAGTTAGGCAAGTAGGTATTTAGGTTCGCCGCAGCTTTTTATAGCGCCAGGGACCCCCATATACTACCGCATAAAGCCCCCTGATTGCCCCCTAGTTAACCCTTTCACCAGTGATCACCATATAACTGTTACAGGTGACGCTGGTTGGTTAGTTATTTTTTTATAGTTTCAGGGCACCCGCCATTTATTACCTAGTCTCACTAGTGTACCCCTAAATTTAAGGGTGTCTACTTTCCAAAATGGGGTCATTTGGGGGGGGTTTGTGCCATCTTGGCATTTTATGGCCTTCAAAACTGTAACGCCCTTAGAAAGCCTGAAGGCGGTGCTTGGTTTTCGGGGCCCCGTACGCGGCTAGGCTCCCAAAAAGTCCCACATATGTGGTATCCCCGTACTCAGGAGAAGCAGCAGAATTTATTTTGGGGTGTCATTTCACATATGCCCATGGCATGCGTGAGCAATATATCATTTAGTGACAACTTTGTGAAAAAAAAAAAAAAAAAAAAAAAGTTTGTAATTTTCCCGCAACTTGTGGCAAAATATAAAATATTCCATGGACTCAACATGCCTCTCAGCAAATAGCTTGGGGTGTCTACTTTCTAAAATGGGGTCATTTGTGGGGGTTTTGTGCCATCTTGGCATTTTATGGCCTTCAAAACTGTAATAGGTAGTGAGGAGTGAAGTCAAATATTTACGCCCTTAGAAAGCCTGAAGGCGGTGCTTGGTTTTCGGGGCCCCGTACGCGGCTAGGCTCCCAAAAAGTCCCACATATGTGGTATCCCCGTACTCAGGAGAAGCAGCAGAATTTATTTTGGGGTGTCATTTCACATATGCCCATGGCATGTGTGAGCAATATATCATTTAGTGACAACTTTGTGAAAAAAAAAAAAAAAAAAAAAAAGTTTGTAATTTTCCCGCAACTTGTGGCAAAATATAAAATATTCCATGAACTCAACATGCCTCTCAGCAAATAGCTTGGGGTGTCTACTTTCTAAAATGGGGTCATTTGTGGGGGTTTTGTGCCATCTTGGCATTTTATGGCCTTCAAAACTGTAATAGGTAGTGAGAAGTGAACTCAAAAATTTACGCCCTTAGAAAGCCTGAAGGCGGTGCTTGGTTTTCGGGGCCCCGTACGCGGCTAGGCTCCCAAAAAGTCCCACATATGTGGTATCCCCGTACTCAGGAGAAGCAGCAGAATTTATTTTGGGGTGTCATTTCACATACGCCCATAGCATGTGTGAGCAATATATCATTTAGTGACAACTTTGTGTAAAAAAAAAAAAAAAATTTTTTTTTTGTCATTATTCAATCGCTTGAGGCAAAAAAATAAAATATTCAATGGGCTCAACATGCCTCTTATCAATTTCCTTAGGGGGTCTACTTTCCAAAATGGGGTCATTTGGGGGGGTTTTGTACTGCCCTGCCATTTTAGCACCTCAAGAAATGAGATAGGCAGTCGTAAACTAAAAGCTGCGTAAATTCCAGAAAACGTACCTTAGTTTGTAGATGTGACAACTTTTGCGCAAACCAATAAATATACAATTATTGACTTTTTTTTTACCAAAGACATGTGGCTGAATACATTTTGGCCTAAATGTATGACTAAAATTGAGTTTATTGGATTTTTCTAATAACAAAAAGTAGAAAATATCATTTTTTTTCAAAATTTGCGGTCTTTTTACGTTTATATCGCAAAAAATAAAAATCGCAGAGGCAATCAAATACCATCAAAAGAAAGCTCTATTTGTGGGAAGAAAAGGACGCAAATTTTGTTTGGGTACAACATTGCATGACCGCGCAATTACCAGTTAAAGCAGCGCAGTGCCAAAGTGTAAAAAGACCTCTGGTCATTTACCAGCAAAATGGTCCGGTCTTAAAGTGGTTAAATCGCCTCTCTTCCCCATTCTGATGCTCAGTTTGAACTTCAGCAAGTCATCTTCAGCACGTCTAGATGCCTGAATGCACTGAGTTGCTGCCATGTGATTGGCTGATTAACAATTTGTGTTACCAAGCAATTGAACAGGTATACCTAATAAAGTGGCTGTTGAGTGTATATGTGAGAAGTTTAAGAATTGACCTGGGTGTCAAGTGGCAAAAAAAAAAAAATGTATTATATACCATAATCTAAAGGTCATTCAGTTAGGGTCCACATCAACTTTAGGGCACTTGCAGATAGGCCAGCTGAGCTGGTTCAGCATAACTGCAGTTGTATTTCGTCCTCCCGGGCAGCCCAGGTGCAGTTCACTGGCATTGACACAAATGGGAGTACAGTGGAAGGGAGTTTTCACATGGTACTGATGTTTGAGCGTTTGGTTATTTTCGCATGTAATTACAGGCGTTTGTGTTGCACGAATTTGCACGTATTTATGCGCCTTCATGCGTTTGCGTGCACAATACCTTCCTAGGAGAATTAAGGATTATGCACGTATTTGCACGCACCATCACAAAATATTGACCGGGAACGCAGTTTTTCCTATTACTGAGGAATACTCTGCGCTTCTTTACACGCCTGTGTGCAGGGTGGATAAAAATCGAGGATTTTGGGGAAAAAAACAAAACAAACAAAAAAAAAAAAAACTTAAAGCGGAGGTCCACCCTAAAGTGGACCTTCCGCTCATCGAAACCCTCCCCCCCTCCGGTGCCACAATCGGCACCTTTCAGGGGGGAGGGGGGTGCAGTTACCTGGATAATCCAGGTAACTGCACCCACTTCCGGGACAGCTCTCTGCGGAAAGGGGCGTAACTTACGCCCCTTTCCGCAAGTGCCCGCCCCTTCCCGCAAGTGCCCCGCTGCCTGCTGGGAAACACACAGCTCCCAGAGGCAGCGGGGAGCGTCCTTATTGCGCAGCGCAATTCGCGCATGCGCAGTAGGGAACCGGGAAATTTAGCCGAAAGGCTCCATTTCCTGATTCCCATACCCAAGATGGCGGCGGCAGGACCCGACAGACGACCTAGCGATCGGCTTCGGGTGCCGACATCGCGGGCGCGCTGGACAGGTAAGTGTCACTATTTTAAAAAAGTCAGCAGCTGCAGTATTTGTAGCTGCTGGCTTTTAAAAAAATAAAAATAAAAACGCGGAGTCCGGGTGGACTCCCGCTTTAAAAAAAAAGTTTTTAATTTAAATTGGATTTTTTAGATTTTTATCAAATTTATTTTAATAAAATGCTTTTGAAGTAAAAATCTATCTAAAGATAGTTTTCTATTTAAGATACATTAATCATTTAGTTTAATCGGCATGAATTGGAGTTTAGTTATGTAGCATGAGGCTTTATATTCTGCAATATTTACATCTGGGAAACTCATTCAATGAATCCAAGCTCTGCAAGCTGAGATAACATGCACTGCATTCACACAATTTCACAGCAACCATGAGATAAAACAAAGTTCAGAAATATTCCTTTATACCATTGTTTTGCAAATCTATATACACTACAAACTGTATGATTGTTTGAAGAAAAATGCATGTGCACCAGGCTCTAAGTGTGAGGAGGAAGGGCAAGCAGTACAAATGAAAGTGAAACCTTCTAAGCAGCTTATAAACCTTGTGTCAGGGTTGGGCTCAGCCCTTCCGTCTCTGAGCTGGCCACTCAGCTGTTGGCTAATTGCCAGCTCCCATCTCTCTCCAGTGTTACTCAGCTGTTGATGATCTCCTGTCCAGTCCTGCCTACTTAAGCCGTTCAGTCCAAAGGAGCTCTGCCTTCAACTTGGTCCACATCACAGAGAAGATCTACTGCGTTCCTGTTTAAAGGCTCGCTTTGCCGACACCCCTTATGGCTCCAGATCCTGCTTGCTGTTTCACTACGTTGATCCCTGACCTCTGGCTTGGCTGACTATCCTTTACTGAACTCTGGCTATGTTTTGACTACATTTGTTCTTTTTTACTTTTATTATTAAACAAGTGTGATTTAACTATTTCTGTCTCAGCCTGATTTCATGGTTTGACACCTTGTGATCTTTCTGCACATAATTTTAAGTGCTTTTTTCCTCCCTTGAGGAGCAAAATGACAGCAGGCTGTAAGAGAGACCCAGTTTGGGAATATTTACTAACCCGACAGCTTATTATTCTAAATAGGAAACCTTAAACCAACCATAGGGGAAAGCGGCGCTCTGACAGGTCCGTCCCTGCACAGTGTGCAGCTGCCTGCTCAGCGAGGATCGACGGAGCGATCCCTCGCATAGAGCAGGCTCTGTACACAGACACGTCCATGTGAAAGGAGCCCTAAAGATTCTAACTACCAGCAAGAAGTCTTCCTTACTAAGGATGGGCTTGGGCGTGTTAGCACACTCCACATGCAGAGCCCGCCAGGAAGTCGGCACGGCGCTGCGCTAATCACAAGCAGTGAGACATTTTCCCCATGTGCGGTTGTAGAAAACGGGAAATATCTCACTGCCTATGATTAGCGCAGCACCGTGTCGACTTCCTGGCGGGCTCTGCACGTGGGCTGTGCCAACACGCCTGAGCCCATCTCTAGTCCTTACATTTAAAGAGCACCTGTCATTTCAGATCCATCATGGCAGCGCGCGTTAGCGGGCATCCACTCACCTGCTGCTGCCACGTCCCTCACCTTGTTGTGTCACTGCCGCATCACCAGCCTGTCGGTAAGTCAACAGCGGGGTCAGAGGAGGAGCCGCTGCGGGACAGAGATGACAGTTGCTCTTTAAAAATGACGATTTAAAATCGAGTTGATTTAAATCAAGCCTTTTTACTAGCGATTTAAATCATGGATTTAAAATTGACTTGATTTAAATCAAATCCACCATGCCTGCGTGGACGGGCATATTGTAAATAATGGGCTACATTTTAGCTCAGTAAAAAAACAAAAACAAACGCTGTACTGAGTTTAAGCTGCAGTGTTCAAGAAACATAAGGGATTTTCCAAAAAATAAAAAAAATCATTTTTTTTTGGCAAATGCTTGCGCACTGTCCTCCTGTTTATGACAGCACCGCTGTATATACAATTAAAGCACTGCACAGCCATTCATGTCAATAACAAGCTGTACAGCTTGACGGCTCAGCTGGCCCATGTGCCCTAAAGCTGTAGTAAGATGAGGGGTGGGCATCACAGACCAAACATTTTGGAGGGTGTCTGATCCTGGATTGCTTTTGTATAGCAAAGAAAAGAGGCAGAAGTGTTAATTGGTTTGCGCTAAAGCGAATTTAGCAGCTTTTTCGTAAAACTGGAGTCAATGTGTGGGCAGTTAGTGTTTCTCCAGCAATGCGTGTTGCTTAGACTGAGCCCCGCCACATCCCGCTGTCCATTCATCTATGAACCATGCCCCCGAGACCAACCTGATAAAAAGAGAGAACAATCAGATATCTGTCTTTAGCTTGTCTGAAAATGATGACATTTTTCAGAAGGAAAAGGGTCCAAATGGCAGGTGTCAAAGACTCTTAGCCTCACACATGATGCTAGAAGGCAAGGGAAGTCAGGCCGGCGTGCGCTCATGTCAGAGCCACACACAGGCTGCGCGGAGACTACATGTTTGAAAAGAGCAAACCTCACAGTCTGTTACATCAAAGCCAGTGCCAGACCTGGCGATCGGCTTCCTGAACATTCGTCCTGGGGAGAAAAATGTGCCTCTTCCCGAGGACGGTGAAAGGAGAGAAAAGCCACTTTGACACCTCACAGGCCTAAAGGTGACAGTTACCTGTGGCTGCCCCCCTCCCATGCTTGCTGTATTGACAGGATGTTAGAGCTGGCTCTGTCAGGTTGAGTCAGGTGAGAAGGTGTTAAAGCTCTGGAATGCTAATAAAACTTTCAGCAGCAACGGAACAAGTCACTTTCTATAAGAACACAGCAGGAAGAGAAGACAGGACGACGGCAAAAAGCAGCGAAGGGAAAAAAATGAAATAAAAATAAAGTCCTGTTCACAAAGCGTTCGAAAGGGAAGACAAGACCAGCATTAACCAATTGTGGACCAAGGCTGACCACCAAGGTGCACCCTAAAAACTCCATCTAAACACTTTGGGCATATCATGTACTATGTCCTGGTGCTTACCTCTCACTGAAGCCCTTTAACCAATTCAGCTTTGGAAAGGTTGTTTACTCCCTTCCTGACCAGGCCATTTTTTTTTTTGCGATATGGCACTGCGTTACTTTAACCGACAATTGCGATGTCCTGTACCCAAATAAACTTTTTGTCCTTTATTAACCACAAAGAGTTTTCTTTTGGTGGCATTTGATCACCTCTGAGGTTTTTATTTTTTGTTAATATTTAAAAAGACCGAATGTAAAAGAAAAAAAATTTTTTTTTAGATTTTGTCATAAAATTTTGCAAACAGGTAATTTTTCTCCTTCATTGATGTACGCTGATGAGGCGGTACTGATGGGCCCCGATAGGTGGCAGTGATTGGCACTGATGGGTGTCAGTGATGGCCACTGATAGCCGTCACTGATTGGCACCACTGGTGAGCATTGATAGCTGGCACTTGTGGGCACTGGCAGGTGGCAATAACAGGTGGCACTGGCAGGGGGTACTGACTGGCACAGATGAGGTGCCCGTGTTCCTTCCTCTTTGGGACCAATGTCTTTTTAACATAAGCCGGTCATCGCTAAGAGAAAAAATAACCTTGAGAAGAAAAAAAAAAAAACAATTACAGAGCTGTCATTGGCTGACAGCTGATCACATGGGTAAGGGGCCGGGACCAGCCTATTACTCGGATTGGTGATCACCCAAGTCTCAGTAACTCGGTGATCACAGCGCGTGCAGGGAGCATGCACAGGGGAGGACGTCCTATGACAGCCTCCCGGAAAATGAGGTCCGCCCTGTAGCAGTCATTCGGCTATGGCCCGGACTACAAGTGGTTAAGCCAATATATATACTGCTACATGTCTTCGGTAAAAAAAATCCCAATAAGCGAATATTGATTGGTTTGTGTTATACCATCTACAAACTATGGGATATAGATATAGATATATATATATATATATATATATATATAACAGGGGTTGACAAATTTGCTTGGAATCTAGGAGCCAGCTAAAAAAGTTAGGAGCCGGGTCCGTGATGGCGATCCGGACCTGTCCCTGGCCTGACATGGAGACAAGTGAGGGGAAGATAGCCCCAAGCCCCCCACCTGTCTCCAAGTCATTGCCCCCCATAGCTCTTAGAGGGACATTTTTTTTTTTTTTTTCAAATGACAATTTTTTTTTTTAAATTGCATTTTAGTGTAAATATGAGATGTGAGGTCTCTCTGACCCCAGATCTCATATACAAGAGGACCTGTCATGCTTTTTTCTATTACAAGGGATTTTTACATTCCTTGTAATAGGAACAAAAGTGACACACATTTTTTTTTTTTTTTTTTAAAGAACAGTGAAAAAAATAAAAATAAAAGTTAAAATAAAAAAAAAATATTTTAAACGCGCCCTGTCCCGCCAAGCTTGCGTGCAGAAGCGAACGCATATATGAAAGCGGTGTTCAAACCACACATGTGAGGTATCGCTGCGATCGGTAGAGTGAGAGCAATAATTCTAGCCCCAGACCTCCTCTGTAACTTAAAAAGTGCAACCTGTAGAATTTTTTAAATGTCGCCTATGGAGATTTTAAAGGGTAAAAGTTTGTCGCCATTCGATGAGCGGGCGCAATTTTGAAGCATGACATGTTTGGTATCGATTTACTCGACGCAACATTATCTTTCACAATATTAAAAAAAAATGGGCTAACTTTACTGTCTTATTTTTTTTTTTTTTATTAAATACATTTTCCCCAAAAAAGTGAGCTTGTAAGTCCGCTGTGCAAATACGGTGTGACAAACAGTATTGCAACGACCACCATTTTATTCTCTAGGGTGTTAGAATAAAATATATATATAATTTTTAGGGGTTCTGAGTAAAGGGAAGAAAGATAGGCTGGCAGACAGGGAAAATTAGCATTACATCCATTAGCATTGCTGGTTGTAATTCCAACGGCCACCACAAGAGGGCGCCAGATTACAGAAGGAACCATAGGATCGTAGAAGGCCTCAAAGCCGGGGGCTAAATTACCGGCCGGCGGCGGCGCGGCCCGACGCGATCGCGCCGGGGGGGGGCCACGGAGACAGCATACCCCCAGCTGTGCTGCCCCAGGCGCCAGGTCTGGAATTCTAGTCGCAAATGCGACCGGGCGCCCGGGTTTTGTCGAGCCCTGTATATATATATATATTATTTTTTATTTTTTTTTTACTAGTCCCTTGTGCATTGAGCAAAGCCCAACCGGGGACCACAGCACTGCACCTGCTATGTAACTATATAATACTCTCCATACATTGTCTTCATGCATTTTAACAACCTTTACAACCACACATAACTTCATCAATTTCTGCTTTATTTTTACTATTTCAACCAATTTAGTCTCCTCTCGCTATCATTTATGTGACGGAACCATCCAGCACCCAGCTTGGGTGCTTCAATCAAGATATAGCTTCCTCAAGCCTGGAATCAGGAACCAGGTATTATAGCTGACCAACCAAGACTAGCTGACAATAGCTTAGATGCAAACTGGAACTCTCTTTATTGAAAACTCACACAGAATATATAGTACACCAGATCAGGTGAGCCTGATCTCATTATCATATACTGTGTACAGGAATGTAATTAACACAGCTAAGGAACAACCAACATAAAAAGTATGCTAAGCCACCTCTAGCAACCAATAGCTGACAGTGATTTAATTAACAACTAGCCACTTAAACCAGCCTAGGAGGTGACCAGACTGCCTGGCAACAAGCAGAACACCAAAGTACATTAAACATTATCATAAGTATAAACACAGAGAAACAATAGGTGACTTACTGTGAGTTTTTCAGCCCCTTTTTTAGGCTGCACCCCCCACCCTCCGGCTTATACTTGAGCCAGGGTCTGGTTTTGAGTGAGGATGCAGCCTCACAATGCTCATCTGCAGCCGTACCTTTGATTGCTAAAATAGCGGGTGTCTCCCGCTGTGTTATGCAGTCTGTTTGGCGCTGTCCATTGTAACAAAGCCACACCTCCTCCTCGTCCGTGATAGAGGAACACTGATACAATGCTGGGAAACTGTATTAGTGTTCCGCCTATCATGGATGAGGAGAAGGCGGGGCTTTATTACAATGGACGGCCGGCGAACAGACTGCATAACAGTGGGACACACCCACTGTTTTAGAAATCAAAAGGTACGGCTGCAGATGGGCACAGTGAGGCTGCAAATGGGCACAGTGAGGCTGCAAATGGGAATTGTTTACCCAGTAGCTGCTGCATTTCTCACCCTAGGCTTATACCTCGAGTCAATACGTTTTCCCAGTTTTTTGTGGTAAAATTAGGTGCCTCGGCTTATATTCAGGTCGGCTTATACTTGACGGTAATTAACAATGGGAGAAAGAGACTTAACACATAACACGTTAAACAGATATCAGAATGCCGCAGAATCAGGTGACTTTGAGCTGATGATATTAACATCTACTCTAAGTATCACAATCTAAAGCAGTCGTTGCTGGTTATGGGCATAGAGGACCTAAATATGGATGCAAGACCTACATTCCCAGAGTCCGTTTGCTTCGGGGAGAAAATCCTGAATCCAAAGCAAGACCACTCCAAGGGTCCCCCAGGCACACACCTCCTAATGAGAAGTGTTCTCTTAAAAGCCAGGGCCCATAGTCAGTAGTCAAGAGGTCACCCTGGGGTCCCCTCCAAAAGCCCCTGTCCTGGCTGGCTCTGTCACAATTTCTATCAAATATGAGTGGACAATCACTTTCTTAAGGAACTGGCAAGAGCAGTTTTCCCACACACTGTATGTTCCAGATATTGCTGGACTCGGAAAGAACACTAGGAGGTTTTATTACCAATACCAGCAGAATAAAATTAAACAGTGGATCATGATAGGAATTTTTCAGATTGGATGAAGCTTTGCTGGGATGTTTTAATAAAAGGTACAACTGTCTGTAACATGTGAAAAATCTTCGGTGTGATTAGTGAGAAAACAATCATAGGGGAGGTTGGCCAATAAGGAGAGGCCCTTGTAACATGTGACCATCTTCTGACCCGACTTAGCAGTGAGCAGTATTAATAAATAATGAGATGGCAGAGAGCGATGTAGGTAAAGGAAAGATCCTGAGGCTGTTTATGCTGGCTTTGCACTGAGTAAATCACTGAGGAAAGGAAAATAGAACTGTTTAAACTCACTAAGTCTTCAATAGAGAGACTTTTAGCTCCAACCAGCATGCAGAGCAATGCGAGTTCACTCATGGCATTTTACATGTTCATAAATCACTCAATATACAAGGAATTTCTAGACAGCCAAAATGGAAAAAAAAAAAAGAGAGAGAACCTCAAGTCCCCAATCACGGAGCCATGAGTAGGGAGATGTTTGGTGTGTCATCATATAATACACAAAAAAGTAAATAAAATATTCCAAAATCTTTATTGGAGTATAAAATATACAATTCTGATAAAAAATTGATCCATCGAGATATATATATATATATATATATATATATATATATATATATATAGCTATATCATTTATGATCATGGCTCTTGATTGGCCAGCAAACACGCCTGACCTAAACCCTCAGAGGATCTGTGAGGTATTGTAAATAGGAAGATAAGAGACACCAGACCCAACAAGGCTGACAAGCTGAAGGCCTCTATCAAAACAACCTGGGCTTCCATAGGACCTCAGCAGTGTCCTAGGCTGATCACCTCTAAGCCACGCCGCATTGATTCATTAATTCATGCAAAAGGAGCCCCAACCAAGTACTGAGTGCATACTATACTGTACATTGACATACTTTTCACTAAGCCAACATTTCTGTATTAAAAAAAATATTTTTTTTATTCGTCTTATGCAATCTTCAAATTTTCTGAGATACTGTATTTAGGGTTTTCACTAGCTGTAAGCCATAATTAACAAAATTAACCTCCTCCCATCCACACTATAGCTGAATGATGGCTACAGCGCGGGCCTTAATTGCCGGAGGTCATCATATGATGTCCTCCCGTGCATGAGCTGCCAGTGGGGCGCACACGACATGCTCTGTGATCACAGAGTCTATGAGACTCGGCTGATCACAGATCAGAGTAATGGGCCGATCCCGGCCCCTTAGCACATGATCAGCTGTCAAATGACAGCTAATCACATGATGTAAAAAGAAGATCGGTAATCCACCCCCCACCCCATGCCATCAATGCGAGAGGGAAAAAAAGCCGATCATCGGCTTCTGCCAGAGGGACATCAGTCCCTCACACAGAGCTGCAGCTGCCTAATCTATGCCCACCAGTGCCACCTCTCAGCACCCATCAGTGCCACCTACCAGTGCCGCCAATCAATGCCCATAAGTGCATCATCAGTGCCACGATCAGTGCTGCCTATCAGTGCCACTCATTAGTGATCAGTGCCACCGATCAGTGCCGCCTATCAGTGCTGCCCATTAGTGATCAGTGCCGCCTATCAGTGCCCTTCCGTGCCATCCATTAGTGCAGCCTATCAGTGCCCATCAATGAAGGAGAAAAATTACCTGTTTTTATAACAAACTATGAAACGTTGTGTTTGTTTTTTTCGGTCTTTTTTTGTTTGTTTTTTAGCAAAAAATAAAAAACCCAACGGTGATTAAATACCACCAAAAGAAAACTATTTGTGTGAAAAAAAAAATTAATCAATTTGGGTACAGCGCTACATGATCTTCCAACTGTCATTCAAAGTGGGAGATCATTGAAAGCTGAAAAATTGGTCTGGGCAGGAAGTGCTCGGTAAGCAAGTGGTTAAAAGAAAGAACTGCTCGAAATATATTACTCTATTTAAAACATATGCTTCTCTCTTTGAATTGAATTACTGAAATAAATTATCTTTTTGATGTTCTAATTTATGAGATGCACCTGTGTGTGTATTATATATACACATACACACACAAACTTTAATGACATCCCAGTCTTAGTCTGTAGGGTTCAATATTGAGTTGGCCTACCCTTTGCAGCTATAACAGCTCAAACTTTCTGGGAAGGCTGTCCACAAGGTTTAGGAGTGTGCCTATGGGAATGTTTGACCATTCTTCCAGAAGCACATTTGTGAGGTCAGGCACGTTGGACGAGAAGGACTGGCTTGCAATCTGCACTCTAATTCGACCCAAAGATGTTCTATCGGGTTGAGGTCAGGCCAGTCAAGTTCCTTCACACCAAGGACACACTCCTAAACCTTGTGGACAGCCTTCCCAGAAGAGTTGAAGCTGTTATAGCTGCAAAGGGTGGGCCAACTCAATATTGAACCCTACGGACTAAGAATGGGATGCCATTAAAGTTTATGTGCCTCCCAACACTTTTGGTACACACACACACATAGTTTGCAAATTACATAATGTAGAGCCTAGTGTACCAACGTAGTCAACAAATCCAGTGCTTCTTTGGGATCCACAAGCTCTCTATATCAAAACTATGGACACTGTGTCTAAAATCACCCAGTGTACATCAATCAACCCAGTAATATATAGCAGTAAAGTGTAGATGTCTTAGATTAGAAAATATTTACAGGAATTTTGAGGTTTAAAGAAAAAAAATTATATTTATTATTTACCTGGCATTTATATTTTTGTTTGCTGAGCCATATTTTAGAAGTAGAACTCCAGATATGGATATTTAATACATAGTCACATTGTTTCAGCTTAGCTCAATGCAACTATGCATATACTATACCTGTGGAATTCCTCTAGGACAGGGGTTCTTAACATTCACTATATAGCCCCGCCCCCACCTCTTGTCACAATTATTGGTTTCCCATTGGCAGAAATAGAAAATGCACCCCGTCACTGCTAATAGCGCTGACCGCTAAGCTTCTCTTGAATCGGTGTTGGCCCTTTTAAAATTTGTATCATTGTTGTCTGCACAACCGCCATCTTGTGCCACTCCAAAGGGAGGAGAATAAGGGAGGAGAATAAGGGAGGAGAGGGATATGGAAGAAGAAGAAAAAAAATGAGAAGGAACGAAGGAAGGAGGAGAAGAATATGAATAAGGAGGAGGAGAATAATAGATGGAGGAAGAGGAGAAGGAGAAGAATATAGAGAAGGAGAAGAAGAGTACGAAGGATGA
Organism: Lithobates pipiens; assembly: GCF_037356315.1. Taxonomy (NCBI): domain Eukaryota; kingdom Metazoa; phylum Chordata; class Amphibia; order Anura; family Ranidae; genus Lithobates; species Lithobates pipiens. Next base: position 46,765,927 of record NW_027507758.1, on the reverse strand, counting down.
GGAGAAGAAGAGGGAGGAGGAGAATAAGCAAGGAGGAGGAAAAGGATAAAAAAGGAAGGAGGAGGAGAAGGAAGAATAAGAATAAGTAGGAGGAGGAGAGAAGCAATAGCGAATAGACCAACCCCCCCCCCCCCCCCCCCCCCCCACAGTGGTAAGGATGTCATTAAACTAACCAGCGCAAACAGGAGTAACCTTGGTATAGAATATCAAAATAAATGGGTATATGATATCAACATCAATGTATGAAATTCCTTAATGTTCAATAAGGGGAGAAGAGGAATGAGGAGGAAAAGGAGGGAGGAGATTGAGAAAAAAGGCAAAGAATAGGGAGAAGGAGGTGTCATGGTTTTGCAATAGAGTTTGTCTGCTTACCCGTTTCCATGTGTTCATCTCTAGAGACCAGCCGACCCTCACCTGCCTGCTTTTGTAATCCATCCTCTGGCATGGCTCCACCCTAGCTCCTATCAGAGAACTCTATATTAACCTGTGCACTGCAGGCCAACCCTGCTGATCAACCTTTGTGTGTTTGGCTTCCTGTTACCTGCCGTGTGCTCTTCTGTTGTTCCGTTACCAACTTTGGCGTGTCCTTGACTATCCCTGTTTGCCTGTGATCCTGATCTATTGGCGTGTCCCTGACTATTCCTGTCTGCTTGTGGCCCCGTCCTTGGCTTTATCCCTCACCATCCCTATCCTCCTGTTGCCTACTGTGGGTGCGAGCTGGGGGACCCTGGGGGTCGCAACCTGGAATCATTTGCCAGTTACTGATCCTGGGTGTCCCTCTCTCACCCGTTGTTCAGAGGCGACTGTCTCTTTAAACTCAACTGTACCAACGTAGTAGTTCTGTGCGATGGACTCAAAGCCACAAAGAAGCCACCGTAATGTAGTATTCTAAAACCACCATTAGATGTTATCAAAATTGCACTTGTATAATAAAATAACTTCATAGGCATTGTGTATCAATCCAACGATTTCTCAAGTAACAGCACTGCAAGTCCTGCCGAGCTTCCAGACCTCGGCTCTGGCATCACCTGGCTCCTCCCTTCCACAAAACCATACCCTTCTTTTTCACACACCCTCAACGGTTAGTCTCAGATTTTTGGAACAAGAGGCAGACATTCAAGATATACAAAAAATAGACTTAAAATAAGAGGCATCATAAACTTAATACAACAGATTCAACATAAAATAAGAGAAACCAAGACATAAATTCATAGTACGGAGGGATGCCTTGAATCAACAGGAAAAATGAGGTCCATGTGGTGTGCCACCCAATGAACACCTGGGGGCGTGACCAATAAAGTAGTGGTCTATAATTTCAAAGGTCAGTAATAAGTAATGCAGAGTTTAGGGGTCAGAGGTAAGTAATGCATTATTCAGAGCTCAGTAGTAAGAAATGCAGAGTGCAAAAGTCACTAGTAGCAGAGTTCAGGGATCAGCAGTAGGCACCACACTACAGACGTCAGTACTACGTAGCGTAGAGTGCAGGGGTCAGTTGTAACACATAGGAGGCTATTTACAAAAGGCAAATTCACTTTGCACTACAAGTGCACTTGGAAGTAAAGTCACTATAGATCTGAGGGGGGCATGCAAGGAAAATAAAAAACAGCATTTTAGCTTGCACATGATTGGATGATAAAATCAGCAGAGCTTCCCCTTTAGATTTACAGCGACTGCACTTCCAAGTGCACTTTCAGTGCAAAGTGGATGTGCCTTTCGTAAATAACCCCCATAGTGTAGAGGTCAGTAAGAAGTAATGCAGAGTGCAAAAGTCACTAGCAAAGTTCAGGGGTCAGTAGTAGGCAACACAGTTTGGAAGTCAGTACTAGAGAGAATGCAGGGGTCAGTTGTAACACATAGTGTAGAGGTCAGTAGTAACTAATGCTTAGTGTTCAGAGGTCAGTAGTAAGTTGTGCTTCAGGTTACTGTATACCTGTTCAAGTGTCAAAGTTTTTAGTGCTAAGAAGGGAAAAAAAAGTACCTTATACGAGTTCCATCTTTTCCTTCTCCACCTCATTAGTCAGCATTTACCAAAGAACACTCTCCATTGTTAGCAGTCTGCGATCACAGATTATATAAAATGCACATGCAGCAAAGGGCTGGAGGGCCGGAGAGCCAGTTGTAAGTTGGTTCACCTTTTCCGATTTTTTGTAAACGGTGAACGAACCCTTTATAGCAGGGATATGTAATTAGCGGACCTCCAGCTGTTGCAAAACTACAAGTCCTATCATGCCTCTGACTCTGGGTGTCATGCTTGTGCCTGTCAAAATCTTGCTATGCCTCATGGGACTTGTAGTTCTGCAACAGCTGGTCCACTAATTGCGTATCCCTGCTTTATAGTGACTTCGGTCAGGGAGTAAATAAAATAACAAAGGCACTTTCCTGTTAAAGAGGAAGTAAACTCTCCCACTCTGATGCTTCTTTTCATTTAGTCCATTATAATAAGTCATTATCAGACTATAGGCACTGTAATCTAGCCCAAATCGCATATTACTTACTGTTTAAAGAAACTTTAAAAAACTTGTTTCCAGGGGTTAGGCAGCGCCATCTTAAGTATTGTTTTCTGAGTCCACAGTGGAGTGTATTTCCGCCCTTACATTGAGCACTTCCTGTACTGTTAACCAAGCCTCCTTCTCAGTCCAAAGTTTCTATGGCAACCCTGCTTCCCTGTTCATGGCTTACTTGTTTATTTAATAGTATTTACTTGTGCCAATTTCTAATGTTTCCCTTTGTCAGAATTATCAGCTTCAGCTGATAAGACTGCAGTAATGGCCAATATTTAGACTGTATGTGAGGTCACATGGTCACATGGTGTGTAGGAGGAAGGTCTGAGTGATTAGCAGAGTTCAGTGTTGTGCTGTAGGAAGTCCTGATAACAGATAGATAAGACAGAGCGTGTGCCTTAAAATCAGGGGAGATCTGGGCATGCTCAGTGACTTTGTTCTACAGAACAACAAGGATTACAACAATACTAAGCAAGTAAGGAGATATCTACAAGCAGTGTTCATTAGGGTTTTTTATGCTGATTTACATGGGACAAAGTTGTGGTGGAGGGTTTACAAGCACTTTAAGAAAGCAGTACTATATATAGCTGTCTGTAGGCCCATTGCCTAAAAGAGTAACTCCACTGTTGTTGGAAAAAAAAATACATTCCCCTCTGGTTGATCTATGTACATTACAAGGATTTTAACAACCTTTGTTGCAGAATCTTATGATTTTGTTATTCCTTCCAGAACAACCACCATCTCTGCAGCACTCCACCAATCAGGCCTGTATGGTAAAGTGGCCAGATGGAAGCCACTCAGTAAAAGGCACATGACAGCCCACCTGGAGTTTGCCAAAAGTCACCTTGAGAAACAAAATTCTCTGGTCTGATGAAACAGTGAACTCTTTGGCCTGAATGGCAAATGTCATGTCTGGAGAAAACCAGGCAATGCTCATCATCTGGCCAATACTATCCCTACAGTGCAGCATAGTGGTGGTGGCAGCATTATGCTGTGGGGATGTTTTTCAGTGACAGGAACTGGGAGCCTGGTCAGGATTGAGGGAAAGTTGAATGCAGCAATGTAGAGAGACATCCTTGATGAAAACCTTCTCCAGAGTGCTTTAAACCTCAGACTGGGGCGAAGGTTCATCTTCCAACAGGACAATGGAACTAAGCACACAGACAACATAACAAAGGAGTGGCTATGGGACAACTCTGTGAATGTTCTTGAGTGGTCCAGCCAGAGCCCAGACTTGAACCCGATTGAACATCTCTGGAGAGATCTCAAAATGGCTGTGCACAGACGCACCTCATGAAACCTGATGGAGCTTGCATGCAAAGAAGAATGGGAGAAACTGCCCAAAAATTGGTGTGCCAAGCTTGTAGTATCATACTCAAAGACTTGAGGCTGTAAATGGTGCCAAAATGTGCTTCAACAAAATATTGAGCAGGCTGTGAATACTTATGTACATGGGATTTTTTAATAAATTTGCAAAGATTTTAACCGATTCAGCCCCGGAAGATTTGGCTGCTGAATGACCAGGCCGTTTTGTGCGATTCGGCACTGCGGTGCTTTAACTGACCATTGCACAGTTGTGCGGCGCTGTACCCAAACAAAATTGACGTTCTTTTTTCCCACAGAGCTTTCTTTTGGTAGTATTTGATCATCTCTGCGGTTTTTATTTTTGCGCTATATACAAAAAAAAGCAACAATTTTGGAAAAAAAAAAAAAAAAAATATATATTTTGTACATTTTGCTATAATATACCCATTTTTTTTTAAAGCTATTTTTTTTCTCAGTTTAGGCAGATATTGCGATTTTATTACCAAAAATATGTAGAACACCACATAAGTGTATATTGATGGTTTGTGCAAACCTTATAGCGTGTACAAAATAGGGGATAGATTTATAGAATTTTTATTATTGTTTTTTTACTAATAATGGTGGCAATCTGCGTTTCAGTAATCAGGATTACGACATTATGGCGGACACATCAGACACTTTTGACATGTTTTTGAGGCCATTGGCATTCATACAGCGACCAGTGCTATACACTGATTACTGTAAAAATGTCACTGGCAGGGAAGGGGTTAGTTAAACACTAGGGGGAGATCAAGGGATTAACTGTGTACCCTCTCTGTGTTTTAACTGAAGGTGGAGGGGGCTGTCTAGGGGAAATGACAGATCGCTGTTCATACTGTATATGAACACACAATAAGTCTCTTCTCCCCTCAGGGAACCAAGGAACTGTGCGTTTACACACTCAAATCCCGGTTCTCGGTATGTCACGAGCGATCGTGGGAGCCCAGCAGTCATCATGCCCGCCGGGCACTGGCATCGGTTCGGGGGGGTTTGAGCAGCCTAGTGGCCAGTGGGAGAAGCGCCATAACATAACGTCGTTTCACCCAGTCGTGCCATTCTGCCGCAGAAAAACTGCGCGGGCTGGTCGGCAAGTGGTTAAACAAACTTCGTTCACGTTGTCATTATGGGGTATGGTTTGTAGAATTTGAGGAAAATTATTTAATCCATTTAGGAATAAGGCTGCAACATAACAAATTCTGGAAAAAGTGAAGCGTTGTGAATAGTTTTTGGATGCACTGAATAAACTCAAATAACAAGAATTGTACATAATAAACACAAATAATCTAATTTATATACAACCAAAAGAATATGTAAACATATACATAGCACACAAATGGCCAAAACGGCTTCAATTAGAGCTGGCCAGGAAGGTAGTTCAAAAAAGTAAATATGCCATGGAGCAACCAAGAAAAACATACCAAGGCCTCTTTTACACCGGGTGAATTCCATTCAAATCAGCAGAGACCTCCTACTAGAAGCATCAATATTGGAGGATTCACCAAAAGCTCTTAATCACTTCAATACCGGACACCTTCACCCCCTTCCTGCCCAGGCCAGTTTTTTGACAATTGTGCGGTCGTGCAACACTGTACCCATAATAAATTTCTATCATTTTTTTCCACTCAAATAGAGCTTTCTTTTGGTGGTATTTATTCACTTTTCACTTAAAGTGGAGTTGCCAACAAAAAAAATAAAAGAAAAAAAATTGCTGAAAATTCATTAAAAAAAAAATACTCACCCCTAAATGCCTGTTGCTAGGGGGTCCCTCGTAGTCTGCCTTCTAAATTGCCCGGGCTGGTGACATCACTTCCCCCTCGCGCTGCACAGTCATCTGGGACTGTGCGGCGTATCGCAGTGCCCGGCGCTGCTCGCGCATTGTGCAGTGGGTGCCCGGCTGTGGCTTCAGTAAGAAAGCCGGCGCTGTGAGTTGAGCGGGGAACGAGGGGGTGGGGGCTTCGTTCCCCAGCATCGCTGGACCCTGGGACAGGTAAGTATCTGATTATTAAAGTCAGCAGCTGCAGTATTTGTAGCTGCTGACTTAATTTTTTTTTTTTTTTTTTAGGGGGCACCCTTTAACCATCAATGGGTTGTTGTTTTTTGGGGGGTTTTTTGCCAAATTTTGAAACAAAAAGTTTTTCTTAATATTTAGTTTTTTCTTAATATTTAGTTTTTCCTAAATATATTATTATTTCTTCATATATTTATTTAGGCCAAAGTGTATTCTGACATTTATTTTTTTTGGTAAAAAAAAAAAAAAACCTAAATCAGTTTTTATCATTTAGTCTGTAGAAAAGTTATAGTATCCACAAATGTAATATACATACAGTGCCTTGAAAAAGTATTCATACTCCTTGAAATTTTCCACATTTTGTCATGTTACAACCAAAAGTGTAATTGCATTTTATTGAGATTTTATGTGATAGACCAACACAAAGTGGCTCATAATTGTGCAGTGGAAGGATAATGAAAATTTCAAACTTTAAACAAAATATGTGAAAAGTGTGGTGTGCATTTGTATTCAGCCCCCTTGAGGCAATACTTGTCTCTACCAGCTTTGCACAACTAGCGATTGACATTTTTGCCCATTTTTCTTTGCAACATAGCTCAAAATAGCTCAAGCTCTGTCTGATTGGACGGAGAGTGTCTGAACAGCAATTTTCAAGTCTTGTCACAGATTCTAAATTGGATTTAGGCCCCTTTCACACTTGTTCTGCGACTTGGGACTGCAAAGTCGCATGACAAGTCTTACCCCATGATTTCCAATGAGTTCCATTCATATCTGTGCATCTTCAAGTTGCAGCGACTTCAAAGTAGTCCCTGCACTACTTTGGTCCGACTTTGATGCAACTTTGAGGTCCACAGGCCTAAAGATTACACAGGCATTGCTTCAAGTCACATCAAAGTTGCTGTAAAAATCGTGGCATAATCGCGTGACTTTCAAGTCACACAAGTGTCAAAGGAGCCTTGGGTCTGGATTTTGACTGGGCCGTTCTAACACATGAATATGCTTTGATCTAAACCATTCCATTGTAGCTTTGGCTGTATGTTTAGGGTCGTTGTCCTGCTGGAAGGTGAACCTCTGCCCCAGTCTCAAGTCTTTTGCAAACTCTAAGGCCGCGTACACACGGGCGGACTGTATGGCCTACTTAGTCCGTCATACAATCCGACGGACAGTCCGTCATACTTTCGAATGAACGGACTTGACCACACACGGATAGCCAAACAGTCCGACGAAAGCTTGCGCGATGACGTGTACAGCACGTACGACGGGACTAGAAATAGGAAGTCCAATACACAGCAATGCACCCTTCCGCCGTGTAAATCCTTTCTGAGCATGCGCCATTCTTAGTCCGTCGAACTAGCCTACTGACGAGCGGATTGTCCGCTGAAACCAAAGTATGACAGACAGAATTACGGAAATTCCGAAATACTTAGTACGCCAGACTGCACGCTTCCAGTGAGACGGGAGGCCCGGGAAGTCCCCTCCCACTCCTCCGGTATAACAGCGGAGTGGTTTTTAGCCACATCGGTTGTTATACCTGGAAAGCCGATTGACTGCTCTAAACAACGGTACAGGGATGATATCTGCAGCTGTAGGCATCATCCCAGTATAACCCCCAAAAGCCGAGTACGCACATCTGCGTACGCTCGGCGGGAAAGGGTTAAAAAAAACGTAGAAACCATTTATTATTTTCCTTCTCCTTCACAATTATGTGCCACTGTGTTTGTCTATCACATAAAAGCCCAATAAAATACATTTACCTTTTTGGTTGTAAGATGACAAAATGTGGAAAATTTCAACAGGTATGTTAACTTTTTCAAGGCCCTGTATCTGAAAATTGATCAATCCTGATGTAGTGATGGCCTATTTCATTTCTTGTACAAAATACCCTCCAATTGACCGCTTTTTGGAAAGTAGACAGTCCAGGGTATTTAGTAAGAGGCATGCCAAGTTTTTTGAAGGTGTAATTTTTTATCACAATGTTTTGGAAAATAAAAAACATTTACATACTGTCACCAGTGCAGTACAGTGTCATCATATAACTGTTGTGGTGGTGATCAGGGACACTGCCTTGTGACAATATGTAAAAAAAAAAAAAAAAAAATTATAATTTTTTTTTTTTAAATACTGTGATGAGAACAGTACAGTATTAACATTATTATTATCATACATGATTTATATAGTGCCAACAGTTTACGCAGCACTTTACAATGTAGAGGGGGGACGGTACAATTACAGTTCAATAAAGAAGGGACAGGAGGGCCCTGCGCAGCTTACATTCTAAAGGGAGGGGGTGGTGGTAAAAAATGTAATAGATGCGGGGAACGATTTGATGGGGGTGGCTCGGAGACAGTTGATAGGTGGGTGTGGGATAGCACTGTATAATAGCACTGTACTACTCTGGGGAAGTGAGCAGGATTTTTTTGGGCTGTGATTGGCCCTTTCTGTACCATGCGATCACTGTGACCAATCACAGAGATAAACACAATGGATGGCATGAATGAAAGCCATACATTGCGTACAATTGTCAGGTGATCTGCTGTGATTGGTCAGAGTTATCACATGGTCCTGGCAGTGGTTGGTACACTGATCAGTCATGTCACCATTAGTAACAGAATTCCCTGCATCCTGGCCCATGGGGCGCGTGTGAGGTGTGTTTTGGGAGGACGTGGTGCATTTATGAAAATCTAGGACTGTCCATTTCTTTTATGTCACTCTCCGATACACCCAGCCTTAAAAACCCATTGCTTTAAAATGGTCTTCCAAATTCAGGCCCCTGAGCACAGAAAAGGCTCAAGGGCTTATTTAGAGTGATACTAACATCTGCCGGACACTAAAGTGCTAACATCCCACCAGGGCATTTCACCACCATTCATTAAAATTCAGGCGATGGCATAAAGTAAATGCTATGAGAGCAGAGGCTGGTCACAGGCTATCCTCTCATTTGTAAAGCACACCATGGTATGTTATAAGTATGCACTCACAGAGGACATCTAGGAATGTAATCAGGGCACTGATCACCAGAATTAACTCACAATTAAGTGCCCACCACTGCCAGCAGTGCCCACCTTTGCCCACAAGCGTCAGCAATCAGTGGCTATTAGTGAGACCAGTAAGTGGTGGCTATCAATGCTGCCCATCAATGCCACCTATCTGTGTCCACCAGTGCCACATATCAGTGACACCTATCAGTGGCCATAAGTGCGGCATATTAGTGCCTCCTCATCAGTGCAGCCTATCATCAGTGCTTCAGCGCCCATCAGTGAAGGAGAAAAATTACTTATTTACAAAATTTACTGACAGAAACTAAGAAAAACTTTTTATTTTATTTTTCCATTTCCAGTCTTTTTTTTTTATAAGGAAAAAATAAAAAACCCAGAGGGGATTAAATACCACCAAAAGAAAGCTCTATTTGTGTGAAGGGAATGAAAAAAAAAAATGTAACATGGTTACAGTGTAGCATGACCGTGCAATTGTCATTCAAAGCGCGACAGCGCTGAAAAATGGCCTGGGCAGGAAGGGGGTCTAAGTGCCCAGTATTGAGGTGGTTAAAGAAATACCCAGATTTGAAAATCTTTTTTTAACTTATGAAATGCAGGTTGGCATATGCTCCAATCACATACACAATAAATGGGGGAAATTTAGGAAATGCTTACCAGTAGACAACATTGAGGGGTGCAAAAAATCTCCTCTGAATCAGGTCAGCAAAGTAGCGCTCGGTTTCTCGGCATGCTGTTCCGTTCCCGATGGCAATCGTATAACAACTAAGAGGAGAAGAAGGGAAGCAACATGATTGTTATAGGACAAGGGATTATATATAAAGACAGATGTATAACAGTATAATGTACAAACATGGTTATTTAGCTTCATAATTATTCTATTTGTTAAAAAATAATAATAATAATAATTTGCACTGCTTATTGTACACTGCACTTACAACAAGCACTTAGGCCTACATTTGTGTGGGCCTAAAAAGTTTGGTAGATTAGCCTCCTATTCTGGGGACCCCCAGCACAGTCCTGGACTTGGTTTTCCAAAGGACACTGACTGCAACTCCCAGTGCACACTGACGCGTTTCATCAGTTGACTAAATAAAAAACCTTTAATGAAGTCAAATGATGAAATGCATTAGTATACTGATTATATTTTTAGTTTAGGCATGTAAACTTTACCCATGTACCTGCATGTCATTTTGTGCAATTAGCCTATGATTGGACAAAGATAGCAAATCAGCGGGTCTGGCGGATCCGATATCCGCCGGCCACCAGCGACTGTTTGAGAGAAAAGGCAGAACGGCGGACTACCTATGTAAACAAGGCAGATTGCCATTCTGACTGGGGACAGGCTAGAGATCTTGTGTTTCTGCTAAGGAGGAACACCGATCCCTCTCTTCCCCCAGTCAGAGCATCCCCCACACCGTTAGCAAGCACTCCCAGTTAACACATTTAAGCCTTTGATCGACCCTGATGTTAACCCCTTCCCTGCCAATGTCATTAGGACAGTGACTGTGCATATTTTTTTTTTTTTTTTTTTTAGCACTGATCACTGTATTAGTGTCACTGGTCCCCAAATTTTTTTTACTAAAGCCCCATACACACTGAGATTTTCTGCTGATTTTTGTCTTCAGATTTACCAAAACCATGTAGTAGAAGGACCTGCCTGATTGCATACAAATTGAAACTCCTAAGGTATGACATCATATTATATGGTTTTGGTAAATCTGAAGGAAAGAATCAGCAGAAAAACTGATAGTGTGTATGGGGCTTTAGTGTTCGATTTGTCCGCCGAAACGTCACAATCCCGCAAAAAAAAAATAATAATAAAAAAATAAAATAAAAAAAAAGATTGCTGATCGCCACCATTACTAATGAAAACTATAAAAATATTTCATAAATCTATTCCCTAGTTTGTAGACACTATAACTTTTGCACAAACCAATAAATATACACTTATTGGGGGTTCTTTTTAACAAAAATATGTAGCAGAATATGTATTGGCCTAAACTAATGAAGAAATTCATTTTTTACATTTTTTTTATTGGATGCGTTTTATAGCAGAAAAAAAAAAGTGTGTTTTTTTTTTTGTCTTTTTTTAAATTGCCCCTCTTTTGTTGTTTATAGTGAAAAAAAAATAACTGCAGAGGTGATCAAATACCACCAAAAGAAAGCTCTATTTGGGGGGGAAAAAGAAAGGACATCAATTTTATTTGCATACAGCGTTGCACGACCGCACAGTTGTCAGTTAAAATAACGCAGTGCCGTATTGCAGAAAATTGCCTGGACATTAAGGGGGGGGTAAATGGTAAAAACTCCTATACATTGTCTTTTTTTAATCAATATCTGCACCACTATTGTGGAAGCAATGTTCCATCTGTACAGTTGAATTGCACACAAGTTATTAAGGGCGTTGAAAGAAAACAAGGGTGACACAGGGGACCGGAGCCATTGCTCATTGGGAGCTACATAGAGCATCAGTAGCCGCCATGGACGCAAGAGGAGAGAGAGAGTCCAGGACTGTGCTGAGGATCCCCAGATTGGCAGTGTTAATTTTATTCTTAGGACTAAAACGGCATTTTAGTTTTAGTCCCATTTTAGTCTTCTGCAATTGTTTTAGTTGTATTTAGTCGACTAAATCTCCAGTACATTTTAGTCAACTAAAATCTCCAGTACATTTCAGTAATTGCAATTTAATTTTAGTCAGTCTTTTGACTAAAATGGCAGTTAGTTTTAGGCGTATTTTAGTCATTTCAATTGTTTTAGTCGACTAAAATAGTACTCATTTACTTGACTAAAATTGGAAGCCAATCTACAAATGCGTTTAGAGATGTTGGTCTAAGCCCTTGTGGTGAATCTAAAGACTAAAACTTTGTAAAGTTATAAGAATACATTACAGGCTCTGTTCACTTAACGACCAGGTTCCGTTCCAATGACCAGGTTGTTATATGAATTGGTTGTTATATGGGGAGTCACAAGTAATCAATATTATAAGCATTCTTAAAGCGGACCTCAACCCTAAAGTGGAAGGTCTGCTCATCGGATTCCTCCCCGCCTCCTGTGCCACAATTGGCACCTTTCAGAGGGGAGGGGGGGTGCAGATACCTGTATAATCCAGGTATCCAATCCATCTTTATGTAGAACAATAATAGGATTTTTATAACAGCTTACCTTTAAAATCCTTTTCTTGGAGTACACAGCCTAAGTTAATAACTTAATGGGTATATAGGCACCTTCAGGTGATGGGCGCTGGTATACCCAATCCAAGAAGCACACTCCCTATATAACCCCGCCTCCTATCAGGAGTACCTCAGTTTTTGTAGAAAAGCAAAATACTTAAACCCCATAAAAGGGGGGGGGGGGGGGCTCTGCATCCCATGATGTAGTCCAAGAAAAGGATTTTACAGGTAAGCGGTTATAAAAATCCTATTTTCTTTATCTTACATCATGGGTCACAGAGTCCAAGTTAACAACTTAATGGGACGTCCCATAGCAATGCTATTGAGGGGAGGGAGACACACCACAGGGTACCCCCAGACTTGAGGAACTATACTGCTGCCGGCAGCACACTGCACCCAAAGGCAATTTCCTCATACCTCCTTACAGCCACCTGATAAAACCTGGTGAATGTATGCACTAAAGACCAAGTTGCAGTCTTACAGATCTGAGCCATGGAGGCCTGGTGACCCACTGCCCAAGAAGCACTAACCACTCTGGTAGAGTGTGCTTTGACTTGAAAAGGGAGAATCTTACCCCTTAAATTATAAGTCTGAACTTAGCGACAGTGGATTTCGACACAGTCTGTCCTTTCTTAGAACCCTCTGGCAGAATAAATAAGACATCAATCCTGTCTTTAAATAGATTTTCACTGCTCTCACCACATCAAGACAATGTAGCAACTTCTCTTCCCTGGAACATGGTTTTGGAAAAAACAATGGTAGGACAATATCTTGGTTAAGGTGAAAACCTGAGACCACTTTTGGCAAAAAGTCTGGACGAGGGCCTAACACCACTCTGTCCTCATGAATAATCAAGTATGGCTCTTTACATGAAAGAGCAGCCAATTCCGAAACTCTTCTTGCTGACGATATAGCAACCAAGAACACCAGCTTCCTTGTAAGGACTAAGGGAATATGCTGTATTGGTTCAAACGGCTGTTTTTGTATCACTGACAAAACTTAGTTCCAATGAGTTCAAAGGAGGTTTGACTGGTGGATTAAGCCGCATCACCCCTTGCATAAAACCTCCGGACTAAAGAATGTGCAGCAAGCAGTCTATGAAATAAGAACGATAAAGCTGAGACTTGGCCCTTAACAGTACTCAAGGCCAACTTCATCTCCTAAATGTATAAAGGGAAGAATTCTGCCTATGATATGCCATTGAGGGTGCCAACCCTTGGATTCACACCAGGAAACATAAGCCCTCCAGACTATAATATATAGTTCTGGAAGCTGGCTTTCTTGCATTAATCAAGGTAGAGATAACTGACCCGGAGAGCCCACATTTCTTCAGAATGTGGGTTTCAATACCCAAGCTGTTAAATTTAGCATATGTAAGGTAGGATGGAATATCGACCCCTGTGAGAGTAGGTCTAGCCACGATTTCTGCATACCATGACCTTCTAGGCCATGCTAGGGCTACCAGAATTACCGGATTTCTTTCCAGCTTGATCCTGTAAAGAATTTGAGGCAGCAACTGAATAGGAGGAAATGCATAGATCAGGGAGAACTGATCCCCTGGGGTCTGTTCTGCATACGAGTGGATCCCCGGTCCTGGACACAAAGTTGACTAACTTCATGTTGAATCTGGATGCTAGAAGATCTATGTCCGCAGTCACCTATCTTTGGCAAATAGCCAAAATATGTTGGGGTTTTGAGACCACTCCCATTGGAATAAGCGCTGGTGACTCAAGTAGTGCGCCTGCCAATTATCTACTTCCGGAATGAAGACTGCCAATAGGCACGGAAAATTCCTTTCTGCCCAAGTTAGACTATTGTTCGCCTCTCTCTGCGCTGAGAGACTCTTGGTGCCCCCTTGGTGATTGATATAGGCCACAGCTGTGGCATTGTCGGATTGGATCCTGACAGGACAATCCCATAACCTAGAAGTCCAGACCTTCAGAGCCAGACAAGCTGCCCTAATCTCTAGGATATTGATGGGCAAGGTTCTTTCGGGTCTTGACCACTGTCCCTGGACAGTAGTCTTTTCTAGTACTGCTCCCCAGCCTAAAAGGCTGGTATCTGTCGTTACCACTTCCCAGATAACTGGTCTGAAGGATTTTCCCTTCAGCAGATTCTGGGTTAGTAACCACCAACTGAGGCTTTGGGACACCCGCATTGGCAAGTCTAAAGCTTGAATTGTTTTGTAGACAGGACACCGTTTTGCAAGTCTTGAATGGAACTGGGCATAGGGAACCACTTCAAATGAAGCCACCATGTTTCCTAGCAATCTCATGCAAAGGCAAACGGAGGGATCACCTTTTGACCTGACCATTCGCACCAGCTCTCTTATGGAGTTGATCTTTGCCTAAAGCAAGAACACCTTTTTCTGGGCTGTGTCTATGATCAGACCCAAGTACTCCAGCCTTTTTATCTGTTTTAAGGAAGATTTCTCTAGGTTGAGAATCCAACCCAAACTTTCCAGGCAACTTGTTGTAATGCGCACGTTTTGCTCTAAACAAGCCACCGACTGGTCTATTACTAACAGATCATCTAAGTACGCCAAGACGGTTATGCCTTGTGCCCTTAATCTGGCTTGAGGTGAGACCAGGACTTTTGTCAACACCCGGGGTGCAGTAGCTAGCCCGAAGGGCAAGGCTAAAAACTGGAAATGCTGCTGTTCTACCTCAAACTGCAAAAACCTTTGGTGAGCAGGAAATCTAGGGATGGACATGCAGATATGGACGCCAGAAGTTCTTCTCCTAATTGGATAGAAACTACTGACCTGATTGTCTCCATGCAAAAGGAGCGGATCTTCAGGAACAGATTTAGATTCTTTAGACCTAGAATGGGTCTGACATCTCCATTCGGTTTTGGTACTGTGAAGAGGTTTGAATAAAACCCCAAACCTTGCTCTTCTGTGGGGGTCTGCATGATCACCCCCTGAGCCATTAATTGGTCTAGTGCCCAAAACAGAGATTGCCTTTTCTCTGGATCTTAGGGAACATTTGACCTCAGGAAACAAGACGGTGGAAAGTCCCAAAACGACAGTTTGCACCACAGAGTTACCGTGGAGATGACCTATCTGTCCTGAATTTCCTCTTGCCAGACTTCTGAAAACTGTGGAAGTCGCCCCCTCATCCTGGTGAGGGGGGGGGGGGGGGTGCCTCATCATGATGAGGCTTTAGGATTATGCTTTGCAGGTTTGCGGCCCCAGGACTTCTTTTGAGCCTGGGCCTGACCCTGAGGTTTTCCTCCAGAGTGACAGCGGAGGCCGTCGCCACTGCCTAGAGGCGGAAGCCCCTGGCGCAGGAGAAAGAGCCCATTTAAATGAAGGGCGTTTATACTTTCTTTTGACTGGCAAAAGAGTACTTTTCCCACTAGAAATTGTTTGGATGTACTTGTCCATATCATCCCCAAATAGCCGATCCCCATAAAAAGGGAACCCAGTCAGGAGCTTTTTACATGGTGCTTCTGTTGACCAATTTTTTAACCACAGCAACTTCTCAGATTGCGAGGCTTAAAAAGATTAATCTACCGTTGTTTCCTCCGCAGAGGAATCATCCGTTTGTCTTTCCTCCTGATCACCTGAGGGTAACACCTCATCCTGTGCCCACCATTCCCCTTGCAAAGGGTCTCAAGTGGAGGAGGGGGATCTAGCACACTTCCTATCCATTTGAATGGAGGATGCGATTAAAGCCGCTAATCTTCCTTCCAGGTTCTACAGGGTGGAGGAATATACATCTTCAGTCACATATACAGAAGATGAGATGTGAGAAGCAGTTGCACCATCAAATTGTTCCAATGGCTCACCCTGGCTTGCCATAATTGGTATTTCAGGCGAGGATGACAGCATGGAGACCCGACTAGCGTTCCTAGCGCCCGAGGGTGAACCACAGCTGTACACCTTACCCCTTCTGGTCCCTTCAGGGGGGAGAAAAGCATTCAACGGATCTCTTACCTTGAGAAGGAATCCCCCTGCACAAGCTGTTGCGCCCACACACAGACTGGCACTGAACTCAAGTGAAGACAACAGAAGGTATGTGCATACACTCCCTCTAGTGGAGATTTAAGGCATAACATTTTTTTCCCTTAAAAAAGAAAGCATAGGTGGACTTTTTAGTTCCTAAGATTCTTCCCTTACCTTATCCCCACCACAGGATTTGCTGAATTAACAGTCAATCCAACCTTGACCCATCACGGCAGGCTGCGTTTAGCAAACCTTCAAGGACTGGGTCCCTTTTTATCTGGGTTCCACTCCCTTGGACCTGTAAAAATCACCCCACCAGGAAAGCTTTTAGGTAATGTAGCATGACCAAAACCCTTGTCCCGTGGTCCAGCCCTCAAAGACAGGCGTTACAAACAAAACCTCATTGTATACGAGGACCAGGTACCATCCACTTTGGCCTCAGTGGCACTTTGGATGGATCTAGTCTATGAACTATTTAAATCCAGCATGGATCCCTCCTGGAGCTCCTCAGAGCACATCTTCACGCGTGACCAATACCTTAGACACTGGCAAAAAAAACAGAGGTACTCCCGATAAGAGGAGGGGTTATATAGGGAGTGAACTTCCTGGATTGGGTATACCAGTGTCCATCACCCGAAGGTGCCTATATACCCATTAAGTTAAGTTATTAACTTAGGCTCCTCTGTGTCCCATGATGTACGATAAAGAATATATTTTTTTTCAGATCCTCAGAGAGTTCTTTGCCGTGAGGTGCCATGTTGAACTTCCAGTGACCAGTATGAAAGAGTGAGAGTGATAACACCAAATTGAACACACCTGCTCCCCATTCACACCTGAGACCTTGTAACACTAACAAGTCACATGACACCAGGGAGGAAGGGTGACTAATTGGGCCCAATTTGAATATTTTCACTTAGGGGTGTACTCACTTTTGTTGCCAGCAGTTTAGACATTAATGGCTGTGTGTTGAGTTATTTTGAGGGGGCAGCAAATTTACACTATTATACAAGCTGTACACTCACTACTTTACATTTACAAAGTTTCATGTCTTCAGTGTTGTCACATGAAGAGATACCATGCAGGATAAAACAGGTTCACTTTAACGTTCGCCGCCCCCCCCCCAGAAGCTAATGATACGTTTTACCTCACTGCTCTGCAGCTGAGTTTGGCCATAGGGAGCAAAGACCAGAAGTCTGACTTTTGGTTTAGGCCGTCCATACACGGTTCAAATTTCAGACGGTTCAGCAGGAACTGGCTGAGATTTGAACCATTAATGAGCAGGATGAATGTACCAAGTTAATCAATTCGATCAACTTGGGTGCAACCAGCCTGCCAGATTGTCTTGTGATTCTCGCTAGCAGCTACTATAGTGCCTGTCGTTACTGTCTGTGTTAATGGGGGAATCCTGCAAATTACTCGTGGTTGCAGTAAAGAAATTTGCACGTGTATGGCCAGCCTTAGACAGGGCTGAAGTTTCTTTCCTTGTCTCATGTTGGTACTGGTGCTAAACAGTCGAGCAGTCAACACATCTGAGGAGCTGCACTAGATTACATTTTTGGTTTTGAGTTTAATACGGCTTTAAGATTTCCATAGATATTAAATGACAAATATCAGAAGTCTTTCAATCTTGCCAAAAAGAAGCCAGATCCGGTAAAAACGTAATGTCTATGGGGCACCCTCGGACACCTCTAGTTTGAGGGTCTCTGGTGGGAGAACAATTGAAGGTTTTAGAAAAACATGCGAGAACACCATTTTTATTTTATTTTTTGGTGAGAAGCCAATGTGTACGGCACACCTCTCCCCAAAAATTGAAGGTGACCATGTGTGCTAAGGGTCACACCCAAAGACAGCTGGCCTTGGATGGTCTGACTGTGCCTACACATCCAACCCTCTTCAACTGTCTAAGGCATCCCCCTGTGCTTTGTTAAATAATATAGACATTTTCACAAACAAGTAGCAACAGAAATAATTACCACCACACCATTTTAAACAACAAAAAGTAAATTGTGAAAAACGACCTAGTTCTTCACGACCTTGCTAGGGAAACACAATTACCGAGGATTCATCCAAGAAAGCTACATGTCAATACAATTAACATATAATTGATCAATTAACCTCTCTCCAATTATCCCTCCAGCGACGCACTTTGATAGGTATTGCCATGAAAAACGGTAATTACCTGAGATGTAATTATTACTGCACTTTTATGTATAGCCCTGCAAATTAACCTATTTCTAATTATCAGCCAGACAATGTACTCAGACATTTTACTGCTTCTTCTATTTGTCGGCGTTATAAATGTAATATACTGGCTGAATAGTGGATGTGCCTGTGAATTCTACTCTAAAAAGAAGGAAATATCTAGGCGGTAAAGTTATATCTAAGTGCAGATATTTATGCTTTTTTTTATTATTATTATGATTATTATAGTAAATCGGTCTTCAAGAAAAATGATATTTAACCTATAACAAATGCCATTATTCTAATATATTATAAAACCTTGTATAAACCACTGACTCTTCTAACCCAACACCATGTTCTTTACTAGGATCCCTTTACATTCAGGTGGTTGGTGACAGCCACTGCCCCCCCCGACAAACCACTTGCTGTTAATAACTCGCATAGCTATGCTTTTCAGAACAGTTTTCTTGACCATGAGAATGCAAACACAACAGATGGTGTGAGAAATATGGAAATACTTTGGGGGATGGATGAGGAAGGCCATTAACTGAACTGGCTTTCCAGAATCAGGGGCATCTCCAAAGCATTAGTCAGCGGATTCAGTGTACCTGAGGACAGCAAACCACCAAGTAATCGGGACCATATTCCTGTGTACCAAGAGGGGTTAACTGAACCATCTATGCTCATCTCAACACTGGCACAGTTAATGCAATAGAAACTGCACCTAGTTTAGCAACCCATCAGCTATACATTGCATACTCTTAAAAAGGGGACAGCTACCCCTGCACCACCTTACAGAAGGGCCCCAATGAAAACTGGCTAAAGTTTTTTTTTTTTATGTTCAACGCAGCAGGGCTGAACAAAAAAAAAAAAAAAAAACTGGCAGCTCAGGAGGACCCATCATACTAACTACCCCTTTGTCAGGAACACATACACCTACCCACTATTGGGACTATACGTGTAGTGTGCACGAGGACTTTTTTGGGTTAATTGATGCCAATATGCCTAACCCTGTTTACACCAGTTATAATTTGGTTTAGAGTCACTACGATTCAGTTAATTGTTAGTGTAGGGGTTAGAGCTTACATTATCTAGCACAGCATCTTTAAAGTGTTTCATTGTGTGTTTATTGATTTATGCATTGTTTAACTAGATGCTGACCGCCGGCTGTCAAATGACGGCCAGGCGGCGCACCTATTGTGGCGGGAGGCCGTCCCGCCACAATACCTGTCACGGTCCATCAGAGTACCCGAGTACCTGTCACGGTCCATCAGAGTACCCGAGTACCTGTCGCGGTCCATCAGAGTACCCGAGTACCTGTCACGGTCCATCAGAGTACCCGAGTACCTGTCACGGTCCATCAGAGTACCCGAGTACCCGTCACAGTCCATCTGAGTACCCGAGTACCTGTCACAGTTCATCTGAGTACCCGAGTACCTGTCACAGTTCATCTGAGTACCCGAGTACCTGCCACAGTTCATCTGAGTACCTGTCACTGCCCTTCAGAGTACCCAAATACCAGTCACCAAGCCATCAGAGTACCTGTCACCAGGCCATCAGAGGACCCGAGTAGCTGTCACCAGGCCATCAGAGGACCCGAGTAGCTGTCACCAGGCCATCAGAGGACCCGAGTACCTGTCACCAGGCCATCAGAGGACCCGAGTACCTGTCACCAGGCCATCAGAGGACCCGAGTACCTGTCACCAGGCCATCAGAGGACCCAAGTACCTGTCACCAGGCCATCAGAGGACCCGAGTACCTGTCACCAGGCCATCAGAGGACCCGAGTACCTGTCACCAGGCCATCAGAGGACCCGAGTGCCTGTCACCAGGCCAGAGGACCCGAGTACCTGTCACCAGGCCATCAGAGTACCCGAGTACCTGTCACCAGGCCATCAGAGGACCCGAGTACCTGTCACCAGGCCATCAGAGGACCCGAGTACCTGTCACCAGGCCATCAGAGGACCCGAGTACCTGTCACCAGGCCATCAGAGGACCCGAGTACCTGTCACCAGGCCATCAGAGGACCCGAGTACCTGTCACCAGGCCATCAGAGGACCCGAGTACCTGTCACCAGGCCATCAGAGGACCCGAGTACCTGTCACCAGGCCATCAGAGGACCCGAGTACCTGTCACCAGGCCATCAGAGTACCCGAGTACCTGTCACCAGGCCATCAGAGTACCCGAGTACCTGTCACCAGGCCATCAGAGTACCCGAGTACCTGTCACCAGGCCATCAGAGTACCCGAGTACCTGTCACCAGGCCATCAGAGTACCCGAGTACCTGTCACCAGGCCATCAGAGTACCTGAGTACCTGTCACCAGGCCATCAGAGTACCAGAGTACCTATCTCCAGCCCATCAGAGTACACCAGTACCTATTTGCAGCCCATGTCTCATAGAATATATATACATTGGGATGTTTGCTTTCCAAAATGGGGTAATTTTGTGGATAATTTCACTGTCCTGGTGGTCCAGGACCTTCAAAAGTGTGATAGGTAGGAATGAAATGAGATCATTTATGTCATTTATGCTCCTAGAACGCCTGAACGTACTACTTCAATGTTCGGCCTCTCTATGTGGCCAGGCTGTGTAAAAGTCCTACACATGTGGTATCGCCATACTCGGGAGGAGTAGCAGAATGTGTTTTAGGGTGTTATTTTTGCTATATACATGCTATGTGTTAGAAATATCTCATAGATTGACAATTTTGTGTAAAAAAAAATGCGTTTAAATTTTTCTCCACATATTCCAAAAACTTCTGGAAAAAAATTAACCATTCAAAAGACTCATTATGCCTCACAGATTATACGTTGGGGTGTTTGCTTTCCAAAATGGGGTCATTTTATGGGCAATTCCATTGTCCTGGTACTCCAGGGCCTTCAAAAGTGTAATAGGTGGTTGAGAAATGAGATGCGTCATTTTTGCTCGTAGAACGTCTGAAGGTACTGCATCAATGTTGGTGCTTTGTATGTGGCCAGGCTGTGTAAAAGTCTCACACATGTGGTATCGCCGTACTCGGGAAGAGTAGCGGAATGTATTTTGGGGTGTAATTTGTTGTATGCATATGTTGTGTGTGAGAAATAACCTGATAATATGACAATTTTGTAAAAAAAAATAATAATAAAAAAAAAAATCTTCATTTTGCAAAGAATTGTGGGAAAAATGACAACTTAAAAAAACTCACCATGCTACTTACTTAATACCTTGGGATGTCTACTTTGTAAAAAGGAGTCATTTGGGGGGTATTTGTACTTTCCTGACTTATTAGTGTCTCAAGAAATGAGATACACCTGATGTACTGAAGGCCTGATCAGATGTGATCAATTTTCAGCGATTGGCACCATAGTTTGTAGACTCTATAACTTTCACAAAGACCAAATAATATATACTAATGTGGGTTATTTTTACCAGATATGTAGCAGTATAAATTTTGGCCAAAATGTATGAAGAAAAATTACTAATTAGCAAAAATGTATGACAAAAACAAAGAAAAGGGCATTTTTTTCACAAAATTTACGTTTTATTTTATTTATAGCACAAAAAATAAAAAACTCACTAGTGATTAAATACCACTAAAAGAAAGCTCTATTTGTGTGGAAAAAAGGACGCAAGTTTCATATGGGTACAGTGTTGCATGAATAATTGTCATTCAAACTGTGAGAGCGCTGAAAGCTGAAAATTGGTCTGGTCAGGAAGGGGGTGTAACTGCACTGTATTGAGGTGGTTAAAGAGGAAGAAAACCCTGATGAGTTTACTTCCTCTTTGATTCCCTGCAAAGGTAAAGAATAATGGACTACTATGCATCGCATAGTAGTCCATTATGTGTCACTTACCTGACACAGGAGCCAGCGAAGTCACCGCTGTCCCCTAAAGTCCGGCGTATCCATCTTCTCGGTGGGTCTCGCTGCTCCGCTGCGGTCATTCGACGAAGCCGCAATGACATCACTCCCGTCACATGCGCACGGGAGCTGCCACCAGCGGCATATCACCGTTGACAGCGGCGTGCTCAGTGCACTGCTGTCTACGGCGCATGCGCCGTAGACAGCGGTGCCTGTCTTTCGGCAAATATCTCCTAAACCGTGTAGGTTTGGGAGATATTTCTTGGACCTACAGGTAAGCCTTAATCTAGGCTTACCTGTAGGTCAAAGTGGTTTGTAAGGGTTTACATCCACTTTAACTGCATTGCAATAATACATATAATTATTCTGCGACCAAGTTGCTTGTGGCCTATTTTCTGTGTATGAATATAAAGTGTTAACATACTAACAATTAAAGTGTTAATAAACCCAGGAGCGAGCCTGTATTCCCTATATCTGGTCTCCCACAGTACACAGAACATGGAAATGCAATAATTTTAGTAAAATGCTAAATAACCTCTCATCAGCAATATATAGCAGTCTTGTGACTTATCACTGTCCAGCCAAGTACTGGTAAAAGCTTGTAGGAGGAGTTTTCTGACTGTGCTATGAGACCACAAGAGCCCTGACCCTCTGGATAGTGCTGACTGGCCTTGTGCTGATCACATGCATCCTCCCAAGAAAAAAGAAAAAAAAACCCTCTAGCAATACACACCAAACTGAGCATGTGCAGCCTGACACCATAGACTCTTATCAGGAAATTATTAGGTGTCAGTGGAAGGAGGGTGTATCAGAGAAGACAGGATCAAACAGCCTTTTTACACAATGTAGAGGATTAAGCCCCTAGGTTCCATGGGGAGTATAACAAGCATGCTTTACTGCATATACAAATAGATTTTACTGTTCTAGGTTTAGTAACAGGAACCACTTAAAGACCGCCCACTGCATATATAATGCGGCAGGGAGGCTCTATTGTGAAACAACCAGTGGAACTTTAAGTTACATGGGAGTGTCAGTGGGTACCGAGTAGCCTAAAGAATTGTGGCAAAACAGAGAACCCATCATATCCAGCGGCTCCTGCAGGGGTAAGCACTGAAGGCGTATTCTGAAAGGGGGGAGCTAACGCTGTCAGAATACAATAGCGCAGTGTGGGAGATTCCTACTTCAATATTACTTGTCTGGAGGTGGGAAAACCCATTCAAACCACTAGTTGGAAGGAAAAAAAAAAAAAACACTTGGTGTATACCCAGTTTTACCAATTATTAACCACTTTCAGCCCGGACCATTTTGCTGGCTTAAGACCAGACCACTTTTTGCGATTCAGCACTGCGTCGCTTTAACGGACAATTGCGTGGTTGTGCAACGTGGCTCACAAACAAAGTTGAGGTTCTTTATTTCCCACAAATAGAGCTTTCTTTTAGTGGTATTTGATCACTCCTGCGGGTTTTATTTTTTGCGCTATAAACAAAAAAAAGCGACAAGTCTGAAAAAAAAAAAACGCATTATTTTTTACTTTTTGCTATAATAAATATCCCCCAAAAATATATAAAACAACATTTTGTTTTCTCTGTTTAGGCCGATACGTGTTCTACATATTTTTGGGTAAAAAAAAATAAAAAAAATCGCAATAAGCGATTATTTATTGGTTTGCGCAAAATTTATAGCGTTTACAAAATAGGGGATAGTTTTATGGCATGTTTATTAATTTTTTTATTTTTGTTTTACTAGTAATGGCGGCGATCAGCGATTTTTATTGTGACTGCGACATTATGGTGGACACATTTTTGGGGCCATTGTCATTTATACAGCAATCAGTGCTATACAAATGCACTGATTCCTGTGTAAATGACACTGGCAGTGAAGGGGTTAACCAGGGGGTGGCAGTGTAGGGGTTAAGTGTGTCCTAGGGGCGTGTTACCAACTGTGGGGGGCTGGGCTGTGTGTTAGTGAACACTGATCTCTACTCCAATCACAGGGAGCAGAGATCAGTGTCACTTGTTGCTAGGCAGAACAGGGAGATGCTGTTTACTTCCGCATCTCCCCGTGAGGCGATCGCGGGTATGCGGGACCCGCGACCGGACTCACGGGGGTCCCGACCGGCAAGCATGCGCGCCACACATGAGATGGCAGGGTGGCAATTTAAAATGGACGTACCTGTACGACAATTTGCCTGCCCGTGCCATTCTGTCGACGTACATCCCGGTCGGGAACTGGTTAAACCATTCTGATTGCAGTGGTGGTCACTTCTACCTGTCTACTTATTATCGAATCATTCTTTTATCAAATACTTACTTTAACCATTTTATTTTGGTGGTATTTGATCACCACTAGGTTTTTTTATTTTGTGCAATATAAACGAAAAAAAAAGACATGTGCTTGAAAAAATAGGTTTTATATCAGAAAGTAAAAAAATATATCTAATAAAAAAACAAAATTCATAAATTATGGGCAAATACATATTCCGTTACATTGTTTTTGATAAACAAATTCCCAATAAGTGTATAATGATTGGTTTGCATGAAAGTTATAACGGCTACAAACTATGGTATATATACTAGAATTTTTTTTTTATACTACTAAATGTCGGCGATCAGCGACTTATAGGCCGGGTTCACACTATAGCGATGCGGGAACGCCGCGAATCCGCGGCGTTTTCCCGCATCGCACACCTCCCGCCGGCAGTTCACACTGCCCTATGCGGACGGCTGGGAGTGTCAATGATATGTTAATGACACCCCCAGATCCGTCCGCATATCGCAGTGCGATCTGCCGACTCGCACAGGAATCGGATCGCATGGTGTGAACACCCATGCGATCCGATTCTGTTGCGGACCCAAAAAAGGGTCCCGTGCGAGTTTGCTGCGGGAGCGATGCGAATTCAGCCATACTATCTGTATGGCTGTACTCGCATTGCTACGGAGATCGGATGTGATTTGCTGTGCGAATCACATCCGGATCTCTCCCCGCAGCAGTGTGAACCCAGCCATAATGGGACTGCAATAGTGCCGTGGTCAATCTGACACGGGCGAGTGGGGGGAACCAACTGCCACTGACATCACCAGTGGCATTAATACAGTGATCATACTATACACTGCCATTGTACTAATGATACTGCCTGGAAAGTGTTATCATCTAGGGTGATCAAAGTAAAAAGTATGCCTATGTGTAATGTGTTTAAAGTGTGCTACTTTTTCTAAAGAACTGGCACAAGAGTGGCACATAATTGTAAAGCGGAAGGAAAATGATAAATGGTTTTAAACTTTTACAAATAAATATCTGAAAAGGGTGTAGTTTGCATTTGTATTCAGCCCCCTTTGCTCTGATAACTAACTAAAATCTAGTAGAACCAATTGCCTTCAGAAGTCACGTAATTAGTAAATAGAGTCGACCTGTGCCTAATTTAATCTCAGTATAAATGCAGCTGTTCTGTGAAGTCCTCAGAGGTTTGTTAGAGAACCTTAGTGAACAAAAAGCATCATGAAAGCCAAGAAACACGAAAAAAAACAAAAAAAAAAAAAAAACGTCAGGGATAAAGTTGGCAGGTTCCAAAAAAAAAAATATCCAAAACTTTGAACATCTCATAGAGAGCACTGTTCAATCCATCATTCAAAAATGGAGAGAGTATGACAACTGCAAACCTACCAAGACATGGCCGTCCACCTAAACTGACAGGCTGGGCAAGGGGATCATTCATCAGAGAAGCAGTCAAGAGGCCCATGGTAACTCTGGAGGAGCTGCAGAGATCCACAGCTCAGGTGTGAGAATCTGTCCACAGGACAACTATTAGTCGTGCTCTCCACAAATCTGGCCTTTATGGAAGAGTAGCAAGAAAGCCATTGTTGAAAGAAAGCCATAAGAAGTCCCCTTTGCAGTTAGCGAGAAGCCATGTGGGGGACACAGCAGATGTGGAAGAAGGTGCTCTGGTCAGAGGAGACCAAAGTTTAGCCAAAATTTAGCTTTTTGGCCTAAAAACAAAATTATGTGTGGCAGAAAAGGAACACTACACATTACCCAGAACAGACCATCCTTTTTTTCAGCAGGGACAGGGAAGCTGGTCAGAGCTGATAAGATGGATGGAGCCAAATACAGGGCAATCGTAGAAGAAAACCTGTAAGAGTATGTAAAAGAGACTCTTAGAAGAGACTGGGGTGGAGGTTCACCTTCCAGCAGGACAACGATCCTAAACATACAGCCAGAGCTACAATGGAATGGTTTAGATCAAAGCATATTCATGTGTTAGAATGGCCCAGTCAAAGTCCAGATCTAAATCTAAATGAGAATCTGCAACAAAACTTGAAAATTGCTGCTCACAGACACTCTCCATCCAATCTGACAGAGCTTGGGCTATGTTGCAGAGAAGAATGGGCAAAAACATTCACTCTCTAGATGTGCAAAGCTGGTAGAGACATCCCCAAAAAGACTTGCAGCTGTAATTGCAGTGAAAGGCGGTTCTACAAAGTATTGAGTCAGGGGGCGCCATACAAATGCACCCCACACTTCAAATATTTATTTGTAAAAAAAAATTGAAAACCATTTATCATCATCTTCCTACCACTTAATGATTATGTGCCACTTTGTGTTGGTCTATCACAGGGGTCTCCAAACTACGGCCCGCTAGGACGTTTTTACTGGCCCGCAGCTGGAGTCCTCACACTCACTGAAGGGACAGTCTCTATTGGGTTGTGAAACCTGAAATGCATACTCCGCCTGGCAATATGCAGCGCAGGTCCCAAAACCACTCCCGGAGCCTCCACAATGCGTTACTTGCTAGGATAGGCTGCACCTACTTGCTCCCACCTCGCTGTTACCATTGGTGTCCATAAGCTGTATATTTGCATACAGCGGGCCGGAGCTAGGAGGTGCAGAAGGTCTGTACACTGTACAGCAGAGAGACTGCGTTGGGTAGGAAACAAATGTATGGACAGGAAGGGATTGCGTCTGATGTGGATACTGTCATTTGTCGAGGGGTGATGGCTCTGTTGGGGGAACAGTTAAGGGGGAGGGGGCCAGTGGCTGTGATGGGGACAGAGTTATGACGGGGGATGGGGACACAGGTTGTGAAGGGGGAATGGTGGCTGTGATGGGGACAGAGTTGTAAAGAGCGATGGGGCCACAGCTGGGGGGGGGGGGGGGGGGGTGATGGCTATGAGGGTAAAACAAATGTGGGGGGGGGCTCTGATGGGGACACAAATTTGTGGAGAGACTCTGATGGGGACACAAGCTTATGGGGTGGCTATGATGGGGACATCAATTTGCAGAGGAAAGCTAATGGGGACACAAATCTGCAGGGAGACTCTGATGGAAAGACAGACGTAAGGCATGAGGCTATGGCATTTAGGTATGGGCAGAGGACACAGGTGCCCCATGCAGCCAGGCAAATTGTATTCTATTCCACTGCTTCAGATTTATAAATGTTTTTTTACGGCCCACGAGTATGTGTAAAATATACTATGTGGCCCTAGAAGTGAAAAAGTTTGGAGACCCCTGGTCCATCACATAAAATCCCAATTAAATACATTTATGCTTTTGGTTTTTAAAATGACAAAACGTGGAAAATTTCAAGGTGTATGAATACTTTTACAAGGCACTGTACATCCGTTTTTCCATAGAGATACACGGATGTCCATTTTTTTTATCGATCAACTGATGGATGAAAAATGGACAATAAGTGTGAAAGGGGCCTATAGGGTATATATACATTTTTGTCATGTTTAGTTCATAGCTATCACAAGCACTGCGCTATCAGGCGTTTGTATAAAAGCAAATTACTTGAAATCCAGCAGAAGTCTTTTAATTTTCTCAGCATTGTACATCGAGCCGCCGCCTCCCGTGTGCAAATATACAACATCCGTATGAAGGATCTGGTCTGAAAAAGAAAACTCAAATAAGTGAAATTTCGTAGATGGATGGCCATAGGAAAAATTATAAATAACAATTTTACAGTCATAAACATATTGTATAAGTACATTTGCTGTTCGCCAACTGATAGTGGAAGTCTAGTAAGACCCCCTTCCCTACCCGAATAGCTGGAGACTTATATAAAGTATATGGAGAGATTGGTGGCTATAGACACCACTGAAAAGTTTTAAGGTTTGGTTGGCTTGGATATTATATGAACAATTACTTCCAACAGTTCCAGGATTTTTCGAACCAGCAGAACAAAGATATAAATAAAGATATTGATGCTTAATCCACTTATGGTACATTGATGACAATTTGTAAAGGTAACAACTATGTTAAAGTAGAACTAAAAGTCAAAAAAATTTTCTTTAGTTTTGGATAGAGTGGAGAGGGATTCGAACCCCTGTAAGTTGTTATTGCTTACAGCCCCTTTTATGAAGATTCACCCTCTCTATTTCTTCTGTTTACCATTTACTGAAAAGTTTATTGAAAGTGAAAGTAAAAGAAAATCCCACATCTTGGGTTGTCCCCCGAAAAAAAATAATAGAGAGGAAATGTTCAAATGGGGACACTAGTTCTAGAGGTCCCCCACAGGATTCGGCTAATTTGCAGGGATTTCCTCTCACTTCCTGTTTCGGCTATGGGAAATCTCCCCAATGTGTTACAGATGGGGAAAAAACAAAAACAAACGGGATATAACGCTCCCTTAGTCTATCCAAAATGAAAAAAAAAAAAAGAAAAGTTTTGCCTATAGTTCTACTTTAAGGTCACCAAACTTAGATGTTGTGTAAGTACAGTGTTGTAGAGAGACCTTACACTTTCTCTCCATCCTCTTTTCCTTCTACTTCCTTTATTTATTTTTTCCCTAATGTTTTCTGAATCATTACCAACGAAGTCTCTGTTTTACCAAGTTTCAAATACACCTGAACTCACTTGAATGTAACTACTAGCTTCCCAAGCCAATTCTGATAATTCTGTTATATATGTAAAAATCTGCATATATTTACTAGAAATTTTCATAAAGCAGAGTTCTGCCCTATTTTTGATCTTAGGCCCCTGCATTGCTGATCGCATTAAATAAATGTTTGCATTTTTTTTTCCAAAGCATATTACCTCTAGGATAAATATAAATCCTCATTTCCGTTGTACCTTGCTGCGGCATATCCTGCCACCCATTGGCTCCTGGGAAATAAGTAAGTGTCATCAATCCCAGGAGCAGCGTGGTATGCTAGCTTTCTTCTGGGTTTCCTATATTGATTGACAAGTTGCCATAAGACAGCGGGGCGGGAACTTCCTCCGACACCGCCATGGCTATGACAACCTGTAATGCAACATGTGCGCCACGCTTTGTACATAGTGCGCAGGTGTGAGATCAAGAGATGCATGCTGGGTAGCCAGCTGCACTGTATCCCGGAAGAAACTCCCAGGGGGCTTCAGATGTCCACAATGGAGATTACATGTACAGTATAAGCCAGATTAAATTAGATAAACTGCGACTATCAAGGGGATGATGATTTTTACAAAAAAAAAAATTAAAAATTAAAAAATGACCGGAGCTCGGCTTTAAAACCCCCAAACATTATAAAAATTGTACAGAGGCTCTATAGAATAAAAATGGTGGGTGCTGCAATTTTTTAGGTCACACAGTAGTTTCAAACGCAAATTGTTTTGGAAAAAAAAAATACACTTTAATGAATTTTGGTGAACACAAACCCCCCCCCCCTTTTTTTCTCAAATATTAAAGATAATCTTACACAGAGTTAACAAAAAAAAAAAAAGAAAATCTACAGTGCCATGGATAAACTTACTGGTGGGTGAAATGACAGCTAGCTTACAGCCGTGTTTATACCCTGGATCCACACCCATTATTGTGCGCCCTCTGACAGGGCCTGCGAGGAGCAGCTGGCGTAGGTTTCTTCCAAACATCATTATAGACTCCTTTTCTGCATCTGAGCTTAGTTTGGATCTGTTATAAGCAAGCATAAATATACATGTATGCCATTTCATTCTTCTACACAACATAACATAACATGGGTTTGACTATTACAAAATACTATATATATTTTTTTTTTTTTTGAGTTTATACCAAAGTATTACTTACACCAGGTGAATGTCCACTTTTTAAAGTAATGCTAAAGGTAAAATTAATTAGAGCTGCGCGATTAATCGTTATAGAATCGCGATCTCGATTCTCTCCTCTGACGATCTCTCCCACTGAGAATAGGCGATTCTTTCATATAAACAAGTGGAGAGATTATCTGCTCACTCAGCTGTCAAAATAAAGCCTCCCGGGCAATCTGCCAAGTTTAGAACTTGCATGAAAGTTGTAACTAACTTCTTAGATCAAAGGCATAGAACTTCTTCTTAAACAAATAATCTGGGCAGTCTGCCAAGCTTTCAAGGTGTAAATGCAGGAAGTTTAACCACTTAAAGTCTAAATCTTTTTCTGACACTTCTTTCTTAAGTTAAAATCAATATTTTTTGCTAGAAAATTACTTGGAACACCCAAACATTACTAAATAAATAAAAATTATATTATATATATATATATATATATATATATATATATATATATATATACATATACACCGTAATTTTAGCAGAGACCCTAGGGAATAAAATGGCAATTGCTGCAATATTTTATGTCACACTGTGTTTGCCCAGCAGTCTTTCAAATGCAATTGTTTGGGAAAAAATACACTTCAATAATAATAAATAAAAAAAAATAAAAAAAATAAAAACAGTAAAGTTAGCTAATTTTTTTTGTTTTAATGTGAAAGATGATGTTATGCCGCAAGAATCATGAGAGAATCGTGATCTATCTTCTAAGCAAAAAAATCGTGATTTTCATTTTAGCCAGAATCGTGCAGCTCTAAAATTAATAATAAAAAAATAAAAAACCCATGTTATACTTCCCTTCTCTGTGTAGTGGTTTTGCACAGAGCAGCCCTGATCCTCCTTAAGTCCTCTGCTGGCACACATGTGTGCCTGCTCCCGAGCCCCGCTCTGAATGTCTATAAAGGCAAACACAACGGGGCTCGATCCAGCCCCCTCTTTACTGGCTGGGATTGCCAGCAGCGGGTACCAAAGGCTTGTGATACAGTCTCTGAGCCAAGAGAGCAGCAGCTCCTGGGCACAGCGCATCGGGCTCAGGCAAGTCAAAAACCTACAACCTTTAGAATCACTTTAAACTCTGAAGACCTTCTAGAATTTAATGCCCGTTATAATGCTGCCAAAGATCATGTGTGAGTGAGCGTGAGAGAGTGAGAGTGAGAGTGTCGATTTCCATGTCTATCTCTTGACAATGCCTATGATGTCTGGGCTCCAGTTTGTTCCCTTGGCTTGGTCTATGGATGAAACTAAGCAAGCTACAGAGAATTTTCCTCTATGGGGACTTTATAAGGCAAGATCTCCCTTGTCATATGTAATAATTGTTTATAAAAGAAAATACATTTTATTAGAAAAGTTAAAAATACAGGAAAAAATGTATAGTGGTTAAATTACGATTGATGTGAATACAGACGGTGATGCGTGATTCAATACCATACATAAAACCACTTGCTGTGTTTGGTGAACTGCACACAACAGAGGAAACCCAACACGTTATAGTGTTTATCCTCTTCATCAGGGGTGGCCAGGTCTTGGGTTGAAACGACACAATTCAGCATCTAAGGCCAACAGACCTATTAATATGCTCTGTATGATTACATGACACCTTATTTTTGACCAATTGAGGATTGAAGTTGGTCTCCCTCTCTGGCCATAAGGGATTAGAAACTCACTGACATTACCGATGTATGGTGTGGTGCTACCGCCTTGAAGTTGGATTGAGTGCCCTCTGTGAATGATACTGGCCGGACTCTTGTAACTCGTACACACAAGCGGAATTTCCGTTGGAAAAATCTTGCATGGTTTCTCCGACGGAAATTCGCTCAAGCTCGGCTTGCATACACACGGTCACACAAAAGTTCTCTCAACTTTTAACCGTCATGAAGTTCAATGCTTCCGAGCATGCATCGAATTGTTTCCGAGCATGCGTAGGAATTTTGCGTGTCAAAATTGCTACAGACAGCGGAATTTGCGATCTGAACTTTTTCCGTCTAAAAAAAAAAAAAAAAAAGAGAGAGCCTGCTCACAATCTTTTGCTGGTGGCAGCCAGCAAAAGTCTGATGAAGCATACACACGGTCGGACTTTCCGACCAAAAGCTCACATTGGACTTTTCCTGGCGGGATTTCCGATTGTGTGTACGGAGCTTTAGTGTGCTTCGTCCCTGGGTCTCTTCTGACTGGTTTATGGCAGCAAATATTCCTTGCTTTAAACAATGCGATTTTCTATGATACCAAACATAACTACATGATATTAATGCTTTGCCCATAACCACTTACCCCTGATGAAGAGGATAAACGCTATAACTCTAAACGCGTTGGATTTACTGTGTGCGGTTCACCAAACAGAGCAGGTGATTTTATGTGTGGTATTGAATCATGTATCACTGTCTCTATTCACATCAATCGTAGTTTAACCACTATGCATTTTTTCCTGTAACTTTTCTAATAAAATGTATTTTCATTTATAAACAATTGTTACTTTTGACAAGGGAGTTCTTGCCTTATAAAGTCCTAATAGAGGAAAATTCTCTGTAGCTTGCTTGATTTAGGGACGTGGGCCTCATCTCTCATCCTGTAACAGACAGCATCTCTCTAAATATGGATGAAACTAATTGCAACATTAATGGACCAACAGAAGTAGAACTAGGCTCTCTCAAAGAAAACCTGTCATGGGGCTGCCATAGTTACCTTCTCCCTCTAAACAAGATACCATTGCATACTACTTCCTAAGCTGAATCAACCTGCTTTTGCATTCCCACTGACTTGTATTGGGAGAAAACAGCTCTTTAGCATGCAATAGCCCATGTACAGTGCCTTGAAAAAGTCTTCATACCCCTTGAATTTTTCTACATTGTGTCATGTTACAACCAAAAACAAATGTATTTTATTGGGATTTTATGTGATAGACCAAAACAAAGTGGCACATAATTGTGAAGTGGAAGGAAAACGATAAATGCTTCTCAAAATTTTCTACAAATAAATATCTGAAAAGTGTGGCATGCATTTGTATTCAGCCCCCTTTAGGGTCCTTTCACACGGGCTTGTCTGTATGAAGGATTCCGCTTGTCATCAGGCAGATGACAGGCCCCTCTCCGCTCACTGTATAGAGACGGACCTGTCAGAGCCCCACTTGCCTCTATGAGGAGATCAGATGAAAACAGACAACCTAACCATTTTCATCCAAACCCATCCGATCCCTCCAGAGGGATGGAAAATAAGGTCACCATCCTTACGTATTTGCCAGACAGGATTTGATTAGCAGCGGGTGTCAGCGGACAGGTCACCGCTGACATCCGCTGCTCCATAGGGCTGAATGGAGTGTCCGATCAGGTCCATCTGAAAAAAATGACAGGCTGACATGATCGGAAAGCCTGTGTGAAAAGGGCCTTTCTCTGACAGCCCCAACTAAAATCTAGTGGAACCGATTGCCTTCAGAAGTCACCCAATTAGTAAATACTGTCCACCTGTGTGTAGTTTAATCTCAATATAAATACAGCTGCTCTCTGAAGCCCTCAGAGGATTGTTAGAAAAGCTTAGCGATCAAACAGCATCATGAAGGCCAAGGAACACACCAGACAGGCCAGTGATAAAGCTGTGGAGAAGTTTAACCACTTGCCTACTGGGCACTTAAACCCCCCTCAGTCCCAGACCAATTTTCAGCTTTCAGCGCTGATGCACTTTGAATGACAATTGCGCGGCCATACAACACTGTACCCAAATGAAATTTTTATCATTTTTTTCCCACAAATAGAGCTTTCTTTTGGTGGTATTTAATTACAGTTGGGAGTTTTATTTTTTGCTAAACAAACAAAAAAAGGTGTAAAAAAATAAATAAAATAAAAATCATGTTTAAATAGTTTGTTATAAAATTTTGCAAACAGGTCATTTTTCTCCTTCATTGAAGTGCGCTGATGAGGCGGCACTGATAGGCTGCACTGATAGGCACAGATAAGGCGGCACAGATAAGGCGGCACTGATGGGCGATAGGTGGCACAGATAAGGTGGCACAGATAAGGTGGCACAGATAAGGTGGCACGGATAGGTGGCACGGATAGGTGGCACGGATAGGTGGCACGGATAGGTGGCACGGATAGGTGGCACGGATAGGTGGCACAGATAGGTGGCACTGATAGGTGGCACTGATAGGTGGCACTGATAGGTGGGACTGATAGGTGGGACTGATGAGCACTGATAGGTGGCACTGCTGGGCACTGATGGGCGGCACTGCTGGGCACTGATGGGCGGCACTGCTGGGCACTGATGGGCGGCACTGCTGGGCACGGATATGTGGCACTGGGGTGCAGCACCTTTGTTGAGGCAGACTGTGGGCACTGCTGGGTGGCACTGCTGGGTGGCACTGTGGGCACTGCTGGGTGGCACTGACAGGGGGGACACATTTTTTATTCAGGCAGGCAAAGCAGGGGGCAGGTGGGCACTGGCAGGGGGCAGGTGGGCACTGGCAGGGCTGGTGATCGGCTTTTTTGCGCGAGGAGGAATAATAGCCGATTACCGGCTCCGTTATATCACATGATCAGCTGTCATTGGCTGACAGCTGATCACATGATAAGGGGTCGGGATCGACCCCTTGCACGGATCGGTGATCAGGCGAGTCTCGTAGACTCGCGGATCACAGAGCACGCCGCACGCGCCCCTCAGTGGGCGCGCAGGCCGCTCGTGCACGGGACTACGTCAATAGACTTAGTCCCGGAAAAGGAGATCCGCGCTGTAGCCGTCATTCGGCTATAGCGCGGGTCTCAAGTGGTTAAAGCAGGGTTAGGTTCTAAAAAAAATATCTCAAGCTTTGAACATCTCATGGAGCACGGTTCAAACCATCATCCGAAAATGGAAAGATTATGGCACAACTGCAAACCTACCAAGACATGACCGTCCACCTAATCTGCAAGGCAAGGAGAGCAATAATTAGAGAAGCAGCCAAGAAGCCCATGATAACTCTGGAGGAGCTGCAGAGATCCACATCTCAGGTGGGAGAGTCTGCCCACAGGACGACAGTCGTGTACTCCACAAATCTGGCCTTTATGGAAGAGTGCCAAGAAGAGTTGTTGAAAGAAAGCCATAAAAATCATGTTTGTGAGAAGCCATGTGGGGGACAAAGCAAACACGTGGAAGAAGGTGCTCTGGTCAGATGAGACCAAAATTTTACTTTTTGGCCTTAAAGCAAAATGTGTTTGCGGAAAACCAACACTGCACCTCATCCTGAACACACCATCCCCACCCTGAAACATGGTGGTAGCATCATCATGTTGTGGGTATGATTTTCTTTAGCAGGGACAGGGAAGCTGGTCAGAGTTGATGGGAAGATGGATGGAGCCAAATACAGGGCAATCTTAGAAGAAAACCTGTTAGTCTACAGAAGACTTGAGACTGGGGTGGAGGTTCACCTTCCAGCAGGACAAAGACCCTAAACATACAGCCAGAGCTACAATAGATCAAAGCATATTCATGTGTTAGAATGGCCCAGTCAAAGTCCAGACCTAAATCAATTTGAAAATCTGTAGAAACACTTGAAAATTGCTGTCAAATTGTTAATCTGTGGCAAGACTGGAAAATTGCTGTTCACAGACGCTCTCCATCCAATCTGACAGAGCTTGAGCTATTTTGCGAAGAAGAATATGAATTTTTTTTCACTCTCTAGATGTGCAAAGCTGGTAGAGACATCCCCAAAAAGACTTGCAGCTGTAATTGCAGTGAAAGGCGGCTCTACAAAGTATTGACTCAGGGGGGCGCCATACAAATGCACCCCACACTTTTCACATATTTATTTCTAAGAAACTTTGAAAACCATTTATCATTTTCCTTCCACTTCACAATTATGTGCCACTTTGTGTTGGTCTATCACATAAAATACCAATAAAATACATTTACGTTTTTGGTTGTACCATGACAAAATGCGGAAAAATTCCAGGGGTATGAATACTTTTGCAAGGCACTGTACACAGGCATTAAAAGAGAGCTATGGGGTCTAAAAAAAATAATAATTTACAGTGCTTCCCTTTTTTCCACATTTTGTTATGTTACAGCCTTATTCCAAAATGGATTCAATTCATTATTTTCCTCAAAATTCTACATACAATACCTCATAATGACAACATGAAATGTATTAAAAATAAAAAATGACATGTACATAAGTATTCACAGACTTTGCCATGACACTAAGGCCTCATTCCCACGAGGCGGATCCGCTTCCACGGAGTGCGCCAGCTCAGCGGGAGATCTCTCTGTTGATCTCCCTTGAGCCAGCGGATGACAGGTCCCTCTCTGCTCACTGAGTTTCTATGGAGAGATCGGATGAAAACGGACGGCATGTCCGTTTTCATCCGATCTCACCTGATCCGATAGCGACGGATCCGGACGTAGGACCATACGACTGCTTTTAGCGGATCGGACGTCAGCGGACATGTCATCGCTGACATCCGTCGCTCCATAGACCAGCATGGAGCGCCCGTTCAGGTCTGCCGCCAAAACGGACAGGCAGACCTGAACGGTCCGACAGTGTGAAATGGGCCTAAAAGTTGAGCTCAGGTGTATCCTGTTTCCACTGATAATCCTTGAGATGTTTCTACAACTTTATTGGAGTCCACCAGTGGTAAATTCAGTTGACTGGACATGATTTGGAAAGGCACACATCTATCTATACAAGTGTGACGGATCTCGGATACTCCTGCTGAGCATCTCCGCCAGACCTGTGTCTCCTGTCCTCCAAACGCACCCGCAGCCTGCAGATTCCCCATAACCAGCCCTTAACCCCTTAATCACGAGACAAGCCACACAGGTGTTGAGGGTGAAACATCCAGAGCATAAACTGTTTATTAAGTGCCAAACATACACTTAACATAGCCAGGGACACTCCCCTTGCTCAGCCTGGTCATAGAGGGGGTAGGGGACATGGAAGAACCAATGGAAACTCAACACTTGTATATTCAAACTACAGTTGAAGCACATGAAGGGATAATGACAAGCAGGC
Source organism: Lithobates pipiens (assembly GCF_037356315.1). Classification (NCBI taxonomy): domain Eukaryota; kingdom Metazoa; phylum Chordata; class Amphibia; order Anura; family Ranidae; genus Lithobates; species Lithobates pipiens. The sequence continues at coordinate 46,728,928 of NW_027507758.1, read as the reverse complement.
AGCCCCTCCTTACACGTGTCTCCAGACCAGACCTTTTGTCTACATGCCATGACCCAACACAACAAGGGGGGGGGGGGGGGGGATGTAGCATTACATTAACTTATTATCTTAGGTAGCCAGGAACGACTCCACAAGCCCAGCCACAGATACCGCATTCACTGGGTTCCGATGACTAGCGAATCTGGACACAAATGTCTGGAGGTGGCATCTTCTCCAGGTGGTGGGAGACGGCAAATAGCCCTCTAAACCCCAATGTTCTCTGCTGGGCCATAGTCTGTGGGTAGGAGGCGAGGCCACAGCCCCCTCCAAAACACACAGTGACAGTGGGTTCTGTCACAATAAGGTCCCACAGTTAACAGTGCATGTCAGAGCACAAACCATGCCTTAAAGTAGGATTGTATCGAGGCACAGATCTGGGGAAGAGTACAGAAAAATGTCTGCAGCATAAAAAAGGTCCCAATGAACACAGTGGCCTCCATCATCCATAAATGAACGAAGCTTGAAACCATCAGGACCTAGAGTGAGCTGCCCAGCCAAACTGAGCGCTCAGGGTACAAGGGCCTTAGTCAGTGAGGTGACCAAGAAGCCGATAGTCACTTTGACAGAGCTCCAGCATTTCTCTGTGGCGAGAGGAGAACCTTCCAGAAGGTCTGTATGGTAGAGTGGCCAGACAGAAGCCATTCCTCAGTAAAAGGTACATGACAGCCTGCCTGGAGTTTGCCAAAAGGCACCTGAAGGACTCTCCGGCCATGAGAAACAAAATTCTCTGGTCTGATGAAATAAAGATTGAACTCTTTAACCTGAATGTCAAGCGTCATGTCTGGAGGAACCCAGGCACCGCCCATCATCTGGTCAATACTATGCCTACAGTGAAGCATGGTGGTGACAGCATCATGCTGTGGAGATGTTTTTCAGCGGCAGGAACTGGGAGACTAGTCAGAAACTAGGGAAAGATGAATGCAGCAATGTATAGATAGATCCCTGATGAAAACCTGCTCCAGAGCACTTTTCATCTTTCCTACAGGACAACAACCCTAAGCACACAGCCAAGATATCAAAGGAGGGGCTACGGGACAACTCGAGTGACGCAGGCAGAACCTGATTGAACATCTCTGGACAGATCTGAAAATGGCTGTTCACCGACCCTCCTCATCCAACCCGATGGAGCTTGAGAGGTCATGCAAAGAAGAATGGGGGAAAATAGGTGTGTCAAGCATCATAATCAAAAAGACTTGAGGCTATAATTGGTGCCAGAGGGGCTTCAATAAAGTATTGAGCAAAGGCTGTGAATGGGATTTTTTTCATTTTTTATTTTTAATAAATTTGTCAAAGATCATTACGGGATAGGGTTTGCAGAATTTTGAGAAAAAGATTAATTGAATCTAATTTGGAATTAAGGTTGTAACATAACAAAAATGTGGAAAAAGTTAAGCGCTGTGAATACTTTCCGGATGCATGTTATACTTACCTAGGTGGATGCAGCCAGCTCTGCACTGAGAACTGAACAAGCAAACATTGCAGATTAATCAATTACTCAATTCTCCCCTTTGCTCCGAGCAGGAAGCTGCGACTGTAAGTCACCGGCTCTCTGCTCTGCCTCCCCCCACGCTCACTGGAGCGACCAGCTGTGGAGGGGGCGGGAGTGGCTGTGCTTGCGGTTTTTATTTGTTTCAGATCTGTTTTTGATGGTTTCTCCCACATGGAAATAGACACCGTCCAAAAACACAAAAACCATAAAAAACGCATTTAAAAAAAAAAAAGCAAAATGCACAGGGAACATGCATAAGTGTGAACGTAGCCTAAGATCGAGAACTGAGGGATCAATGAATGCGGATCGCTCAGTTCTCATTCTCTAGTGAGTAGAGACCCCTGAGTCACTTACCAGCTCTCTGCTTTGCCCAGAGGCACGCTGAGAGGCTGAGCCAGCTTCAAGTCAGGAAATCCTCCTAACATCCAGTCCAGGTGGCAGGTGTCTGGAAGACACGGTTCCGAAATTTCGGAGCAATGTTAAGCCTCTTTTAAACGTTTGTTTGTATTACTCTTGTTTTTACTATTTAAATTAATTTTATCTTTGTTAATGCACAAGGTCGGTGCGCCCTCCCCGTCTTTCTATAGGTTTCCGCTCTAAGGATACCCATTGTTCTGAGGAGGGCAGCAAGTCCTTTGACAATCCATATTATATCCAAAGGGTTGGCTACACCACTTACACATTGACTAAGCTCCTGAAAGCAGGAGATTGTGTTGTGATTCGATCTTGGTGAATCCTGACTGTATAGTCACGATCGATCCAGCACTTGGACCAATTGAGTGCTGTTGGCTGAAACTGGGTCACAGGAGTGCAGAACTGTGATCCATAGGAGAAGTAGTGCCAAAATAGCTTTGGCCATACTTCTCCTTCAAAAAAGTATGAAGGCCAGAGACAGCCAATTCTACTCATATAATGGCAGCACCAATACTCCTTTTAAAAAAATATATTGGCTTAACAAAAAAATATTTGTGCATGGCAAGGACTCTTTAATATTTGAGCCTGAAATCATTACAGCTGCAAATTGCATATTAACCATGGAGTGAAAATTCCTCCTGTATCCCATAACACCATTATTGACACAGCAAAGGACACTAATATGGCAAGATCTGACAAGCTGAAAGCCAAGATATTTAGCTATAAACTTCATAGTCTTATCTGCTTAAAGATCCTACAAAAACATGCTAAGAGGTGCCAAGTGCAACAAGATTTTCAGCCGTGAAAGATAATCTGCGCCCTACGAGGCGGGGTAAAGAAATATAATGAAATAACAAGCGCGGCATGCGGTCAGTAATTCTGCCAATCTGAGTTTTTTTTTTTTTTTCCACCTGTCACTAAATAATAAACGATTGCACCCGCACAAGGAACTGTGTGTTCTTAGTATGTTTTAAAAAATATCACAGATGATTTATAGGTGGGTAAAAACATTCTGCTTTAAAAAAAAAAAAAAAAGTAAAAAAAAAAAAAATGCATGGCTTTGGGGGGGGGGGGGGGGATACTATTTAGGTTTTATCTACACCATTACCTCCTGTGATGGTGCCGATGAACAGGTAGCCCTTGTACACACGGTCGGAAATTCCGACCACAAAATCCGTCTGATTTTTTCTGGTGTTGCATACACACGGTCGGACAAAGTTGTTGGAAAATCCGATCGTTCGGAACGTGATGACCTTAATTCGTTCCGACTGGACCACATTCAGCCTTCTAGCCAATAGCTTTGCTCTCGTACTTTGATCTGAGCATGCGTGGCACTTTGTCTGATCGGAATTCTATACAAACGATCGGACAAAGTCCAATCGGATCATGTTGTCGGAAAATTTTATATCCAGCTCTCAAACTTTGTTGGTCGGACATTGCGACGGAAAAAGTCAGATGGAGCCCAAACACGGTTGGATTATCCGACAACACAGTCCGATCGGACATTTTCTGTCTCTTAGCAAACTATTTAAAGGGGTTGTAAACCCTCATGGTTTTTAACCCCATTAATAATGGGCACTTTCGCCCCCTTCCTTCCCAGACCAATTTTCAGCTTTCAGCGCTCTCGCGCTTTCAATGACAATTGCGCGGTCATGCTGCGCTGGACCCAAATTACATTTTTAGAATTTTGTTCGCACAAATAGAGCTTTCTTTGGTGGTATGTATTCAGGACTCCGTTTTTTATTTTTTGCGATATAAGCAACAACTCATTCAGTTTAAAATAGAAATTAAAGTGAAAAGCGCGCATAAGTATAAAAATAAATTATAAATACATTTTTCCCCTTTTTATAAGTGATTGCATACCCTCTGTTCTCACCTGCATTAGGAACTCAGAGACCTAGGGGAGGAGAAACAGCAGTACACTGATCTTCCCAGTAAAAGGCTGTGCAGAAGCAACGTGTCAGCACAAGCCTGATCATTGGAGAGCAGGTCGAGATCCCAGCACAGCCACAAAACTGACCACGCTGTGCTCTCCTCTTAGTATGGTTAGTTTTTGATAGGAAAGCAGAGGCACTGGCAGGAACACCAGAGATTTCACATAAAGGAAGCCAGAGGAAAGAGAACAGGCTGCTTTCTTATACAAGTACATGGTACAGCAGGCACGCATCAGGAATATGAAATGTTGGGGTAACATATTATTTAGGGCAGCCCATTCATTTGAACATTGAACAGCACTTTACCTTTTTTTCCCCAAAGCAGACCACCACAAAACACGGTAGTGCATTACCATATGTTATGATGAACTGCAATGTAGGGGGGTTGCCTTATAGAGTTTGTTACCCCAACACTTCATATTCCTGATGTGCTTGCTGTACCATGTATTTGGATGAGAAAATATTTGGTTCTCTTAGTATTGCTTCCTTTTGTGTGAATTCCCTGGTGTTCCTGCTAGTCCCCTTGCTTTCTTTCCTTGCTTTCCTATTAAAAACTGACCAAACTAAGCAGGAGAGCACAGCGTGGTCAGTTCTCAAGCATTGCTGGGAACTCGGTATGCTCTCCTCCAATGATCAGATGTGCTTGAAACGCGCACCTGGCATTCAGCTCAGTGAACTGCTGCTTTTATGCAGCTGAGAACAGAGAGAATGAGATCACCGATAAAATAAATGTATTTATAATATTTTTTTAGGCCTATATAAATTCAGCAAAGAAAAGGAAATGGTCAACGTTCCGATGAAGTTGGAACTTCCTGCATTGAGAATGGCCAGGAGAAAACAAACATCGGGGCTTGCATTTCATATGACAAAACATCAGGATGTATAAAGTTTCACATTTTACTTTGGTGTAAGTATTTGCATACCGATACTCTCTGCAGAGAAGAGGATAAATGAGGCGTTTGTAGGAATCGTCTACAGAATTCCGCAGAATTGTCATAAACTCCGGTCTTGCATACTGCTTTGGTCTCCACCTTTCAGGGAAAAAAAAAAAAAGAAAAAAGTTAAAAACTAGTCAAAATAATATAATTTCACTGAACAAAGACTTCCCATATCCCTCAAAGGACAAAAAGAAAGTACATTTTCACTGAACGAAGATCAGTTTTATTTGAACGGCGAGGAGCGTCTCGGATCGCAGGCAGAAACGCTGCAATTCTGCCCGCGATCCCAAAACATGGCTAACTGCAGAACGCCCATTTGATCCCCATCACTTTGCAATGCAATAATAATAACAGAGCTAATTAACCACTTTTCTGGCACTTTTTGTTTACATGCAACAATCAGTATTTTTTTCCTAGAAAATTTCTTATAATCTCCAAACATTTTATTTATTTAATTTATTTATTTTTAAGCAGAGGCCCTAGAGAATAAATTAGCGTGTTTTGCAATTTTTTATGTACGTGGTATTTGTGCAGCGGCTTTTCAAACGCAATTCTTTGGGAAAAAATACATTTGAATTTTAATGCAAAAAATAAATAAAAAAAAAACACACACACAATGCAGAACCCAATACTTTGGCAAGATATAAAAGATGATATTCCGCTGCGTAAATAGATACCAAACATGTGTCATCCATAGGGCCACCTATTCATTTAAATGAGTTGCCCTATGCGCATTTGTAATGCAAAAGAATCTCCTTCACCTTTTTTGGGCAACAAGCTTCACCAGTTTTTGTTGTGTGACAATGGCAGCACTGTGTTTGAGGTGACATGAACAATGAAAGGCACCCGAACATGCGTCAAATGTTCTGCTATGAATTCAGCGCAATTTCCAATTGCGTGCAAAATCACGGCACAGTCCCACTGCAAGGGATTGTTTTTAAGTTTGCTAAAAATGCGCTTTATTCAAAGGGGGACTATAAGGGCCCATTTACACTGCCTGGACACTAAACTGCAGCATATTCACCTGAAAAGAATTTTTTAAATAAAGTAGGAATTCTACCTAAAATATTACATGTAAAAAATAATAAAAATAATAATACAATTCTACAACTCTTAAAAATTAAGTTCACCTTTGTGAACATGTTACACCCATATTTAGACCCCTTTCACACTGGGACGTTTTCCCCAGGCATTTTTCAGGTGCTTTAGCGTTAAAAAAAAGCTCATGTAAAGCGCTTGAAAGAAGCCTTATCTGCAATCCCAATGTAAAAGCCCAAGTGCTTTAAGAGCCCTTTCACACTGCCAGCGCCCGAAAAACTCTCGTAAAGCGCAGTTTAAACTAGCGGCGCTTTACCATCGTTTTTTGAGTGCTAGTAGGGCGCTTTTAACCCCTGTTAGTGGCCAAATAATGGATTAAAAGCGCCCACAAATCGCCACTGCCAAAAGTGCTTTGCAGGCGTTTTGCAGGCGCTTCCCATTGATTTCAATGGGTAGGGGCGCTTTAGGAGAGGTGTATTCACTGCAAAGAAGCTGCTTGCAGAACTTTTTTTGACACCCTGCCAGCGCAGCGCCTCAGTGTGAAAGCACTCGGGCTTTCACATTGGGATTGCAGTTGCGGCTTCTTTCAGGTGCTTTACAGGTGCTTTTTTTTTTTTTAAGCTAAAGCGCCTGAAAAATGCCTCAGTGCGAAAGGGATCTCAGTGCGAAAGGGATCTCAGTGCGAAAGGGATCTCAGTGCGAAAGGGATCTCAGTGCGAAAGCACTCAGGCTTTCACATTGGGATTGCAGATGAGGTTTCTTTCAAGCGCTTTACAGGCGCTTTTTTTTAATGCTAAAGCGCCTGAAAACGCCCCAGTGTGAAAGGGGTCTTAGTGTATCCACCACCTCACCTGCCAAAATGCCCCCTCCCTGTGACAGCAGATGGGGGGACCTTCTTACTACACCCGCTGTCACAATTCAAAAAGAGTGCTCCGCCCACATTGACGCTTCATTCATTCACACAGTAAATGAATGCCTACAAGTACCATCAGTCATTGAGGCTGATGGCTTGTGGTTCTCAATGAACTACCAGGGTTCTGACGAGCACTCAGTTCATTGATCTTCCTGCCATTCAGTACCTGCCAGCCCCTATGAAGTATGGGCAGACAGCTACACAGACAGTCTTGCAGGAGCCTGACACTGCACTCCTAAGCTGCTGATCATGGGAGCAATGCTTTTCAGGCTTCTTGAAAAAAATACATTTGTAGGCACATATTTGTACCTGCAAAAAAAAAAAAAGTGCATGTATTTAAATTTTTTAACTTATCCTTTAAATATTCCATAAAACACATTTTTTTTTGTTGCCCCTTTTAGTGCCCGTTCACACAGGGGCGACGCGACTTGCAGCGTGTCTCACAGACGCGACCTGCACACGACTTCAGCGGCGACTTGCAAAATGACTTCTGTATAGAAGTCAATGCAAGTCGCCTGAAGTCGCCCCGAAAATACTACAGGAACCTTTTTCTAAGTCGGAGCGACTTGAGTCGCTCCTATTAGAACGGTTCCATAGTACAGAACGGAGCGCGACTTGTCAGGCGGCTAAGTCGCCTGACAAGTCGCGGTAGTGTGAACGGGCACTTAAAGTAATACAACAAATCTAGATTTGTCGGTTTATGCTGCAGTAAAAACTCTGCAGGATCCTAGAAAAAAAAAAAAATGGAATGCACTTTTTTTTTACCTGCAAAAAAATGTGCATTTATTTATTTTATTTTTTTTTAAAAAAAGGTGAACTTCTTTAAATATTGCAGAAAACTAAAATACATGTTCTTTTTCGGCCCTTCGAAGTAATACACCAAAGCTAAATTTGACGGTTTCTGCTGCAGTAAAAACTCTGAAATACTAAAACAGCTTCGAGCTGCAGAGACCTGTCTCCTGTCAGGGAATAAAGAAAAAAAACCTTTAATAGGGCTTAAGTTGTTTTAACACCGTGTCTCTATAATGCACGGGGACATTGATGAGGCATTTCAGCAGCAGAATAAAAAAAAAAAAAAAAGGATTCAGTAAGAATGTATACAGACCTTTCATTGACACACCACCTACAGAACAAATCCTTCACCCTGTCAGGAACGGTGACCTTTACTGTCAGGATTTTTAGATTTTCCCCACGGTTAATGGCCAGAATCTGAGCAGAAACATAAATGGCACAGACAGATGACACACAAATACCCAAAAGATAAACTTATCAAGTCAACATCCATACAAGTGCTTTCTATGACAACCCGCAAGAGCCTGCGCCGCTTCTCTACCGGCAGGAATATACAGCAGCACAGTGATAATTACTTATCAAATTAATCAAATTATTAATAAAAATACAAACAGTTACAGCAATAACATTAACAACAAAAATAATAACAGTAATAAGCAGAATAATGCATAATCGTAATTATATACCTATTATAAGTGTTAAAAAAACAACTATTATATATTTTATGTCTGACAATGGTAATGACACATAAAACAGGGCCAGGTCAAGGAGAGAGGACTGCAACTCTGAGGCAGTTTTGTTTTTCTTTTGATTTGAGCTGCACCCTCATCATAGGGCTTTCATTACACCATGATGAGTAGACGGAGGAGTGAGCCCTATGCACTAAGGGGAGGGGAGACGAGGGGACAGGGCCACAACAGAGGTGGTGGAGTGTCCTACAACCTCCAATCAGCAGACATTGAGGGATTAGAGAGGAGGGGGTGGGGCAGAGACCCCTTAAGCACACATGGAAGAGATGATGCTCTCGGGAGGGCATGGTCTGCTCTGCCATTCATCGGGGGATGAAAGTTTACCTCAGGGTAGAGCCGGTCCAGCCGTTAGAGGGTGCATTTATGGAGAAACCCAAACAGAGCCAGTGTTCATACACTGCCTGCACTTATACCTGGGCTGGAAGCAGCAATCACGTCATAGTAACCAAATGTCAGTCATAAGGAGCCACATCCCACCGGCCTACTTCATAAGGAGCCACATCCCCCCGGCCTACTTCATAAAGGAGCCACATCCCCCCGGCCTACTTCATAAGGAGCCACATCCCCCCCAGGCCTACTTCATAAGGAACCACATCCCCCCCAGGCCTACTTCATAAGGAGCCACATCCCCCCCAGGCCTACTTCATAAGGAGCCACATGCCCCCAGGCCTACTTCATAAGGAGCCACATGCCCCCCGGCCTACTTCATAAGGAGCCACATCCCCCCCGGCCTACTTCATAAGGAGCCACATCCCCCCCAGGCCTACTTCATTAGCAGTCATGCACACCTGTCTTTCCTGATGAGGAAGAACAGGGGGGCATGGCTGCCTATGAAGTAGGGCTAGGGGAAATGGCTTCTTCTGAAGTAGGACAGGGGGACATGGCTCCTTATGGGGTAGGACAAGGAGATGTATTCTTATGAAGACAGGGGGACATGATTCTTTATAAGAATCCATGTGCCCGTTCTACCTCATAAAAAGGAGCCACGTCCCCCTGTCCTACCTCATAAAGGAGCCACGTCCCCCTGTCCTACCTCATAAAGGAGCCACGTCCCCCTGTCCTACCTCATAAAGGAGCCACGTCCCCCTGTCCTACCTCATAAAGGAGCCACGTCCCCCTGTCCTACCTCATAAAGGAGCCACGTCCCCCTGTCCTACCTCATAAAGGAGCCACGTCCCCCTGTCCTACCTCATAAAGGAGCCACGTCCCCCTGTCCTACCTCATAAAGGAGCCACGTCCCCCTGTCTCATCTCACAAGAAGTCATAACCCCCCCCCCCATAAGGAACCAAGACAATGCAAAATATTATACTGGTCATTTGCAGGCATATATGCTTAAGGTTCCTAAAGAGGTCTATTTATAAATGTTTCAACATAAAATACAAATAGCTTTTACACATTTTTCCAATTGAATTTCATTAGAAAATATGCAAATTTTTTGGTGAAAGTTATGTGCACCTTGAGTGAAAACATGTATAATTAGGCTCTACAGTTTATAAAAAAAAAATGATATAGATATATACATATATATATATATATATATATATATATATATATATATATATATATATATATATATATATATATTTTTTTTTTTTTTTTTTTTATTGTTATTATATAAATGTCTTTGTATTCCATTTTTTGGCATAAGTCTGTATAGGTGTGGGTACAACACGATACAATGGGTTCAATATGAAAATTGTCACTGAATTCCAACCAGTCATCAGCAGCACATGAAATTATCAACTGCACGGATGCGGCGCCCGGCCCCACCCACTATAGAGAAAGAAGCTAAAGTTTAAATTTCATCATCTTACTTTCATAATCGTCTCACAATAATAATGTTCAAGCAACTGTATACAATATAAAAATTCTGTTTAATATCTATGTAGCTTAGACCTAATAAAAAGAAGCTACTCTGAATGCTGTCCTAGCTATATAAAGGTGAATGTCTCTCATTCCAAAGAGTTCTTATAGAACATGACAAATGTTATTCCACATTTTTAGCAAAAGATAAAAAGGTACGTGCATTATTTAAATCGGTATAGCGAAAAAAAAAAAAAAAAAAAAAAAAAAAAAACCATCAGGGTCCAGATCTGAAATTATTATTTAAATAGGTATAGGGCAAAAAAAAAAAAAAAAGTCAGGGTTCAAATCTGAAATTATATATTTTTTTCAAGTGAGCAAAGAAAGCGTTAATTGGCCTCATACAATGATGGCTTTATAAGAGAACATGTACAGTCAATTAGAAGTAAAATCTTTTCTGACATTTCCTTTTGAAAACAAATCTCTACAAATGCGGACTCGATTTTTTGGCAGCTGTCATGAATGCAGTCTGAAAACATTAACAACTCAATGTGAGGTAATCAAATTTCTCTCACCATCTAAAAAAAGGACTCAGCAAAAACAGCCCAATTAAGGTTTACATTTCTAAATTAGACAAAAAAAAAAAAAAAAACTTTAAGCGTACTAAAATGTAAATAAAAAATATTTAATTTATGAAAGGTTCATAATCTGACCTGACAGCGAGGTATTTTATGTAAAGATGACATAAGAATTTTTTAACACGTAAATAATTCTACAGTAACCTTTAATTTGGGAGGTTTACAGCAGCTCCTTATTTGAAAACATTGATTCAGAAAACTTACAGAAAGCTTAAAAATGGATGCATACATTTATAAATAAATAAAATAAATATGACACATTTATAGCGGAGAAATAGAGGTATTTTGTTCACTTACAATGTGTTCTAACACCATAGGTCTAATCAAATAAATTAAAAGAGATTATGTTTTATTTAATATTATATAACTCCAGACAAACACCTAAATACACCAGTAAAATATGAGAAGCCTTTTCTGCTAAAGGATTTGCATTCCTGACCATTCATTCCTGAAATGTAGTCCTCATGTACATGGGCATATGAACGTATGCCCCATAAATCCTGGATTTTTGCTGCCAGTATGATATGGAGCATAAATGTATTCTACTGGTCAGATTATATACCATCGTTTGCAGATGCTATGACTTCCACGCAAAACCAACTAATATGCACTTATTGGGAATTTTTTTTAATCAAAGACATGTAGCAGAATACATTCTGGCCTAAATTTATGAAGATACTAGATGTTTTAAATGTTTTACTGAATATATGTTTTATAGCAGAAAGTTACTTTTTTTTTTTTTCAAAATTGTCAGGTTTTATGTTTATATAGTAAAAAAAAACAAAAAAAAAAAAAAACAGCAGCACAGTGATAATTACTAAATTAATAAAATACGAACACTTACAGCAATAACATTAACAATAAAAAAAAAAACACAACAGTAATAACACATAATTGTAATTATATACCTATTATAAGTGTTAAACGACTATTATATATTTGATGTCGGGCAATGGTAACAACAAATAAAACAGGGCTGCAACTCTCGAGGCATTTTTTTTTTTTTTTTTTGGGGGGGGGGGGGGGGGGGGGCGGGGGTAGCTGCTCCCTCATCCGATGCCTTTTATTACACCCTGATGAGTGGACGGAGCAGAGAGCCCTATTAACATCACACAACAACGCGATTTTAGAAGTTTTTTGCATCAGTGTTAATGCGCGTCCAGCCGCACTAGCTTTTAGCAGCATTTCTCTGCCTTTATTGAAAAATCAACAATTCCACAAGAGAGCCGTCTTAAAGTTGAGTTCCACCCACAAGTGTTTTTTTCTTTTTTTTACAGGTACCCTGTCCCCAGTTCTGGGAGACCAGGCCCTGGCGAAGTACGTCAGCAGCTCAGCCCCCCAACGTCTCCCTTCCCTTCTGCCAGGCCAGTGAGAGAGCGCGGTGTGCTTTCTGCATGCGCAGTAGGGACCCAGCCATGAACCTGAAAGGCTACACTGCCCAGTTCCCTTACAAGCAATGGCGGCAGCAGTACCCAACCAGCTGATGTAAACATCGGCTGCGGTGCCGACATCGCTGGACTTCAGGACAGGTAAGTGAACTAATGTGTAGCTGCTGACTTTTCATTTTTAAAAGGGGTGGACAGAACTGATCCGGCTTTCAGCTCATTGATTTGAATAGAAGACACATCCAAGTCCAAGTCGGATCATAATGACACGACTTGTGCTCTGAGGACCTTGTAGGGGGATCTCACACCAAAATAAAAAAAAGAAGAAAAAAAAAAAACACACTGGAGTGGGGTCCCCACCCCAGATCTGTACCAGTCTCTTTGAGTCTGGTGTGGATCTTGAAAGGGAACCCCATGCCAAAAAAAATTTTATTTTTTTTAAAACATTGTGGGGTCCTCCCCCTGAAGACCATACTAGACCTTCGTTCTGGTATGGATTTTGAAAGGAAACCCCTTGCCAAAAAAAAAAAAAAAAAAAAAAAACCCTCGCCCACCCACCCCCCAAAGCACTTTGTCCCCATGTTGATGCAGTGGTGGTGGGGGTCTGCCGACCGGGGGTTTATCGGAATATATATTTAATATATAGATTATATATTTTTTTTTATTACATATATAATATATATCTTAAAAAAGTTTATGCACTTTTACAAATATAACTTAGTTTAAAAAAGTGGTTATATACATTAACAAATGATAGTTATAAAGCAGGTAAGGATAATGATTAATAATAGAGTAATTAAAGTGGATGTAAACCTGATTTTTTTTTTTTTTTTTTTATGTCATAATGTAGAGTATATATAGTTTTCCTATCATTTGAGCCCAGTCTTGCCACAAAGAGTTAATCCATCTCTGAGCAATCATCTTTTATTGTTCAGTGAGATGAATCTTGACAAACAGAGAAAAATCCTCCCCCTTGCTATGAGTGACAGGTGATTTACATATCTCGTGCACTAACCTAAGAGACATGCAATATTTTTGAATTCCCTCCCACTCCTTTCTTCTGCTGCTCTGCAAGGATTGGATGTTCCCCACCTCAGCATAATTTGGAATGCTGAAGTCATGTGGGGACTTTTCTGGGTTTTGGCTGGATGTTAGTGATCATAGCAGAAGTTCAGTGTAAGAAATACACAGGAGAAAATGCATGTTGATAAGGGGAATGTAGAGGTGGACGGGGAGTCTACTGACATTACGACTCCACCCACTGAGCCCTGGAAAAGACCCACCCAGAGAATATGCAGTTTTTCGGGTCCCATAGCAGACAGAGGGGAGACATTTGACAGATAAGTATACATGCAGGAGGCATCTATATCCTTCTAGATAACCAATATTGCAGTAGTTTAGAAAGGATGAAAATGGGTTTACATCCACTTTAAACATATCAATTCATTTTTCCCCAAATTAAATTACCATTAGACTGTTGAAAACAATATTTTATAGAATATTATTTTAGATCATGAAAGTGTTATTTCATCATCTCCTCAAGGGCCTCCTTTTCCTTCTCTACTGAAACATACATCATCACCAGACAAAGTACCAGTATTTTAACAGCTCATCACAGCAATCCGGGTGCAGCCCCGTATTTCACAGGGCATCACATGGAGGATAATAAATATCCAACAACAGAACAAAATCAGCAAGAGAGGCTGCTAACTGTCCTATCAGATACTGCGATTAGGAACCATTCAGGTATGGTTCCCGCTAATTGTGATCATATTTAGGAGCCAAAATATTCATCACATAGCTTTGTTTACTAACAAGTTGATGCAAGGCAGCTGAGGCCCTTTTCACACTTGTGTGACTTTGGACATTAGAGTCACATAACAAGTCGTACCCCATGATTCCCATTCATATCTGTGCCACTACAAGTCGCACCGACTTCAAAGTAGTCCCTGTACTACTTTGGTCCGACTTTGATGCGAGTTGAGGTCCATAGATCTCAAGTTTACACAGGCATTCCCTGTAATCATGGGCACAAATTACCGCAACTTTCAAGTAGCGGCAGTGTGAAAGGGGTCTTAATTGTCATCATGCTTTGCACAGAAAGATGCACTTTGACAGCAGTCTGCAGGCTGTGACCATTTAACCAGTTCCAGACTGGCTCACGCCAATGTACGTTGGCAGAATGGCACGGGCAGGCATATTGGCGTACAGGTATGTCCATTTTTAAATGCCGTACTGCCATCGCGAGCGCGCCGCCAGCACTTAGAAAAGAAAAATGCGAAAATAAAATTCACATTCAGCACCCGCTGCCCCTGCCGGTGGACCAGCAACTGTGCACATAAGCCCAGAGCGCTGTCACTCGCATGCCGGTTGGGACCCCCGTGAGTCCGGTCGCGGGTCCCGCGGACTCGATTGCCGCGGGGATAACCGCGATCGTCTCACTGGCGGTTGAACGGGGAGATGCCGTTGTAAACAGCATCACCCCGTTCTGCCTAGCAACAAGCGACGCTGATCTCTGCTCCATGTGATTGGAGCAGAGATCAGTGTTCACTAACACAAAGCCCAGCTCCCCCACAGTTAGTAACACTCCCCTAGGAACACTTAACCCCTACACTGCCACCCCCCGGTTAACCCCTTCACTGCCAGGTGTCATTTAAACAGGAATCAATGCATTTCTACAGCATTGATTGCTGTATAAATGACAATGGTCCCAAAAATGTGTCAAAAATGTCCGATGTGTCCGCCATAATGTCGCAGTCACAATAAAAATCGCTGATCGCCGCCATTACTAGTAAAAAAAATTATTATTAATAAAAATGCCATAAAACGATCCCCTATTTTGTAAACGCTATAACTTTTGCGCAAACCAATCAATCACTTATTGCGATTTTTTTTACCAAAAATATGTAGAAGAATACGTATCGGCCTAAACTGAGGGGGAAAAACGTTTTTTTATATATTTTTGGGGGATATTATAACAAAAAGTAAAAAAATTATGCGTTATTTTTCAATATTGTCGCTATATTTTTGTTTATAGCGCAAAAAATAAAAACTGCAGGGGTGATCAAATACCACCAAAAGAAAGCTCTATTTGTGGGGAAAAAAAGGACATCAATTTTGTTTGGGAGCCACATCGCACGACCGCGCAATTGTCAGTTAAAGCGACGCAGTGCCGAATCGCAAAAAGTGGTCTGAGCTTAAGCCAGCAAAATGGTTAAGTGACAGACTGCCAAATACATAAATAATAACAAAAAAATATATATATACATACACACACACACATACACACACACACACACACACACACACGTGTATCCTTAAAGACGCAGTTGTATTAGGTTAAACAGCACATACTGATGCTGCCAAGCTTGACCGGGGCATCTAAGCATTAATGACCCCAGGTCACAAAAGGAGTTAAGGAGAAAAAAAAAAAAAACACATAAAAAGCACTGACATTTACAGTCAAAATACCTAAAAGAAAATCAATACATTACCCAGCATGCTATATAATACATATGTTTGGCAAATCTATTGCATATGGAAATGCCTTTAGTGAAGTGGCCAAAAAAAATAAAAAATTGAGCATCGTGGTAACAAACAGTAAAATTACCATTTTCAGGTCAACAAATTTTGAAGTTAAAAATAAACTACATTTATATAAATGTGCCTTCATTTTAAGAGCAAAAGAAAAAAAAAATATATATATATATATATATATATATATATATATATATATATATATATATATATATATATATATATATATATATATATATATATATATATATATATATTTTTTTTTTTTTTTATAATAATCAATAGAACCATATAGATGCTGGCTTTAGCTTCATTTAGAAAATAAAAATTTGAATTTGGTAAAAGGGAAGAGAAAAGTACTTTTCTTTAATCTATTTAATATTGGTATTGATATTACACGGGCTATATTACAAAATGTCATAATACTTTTATTTTTATTTTTATTTTTTTTTATTACAGCACTACCTTTGCATACATATCAAACAATTGATTCAGTGTAGTTTCATTCCCTACAATGTACTCTATTTTTGCATTTCTCACTTTACATCTTGGATTCAAAGATTCACCAACAACCGAGGACAAATTTTTTAAAAGCGATTTAAATCGCGAAATAAAATCCACATTCAGCACCTGCTGCCCCTGCCGGTGGACCAGCAACTGTGCACATAAGCCCAGAGCGCTGTCACTACCAGCCAAGCTGCGTCAATCACGAGCTTTAATTCCATCACTGGCTCACTCAGACATGTCACATATGTTAAATGCAACATTTTAAACCTCCCCGGGACACAGTAACAAGTTATATTCCTCAACTTTACAGTGCCGCTGACATACTAAGCCTGACATATCACTGAACAAGAAAGTTAGGAATGAAAATCTCATGTGAAATTCTATCGCATGTGCTACAAACGCTGCCAAATCAAATGTCATCCGGCAGAGGATACACTTTTTTCACACTGGCATCCTTATATATAAGAAGTCTGACGGCTACGAAAAAAAAAAAAAAAAAAAAAGTTTTTTATTTTTTTTACTAGTTTATTAAAGAAAATCTTTTTAGTCCACATCTGCTACTGTTCAAGTAATCAAAAACCTATGATTATTGATTGTGAATAGATCGGGTATTTAGTTCATTAAGCTCCAGGAGGTCATTTCATTTTTTTTTGACAATATATTTCTATGAACGTGTTACTAAACCCAGGAGCCTGCATTCACTATATCTTATCTCCCACAGTAAACAGAACATGGAGATGCAATTATTTTAGTAAATATAAACTAATAATAATAATAATAATAATAATAATATAAACTTCTAAATACCTTTTCTCATCAGTGTCTGGTTAAAGTTTGTAGGAGGAGTTTTTAATCTACTTTGATTGTCCAATGAGGCTGCGGGACCCCTGATCCTCTGTCAGGACAGCGCCGATTGGCCCTGTGCCGATTACATGCACTCTCCCAAGAAAAAAACAAAAAACTCTCTAGCAATACACACCAAACTGAGCATGTGCAGAGTGCCCCTAAAGCTCTGTACTATCAGGAGATGGTAAAGCAATTTTTTCAATCCCTGGCATGATATATGTGAATGAATTATGGCGATTAACACTTCTCCGCTTAGCATCAAGTGACACTAATGCCGCGTACACACGTAGCCGTCTATCCGACGGACTTAGTCTGGCGGACTTCCCGCCAGACTGTCCGTCGGACTTTCCGAACGGGCTACTTGCCCACACACGGCACTTTTTCAGCGGACTAATACGGCGTACTAAGTCCGCCGTACTATCCACCCTACTTTTGAAATGAACGGACTAGCCCACACACGCGGAGGAAAGTCCGCTCATTTCGAGCGCGTCTCCAGGTAGGCAAGGCCCGCGAAGGAGACGTCAGACCCTTGTGCGAGCACGCTACCCGGCCGGCCAGGAAAGGGGGGGGGACGAGCGAGCGCGCCCCCCCTCCTGAGCCGTACCAGGCCGCGTGCCCTCAACATGGGGGGGTACCTTGGGGAAGGGGGGGTGCATGGCCCCCCCACCCCAAAGCACCTTGTCCCCATGTTGATGAGGACAAGGGCCTATTCCCGACAACCCTGGCCGTTGGTTGTCGGGGTCTGCGGGCGGGGGGCTTATCGGAATCCGGGAGCCCCCTTTAATAAGGGGGCCCCCCGATACCGGCCCCCCACCCTATGTGAATGAGTATGGGGTACAATGTACCCCTACCCATTCACCTGTAAAATAAAGTACAAAAAAAAAAACACAACACACAAGATAAAATAGTTTATTGCACAGCTCCGGGGGTCTTCCGTCTTCGGGGGTCTTCTCGCCGGACTCCTCCGCTATATTCTTGTAGCTCTTTTGCTAGCGGAGGAGCCTGGCTTTCTTCCTCGCCGCCGGCCTCTTTTTCCGACTTCGGGGGTCTTGTCCCCCTCTTTGGTTCTTCTGCCGGGCCACCGCGCCTTCTTCTAGCTCTTTTACAGGCGGTGGCCCGGTCTTCTGTCGTCGCCGCCGCCTTCCGTTCTTCTTCTCCTTCTCCTGGAGATGTTGACTCGACGTTCTCTCCGGCCGCAATGCCAGGGACGCGCTGCGCGGCGACTTATATAGGGACAAGGGGCGGGGTCATCGGTTGATGTCACATGGGTTGATGTCACATGGTGACCCCCGCCCCCTTGCGATGTCACAGTCCCGGAGGATGCTGGGACTGTCGCCATGTGACATCAACCCATGTGACATCAACCGCTGACCCGCCCCTTGTCCCTATATAAGTCGCCGCGCAGCGCGTCCCTGGCATTGCGGCCGGAAAGAACGTCGAGTCAACATCTCCAGGAGAAGAAGGAGGAGAAGAAGAACGGAAGGAGGCGGCCGCGGCGGCGACAGAAGACCGGGCCACCACCTGTAAAAGAGCTATAAGAAGGCGCGGTGGCCCAGCAGAAGAACCGAAGAGGGGGACAAGACCCCCGAAGTCGGAAGAAGAGGCCGGCGGCGAGGAAGAAAGCCGGGCTCCTCCGCTAGCAAAAGAGCTACAAGAAGATAGCGGAGGAGTCCGGCGAGAAGACCCCCGAAGACGGAAGACCCCCGCAGCTGTGCAATAAACTATTTTATCTTGTGTGTTGTGTTTTTTTTTTGTACTTTATTTTAAAGGTGAATGGGTAGGGGTACATTGTACCCCATACTCATGCACATAGGGTCGGGGGCCGGTATCCGGGGGCCCCCTTATTAAAGGGGCCTCCCGGATTCCGATAAGCCCCCTGCCCGCAGACCCCGACAACCAACGGCCAGGGTTGTCGGGAAGAGGCCCTTGTCCTCATCAACATGGGGACAAGGTGCTTTGGGGTGAGGGGGCCGCACGGCCCCCCCTTCCCCAAGGCACCCCCCAAGTTGAGGGCACGCGGCCTGGTACGGCTCGCTCGTCCCCCCCTTTCCTGGCCGGCCGGGTAGCGTGCTCGGACAAGGGTCAGATGTGGACCTGGGGGGGACCCCCACGCCGATTTTTTTCGGCGTTGGGGTTCCCCTTTAAGGCCATACCAGGTGGCGGGGCCAGCGACGTCTCCTTCGCGGGCGCCGCCTACCTGGAGACGCGCTCGAAATGAGCAGACTTTTCTCCGGGCGGGAAAAGTCCACTCATTTCAAAAGTACGGCGGACTGGCACACACACGGCCAGGTTGTCCGCCGAAATGCGAGTCCGGCGGGAAGATTGGAGTGCAAAACTACTTTCCAAGTCCGCCGTACTTTCGGGTCAAAAAAGTATGCCGGAGGCTACACACGGGGGGATTGTCCGGCGGACTTCAGTTTGCCGGACTTTTCCACCCGCTTGTTTGATCGTGTGTACGCGGCATTAGTGATATCCTTATTCTCCAAAACAAATCCATACACACCCACTATCTAATGGCCTGTAATCTATTTTCTGCCTCCTTTTAACATCCTCCATGACCGCCAAAACCTCTGCCCCCCCCCTTCTTCCCCACAAACACATACTTCCATTTCAAACATTAGTTATGGGCATGTGTACTTCTCTATGCCCACTACACATCCCAGAAGCGAGCAAGAGGTGGTACTTATTTTTCTACATACAGTGGGACCATGACCAACGAATGTAGTCGCCTTCAAAGAGTAAGTCAGATCACAGCAGAAGCAGCAAAAAAAAAAAAGTTATTTGGAGATTTGGATATAATCTCGGTATGAATAAATCTGTTCTGTGAAGCCCCCAGAGGTTTGTTAGAGAACCTCAGTGATAAGGTTGTAGAGAAGTGTAAAGCAGGGTTAGGTAATAAAAAAAATAGCTTTGAACAACAGAGAGCTATAGAAGGGATTTTTTGCAGTTAAGATCCCATACTTGAATGTTTTTTTTTTTAGTCTCTTTTAGTAATTTTACAGCCTGCAACATTATCATCACCAGCTACTCACAGCTAAATGGCAATTGAAATGGCTCTGTATGGAGCTTCAGTTAACCACTTAAGCCCCAGACCATTTTGCAGCTAAAGGACCAGGCCCCTTTTTGCAATTCGGCACTGCGTAGTTTTAACTGACAATTGCGCGGTCGTGCGATGTGGCTCCCAAACAAATTTTGCGTCTTTTTTTCCCCATAAATAGAGATTTCTTTTTGTGGCATTTGATTACCTCTACGGTTTTTATTTTTTGCGCTATAAACAAAAATATAGCAAAAATTACAAAAAAAAAAATCAATTTTTTTTTACTGTTTACTATATTAAATATCCCCCAAAAACATATAAAAAAAAAACAACTTTTTTTTCCTCAGTTTAGGCCGATACGTATTCTACATATTTTTGGTAGGAAAAAAATAAATAAAATCGCAATAAGCATTTATTGATTGGTTTGCGCAAAAGTTATAGCGCCTACAAAATAGGAAATAGTTTATGAATGAATGAAATACTTGTATAGCGCACAATGCGAACTGAATCGCCTCTAGGCGCTGTGGCGAGCTTTGATCATCTGCTAAAAGAGGAAGGTCTTGATTTTTTTCCTAAAAGCCAGGTGATTTTCTTCCAGGCGGATGTTGATTGGTAGAGCATTCCATAGCCGAGGCCCTTGGACAGCGAATCTCCGATCCCCCTTGGATTTATACCGGGCTTTGGGCACGAGGAGGAGGTTTTTGTTGGCTGATCGAAGACTGCGGTTTGGTGTGTAATGATTTATTTTCTCCATTAGGTATTGCGGAGCTTCTCTATGCACGCATTTGTGGGTGAGGCAAAGGGTCTTGAACGTGATCCGATTTTTTTACCGTTAGCCAATGTAAGCTCCTCAGCGAAGGAGAGAAGGATTCCCAGGGTTTTTTTTCCTGTTATCAGCCTTGCCGCTGTGTTTTGGATCAGTTGTAATCGCGCAAGTTGATATTGTGGTAATCCTATGTAAAGCGAATTAACGTAGTCCAGTCGTGAATTAATGATTGTTCCAACTACTACTGCTTTGTCATTCTTTGGGATAAAAGGGATGAGTCTGCGAAGCATGCGCAGCAGATGGTGAGATCCATTGACTACTGCTCCTATTTGCGCATCCATTGACATTTGTGCGTCTAAAATAACACAGAGACTCTTCGCTTTGGTATCCAGGTGGAGTTGTAGCTGATGTACTACAGCTTTCTCCATGATCTTAGAAATGGTGTTGAGGCTTGTAATCGGCCTACGGTTGTTTGGATCCTGAGGGTCCAGGTTTGGTTTCTTGAGTAGAGGTTTGACGATGCCTTGTTTGAGGATGCTGGGAACAATCCCTTCGTGGAATGATCGGTTTATGAGGTGGGTTATGGTTGGAGCCACGATGTCGGAGCATTCTTTCAGTAGTTTTGTGGGGATGATGTCAATAGGTGAGGTACTGTCACGCAGTTTATTCATGATGTTTTTTGCGGTGTCTCCAGTAATTGGGGATAGTGAAAATTTCGGCGGTTGCGGTATGTTGGTGTAGACATCCTCTTTACGTATTTGCTGGCTGAGGTTGGATGTTTTCTTCTGACAGATTGTTTCCCTGATGGTTTTGACTTTATCGATGAAAAAATCCGACAGTTTGTCACAGTAATCCTGGGATTCGCTTTCTGGGGGTTCTAGGCACACCGGATTCATTGATTGATTAACCAGTTTAAACAGTTCCTGTGTTTGGTTTTGAGGCCATTGAGATTGTATATGAGAAGTGGTCCTTTTTGGCTTTGAAGATTGCTTTCCGATAATTCTCTGTGAGACCTTTGTAGTTAAAGTGGTTTTCCTCTGTGGGATTTCTTCTCCATGTTCTTTCCGCTCTTCTGCGTTCTTGCTTTAGTACGGCGAGGGAGCTATTAAACCAACTTTATGGCATTTTTCTAAAAAAAATTTTTTTTAACTAGGAATGGCGGCGAACAGCAATTTTCATTGTGACTGCGACATTATGGCGGAAACATCGGACAATTTTGGGACCAATGGCATTAATACAGCGATCAGTGCGATTAAAAATGCACTGATTACTGTAAAAATGTCACTGGCAGTGAAGGGGTTAACCACTAGGGGGCAGTGTAGAGGTTAAGTGTGTGTGTGTGTTTTTTGTACTGTAGGGGGGTGTGGCTTGGTCTGACGTCACTGATAGTCTTTCCCTATAACAGGGAACAGATGATCAGTGACAGCCTCACTAGGAAGCACCAGGAGAGGTTTATTTACACAGACCTCTCCCCATTTTTCAGCTCTGTGACCCGATCGCGGGACACCGGTGGCGATCGGGTCCGCAGGTCCCACGGCCACGGAGCTCAGGACCAGGTCGCGAGTGTGCCACCAGCGTCGCGCGCACGACCCATGACTGGGCACTTAAAGGGCAACGTATCTGTACGTGCTTATGCCCAGCTGTGCCATTCTGCCGACGTATATCGGTGTGAGGGGGTGCTTAAGTGGTGAAACAGACAGCCAAAAAAGCAAGCATCTTTATTATTATTCAAAGTAAACAACCCAATTCATCCACATCTCCATGCTTTTTTTGTGTTAAAATATCACTTTGAAAAAACAACCCCCTAGCATTTTTAGCGACGACCATCTTAATTAAGGGCAGAGGATTCATGTAGCATTTACTCCCTGGAATCAATCTGCCCTTAGCTCAGGTCATGAGGGTGTGCTTAGCTGAGAAAGCCTGTCCTCTCCTTCTCCAGACGATAGAAGAAAAATTGCCCATGAAGACTCATGGGATATATGACATCATTGTGGCCTAGGCATGAAAAAAGTGAAGAAATGTGATAAAAAAATAAAGTTGATAACAATATACAGTAATATACCTTCCTGTCAAGAATCAGCAGCAGGAATGGCCAAATCTGTGTAGCTTATTTACAGTGAAACAAAAGTCATCCATAAACAACAGCACACAGAATAAAAAGTAAAAAAACAAAAACCCAATGACAAATACAGTGCCTTGAAAAAGTATTCATACCCCTTAAAATTTTCCACATATTGTCATGTTACAAACAAAAACGTAAATGTATTTTATTGTGATTTTATGTGATAAACCAACACAAAGTGGCACATAATTGTGAAGTGAAAGGAAAAGGATAAATGGTTTTCAAAATTTCTTACAAATAAATATGTGAAAAGTGTGACGTGTATTTGTATTCAGCCCCCTGACTCAATACTTTGTAGAACCCCTTTTCCCTGCAATTACAGCTGCAAGTCTTTTTGGGGATGTCTGATTAATGCTCTCCCTGCCCGGCCTCTCAGTTTAGGTGGACGGCCATGTCTTGGTAGGTTGCAGTTGTGCCATACTCTTTCCATTTTCGGATGATGGATTGAACAGTGCCTTGCGAGATGTTCAAAGCTTGGGATATTTTTTTTATTACCTAACCCTGCTTTACACTTCTCTACAACCTTATCCCTGAGGTTCTCTAACAAACCTCTGAGGGCTTCACAGAACAGCTTTATTTATACCGAGATTAAATTACACACAGGAGGATTCTATTTACTAATTAGGCGACTTCTGAAGGCAATTGGTTCCACTATATTTTAGTTAGGGTTATCAGAGTAAAGGGGGCCGAACACAAATGCACGCCACACTTTTCAAATATTTATTTGTAAAAAATGTTGAAAACCATTTATAATTTTCCTTAAACTTCACAATGTGACACTTTGTGTTGGTCTATCACATAAAATCCCAATAAAATAAGTTTACGTTTTTAGTTACATGACAAAATGTCAAGGGGTACACTTTTTCAAGGCACTGTACTTAACCACTTAAGGACCGGGCCTATTTTTAAACTTGTTGTTTACAAGTTAAAATCTTTTTTTTTTTTTGCTAGAAAATTACCTAGAAAAAAAATATATAATGTTTGGGGTTTCTAACACCCTAGAGTAGTGACAGCGAACCTTGGCACCCCAGATGTTTTGGAAGTACATTTCCCATGATGCTCTGGCACTCTGCAGTGTAGTTGAGCATCATGTGAAATGTAGTTCCAAATCATCTGGGGTGCCAAAGTTCACCATCACTGCCCTAGAGAATAAAATGGAGGCCGTTGCAATACTTTCTCTTACACCGCATTTGCGCAGCGTTCTTACAAGTGCACTTTTTTGAAAAAAATACACGACAACCCACCTTCTCCCAGTATCGCCAGCACCTATATTTGCTAAGCCTTCATCAAGACGACTTGGAGTACAGGAGTAGGAAGAATAACCTCAAATTAAGGGGCATTCCAGAGGATACATCTCCCCATGAACTCTGGCGAGGGAAAGCTTCTCCCCGGTGACTATCTCGACCATATGCGATTCGGATGGGACGACTAACAGATCCCTCTTCCATTAAAGACAGATTTGCATCATTCTATCGGGAGCTCTATGGTTCTCGAAATGGAGTGCACGGACAAAAGCTGATGGCATACCTCAACCGGGTGGAGCTCCCTTGTCTGACACCCACATTTAGAGATGCTTTAGACGGTCCTATCCTATTAGAGGAGTTACAGAGGGCAGTAGCCTCCTTGCAAAATAGCAAAACGCCAGGCCCAGACAGGATACCTGCCGAATTCTTTAAAACTTATGCAGAGGAAATACTACCACTGTTCAAATTAGTGTTGCAAAAAGCCATGGAAGGGAATTAATTACCCCCGACAATGGCTGACGCAGTTATAGTGGTCACATAAGGCCCCGGGACCAGATGGCTTTACTGGGGCATACTATAAAGCCTTTGCCCCGATTCTAGCTCCCAGGTTCTTTTCAGCCTTCAATTCGATCCTTGAGGGCCATAATCTTCAATTAGACTCTTTGAGAGCTCATATTTCAGTTATTCTGAAGGATGGTAAAGAACCCTCCCAATGCATAAATTATCAACCTAACTCCTTGTTAAATACGGATCTAAAGATTTTCACTCACCAAAATCCTATCTCTTCATTTGTTGCCTCTCCTCCAGGAAATGGTCCACCTTGATCAAGTGAGTTTTATGCCTTCCAAGGAAGCCAAGGACAACACTACTAGGATATACTGAATGTTGTTCACCTGGCCCATACATGGAAGATTCCCTTGTGTCTGCTCTCCACAGATGCTGAGAAGGCCTTTGACGGGGTGGACTGGCTTTTCCTGAAGGAGACGCTTAGCCATATAGGAGTGGGTTCTAACATTCTTCCCTGGATCGAGGAAATTTATTCCAACCCATCAGCCACCGTGCATACTAATGAGGTGACTTCAGCATATTTTCTGTTGTCTAATAGCACCCGCCAGGGGTGACCTTATATTCTTCTTGCCCTTACAGCTTTTCTTGCGTTGTATAGGCCAGAATCAGGATGTGAGGGGTATCCAGGGGGGGTCCTGTAGAACAAATGGCCGCAGCGTTTGCTGTCAACCTGATGTTTTTTGTTACTTCTCCAGAGGCCACTCCCCTGAAACTTTTGGAAGAATTTCAACATTATGGCGCTCT
Organism: Lithobates pipiens; assembly: GCF_037356315.1. Taxonomy (NCBI): domain Eukaryota; kingdom Metazoa; phylum Chordata; class Amphibia; order Anura; family Ranidae; genus Lithobates; species Lithobates pipiens. The sequence continues at coordinate 46,703,425 of NW_027507758.1, read as the reverse complement.
CTCGAACTTTCAAATAAATAAGCATAAATCAGAGCTTTTGAATGTCTCCTTGTCCACAAGAGCCAATGTCCTTTGTTAGTCCTTTTCTTTCTCATAGGCTACTTCTTACATCAATTATTTGGGCACTAAAATGACCTCTACCGTGGATAAGATTTTCAAAAGAGAAATTCTCCCCCATCATATGCCAAATAACAGAAGACCTGCGTAAATGGAGTAACACCTCTCGCTTTTGGATGGGCAGAAGCACAATTCTCAAGATAAACATCATGGGGTGTTCGACAAAACAGCGTGACCATATTATGTACTTTGCTCACCACTCCTCCAGGGCAAGCAAATACCAAGAATTATTGATAAAAACAGAGAAGCTGAGAGTCACCAGATCTCTGTTCAGGGGGCTCTGAGAACAGAGTGATCGGCGGGGGACAAACGTAGTATACACCTAGGTAAGCATGATTATGAAAAAAAACAACCATGACCATACTTCTCTTAACTAACAACCTGACTGACAAAAGCCTAACTAATAAACAATATACACAAAATAGGGAACACAGATAAACAAGGTAAACCGCAGATGCAGGGAGAAAATGGGAAGGGGGAGCCAGGACTAGGATTAGGAACAAGGGAAGCAGATAGGAGGCAGCAGGGTACAGGATGCAGGCAAGAGCATGATCAGGGTCAGGAACAGAATAAATAGCACACAGTATTGGCAGCAAAACACTGGAGTGAGAGGCAATAGTAGAGGAGGGTTTAAATATCCTCCCAGCAGCCAGCATCAGGTGAAAATTGATTACTGGAATCTGCTGGGAGACACCTGCTGGTGGACACTGGAATTAAACCCAAGGAACCACAGTGCCGCCAGCAGGTGATTCATATACTGACATTTCCCATCTATTTTAAAATGCTAGCAGCATAGGTATTAAATAGGTATGCATGTGGAGATTGAGAGAGCTTAGTTCCACTTTAAGCCTTATAATGCCCAGGCTTCTGTATTTAATTCATAATCTGCTGCAGTGCCCCCCCCCCCCCCCATTCTTACAGATAAATTATAATAGTTCCCTATAAGAATGGTGGGCACCGCAGTAATTTGTGAATGCAATAGAGAAGCCCGGGCATTGTAAGGCTTAACTGCGTTCCCGGCTACATTATAATAGAAATGACACTTGATATTAAAACTAGAATATAATCAACAGTAATCACTATGGTTATAAAGGGAAAAAATACCAGTAAAAGAAAAAAAAATGCAGAATTTCAATTAAAGAACAAATCCCAAGTAATGATTTATTTGCAGTAAAAGATCTGCGTCTAGAATATGAACCGTGTTGTCGCTTACGTGGAATCTCATCAAACTCGGTAATACTGAGGTCATGTCTGAGGTGAGCAGTCTGAGAAAAACAACTCCTCAGTATAAGCGAATCCTGCAAACTAATGAGTCAATACTATTAACACCTGCACATTAAATGTATTTCAGCTGGCAGCCTTCCCAGAAAGAGCCTGAAATGTAATATAGTGAGCAGAAAAAAAAATATAAAAAAATACATTCTGAAGTCTAATTAGAAAGCTTTCTTTTGTGTGAGTCTTGGGCTAAAATGTTTGCCACTGCAACCAAACCTAATGCTTTGAGCCGACTTGGCACCCACTTGAAAGGTGATGGGTCCCGACACCAGAAACACTCCAATATGCCAAGAGACGCGAGGATGAGGCGAGAGCAGGAAGACCCACAAAGGGTCACGGATAAAGCAGAAAGGATCTGGGCTCCATTTCAGCGTCTGCATTAGTCGGGCCATTGTGACCCTCGATTCTCACCTGTCAATGTGCTCCTCTGGTCCCCTTAACGGGAAACTAAAACATATATAGTCGTACCAACCTCACCATGACCTTAATGGAAACAGACTGGGCCAAGAGGTGTGGCCCGTTAAAGAAGCTCTCGAATATGACGTAGAAACCCCAAACATTATCTATTTAGGCAGATGCCCTAGAGCAGCCTCTCTCAACCTGTTCAACACAGAGGAACCCTTGAAATAGTTCTTTGGTCTCGGGGGGGGGGGGGGGGGGGGAACCCTGTTAAAAATTAGAAATCTACAACTCATGATACATTAGTGTGATGGTCAGTGGGAAAAATAGTCCTTACACTTGTGGACATTGGGAAAAATTACCTCCTTACAGATAGCTAAAAAGATCACTGGTGTCAGTGGGAACTTATCTGAGAGGCAGAAATTTTTCAACCCTGAAGGAACCCCTAGCAACCTCTGGAGGAACCCTAGTTGAGAATCTCTGCCCTAGAGAATAGAATGGTGGGTGTTGCAATATTTTTTTATCACACCATTTTGCGCAGCAGTTTTTCCAATTTTTTGGGGGAAAAAATTAAAATTTATTGAATTTTAGTGCACACAAACACAATATAATACCCATTGTTTTTTTAAATATAGAAGATGTTAGAGTAAATACTAGGGATGCACCGAAATTTCGGCCGCCGAAACATATCGGCCGAAAATTGTGTTTTCGGCAAATTGCCGAAAGGAAAATCTTGCCGATAATGGGGCCGAAAATGGAGGCGGGGCCTGTGCGGGGCTCCGCCCCTGGTGCCGCCCATTGCACGGGTGTTTTCCTGGCTCGTCCTCCGTCCCCCCTCCTCCTTTCCTCCCACCCGACAGTGCGGTCATCTCCGTGTGTCACCGAGCTGTGCATTGAATTTCCCGGGCGGCTGCAGTAACAATGTCCCGCCTCCTGTGACAGACGGTACACTGATCCAATGGCGGGACATTGAATCAGCGTGACGATATTACAGGAGGCGGGACATTGTTACTGCATCCGCCCGGGAAATTCAATGCACAGCTCCGTGACACACGGAGATCACCGCACTGATCCAGGCATGGGTAAGCGAAGATGCATGTGTTACATTGGATCCTTAATACAGATTTGGTAGCAGTGTGCCTTAATCATCCCTTTTTAGGACAAAGTAATAGAACTAATCAAATTGATTACAGAGACCACATTGGTACTTGATGCAACATGCTGCTTACTGCATATATCAAACTGGCCCAAAAAAATAAAAATAAAGTACAAGTCTGAAACTATCTACCTCTGGCCACTTGTGTGAATGTAGCCATGCTATATAAACCAGGTCACAGGACAAAGGCTGTACTCCCTTTATTTGCCATATATAAAAAAAAATAATCTTGATTTTGACCCAGCTAGGTTTTTATCTCCATGTGATAGAATGGGGAAGGGTTAAGTTATTGCTAGTAGAGGTAACGATATGAGTATTCCCAATAGAAGTCTGTTGGAACGGAACCAGGTAGCTTGCTTGGGGGACCAGTTCACACCAGATGCAGTTTTTGCACAAAATGCATGCACAGTGTTTTCCATGTATTCCAATGGCTCTAGTTCACACCATGCAGTCAGTTTCTGCACCGGAAACTGACTGCATGGTGTGAACTAAAGCCATTGGAATACATGGAAAACACTGTGCATGTATTTTTATCAGGCAGGCTGCATCTGAGGGGAACTGGTGAGGCTGCTTTGATCTCTCCTGTACCATGTCCACAGTCTCTGACCATCTCCTGTACCATGCCTGCAGTCTCTGACCATCTCCTGTACCATGCCTGCAGTCTCTGACCATCTCCTGTACCATGCCTGCAGTCTCTGACCATCTCCTGTACCATGCCTGCAGTCTCTGACCATCTCCTGTACCATGCCCGCAGTCTCTGACCATCTGCTGTATGAAAATATTTTTTAAAAACAGTCATTTTCGGTATCGGTGCTGTTTCGGTATCGGTTTCGGTTTTCGGCCTAGTGTATTTTTCATTTTCGGTTTCGGCACCAAAAAAACCCATTCGGTGCACCCCTAGTAAATACAGTGCCTTGAAAAAGTATTCATACCCCTTGAACTTTTCCACGTTTTGTCATGTTACAACCAAAAATGTAAATGTACTTTAATCTGGATTTTTTTTTGTGATAGGCCAGCACAAAGTGGCACATAATTGTGAAATGGAAGGAAAATGATACAAATAAATATCTTAAAAGTGTGTTGTGCATTTGTCTTCAGCCCCCTTTACTCTGATAGCCCCAATTAAAATCTAGTGGAATTAACTGCCTTCAGAAGTCAGCTAATTAGTAAATAGAGTCCACCTGTGTGCAATTTAATCTCAGTATAAATACAGTTGCTCTGTGAGGCCCTCGGAGGTTTGTTAGAGAATCTTAGTGAACAAACAGCACTGTGAAAGCCAAGGAAAACACCAGACAGGTCAGGGATAAAGTTGTGGAGAAGTTTAAAGCAGGGTTAGGTTATAAAAAATATATATATATATATATATATATATATATATATATATATATATATATCACAATCTTTGGAGCACTGTTCAATCCATCATCTGAAAATGGAGAGAGTATGACAACTGCAAACCTACCAAGACATGGCCGTCCTAAACTGACAGGCCGGACAAGGAGAGCATTAATTAGAGAAGCAGCCAAGAGGCCCATGGTAACTCTGGAGGAGCTGTAGAGATCCACATCTCAGGTGGGAGAATCTGTCCACAGGACAACTATTAGTCGTGCTCTCCACATATCTGCCCTTTATGGAAGAGTGGCAAGAAGAAAGCCATTGTTGAAAGAAAGCCATAAAAAATCCAGTTTGCAGTTTGTGAGAAACCATGAGGGGGACACAGTCAACATGTGGAAGAAGATGCTCTGGTCAGATGAGACAAAATGTGAAATTTTTGGCCTAAAAGCAAAAAAACGCTGTGTGTGTGGCAGAAAACTAACATTGCACATCACCCTGACGCACCATCTCCACTGTGAAACATGGTGGTGGCATCATGTTGTGGGGATGCTTTTCTTCAGCAGGGACAGCAAAGCTGGTCAGAGTTGATGGGAAGATGGATGGAGCCAAATACTGGGCAATCTTAGAAGAAAACCTGTTAGCCCTTGTACACGCGGTCGGACATTCCGATGAAAAATGTCTGATTGGACCGTGTTGTCGGATAATCCGACTGTGTGTGGGCTCCATCGGACTGTTTCTGTCTGAATATCCAACGGACAAAGTTTTAGAGCTGGGCTATAAAACTTTCCGACAACGTGATCCGTTCGGACTTTGTCGGATTGTGTGTAGAGAATTCCGATCGGACAAAGTGCCACGCATGCTCAGATCAAATTCCTAGACCAAAGCTAATGTGACAACGTTATTTCCTAACGAAATAACATCGTTACATTACGTACGATCTGATTTTCCGACAACTTTGTCCGACCGTGTGTATGCAACATAAGTTTCGGACAAAATCCGACAGATTTTGTTGTCGGAATGTCCGACCGTGTGTACAAGGGCTTAGAGTCTGCAAAAGACTCGAGACTGTGGCGGTTTTTCACCTTCCTGCAGGACAACGACCCTAAACATACAGCCAGAGCTACAATGAAATGATTTCGATCAAAACATATTCACGTGTTAAAAGTCAAAGTCCAGACCAAAGGCCTGGTTTACAGCTATGCAATTTTTAGCGCATTTTCAGTTTTGCAGACACACACACTACAGTCCATTTAACATGGTTTCCTATGGATGTAGTTCACATCTGCGCATTTTATGGAAAGGGTCAGGGTTTTTTTTCTGGTTTTTGATTCCATAGACTTCAGTGGTTTAAAGATGTATATTGAAAAAATAAAAATAAATAAATACAAACACACAAACTGCACCTGCAATATGCAAACTGCAACCTGCATAAGTGTGAATCAGACCTAAACCCAAATGAGAATCTGTGGCAAGACTTGAAAATTGCTGTTCACAGACGCTCTCCATCCAATCTGACAGAGCTTGCACTATTACTTTGCAAATAAGAATGGGCAAAATTGTCACTCTCTAGATGAGCAAAGCTGGTAGAGACATCCCCAAAAAGACTTGCAACTGTAATTGCAGTGAAAGGAGGTTCTACAAATTATTGACTCGGGGGGGGGGGGGGGGGCTGAATACAAATGCACCCCACACTTTTCAAATTTTTTTGTAAAACATTTTGAAAACCATTTATCATTTTCCTTCCACGTCACAATTATGTGCCACTTTGTGTTGGTCTATCACATAAAATCCCAATAAAATACATTTACGTTTTACGCTGTAACATGACAAAACGTGGAAAATTTCAAGGGGTGTGAATACTTTTTCAAGGCACTGTAGATAATTGTGTACGCCCATGGAAGGCACCAAACTACAGTACCTTAGACTCCGTTCACATCTCCACGTTCAGAATTTCTGCGATTTGCAACAGCGGAAAATTATGAGATGCCCATGTGCTCCCCGTCAATTTCAATAGCACCCCAAATGTGGCGCAATGTTCCCACAATTCATCGGGTGTCAATCGCGGTAACATCATCCAAACAGGATCGCAGGACGCCCGTCGCACAAAAGACGTACATGAGCTTATTTTGGGCAACCCGCGATTCTATTTGCGCGATTTAACCGCGATTGCCGCCCCCATATGCCAAGATGTGAATGGAGCCCAACAATCTCCATAGGTGATGCTTTAAAAGTCTTAACAGGTAACCAGTTTAGAGCTACATTGGAGGTCTGGCACTAGAATTATTGCTGTTGCTCTGACATTTGCGGCAATACCTCACATGTGCGATATGATTGCCGTTTACATAATATGCGCCAGGGACCTACCTGCACATACTTTCATAGCGCTGTCAATTTACATATGTATTGCATATTCCCATCAGTCCCTGCCCTCAAGGAGTTTACAACTCAGGTCCCGAACTCACATTCATACATACACTATATTACCAAAAGTATTGGAACACCTGCTATATATATATATATATATATATATATATATATATATATATATATATATATATATATATATATATACACACATATATACATATACATACACACACACACACACACACACGAACTTTAATGACATCCCAGTCTTAGTCCGTAGGGTTCAATATTGAGTTGGCCCACCCTTTACAGCTATAACAGCTTCATCTTTTCTGGGAAGGCTGTCTGCAAGGAGTGTGTCTATGGGAATGATTGACCATTCTTCCAGAAGCGCATTTGTGAGGTCAGGCACTGATGTGGGATGAGAAGGCCTGGCTTGCAGTCTCCGCTCTAATTCATCCTAAAGGTGTTCTATCAGGTTGAGGTCAGGACTCCACCCCAAACTCTCTCATTCATGTCTTCATGGACCTTGCAATTTTTTTGTAAAATGCTGCCTTAAAGTGGTAGTAATCCCTTTTCAGCAACTTTTACCTACAGTTAAGCTTATAATAAAGCTTTTTTGTAAGTAAAGTGAATATCTCCTAAACATGCACCATTTAGGAGATATACACTTGTGATAGCACTGGTGCATACGCACTGTGCCGCAGTTCCCATGTGCGCGTGCGGAAGTGACTTAATCGCGGTTCATCCATCCACAGAGTGGGAGTCCACGGACTAAGAAGAAAGACTGAGTGAAGATGGAAGCCCTGTCACCGGTGAAGGCACACCACTGGAGGGCTTCATTTTAAGGCAAGTCTTTCATAATGTGCTAGTATTGCATTATCTTGCAGGGGGCCTGGAAGTTTTTATTTTCTCCATTTACTACCACTTTTAGCCCACGTTCATTTCAACGGATATTGCCGGCAATGAAACCGACAGAAATTGTGCGACGCCGACTTTACAGCGCCTCACCGATTCCCAAAAGTAGTTCTTCCTGTACTAGTTTTGGCGACTTTGGGGACGATTTGAATAGACATCTGTGTATGAACCCGTGCAGATGTTTGTCAAATCGCCCCCCCTAAGTCAGCCTGCATTGATAGTTTGAAATTGTGCGAGTCCAGCTGACCGATTTCTAACCCCCATCAGTGTGAATCGGGGCTTAATTCCACTTAAGAAAAAAAAAAAAAAATTGAAATAAATTCAGTTTAATAGGAACCAGTACACACCGTAATGTCACTATAAAACACACAATGAAATGTCCATTGCACTTACTTGGTGATGTTGAATTCTACGTATATTGCAGGAAAAGTTGTGATACAAATGAAACTTGTCCTTATCTTTTACATTTCCTTCTTTTTCCTTCTCCTTGCCTGTAGCTTTAGCCAATGTCGAATTGATAGTGACGTAATTTTGTGTACAACTAAAAGTAAAAAAAAAAATAAGTTAGCACTATCAAAGTCTATAACTTAGCATTTGTTTACACCGGTGGCCAGGGGGTGGTAAAAACAGGCAGCTGAGCGTCGGTTGCCTCCGCTCTGACCGACCAAGCACCTAAAGAAGGACATGCAGCTACTAAGGGCCGACCACTAAGGGTGAGCTCAGGCGTGTTTGAATACTCCACGTGCAGAGCCTGCCAGGAAGTCGGCGCAGCGCTGCGCTAATCACAGGCAGTGAGACATTTCCCCGATGCGCAGCTGCAGAGATTGGGAAATCTCGCATTGCCTGTGATTAGCGCAGCGCCAATTTCCTGGCGGGCTCTGCACGTGGACCATGCGAACACGCCTGAGCTCATCCTTACTGAACACATGCTGTGGCCCAGCTGCTTTGCTTAGAGGCTAAATTTAAACCACATTTCCTATTTGGCAGGCAGGACCACCACCAAAATGTGACCCATTTAAGTGTATGGGCACGTCTTATCAACCCTGCAAGTAAATGCAATGCAGGCAGTTCAGCCTTTTTAGGGGTAAAAACAGGACATATTGATTGCATATTTTCACCAAGTTTAGAAAGTTGTGTTCACTTTGAATACCCAATTACACAAATGAGAAATTAAATAACATGGATGTTTTTCTAGCATGTGATAGGATGGTTGAAGTGAACACAGTTTCACCTTCTTTACGATCTTTAAAGTGATTGCAAAGTCTAGTTCAAAAAAATAAAATAAAAAAATCACGTTATACTTACTTCCTCTGTTGTAATGGTTTTGCACAGAGCAGCCCCAATCCTCCTCTTCTCAGGACCCTCTTCTGTGCTCCTGGCCCCTCCCTCCTGTCGAGTGTCCCCACAGCAAGCAGCTTGCCATGGGGGCACCAGAGCCGAGCTGCAACTCCGTGTGTCCATTCAGACACGGCTGTCGTTGGCCCTGCCCCCTCTCTCGCCTAATTGGCCAACTGACTGATTGACAGCCGTGGGAGCCAATGGCACCGCTGCTCAGCCAATCAGGAGGGAGAGTCCCAGACGGCCAAGGGATTCATTGACATCGCTGGATAGAGTTGGGGCTCAGGTAAGTATTAGGGGGTGCTGAGGAGGCTGCTGCACACAAAAAGCTTAACTTAACCACTTCAGCCCCGGAAGGATTGACCCCCTTAATGACCAGGCCGTATTTTACAATACGGTACTGCGTAACTTTAACTGACAATTGCGCGGTCATGCGACATTGTACCCAAACAAAATTGATGTCCTTTTTCTCCCACAAATAGGAGTTTTCTTTTAGTGTTATTTGATCACCTCTGCGGTTTTTATTTTTTGCGCTATAAAACAAAAAAAGACCAAAATTATGTATATTTTATACTTTTTGCTATAAATATCCCCAAATTAAAAAAAAATAAAAAAATCTTTATCAGTTTAGGTCAATATGTTTTCTTCCACATATTTCTGGTAAAAAAATAAATAAATCACAATAAGTATATATTGATTGGTTTGTGCAAAAGTTATAGCGTCTTCAAAATAGGGGATAGATTTATGACATTTTTATTATTTTTTTAGTTAGTTACTTATATTATACATTTATTTTTTTTACTAGTAATGGCAGTGATCAGCAATTTTTATCGGGACTGCGACAGTTCGGCAGACACATCGGACACTTTTGAAACTTTTTGGGGACCAGTGTCATTATTACAGAGATCAGAGCTAAAAATAGCCACTGATCACTCTATAAATGTCACTGGCAGGGAAGAGGTTAACACTAGTGGGCTATCAAGGGTTTAAGTGTTCCCTAGGGAGGCTTTCTAACTGTGGGAGGGGGCGACTGACTGGGAGTACAGAGAGATCGTTGTTCCCGATCACTAGGAACAGCAGATCTCTCTCTACTTCCCTGTCAGAACGGGGATCTTTCTGTTTACACTGACAGATCGTCCTATCAGTGTAAAGAGAGGCGCTCTCCCGAGGGGGATACCTTGTGGATGCGCTCCTGAGTCCGGCATTTGCATCCATAGACATGAATGGACTCAGCCCCCACCCCTGGCGCCCGCATCATTGGATTTGATTGACAGCAGCGGGTGCCCATGGCTACGCTGCTATCAATCTATCCAATCAAGGGCCGGGACCCCATGGAGAGAGGGATAGTGCCACCCCAACAAAGAGATGAAGGGGCTCAGGTAAGTAAAATGGGGGGCTGGGGGGCCGGTGACTGCTGTGTGTTTACCTTAATGTGTTTTTTCACCTTAATGCATAGGATGCATTAAGGTGAAAATACACAAGGGTTTACAACCCTTTTAAGATAAGAAAAAAAAAAAAACCTGTGTGCAGCAGCCCCCCCCCCCAGCACTCCTCAATTACCTGCCTGAGCCTCTTCTCTCTCTCCAGCGATGTCCACGATCCCATCAGCCATCCAGTACACTCCTCCTGATTGGCTGAGACAGAGCAGCAGCGCCATTGGCTCCCGCAGCTGTTAATCAAAGTCGGTCAGCCAATCAGGGGAGAGGGGCCAGGTCGGGGCTCTGTGTCTGAATGGATACATGATGTTCTGACTCGGCTTGGGTGCCCCCTGTAGCAAGCTGCTGGCTGAGGGTCACTCGGTTCCTACTCTCCCCAGGTCATATGCAGCTGAGAACAGAGGGAATGTGATCACTTATAAAAAAGGGAAAAGAGGATTTTTTTTTATAGCTATACAAAAAACGTTTTGCCTTCATTTCTATTCTAAACTGAATGGATTGTTTTACAAGGTGATCGTTTACAATCACTTTAACTGGTTCCCGACTGGCGTACGCCGATGTGCATCGGCAGAATGGCACGGGCAGGCATATTGGCGTACAGGTACGTCCAATCTTTATTGCCACCCTGCCATCGCGAGCGCACCGCCGGCGGCACGCTCAAGTGCCGGTCGGGACCCCCGTGAGTCCGGTCATGGGTCCCGCGGACTCGATTGCCGCAGGCATACCCGCGATCGTCTCATGGGGCAGCTGACCGGAGAAATGCTGTTGTAAACAGCATTTCCCCATTCTGCCTAGCAACTAGTGACGCTGATCTCTGCTCTATGTGATTGGAGCAGAGATCAGTGTTCACTAAATGAAAGCCCAGCCCCCCACAGTTAGTAACACACCCCTAGGAAGACTTAACCCCTACACTGCCACCCACTGGTTGACCCCTTCACTGCCAGTGTCATTTACACAGGAATCACTGCATTTATATAGCAGTGATTGCTGTATAAATGACAATGGTCCCAAAAATGTGTCAAAAATGTCCGATGTGTCCGCCATAATGTCGCAGTCACAATAAAAATCGCTGATCGCCGCCATTACTAGTAAAAAAAAAAAAATTATTAATAAAAATGCCATTAAACTATCCCCTATTTTGTAAACACTATAACTTTTGCGCAAACCAAGCAATCGCTTATTGCGTTTTTTAACCAAAAATATGTAGAAGAATACCTATCGGCCTAAACTGAGGGAAAATTTTTTAATATGTTTTTGGGGGATATTTATTATAACAAAAAGTAAAAAATAATGCAGTTATTTCAAAATTGTTGCTCTATTTTTGTTTATAGCACAAAAAATAAAAACCGCAGGGGTGATCAAATACCACCAAAAGGAAGCTCTATTTGTGGGGAAAAAAAGGACGCCAATTTTGTTTGGGAGCCACGTTGCACGACCGCGCAATTGTCAGTTAAAGCGACGCAGTGCCGAATCGCAAAAAGTGGTCTGGTCTTTGACCAGCAAAATGGTCCGGGGCTGAAGTGGTTACGTTTAAGAACTTTCCAAATGAGAGAAAAAAAAAAGTGAGAACTGTGCTGCATCTGTAGCCATCCTACTCTGTGAATCTGATATTACAACATCAGTGTAAAAACAAAACTCAACCCCAACCATTTGTAATAGAGTAGGAGAGGGTTAGTATAATTTAAAGCAGAGTTCCACCCAAAAATGGAACTTCCGCTTTAAGACCCCTTTCACACCAGGGTGTTTTGCAGGCGCTATAGCGTTAGAAATAGCGCCTGCAAAACGCCCTAAAGAAGCTGCACCATTGTGTGTAGTGTGAAAGCCCCGAGGGCTTTCACACTACAGCGGTGCGCTGGCAGGACGTCAGAAAAAAGTCCTGCCAGCAGCTTCTTTGGAGCGGTGAAGGAGCGGTGTGTTTACCGCTCCTCCACCGCTGCTGCCCATTGAAATCAATGGGGCAGCGCTGTAATGCCGCCGGCAAAACGCCGCTATTGCGGCGTATTGCCGGCGGTTTTAAACCTTTCGCGGCCGCTAGCGGGGGGTAAAAGCGCCCCGCTAGCGGCCGAAATGCGCCGCAAATCCAGCGGTAAAACGCCGCTAAAAATAGCTGCGTTTTACCGCCGACGCAAGTTGCGGTGTGGTGTGAAAGGGGTCTAAGGGAAGGTGACCCCCTGACATGCCACATTTGGCATGTCATTTTGTTTGGGGGAGGGGGGGGAAATATCCTATTTTTAGAGGGTCCCGGCTCCCACTTCCTCCCAGGGACCGCGGCACCGGATGGGAGATCACCTCTCCCCCTCGGCAATCTGGGACACATCACAGATCCCAGATGATTGTGCGTGAGTCACAGCGCACAGCGCACAGCGCACCCAGTAACAATGGCGGAAGCCGAAATAGCAAGCACTGCTACTACAGTGATGCCCACTTGCTTCCAGGTCCCATGCTGAATGGCGGGCCCTGCTGCATTGTGAACACAGGTGGTTGCTCGGCTTGGGTGCCATTCAGAGATCACAGTGGGGGAGAGTTACTAAAACCAGAGAGCAAAATCTGGTGCAGCTGTGCATGGTAGCCAATCAGCTTCTAACTTCAGCTTGATCACTAAGCTTTGACAATAAAACCTGGAATCTGATTGGTTACCATGCAAAGCTGCACCAAATTTTGCACTCTCCAGTTTTAGTAAATTAATCCCAATGTGTCTTACAAATGAAACCAAAGTATTTTCTGATTGGATGAGACAGAGAGGCAGGGTAGCAAAGTCATGCTCTCCACCTTGTCCAATCAGAGAGCATGTTGCATTCATTCAGCAAATGGGAAGTGCTCTGTGAATGGTGCCTGTGCCGAGCAAGCTAACTGTGAAGCCACTGGCCATGAGACTCGGGAGGAAGCAGCAATCACTGTAGTAGTGGTCCCTGCAAAAGGGATTTCCAACTTCCACAGGGAATATACAATCTACTAAGCTTGACCAATAGAACAATGGAAAAATTGCCATAACTGGAAATCAGCTTTACAGCTGCACCGGTAGAGACTCTCTAGGTTTTGGATCCCCAAGACCCCTTTCACACTGAGGCGGTTTTCAGGCACTTTAGCACTAGAAGTAGCCTCTAAGTAGCGCCTGAAAACCACCTCCCATTCATTTCACTGTGTCTTTTCACACTGAGGTGGTGCGCTTGCGGGAGGTTAGGAAAAGTCCTGCAAGCAGCATCTTTGGGGCAGATTGGGAGCGGGGCGTATACAGCACCCAACCCCACCCCTGCCCATTGGAATGAATGGGCAGCGCATCCAAAGCACTTTGGAAGCGCCGGAACACGGGTGTTTTTAACCCCTTCTTTGTGGTTAAAAGCGCCCTGCAAGTTGCTGAAAAGCGCCTCTCAAACATCGCTAAAGTGCCGCTAAAAAGAGCGGCACTTTGGCTCCAAGGTGCCCATGACCCCAGTGTGAAAAGTGTCTAAGAAAACAAGTCATTGGTAAGCAGTAGATGTCATACAAAGGTGAGTAAGACAGACGGGAGGAATGAGGTCAGGAACGATGGGAAGAATGGCGGGAGAAATGATGGAGGGAATGATGTCATGAACAATGTCAGGAACGATGGGAGGAATGATGGAGGGAAGGATGTCAGGAACGATGGGAGGAATGATGGAGGGAAGGATGTCAAGAATGATGTCTGGGAGGAATGGCGGGCGGGAGGAATGGCGGGAGAAATGATGGAGGGAATGATGTTAGGAACGATGGGAGGAATGATGGAGGGAAGGATGTCAGGAACGATGTCTGGGAGGAATGGCGGGCGGGAGGAATGGCGGGAGAAATGATGGAGGGAATGATGTCAGGAACGATGGGAGGAATGATGGAGGGAAGGATGTCAGGAACGATGTCTGGGAGGAATGGCGGGCGGGAGGAATGGCGGGAGAAATGATGGAGGGAATGATGTTAGGAACGATGGGAGGAATGATGGAGGGAAGGATGTCAGGAACGATGTCTGGGAGGAATGGCGGGCGGGAGGAATGGCGGGAGAAATGATGGAGGGAATGATGTCAGGAACGATGGGAGGAATGATGGAGGGAAGGATGTCAGGAACGATGTCTGGGAGGAATGGCGGGCGGGAGGAATGGCGGGAGAAATGATGGAGGGAATGATGTCAGGAACGATGGGAGGAATGATGGAGGGAAGGATGTCAGGAACGATGTCTGGGAGGAATGGCGGGCGGGAGGAATGGCGGGCGGGAGGAATGGTGGTTTACTCTTACAGGTTTCGAATGTAATCCAGTGTGTCTTTGTCTTTCGCAATCATGTCTGCCAGAATGTGCTGAACTCCCATCTCAATTTCTTGAAGCGTGAATAAACCTTCAACATAAAAATAAAACATTAAAAAGATGAACTGGTAGCATGTTTGTATATGTATAAAGCAATCATATAATATAGAGCACTGCACATTACCATAAAGCCAAACTCCAGCATCACCTTCGGTATTGTAGAGTACTACAAGTTCCTCCTCTGTACTGAAATGGATTACTGGGATTTCACTATAAACTGTGAGCTTCTCACAGTGTGCATTAGAAGCTTTAGCAAGTCTTATAGAATTTGCTTCATTATTTGGCTGGAGGACGTCTAGCTTTCTTCTGCTCTTTTCTCCCCAGCTGAACGGTCTCTTGCCTACAGTGCTGTATAGTGCCAGGACAAGGTCAGGTAGATCTCAGGGGAACATCCCAAACTGCGCCTCCCCAAAATGTATGAGTATGTATTCCCCCCACAAAAAATGTAATCCGCATGCTTACCCCCCAAGCATCACATTACACAATGCACCGCATTCCTGTGCAAATCCCAAGTGATTTTGTGCAGTGCGATTTGAGGCTGTCATTTTGTAAGGCCGCAAATTGCCGCACTGGAATCAGATCTCATGAGTGTTGATAAACATGCAATCCAATTTTAGCAAAAAGCACTACCGTATGTTCTTCGACCTGCTTTTGGGGAGTTAACTTTTATATGACACCCGAAGCAGATGGCATGAAACACAGCGATTCTTGTGCGTTTCCTGCATCATATCAGTGTGAACTGAGCCTTAAAGCTCCTTTTTTTTTTGCTTGTTAAGAATTTGTAAATAGTTTCATGTCCATTGTCTGGGTACTTTTGCAATTATAAAACTCGGGGCAACCACACTAATATTTGAATGGCTTCTTAAATAGCAAATCATGCCAAAGGGAAACAGATATCATAAGTACTGGTTGCTTTGCTGACCAATAATAAAATATGGGAAGCCTTGAGGGAGTGGAATCCAGAATTGGCCACCATGGCTAGTTGAGATCTGCCAAAAAAGTGCCCCTTGCCATCAGAACTTGCACGCGGTAATGCGAAGTTACAATGAGGACTCATTTACTAAAACCAGAGAGTGCAAACTCTGGTGCAGCTGTGCATAGTAGCCAATCAGATTCTAACTTCAGCTTCTTCAGTTTAGCTTTGACAATAAAACCTGGAAGCTGATTGGTTGGTTTCTATGTAGAGCTACACCCCATTTTATACACTCCAGTTTTAGGACCTGTTCACACCGGATTGCAGCTCCGCACCAGAAACTGATCAGAAACTGACTGCATGGTGTAAACTAGAGCCATTGGAATACATGGAAAACACTGTGCATGCATTTTTAGTGCATAAAAAAAGCACACAGAACTGAACGAAACTGCGTCTGGTGTGAACTGGCCCTCAGTAAATCTCCCCCAATATGTGACATACTGGCGCTTAATAAAGCGCAGATAAGGTACTAAAACACAGAACTATAAAATAAGTTGCAGGCATTACTCTCATGTCTGTTTCCCATGTATGTTGCTTCTATAGAGGATGTAAAGGGATGACTGGTTCTCTTTAATCATGACTAAGCAGCTGAAACAATAACCTGAACAGCAGCTATTTCTGCAGTCATGTTATACAGTGCTGCTCATAGAACAAATCTTCAGTTACTACGAAAGAATTGCAAAGAACAATTTTCTGCAATATTGAACCCAAATATAGACGACGGCTGTCAGTTAGTTATGAAACACTGCCCTCTAGTGGCCGAAACGTCAAGAACAGGCTCCATGGAAATACAATGAATAAAGCATTTCAAGCCCCAGTATAACCTTTGCAAACCACGGTGCCAAGTCCAATATTCATTCTTACCTAAAATATTACAACTTATACATTTTTAAATTGTACACAATTTTTTTTTTTTATAATATAACATAATTATATATCGCTGATCCCCCACTGACTGCGAGGGGAAGAGGAGCGAGTGCCACCAAAATAGACATATCCGAGTGTACTGTGTACTTGGCTAGGCTTGGCTCTTCTCAGCTCCGCTTGCAGTCACGCCCAGTCGCGCCATTGGACCTGTGTTATGTCCATCATAGGAGCCGGGAGCCGAGCCAAGGGGCGGGACTGCGAGAGGAGCCGAGTACACAGGACATCCGGCTCTGTGTATCTCGACAGCGCTAATTTTAAATGAGCAAGACTGCAATGACACTGGGCAAGGCTGCAGATGGACACTCATAAGGCTGAATTGATGGGCATTTAAATATATGTTTTTTTCCTTAAAATTTCCTCCTAAACTAAGGGTGCGTGTTATACGCCGATAAATGCAGTGTGTATATATCGTATTTAATCGGCGTATAACACGCACCCCAAGTTAACCACATAAGGACCGCCTCACTCCGATACACGTCAGCAGAATGGCACGGCTGGGCTCCCGACCCGGTCCTGAGCTCCGTGCCCACGGGACCCAATCGTCATCGGTGTCCAGCGATCGGGTCAGAGCTGAAGAACGGGGAGAGGTAAGTGTAAACAAACCTCTCCCCGTGCTTCCTAGTTGCCTGCCACTGATCGTCTGTTCCCTGTCATAGGGAACGACGATCAGTGATGTCACACGCCAAGCCATGCCCCCTACAGTAAGAAACACACATTAGGTCACACTTAACCCCTTCACGGCCCCCTAGTGTTAATCCCTTCACTGCCAGTGACATTTCTATGGTAATCAATGCATTTTTAATTGCACTGGTCGCTGTATTAATGCCAATGACCCAAAAAATGTGTCAAAATTGTCCTACGTGTCAGCCATAATGTCGCAGTGCCAATAAAAAAAAAAAAAAATTAAAAAAATAAAACTGCTGATCGCCGCCATTACTAGTAAAAAAAATAATAATAATAATAATTAAAATGCCATAAAACGATACCCTATTTTGTAGACGCTTTGTTTTGCGCAAACCAAACGCTTATTGGGATTTTTTTACCAAAAATATGTAGAATAAATATCGGCCGAAACAGAGGAAAACTTTTTTTTTTATATATTTTTTGGGGATATGTATTGTAGCAAAAAGTAAAAAATAGTGAATTTTTTTCTAAATTGTCACTCTATTTTTGTTTATAGCACAAAAAATGAAAATCAGAGGTGATCAAATACCACCCAAAGAAAGCTCTATTTGTGGGGGGAAAAAAAAAACGCCAATTTTGTTGAGGAGCCACATTGCACGACCGCGCAATTGTAAGTTAAAGCGACAGTGCTGAATCGCAAAAAGGAGCCTAGTCCTTTAGATGCAAAATGGTCCACTGGAGCGCTGAGCTGTAGAGGGGTGAGGGGCGGCCAGCTCAGGCTCTCAGCGGTTCACTGAGAGGCTGAGCCGGGTGTCAGGCCAGGCACTTGGCGAATCCAGACTGTCGCGATGACTAGTGCCTGGAATGACATCCAGACTTCAGCAGCTTTGGCTGGACTTCTCCTTTAATGACCAGGCCATTTTTCGCGATACAGCACTGCGTTAATTTAACTCACAATTGCGCGGTCGTACGACACTGTACTAAAATAATTTGCGCTATAAACAAAAGATAGACCGTCAATAAGGGATAATAAGGGATGTGCTGGATTTTATTTCCTATCTTGCAGGGAAACAAAATCCACCACATTCCTGCTGACAGGACATAGCTCTGCCTCATTTACATATGCAGAGCTCCATCTCATTTTTCTCCTCTACTATCAGCGTTTGCCGGCGGTCATCCATTGGCCGGCACCAACTGATCGGCTTTTGCTGTGACTAATGACAGTAGAAGCGGTGTGCGCCCCCTATGCGGAACTGCATAATTATATATATATATATATATATAGGTGATTCTGCACAGAACGGCCATCCTGTAGCAGTAAATCTGTTATAGGGCGATCGGCAAGTGGTTAAAGACAAAAATCCAAGCAATCCATATCCTGTACCTTCCGTGTCAGCCTTTATATACATTTGCAGGTTCAACTGCTGAGGAGTTTCAATCAGAGCTTTGGCGGCCGGCTCCAGCCCAAGCTGTCTGGCTCTTTGCGCTTTGGTTCCTTTGCTTCCGGTTTTGAATGGTGCGTACTGTGCAAGACACAAGAGTCAGTCCTCCATTACACTTATCTATACACATCATCACATCAGAACAATTAATGGAGATCAATGAACCCCTTCTCACCTGCTGTGGCCCTTTTAAAGTGGTTGTAAACACTCCCCCACAACTTTGTCCCATGTAAACCAGCATAAAAAAAACCCTAATGAACACTGCTTGTAGACATCTCCTTACTTGCTTAGTATTGTTGTAATCCTTTTTGTTCTGTATAACGAAGTCACTGAGCATGCCCAGATCTCCCCTGATTTAAGGCACACTCTCTATGTCTTTTCTATCTGTTATCAGGACTTCCTACAGCACAACACTGAACTCTGCTAATCACTCAGAGCTTCCTCCTACACACCATGTGACCATGTGACATGACATACAGTCTAAATATTGGCCATTACTGCAGTCTTATCAGCTGAAGCTGATAAGTCTGACAAAGGGAAACATTAGACATCGGCACAAGTAAATACTATGAAATACTATGAAATAAAACAAGTCAGCTATGAACAGGGAAGCAGGGTTGCCATAGAAACGTTGGATTGAGAAGGAGGCTTGGTTAACAGTACAGGAAGTGCTCAATGTAAGGGCGGAAATACACTCCACTGTGGACTCAGAAAACAATACTTATGATGGCGCTGCCTAACCCCTGAAAACAAGTTTTTTAAAGTTTCTTTAAACAGTAAGTAATATGCGATTTGGGCTGGATTACAGTGGCTATAGTCTGATAATTACTTATTATAATGGACTAAATGAAAAGAAGCATCAGAGTGGGAGAGTTTACTTCCTCTTTAACTGGGTCATAACACCTGGGAGGCGGCTGGACAGGCTTCCCAATCATGTAAACACTGTAATTGGCTGTTAGTGGTAACGTGACTAGGAACTTGTCCTGACGGCTCTCAATCATAATAAGAGACGTACAAGTTATGGAAAAAATAGACATCAATACTCACCTAGGTGGATGCAGCATCGATCTGATGATGCATCTGTCCCCTGTCAGTTCTAAGACTGAGAACCGAGCAATCAAACACAGCTGATTGCTCAGTTCTCCCGCTCTAAAAAGAGAACGATGACTGTGAGTCACCGGCTAACTGCTCTGCCCCGCTGGGCTGTGGGGGGTTGGGGGGGGGGGTGGGTGGCTTTCGAAGAGTCCAGCTCAGGCTATCAGCGGATCGCCAAAAGGCCGAGTCCGGTGCCAGTCCATGCTGCTGAGTGGATCCCATATGGTCAGGATCTTTTCATAGCCTGAATCAGCTCAGTGACGTTATCCGACAGAGAACTTTTGTCTGCTGTTGGCTGAATAAGGGTCACGGGAGTGCAGAACGAACTTTCACTCCTGTAATCCCAAGGAGAAGAAGTGTAGCCAAAATATCTTTGGTTATACCTCTCCTTGAGGCCGGCCATATATCGATGGAAATTGCTGCTGCTTGTAAAAGCAATCCAGTGGCTAACTGGCTGCTAGGATTACTTTTTTTTTTTTTTTTTAACACAAGAAAGACAGCTGAAAAAAAAAAAAAAACACCAATACAGGGATGATGCCTGCAGGTTTTTTTTCCCTTCCTCTGGATCAACTGTGGGTATGGGATTGTGTATATAAAATTGTAAAAATACATTTTGTATTGTTGTCCCTTTTTTATTGGTTGAACTGGAAGGACACTGTGTCTTTTTTTTAAGGCAGACTAACTAATGCAACTATGTAGGTAAAACCACTGAAAGTCAAGTGACGTTCTGGTAAGTCGCTGGTCCATTAATGGTGAAGGACCAATCCTCCAAAACTTTCTGGAGATCCCTCCTAGAGGCCCAAGAGAAGACAGCGAGAGGCTCCACTCCATCTATACCTAAAACATCTTTTTTAGTGAAATATAATCCATCATTAGAAATACTGACCACATGCTCAATTTCATCCAAGGTCCTGCAGTTTAGCATCTCATTGTGTAGGCCGGCATTCAGCTTCCCTTCTTTCCTCAGCTTCTCTATCAGTGAGTGAGCTTTTCTAGCTACAGACCTACAGAAAGATGTCAAACGTCAAGCCAAACAATTAGACCAGAAATAATAATTCATGATGTGACGATCGCTCATCGTAATCCTTAATCTGCATAATAATGTGATGTACATTTTTATTTTATTTTAGGTCACCTATGTTTTACTTCAAATGTTATTATACAATTATTCAAGTGCAGGTTTTCAATAGATCTTAACCACCTGACCTTAGGAAGATTTACCCCCTTTCATGACCAGGCCATTTTTTGCAATTCGGCACTGCGTTATTTTAACTGAAAATTGCGCAGCAATGCGGCGCTGTACCCAAATAGAAAATAGGTCCTTTTTTTCCCACAAATAGAGCTTTCTTTTGGTGGTATTGATCATCTGTGCGGTTTTTATTTTATGCGCTATAAACAAAAAAAAGTGTGACAATTTTGAAGAAAAAAAAAGAAGATATTCTGCTATAAAACATAACCATAAAAAGAAAATGTAAAAAAAAAAAAAAAAATTATGTAATTTCTTCATCAATTTAGGCCAATATTTTATTTGCTACATATTTTTGGTAAAAAAATAAATAAAAAATAAAATAAAAAAATTCCCAATAAGCGCATATTGATTACGTTGCGCAAAAGTTGAAATTATGGTATTTTTTATTAATTTTTTCCCCCCATTTTTTATTTTTATTTTTTTTACTAGTAATGGCGGCGCCAGCGATCAGCGACTTATAGTGGGACTGTGATATTATAGCGGACAGTTCGACACCGACACTTTTTGGGAACCAGCGACACTAATACAGTGATCAGTGCTAAAAATATGCACCGTCACTGTACTAATGATACTGGCTGGGAACGGGTTAACACAAGGGATGATCAAAGGGTTAAGTGTGTCCCTGGGAGGTGCTCATTGGATGAACAGAGATCCATGTTCCTGCTTATGAGGAACGCAAGATCCTGCTAAGCAGGAACACAAGATCACGCTGTTCATACCTGACAGAGCGGCGATCTGCTTTGTTTACATCGGCAGACCCCCGCTCTGTCTCTCTGGGAAGCGATGGTGGATGTTTGCTAGATTGGCTCCCTCTTTGGCCAATTAGCAGAGACATTGAAACTGTGCTTCTACACAATTTCAGTCCTAGTACTGCTTAGGCCCCTTTTACATTGCTGCGAATTAACCGAGATTTTGACGCGATTTCAGGGAATGCCTGTGTAATCACGAGGTCTATGGACCTCAACTCGCATAAAAGTCTGACCAAAGTAGTACAGGGACTACTTTGGAATTGGAGCGACTTGAAGTTGCACAGCTATGAATGGCACTTATTGTAAATCATGGGGTATGACTTATGTGACTTTGCAGTCGCAGGACAAGTCACACAAGTGTGAAAGGGGCCTTAGCGCTACTTGGAAGACATCTGTGCAACTTCATGCACAGAGGTCTATGCAAGTTGCACCTCAGCTTGCAAAAAGTAGTGCAAGAACTACTTTCAAAATTGGTGTGACTTCCGATGGAGTCGGAGTTGAACCTCTTTGACTGCTTATTGCGGACAATAGTGTGCGACTTGTCATGCAATTTTAAACTATAACTGGGAGTTAAAGTATATCTTGGTGGCACATACTACAGCATACCTTCAGAGGTCTAGTGGAGTCCACGCGCCTCAACAGGTTAGGATGGTCATATATGATGGTTGATCAGAGTATATATTTTTTGCCCCAGTTGAAGTCCTTTGGGACGAAACATGTCAGGCTTGGCTTTCTGCTTCTCACATTGCCCCTCATTTTTAATCTGTGATCACAGTTTTTGTCATTGATGTATGCTGGTTTTTAGAAAGAACAAACTCTTTTTTTTTATACCTACACCATACGGAGGCATTTTTTCTTTGCACAACTTTCCGGACGAGCGTTCCTTTGTGGTCCAGTCAGTCCTACCACGCCTAAGGTCCAGCCCAGGTGTTCTCTTCATCCGAGGTCCAGTTTGGTGGTGGTCCCTAACACCTTTCGAAGTCTTGTCTGGAGGCCCCGGGTTTCTTGGAGTTCGGTCGATCTGCCGATCCCGGCATCTTTGCCTTCACGACTCATTATTGCTGACATGTGAGTCCACCCGTTTCGGGAAGAGTAGATATACTTGCCTTTTTGGTTGAAAATGTACCATCCCTGATGCTTCTCATACCGGACATTGCCAGCATATTCCATCTTTGATTAGTCATCTTTTGGTGATTGACGCTTATGGCCCTTCTCAGGACCTTCACACTTACTGGACTTTTTCCCTCCATTTGTGTTATTCTTGTATAATTGTTTTTTTGTATCACTCACCCACATATTGATATAGGAGTTCACCCCCTAGCCCTACATTATTTATCACTCTTTAGCATCTTTGTCACATGGGTTATTGTAGCAGCTTTTCACTTTTTATTTGCGTTAGCACAGTATTTTTCTCATTTACACTTATATATTCTATTAAAATACAAATTAAAACCAATTGAAATAATCTTACCTCAATTCTTCCAAGGCTTGCTGTATTTCTCGCAGTACATCGGCATCATGATTGTCGATGAGTTCTTTTCTGTAGCGGGCAATAAATGGTATGGTGTTCTCATCCCGGAACAACTGAATCAGATTAGCGCAAACCCAGGGCTCCACATTGGTGCGCTCCGCCAGAACCTAGAAAAGGAAGATGTCGTCACCGTATAGCTCATTACTAATCTGGAAATGTATTACCTAGGCTGGCTCAGAAAAATATGGCGGTCTGTCCATTACCAATATCCGCTTTCCTTCGACTTTTTCTTACAACCACCACCTGACTTCTAAAGCAAACTACCTGCTTAGCGACCGCCCCACGTGCATTTACAGCGGCAGGGCGGTCTCACATGATCGGACACTCCTGGGTATGGGGCGCGCACCGCCGGGGCGATACCCTCCTCCTGTTAATATACATAGCGGAAGCCCAGTGGCGGGTGCTCTATGTCCGCTGGCGCCTGCCAATTAGATAGTAGAGGTGTAGAACGACAATATGCCTATGTAAACAAGGCAGATCGTTGTTCGTCAAAAGAGAAGGCATTGATCCTGGGCTTCTGCTAAGCAGCACTTCCCACCAGTTAGTAAGCACACATTAAGTGCTGGTTCACATACGGACGACCTGTCAGGCGACTTATCCGCCTGACAAGTCACACTCCATACATTGCAATGGAACCGTTCTAATAGGAGCGACCCAAGTCGCTCCACCTTAGAAAAAAAAAAGGTTCCTGTACTACTTTAGGGCGACATCGTTGCGGCTTGCATCGACTGCTTTCCAGAAGTCGCTTTGCAAGTCGCGCTGAAGTCACGCTGTACAGGGCGGCTTCAGAGTCGAGCAACTTTGAAGCCGCCGCTGTGTGAAATGGCACTTAACCCTTTGATCACCCCTGATGTTAACCCGTTCCCAGCCAGTGTCAATGGCACAGTGACAGTGCATTTTTTTTTTTTTTTTTAGCACTGATCTTTGTCTTAGGCTGGATTCACACTTATGCAGTTTTAGTGTTTTTTGCATTTTGCAGATTTGCACTGCAGTCCATTTACCATGGTTTCCAATGGAACACGTTCTGTAGTGCAAAAAGTACTAAAAATGCATAGGTGTGAATCAGGCCTTAGTGTCACTGGTCCCCAAAAAGTGTAAAAAAAAAAAAAAAAAAAATAAAAAAAGTGTAATTTAGGTGTCCGATTTGGAGTCCCGCTATAAGTCGCAGATCGCCGTAATTTCTAGTAAAAAATAGAGATAAAAAAAAAATTATTATATATATATATAATCGTTTTTTTTTTTTTCTAAATTGACGCTCATTTTTAGTTTATAGCTCCAAAAATAAAAACCACAGAGGTGATCAAATACCAAGAAAAGAAAGCTCTATTTGTGGGAAAAATTATTTGGGTACATCACGCGATCGCGCAATTGTCAGTTAAAGTAACTCTGTGCCACGTCGCAAAAAATGGCCTGGTCAGGGGGAGGGGGGGTAAACCCTCCAGAGCTGAAGTAGTTTAACCGCTTGCCGACCAGCCGCCACCATACTGCAGGTCGGCACGATCCTGCAAGCCATCGTAGCTGTATGTCGGCTCCTTTAAGCGGGACAGCAGGCATGCGGACCGCCGGAGGAGCGCACCCACTGCACTGCAGGGGTGGCGATGCTTGTGGCCGAAGGGCGCCATGACCGCCGGCCACACGCGATCGTGGGCAAGAGAGGCAGAACAGGGACCTTTGTGTGTAAACACACAAATCCCTGTTCTGAGAGGAGAGACCGATCGTGAGTTATATTTTACATTCCTTGGTTCCTCCGATCACACCTCACCAATATGCCAATGATTTATTTAATAAAATCTGTTTTATTAAATACTTTATTGTAGACGCAGTGATGTCATAATGACTCTCTGTTCTACTTTACAGCTTCACTCCCTTGTCACAATTGTCATAAAGTTAGATGCTGCTATCCTGCCCCTATAAACCATGAAAAATAGACACCAAGAGCTTGCTTACTGTAGCGGCAAGGGCGGTCACTCCTCTGACATGCAATCCGCACTTTGAATGCCTTTCCGATGAGGCAATCTGTCACATCACCACCACCTGAACCTCCAAAATGCCAGACCATAAGTGCATGCATTGCCCTCAGTTGCACGGCGGTTGCAGCACGGCCCTATTCCTTTGAATGGCTCGCATTGGGCAGGTGGTAGTGCCCGCCAAACGCGAGGCACGGCATCATAGCCATGTCTTGTGTACAGCCTGCTGCAACTAAATGGGAGATGTAAAAATGGGAATCTACTGTGTAAAGCATCACAGCCACGGCAAGTTTTCACCCCAACCGCTGCCTTTGTGGCACAAGGGGAAGCAGTTGGTGGGCAGTAAGAACCCAGCTCAACCATGCCGTGTGTACCATGCCATCTGCTGCCTTTGCCGCTAAAGGGGGAGCAGTTGGGGGCAGTAAACACTCAACTTAACCATGTGTAAGGCTGGGTTCACACTTGTGTGATGCGGGAACCAGTGCGATTCCTGTGCAGATTCCTGCATCGCACCTGAATCTTCGGTGGTTCACACTGTCATTAGTGAACCACTGCAGGTGTCAATATAAAGTTAATGGCACCCCCAGATGGGTTTGCACACAGCAGTGCGAACTTTGAAACGGTGCAGGAATCAGATCACATCAGATCTGAACATCCGTGGAATCCATTTCCAGTGCAGAACAAAAAATGAGGGTCCTGCACAATTTTTCTGCGAATGCGATTTCAGACATACAGTTCATATGGCTGAGATCACATCACACTGACATTGTATGTGATGTGGACAGCAGTGCGAATCACATGCAATGTCTGTGATAGCACAAGTGTGAACCCAGCCTAAATGAGCTCCAACACAACAAAGTCTATCCAAAATTAAAGAGACACTTTTGGGTGCATTTGGTCATCTATTTATGGTGAAGCATCAAACACGATCGATTGGAAGACGGATGTTACTTCTATGAACTATACAGGCATGTACTGGCCATTGGGACTACAGGGAGTTTCCCGGTGGGCCGATGGCTCAGTGGGCCACTCTGATGTAAGGGGCTGCTGATGGGAGACTCTGTAAGGGCTACTGATGGGACACTCTGATGTAAGGGGGCTGCTAATGAGACACTCTGATGTAAGGGGGTGCTGATGGGACACTCAAAATGTAAGTGGGCCAGTCTGGATGAAGTCCAGGGCTAAATTTCTTTCCCAGTCCAGCCCTGGAACTATAAATCTATATTTTTTGGGTTCAATTATTTTTTCTGACCTACATGCTATTAATTATCACTTTGATGGGATTTTAAGTATCATCACCGGATTTGGGACAATAACTCATTTCCGTTTTTTCTACGAATGTTGTTTTGTTTCCATCTATTAACCACTTAACAACCGCCCATTGCCGATTAACGGCTTCAGGGCGGTTGTTTAACTCTGAGAGGCCGTTAATTAACGGCCTCCCAGAATTCTGCTCTCGCGCGCCCCCTGGGGCGCGCACTCGAGAGCATCCGTGACCGCCGGCTCGTCGCGGCCGTTTACCACGTGATCGCTCCGTCAAATGAAGGAGTGATCACTTGTAAACAAACCGGCGTCATATTATGACGCCGGTTCCTCCCTCCCCTCTCTGTACCGATCGGTACAGCGGAGGGGAAAGAGATCGGTGTCAGCAGCGATGTGGGCTGCATCTGCAGTGCCCACATCGCTGCTCACCGAATTTAACCCCTCAATTCCCTGCCAATACTCTGCAATACCAGTGCATACTCTGCAGTACCAGTGCATACTCTGCAGTACCAGTGCATACTCTGCAGTACCAGTGCATACTCTGCAGTACCCCGCCAATACTCTGCAGTACCCCGCCAATACTCTGCAGTACCCCGCCATTACTCTGCAGTACCCCGCCATTACTCTGCAGTACCCCGCCATTACTCTGCAGTACCCCGCCATTACTCTGCAGTACCCCGCCATTACTCTGCAGTACCCCGCCATTACTCTGCAGTACCCCGCCATTACTCTGCAGTACCCCGCCATTACTCTGGAGTACCCCCCAATACTCTGGAGTACCCCCCAATACTCTGGAGTACCCTGCCATTACTTTGTAGTACCCCCCAATACTCTGCAGTACCCTGCCATTACTCTGCAGTACCCCGCCAATACTCTGCAGTACCCCGCCATAAATTGCCATACCCAGCCATACTCGGAGATACCCAGCCATACTCGGTGATACCCTGAAATACCCAGCCATAGACGCCCCCCACCCCTCACCGCCCTCCGGTGCTTCTACCAACTCGCCAGTACGATCAAAGCCAGAATCTTTTTTTTTTTTTTAATGACCCCCAGATTTCACTGTAAAGAGGACCTGTCACCCCATATTCCTATTACAAGGGATGTTTACATTCCTTGTAATAGGAATAAAAGTGATCAAAAATGTATTTTTGGGGAAAAAAATGTCAAACTAAAATAAATAAAGTAAAATGAACAATAAAAAAAAAAAAAATTATTTTAAGCGCCCCTGTCCCCATGTGCTCGCATGCAGAAGCGAACGCATGCGTAAGCCCCGCCCACATATGAAAACGGTGTTCAAACCACACATGTGAGGTATCGCCGCGAACGTTAGAGCGAGAGCAATAATTCTAGTCCTAGACCTCCTCTGCAACTCAAAACATGTAACCAGTAAAAAAAATTTAAAGCGTCGCCTATGGGGATTTTTTAAGTAGCGACGTTTGGCGCCATTCCACGGGCATGTGCAATTTTGAAGAGTGACATGTTCGATATCTATTTACTCAGCATAACTTCATCTTTCACTTTATGCAAAAATTGGGCTAACTTTACTGTTTTTTTGTTTTGTTTTTTAAGCACAAAACAGTTTTTTCCCCCAAAAAAACGCGTTTGAAAAATTGCTGCGCAAATACCGCGCGAGATAAAAATTTGCAACGACCACCATTGTATTCTCCAGGGTCTTTGCTAAAAAAAAATGTATAATGTTTTGGGGTTCTCTGTAATTTTCTAGCAAATAAATTATGATTTTTACATGTAGGAGAGAAATGTCAGAATTGGCCTGGGTGCTCCAGAACACCTGATGGCGCTCCCTGCATGTTGGACCTCTGTATGTGGCCACACTGTGTAAAAGTCTCACACATGTGGTATCGCCGTACTTGGGAGTAATAGCAGAATGTGTTTTGGGGTGTAATTTGTGGTATGCATATGCTGTGTGTGAGAAATAACCTGATAATATGACAATTTTGTGAAAAAAAAAAAAAAAAAAAGGAAAAAAAATCTTGATTTTGCAAAGAATTGTGGGAAAAAATGACAATTTCAAAAAACTCATCATGCCTCTTACTAAATACATTGGAATGTCTTCTTTCCAAAAAGGGGTCATTTGGGTTTTTTTTGTACTTTTCTGGCATGCTAGGGTCTCAAGAATTGAAATAAGCCGTCAGTACTTCAGGTGTGATCAATTTTCAGATATTGGCACCATAGCTTGTGGACTCTATAACTTTCACAAAGACCAAATAATATCCACCAATTTGTACTTATTTTTACCAAAGATATGTAGTAGTATACATTTTGGCCAAAATTTATGAAGAAAAAATTACTAATCTGCTAAATTTTATAACAGAAACGAAGAAAATTTTTTCGCAGAATTTTCGGTCTTTTTTCTTTTATAGCACAAAAAATAAAAAACTGAGAGGTGATTAAATACCACCAAAAGAAAGCTCAATTTGTGTGAAAAAAAGGACAAAAATTTCATATAGGTCCAGTGTTGCATGACTGAGTAATTGTCATTCAAAATGTGAGAGCACCAAAAGCTGAAAATTGGTCTGGTTATTAAAGGGTGTTTAAGTGCCCAGTGGTCAAGTGGTTAATTCACTCATGTGGTTTGTTTGATTTAATTTTCACTGTGATGGGACTCTAATGGTGTCACTCGAATGGGATGTTATATTTCTTTATTTAAAGGTGAAGGTTCGCAATGATTATCTAAGACATTATAGATTTGTTACACCTATTACTATTTGGGCAGTTAGGCCATTCTTTAATATAGTATAGCACCCCCTATGCACCAGTCACACGTTTGAATATGATGACCTGTTAACTTAAAGTGGTTGTAAAGGCTGAAGGTCTTTTACCTTCATGCATTCTATGCACAAAAGGTAAAAAAAAAAAAAAAAAAAAAAACACAAACACCTCCTGTGTTCAGCTTCCTCCTGCAGCACCCCCCTTAGGTCCCTTTCACACTGCAGCGGGAAGTGCGTCGGCGGAAATGTTGGATTTACAGCGATATTCGGCCGCTAGCGGGACATTTTACCCCCCCCAGGGGCCAAGAAAGGGTTAGAAACAACCCAAAAAGTGCCTCTGCAGAGGCGCTTTGCCGGCGGTATAGCCACAGTGCCCCATTGATTTCAATGGGCAGGAGCGGTATACACACACAGCACCTTCATTACTCCAAAGATGCTGCTAGCAGGACATTTTGTACCATCCTGCCAGCGCACCACTCCAGTGTGAAGGCCCTCGGGGCTTTCACATTGAAGACACAGGAGGGGCTCTTTCAGGGCGCTTTGCAGGCACTATTTTTAGTGCTGTAGCGCCTGTAAATCGCCCCAGTGTGAAAGGGGTCTTAGTGTATTTTTTTTCTGATAATATAGATTGATAAACAATTGCACTAATATGGCACAAAACAAAAAAAATGCATAACTTTATTGTACAGGACCTCTGTTTTCAGAAAATATATAACCACTTGACCTCCGGAAGCCCCCTTCCTGACCAGGCCATTTTTTTTGCGATACAGTACTGCGTTACGTTAACTGACAATTGTGCTGTCATACAACGCTGTACACAAATACAATTTTGTGTTGTTTCCACCCCCCCACAAATAGAGCTTTTTTTTGGTGGTATTTGATTACGGCAGCGTTTTATATATTTTTTGCACTATAAACATTAGAAAAGACGGACAACAAATTCAATAAAAAACAAAAAACAAAAATAAAATGTCTTCATCAATTCAGGCCAATATGTATTCTGTTAAATATTTTTGGTAAAAAAAAAAAAAAAAAAAAAAAAAAAAAAAAAAAATACCAATAAGGGTATATGGATTGGTTTGAGTAGAAGTTATAGCGTCTACAAAATATGGGATATATATTGGATTTTTTTTTATACTAGTAATGGCGCTGATCAGCGGCTTATAGCAAGACTGCAATATTGTGGCAGACAAATCGGACACTGACACTTTGTGGGAATGAGTGACATTAATGCAGTGATCAGGGCTATAAAATATACACTGTCACTGTACTAATGACACTGGCTGGGAAGGGGTTAAACATCTAGGGTGATCAAAGGGTTAACGGTGTGCCTAGCCAGTGTTTTTATGTACCGTGTTAGGTGCTTTTACTAAGGGCAGTGACAGATTTTATTCCCTGCTCATCCCTTCCCCAGAGCGGAGCTCTGCCTTGTTTGCACAGATTCATTCTGTGTATCTCTATCTAGCTATCTATCTATCTATATATATATATATATACACACACATCTATATCTCTTGTAGGGGTCGGTCCTTAGGAAGATTATGTTTGGGAATTTTAAGCACTTTGCCACTCTTGCAGTAAATGCAAATTTTAACATGTGTGGGGGGGGGGGGGGGGGGGGGGGGGAGAAAGAATTTCTCCAGAGGGGAAATAGTAAATTCTTACCTCTACAGTGTCCCAGTTCATCTGTGTTTCCTCATGGCCTGAGCTGGAGCCCTTAAATTTCACCGGCTTCCCTGCAGAGTCTGACGTCTTGAGTTTTTTGGCTGGTGGACCAAATGAGAAGTCATCTGGAGGTTCTTCCTCCTCTTCGGCTCTTCTCTCGGTCTTCAAATTGATATTCATATCGTTGCTGGTAGTGGGGAATTCATCAATGCCGAGACTCTTCCTCTCCGCCTTCACTTTAGTTGGCTTTGCTTTAGCGTTGCTGTGCCCACTTTTCTTTTCTTCGGCTTTTCCTCCTTGATGGGCTGCTCTAGAGATATTGACTTTCTCTGCATAGAAAAAGAGTAAAAATAAAGTATGTCCAATGCTTATCTTAAAATTGAATGAGTACATGTAGGCCAAGAGAGAACAATATGCTGTTAAGCCGGGTTCTCAACCACCAGGCCATGGCCCACTGTTGGGGCGCAGACTCCCTTCTTCCGGGATAGCAAATGAGCTCTTTGCTGGAGGGCCCATCCCAAATGGTATCATGCATACTAGGGAGAGGCCTATATATTGGAACAGATACTGGAGAATGATCTGTGTTATGGGGTGTAATCCTAACTGGCATAATAGATACTGCAGGGTAAGCTGTATGTATCGGGTGTAGATATAATTGGTGACATGAATACTGAGACCTGAGTTCTATGTATTAGGGCAGGGGTCTTCCAACTATGGCCCTCCAGTTGTTCAGAAACTACAATTCCCATCATGCCTAGTCATGTCTGTGAATGTCAGAGTTTTACAATGCCTCATGGGATGCGTAGTTCCGCAACAGCTGGAGGGCCGTAGTTTGAGTATCCCTGTATTAGGGTTACATCTAACTGATGCCACGAATGCTGGGGAGCGAGTTGTGTCTATTGTAGATCTAACTTATGATGTGGGTACTGAGGAGTGAGCTGTGTATTTGGGGGTATTACTCTCACTAATGGCTACTGGAAGTTAAAGTATATTGGGTTGGAGATTTCACTTGTGGCTTTTCCTATTCCATCTTAAAAAAGGCAAGAATTCCATTTAAATTAAACCAAAGAGTCCAATCAGGGATTCACATTCTGTAGAAAGACATTTTACTGCAACATGCAAACAATTCTTACCTCTTCTTTAATGGTTATCCCTTGAAATGTTGATAAATCGCTGTCTTTACTCTCAGATGTTATTCCAGGTTCTTCATTACCAGGAATGGACGTTTTGCTAGTTTTTTTGGCAGCAGTCTAATTTGTTACATGCAAAGATAGTAAACAAAACATTAGATCACGTTTTCAGTCCCCCCCCCCATAATAGATCACAACCACACCATGAGAGATTACCTCCCCCCTCACTATGGATTTATTACCCCCATACTACGATAGATTACCTAACCCCCCCCACTATGACAGATTATGATAGTATGGGGGTAATCTATCATAGTGGGGGTAGGGTAGATTACCCCCATACTACTATATAAATGTTATCGTATATACACGATATAAATTTCATATTAGTGAGGGGGGGGGTCATTTAGTGTAACGAGGGAGGTAATCTATTGTAGTGGGGGTAGGCTAATCTATCCTACCCCCACTACGATAGATTACCCTACCCCCACACTACGACAAAATAACAATTAACTGAAAATCGGGTGCAAATAGTGTGTGCGTGTTCTACGCCGATACTGTAATTTGTGCTGCCTGGGAGGGAACAGGATGAGAGCCCTCAGATCACATACAGCGAGAATCTCCCGTAGCGGCAGCCTCTGTAATAGGAAGTCCCGTATCCTGGTCCGGCATTAGGCCAGTGTTCTGTCCATCATAGAAATTTGTATTAAAGAGGCTGCTGAGTAAACAGATTGACGCTGTATGTAATCTGGCGACACTCGGCCCGTCCCATCCCTGTCCCCTCCGAGGCAGCAGTAATCTAAGGTGAGGCTGCAGATGGGCACTGATCAGGCTGCATTTATGGAAAAGGTGAGGCTGCATTGATGGGCACTGACCCTTATTTTGCTTCAAAGTTCATTTAAAATGTAAGTTTCTTTTCCTGAAAACTTCCCTCCTAAAATTAAGGTGCGTGTTATATGCCGATAAATAATATATTATATATATTATATATATATATATATATATATATATATATATATATATACACACACACACACACACACACACACACACACACACACGAGAAGAGTGTAAGGGGTTGCCTTTATTCGCTTGTGTCAGTGGAATACCAGCTTATAAATCAGATCCACTGTATCCACACTGAGAGCTACTACAAGCTCCATCCTATAGACCCAGCTACATTTCTACAGAATACTATATTATACAAGGGGTGGGCTTGGGCATATTCGCAAGCCCACATGCCCAATCCCGCCAGGAAGACGACACTGCACAGCCCTAAACACTTGGAGTGAGACATTTCCTGATCTGTGCAGCTGCGAACTGGGAAATGTCTCACTGTCTGTGATTAGCCGTGTGCAGCGTCGGCTTCCTGGCAGGCTTGGGCATGTGTTGCAAACACACCCGAGCCCATCACCATTGTACAATTATAACAACATTACTCACCTTGCGTGGTTTGGGAGCAGCCGCAGTCTTGCGTGGTTTGGAGCAGCCGCAGTCTTGCGTGGTTTGGGAGCAGCCGCAGTCTTGCGTGGTTTGGGAGCAGCCGCAGTCTTGGTTTGTCTTTTCACTGGAGGGGCCTTTGCCTCCGGCTTCCATTCTTCCTCCTCCTCTTGAGAGTCGTCTTCTGTGTCTGACCTGATTAGAGCAGCAAGTAAAAGCAAAATATCCAAAAAGGTTAAACTAATGTTTGAAGTATATCTATAGCCAAATCTTTTTTTCTCTACTTTTCAAGAGTGTGGAAAACAGTTAATACCACTGCACGATTCTGGATAAAAAAAGAAACATGATTTTTTTTTTGCTTAGAATAAAGATCACGATTCTCGGCTTATCATCTTTCACATTATTTACAAAAAAAAAATTGGGCTAACTTTACGGTTTAGTTTTTTCATTCAACTCATTGAAGTGTGTTTTTTCCCCCAAAAAATGCATTTGAAAGACTGCTGCGCAAATACAGCGTGACAAAGTATTGCAACGGCGGCCATTTCATTCTCTAGGGTCGTGTTAAATAAAAATATTATATTATAATATATATATAACGTTTGGGGGTTTTAACTAATTTTCTAGCAAAAAATACTGATTTTAACTTGTAAGCAACACGCGTCAGAAAAAGGTTTAGTCTTTAAAGAGGGATTCCACCAAAAAAAAAAAAAAAAATATTAAAAGCCAGCAGCTATAAATACTACAGCTGCTGACTTAATAAATGGACACTCACCTGTCCCGGGTTCCAGCGATGCCGAGGCCGATCGATCGCTCGGCTCTCGCCACCATTCTAGGTGAGGGAATCAGAAAGTGAAGCGAATCAGCTTCACTTCACGGTTCCCTACTGCACATGCGCGAGTCGCGCAGCGCAATAGGAAATATCCGCCCTGTCACTGGGACCCGTGTGTGTCCCAGCAGACAGCGCGGCAGGGCAGGAAATGGCGTAGACTCCCACGGGAGTCTATGCCCGGAAGTGGGTGTAAATACCTGTCTTTGACAGGTATCTCCACCCCCCTCCCCCTGAAAGGTGGCAATTGTGACACCGGAGGAGGGGAGGGATCCGATCAGCGGAGGTTCCACTTTAGGGTGGAATCCCGCTTTAAGTGGTTAAATTGAACTCATTTAGGGTTCTTTCTCATTGGCTGTCTGATCAGATCCGCTTGTCAGTTTTTAAGGGGGACCTAATAGGAGTCTCCATTCACTGCTATGGAGCTGCGGATATCAGTGGTGACATGTCTGCTGACACCCGCTGCTATCCTATCCAATCCATGAAATCCAGACGGATGGTGACCTTATTTTCCATGCGTCTGGGGAATGGGATCAGATGAAAGCAGACAGGTGGTCCATTTTCATCCGATCTCCCCATAGAGGAGAGCAGGACTCTGACAGGTCCATCTCAGCACAGTGAGAGGAGACACAGGGATCAACGGAGCGATCCTCCACTGAGCAGACGGACAAGCGATGTGAAAGGACCCTTACAGACTGAACTTCATCCCTTTGATCTAAAAGAACCAAATGATACAATGTTTTGTTTCATCTCTCAGCGCTGAGCAATGTTGTGATAAACTTTGACAACTTTTTATTTATTTTTTTGATAGCTGCGAGCAGATAACGGCTCTGCACTTGTTACATAGAATTGTGGAAATGCCGGATTGAGATATTGAAGGGGTTGAATCGAGATCACGATTTTGATTAACAATTGTGCAGCTCTCTGCTGTTGTGTTATTTTGTTTATTCTTTTCACTGTCTTTTTTGTTCTCTTTCACTTCCTTTCCCAGAGATGCAATAGAAAGTTAGTGG